>NC_062227.1:61481478-62104888 GCF_902686445.1 Sciurus carolinensis | reverse complement strand
TCATTCAGGCCATAAGAACTGTCAGGCATTACCTGGTCGACAATAAGTACAGTTCTTGCACTAAATTTTGAAATTTTTAACTTCTTACATCTTCATTGAATAAGAATTTTAATAAATAATTATTTGGTCGAATTCCACATATCTAAAGATATGGTAATTCCACAAAGATAAAACTCTGGCAAATGAAATTGAAAACAAAAGTGGCGAAATTTCCTCCTAATGGTAATTTAAGATCACATCATCAGCCTCGCCAGCATGTGCATGTGTTAAACCGTATAGAGAAACCTATAATTATTGTAATTGCTCTTTTTGCTTTATACTAACAAGCTTCAAACCATGTTTCAAACTAGTTGTTTTGAAATAGTTATTTGTCAAGTCATCAAATCTCAGAAAGTAAATGGTAATGAGCTTTCCCCATGTTTATATTCTGACTGTTGGTCATATTATGCAGCTTTTCAACCCCATAAAGTTCAGAGATGAAAATGGATATTAATTATTTGGATATTGAGGCCAAAAAATAAAATAACTTTGTGATTCCTGCTTATGGTGAAAAAATACAAACATTTGTTGAATATCAAAATCTCTCAGGAGTACATTCTTGGAAGAAAGTTTTCCTGTAGCTGAGAGACAAACTCAGTCAACAACCTGAAATTTTTAAAGCAAAAAATTGGGGTAAGAGGTGTTTATCTTTTTCTGTTTACCACAGGAAGGGCTAATATAAAATGGTTAATATTTTAATAACACCAATAATAACATTATTTAATACATTTTACATATGGCCCTATTTTTGAAGACCTCCCAGTGGATTGGGGCAGCCATATATAGGTAGCCACTAGGTTTTAAAGTTTTCAGTAGTGTCTCAAGTATGCAAATTATGTTGTGTGTTTTAAAATGATATTTCATATACTATTTTCAGAACCATGACTGTAAATGAAAGACAGTAATATATCACAATTAAATATGATTGTTTAGTTGCTATTACAGACAGAAATTTGCTTAGGTCAAAAACCAATGCAATTATTCAAGTCCCCACTGATTTAAAAAAAAAAAAAAAGAAACATTTCAAAAGAAAAGCTTCCTTATTATGAGCTACTTGGTATTGTTGACATACAAAACATTTTAGTTAACCTATTTTAAAATAACAATGAAAATTTTATTTTTTCTTCTGTATTTGATTGCTTAAAACAAAATTGTGATTTTGTTCTCTAGATTTAAGCTGGTAAAAATTCACCAGACGCTTAATCTTGATGTTGTGGTTACATTTTGCTCTCCTGCCTCTGATTAAATTTCCAAAATCCCTGCGTGAGATTCACAGATGCCAGTTTGAACATTTTTGGGAGGCCAATTTCTTAGGAAGAAAATACAGATCAGTTACGTTATTTGGTTCATTTTCTTTAATCCCTGATTTCTGGTCGATTTGAACGTTTTGAATATAATGTCGATAATTGACAAGCATCCTCATAGCGCTAGGTGATGGCATTGTTTCAAGGAGAATTAAGAGAAAGGACATGGGAACAAGGGAAAGAGGACTGGAGAGAAAAGTGGTCAGGAAAAAAGAACTAATAGCTGGTGCAGTCCTTAAATACCTTTCCAACTGATCTACAGGAAATTGTGCTGAAGAATCGTTTGTTTCCTGTTCCACTCTAAATGTGGTTTGCATTACATTCCTATTTGCCTTTTTGTTGTTGTTGTAGCTTTGTTGTTTTTATTGTTACTGTTATTACCAAAATTGTAGTACTTAGGCTTGAGGATAAGTGATTTTTTACCTTATAAATTATTTTTTAAATTGTTTTACCATCGTTTGTAGACATTGTCCTATTTCATTATTATGAATGATGTGTGGGTGTGTTTTCAAGCCTCCTTCAAACTTCTATCACTGCTGTGTCTAAGGGAAAAAAAAATGTTTTAGTATCATCGCTTTATGACCACGCACGTGTCAGCAGTCCACCATGAGGAGCTCCTTTAAAAAAACAAGACTTAATTTCTGATCCATTGAAAATATATATGTTTAAGATATGGTTGTGACCATTTAAAAAGTGGTTCAAATTCGGATTTACTTTTACCTTAGGAAGAAAATACAGTGGAGACATGTATTCGTTCTGCACAGCAAACATAAATTCATGTCTTGTTGTACTTAAGAATTCCAAGGCACACACACAAAAAAACACACACTGGATTTTTTTTTCCCCTCCAGTATCATCAGAGTTTAAAAAAAAAAAACAAAACAAAACTTATTTTTCATGATCAACATAATTGAAAAATAATTTTAGATTTGTCTTTTTAAGTTTTTGTACATTGAGGTTTTTATTCATTTATTAGCCCTTGATACTTGAATCATAATTCTAAGGTAACACAGGGTACAGTTACATGTGATAAAAATTATTCAGTACTAAAATAACAAAACTGTATTTATAAAATATTTATAATGTGCTCAGAAAATCAGTATAATCCTAAAAAAAAAAAAAAAAAAAGCAGAAAAGCAGGGAAAATAATAGCGGCAAAATTGGAAGAGATAGTTTTATAAAATAATTGTATTTTGAGAAGTGAAGCAGTCTGTTACAAAGTTATTCGTGGAATTTTTAGAAAACTTCATGCAGACTTCTTAATATTTGAAAAACTATAATCCATTTGTACATTATCATATCAAGTGTAACAGATGTTACTTTTTATTAAGCAAAACCAGTGTTTTCTTCTGTAGAACAGTTCTTCAGTTTTAATTTACTGGTTTGGAGATTGAAAATGGTTGGAGACTTATGTATTACTTGACCTAAACTTTGGTGGACTTTCTTTTTTGCAATACTGAAGATCCATGAATTAGTTTCCAAACTACAGCCTTTTATTTGCAGGTGTATTTATGTCACAATAGCATAATCTGATTAGAATTTAAAGTTCCTATTTCTGTTTTTAAATTCCATATTGCTTTTGATTTCATCCGAGCTTTATTCAAATTCATCCTCCTCATTTCTTAAAGAAATCTGTATTAACTAATCAGCATTTTATTCAAATTGACTTAAAAGGCACACTGCAGCCTTTAAACTCACCCTTGTTCCCTCCCCCAGGTGGAATAAGGAGTGGGTCACACCTGAGAAGTCAGGGGAGGTGCAGTGTAGATGATGGTCTAATTTCAGGCATCACCAAAAAAATGCAGGATTTGGCTGGCATCCTCCGGGGACCCAGCGCTGTGCTTTCCTGGAGACCAAATTACACTCATCTCGAGAGAGGGCACGTTGAGGTAATTGGTGGGACAGAGTGGGGAGAGTTGAATTCCAGCTGCTTCCATTGTAGCTGACCTGAAAATGAGTAGGGATGTTAACAGTGGAGGCTAACATTCGACTTGGCTTTTTCACCTCCACAAACCTAAGGGTGAGAATTATAGAGTACTGGATGACTACACCAATAATGATCCTGTTCAAGTGGGAATTGCTATGTTGGGAAAAACTCTCGCACCATTTTAAAAATAGTTGATGCCTTTACCAACCACAGTCCTATTACTGTAGCCCAATAAAGTTTATCCACAGTATGGAAACACTCCTTGTTTTTATTGTCAGCCATCGAGTGAGTGTGCCTTGGATTCTCACCTCTTTGGTTACCATTTTAAAACGCTCATAATGAGAGACATTTGGAAGGCACTGGAATCCCATCTCTAAGAAGTGAACAAAACATAAAAGTGCTTTGGACTCTCGTTTCCCTAGAATGTGTGTGCTATTTTTTTTTTTTAAAGGAGAATAATGCTGTATTACTCAATAGCTTTTCTAACGAATAAAACAAATTAAATTGATGTTACATGCATATTTAAACCCCATCCAGTTAAGTACTGACGTGATTAAAATAATCAAATGTATTACTTAAAAAATTAAAAAGGATAAATTCTGTACCCCATTATTTTATTGACTTTTAAATATAAATTGCAGAAATGTTTACATTCCTAATGGCATTATTAAGCTAAACTGACAAATCAGAGGAAAAAAGTTGATTGGCCAGCACATTATTATTTCTGCACCTGTTATTACAATTCAGAAGAGGAGGCTGAGCTGCACAGGAGCAGGGCGGATGCTATTTTTCTTAGGCTTCCTTTGTGTGACGTGGGGGTTGGGATAAATGTTTAACAAGTGTAGTTTCACTTTGTAGTGCCTTTTTGTGTGTTGATGTGATTAAAAGACTACAGTGTTTTTCATGTAGCTTTGAAATTAATATGCAAATAGTAGGGGATGGTAAGGCTTTCCAGTACCTGCTTCACCAGCCCTCCCTGAGCAGAATGGAGGGATGTCAGCTTCCCACTAGAAGTTGTTTAGTTACCCAGACTGCCAACTTTCCAGCTCTCTCCTGTGGATATATATCGGAAAGAGAGGGAGGACTAACGATCTGGGATGAAAATACTTTAGATTTTTATTTTCTGTTTACTTACTAGCCAGGAGGGTAGGAGACCTTGAGGGCAGGGGGGGACCCAAAAAACAGAAAAGATTTTTCTTTTTTTAAGAGGTGTTGTGTAACATTGCCAACACTTGGGTTGAAAACGGTGCTTTTCCTTTATTTCCTCCTTGTCTTAATCATGCAGTATCATTTTTCAAACATTTGAGCCCTGATCCTCCCAGTATAGTTCAGGTGGCAATAATGGTTCTTTTAAATATAAGTCTAGGATTTCTTGGGTGTTCATTGTCCACAGGGAAGGTGACACACACCAACTTAAACTTTGTCAGTCAGTGGATAAATAATGCCCTGTTTTTGCCTTTTTTTTTTTTTTTAAGATTTTTTTTTAAGGATGTAATTTTATTCTTCAAAATGTAATGACATTAGATTTGGATCAAGAGGGCAAAAAGGATCTTTATTTCATCCCATCCAACAGTTTGCTCAAACTTACAAAGAAATAGGTAAAATACCATTATTTCCTGGAAAAATGCTAGTTAACACTGTTCATATGTGTTCAGACTGTCTTGTGTAATAATTTGAATTCTCAGACTTTAATAATACTTAATGTGTAGCATGGATTCCACTTAATCTCCCCCCCGTCTTCACAGCAAAATGTTTACATAAATGAATTCTCAATTTTGATAACAACTATTTAGCTTAGTCCTCCCAGAGTTAATACTCTTTCCATAATTAAACATGTTCCACAGTTGCCATAGGAGTACATCTTAAAAATGATGTTCTTCTCTGTTCTTTTAAGCCATCTGTTGGCTAGGTCAGTAAAGAAAGGGGAGCCTGGTTTTATTTTAAAGCAAATAAGTTATTATTCTACCATTGTATTAGACATTCAGCTTCAGAGGAAATAAAAGATAAAATTCCGTGGTATTTTCATTTGATACATTTGCAGCAGAAATTTATATGCTCAAATTGGTTATTTTCAACTCATGACAGCTGTGATATTTAAAATGATCACAGCTGTTGTGACTTAAAATTGATTTTTCTATTAACACCTGAGAAAAAGACCTGTGCAGTATTAAAAACTTAAATAAGGTAACTGTAAAATTAGATATGTTGATGTGGATCTGGTAATTCTGCCTCCCAAAGTTTACAGAAGGCACTAAACCTCTTGGGTGATTCCAGGGAATGGGCTAAAACTGCTGGAAATAAGTGTGTGATTATTAAATACACTTACCTCTTTTAGGACTCATGTAATAGCACATCCTCTTGGCCCAACTTTATAGTGTCAGTTTTGCTAATAAAACCTTTTAGGATTCAGTTTATTTAATTAACCCCATGAAAGATGATTTAGATGAGTCATTATGAGATCCTAACCTCTAAACTGTAGAAGCTGTGTTACCTTTCAGATATGACATTGAGAAATGCAAAACCACACTAAATTGTTCCTTATGGAGGAAGTTTTGGTTTATGGCTCTTTTCCACCATCATTTTTAGATTTTGTAAAAAAGAAAAACAGATGAAAAAGGAGAAACAAATTATGCCTAAGGAGCTTTAGGCATGCACTTGTTTTTGGAGTCTTTAATACATTTTTAATGTTCACTTTGCAGATTTATTTAACCTGTTTTAAAGTTAGACGGTGATTCCTTGGTGTAGTTGTTCTGTTTAGATGTTTACCCTTTCAGGAGGATCAATATTGGAATCTTGCAGCTGACAGCAGATTCCCTCACTAGTGCTGTAACCAATCTAACAAAAATTAGGCAATTTCAGATATTGAGATATTGTTGTGTTTGAAGTAGATAGTGTAGTGTATAAAACACAGAGCTGGTCTGATGTGGAATTATTTATGGATAATAGTGCCTTTGCAGATGCATTGCCAATAGGGAGCTGTGTAGATTAAACTCTTTGGCTGGTCCTAGGCTTTTTACCTGTGTAACTCAATCAGAATTGAAAGCATGACAGGTTTTATGATGATAAATGTATGACTGGATCAGAGAAAATATGAATGGGTGGGTGGGTGGGTAAATGGATTGCATAACTAGACAGTAATAGATAATGCCAATAATTTATTACTTAAACTTGCTTATTCATCAAAATTTTATATACAGTGTATTATTTTGATTATTGCAAATAGGTCAGAACTAGTTAGTTGAAAATAATGAACATTTTCTACCACATAATCAGAATTACCGTAGAGAAAGTTGTAAAAGTTCCCGAATGAACACAAGACTACCTATTTCAAAGACAGAGACCAGGACTACCAAGTAGCATCAGATCACCAGGTCACAATGTGACATACTAAGAGTTCATGGGTATAAAAGGATATTTCCTTGTTAGCTGAAGGAAGATACTTCTAGAGGTGGCCATTGTCTGTATGAAGACTTAGGACAATCAAAGTGGACATTTGTTGACAGACTCTGATTACAGACACGAATCTCTGGAACAGTGGTGCCCCCAGGGTATGTATGGCAATGTCTGGAAACCATTTTGGCTGTCACGACTGTGTGGATGGAGATGAGAAGGGAGTTGCTACTGGCCTGTGGGTCTAGAGGCCAAGGATGCTGCTATCCCCCTCTGGTGCACAGGAATGGAGCTGAGGTTGGGAAATTCTGCTTTAGAAGTGATATCTCGACCTCCATCATTCATCCTGTCATTGTGAGCTACTTGCAGCTTTCCTTCCCTTTTCAAGCAAATTTTCCTCTTCTTTTTATTTATTTATATTTGGCATAGCATTGCATATTGTCTAGGTATTTCTATCATTTACCATGAAAACGTGAGATTTTATTTGTATCATTGTAAATATAGTACATTATTTGTGAACCAATTGGAATGGCTTCAGAGCAGCTGTTAGAACATGTTGAATCAATAACATATATTTCCCCATACCCTAAATATACATTTACATCTTACCTCTTAAAATGCTGTGAACTCTATCAGTATAACTGATGATTCTTCTGAATCATCCTGAAAGAAAACAGCTATTAACCATTTTCCTCCAAAGGATGTAGAAGAAAAAAGGAATTAGCATGAAGAAACTAATTAATAATTTCCTTTAAATATTTGGAGGGGCATTAAGGACACTGTTTGAATCATCATTAACTGTTGTATTATGTACATCAAGAAAAAGTTAAAAATTAAAGCCAACATCAAAAACTCTGTAATGCAGCTTCTTTCCCTATTCACAACTGGGGACCTCACTTCCCCTCCGTGTGTGTGCTTCCCCTCAATGCTGGATAATTCCTGGCAATAATTTGGAAAGTGATTTTGAGACCCCGATTGCCTTCCCTAGCCCCCTGTGGAGGAAGGTGGCAGGATCTGGTGGCAGAGTCTTCCACCTGCCAACTTTTAGAACCCAGCAGCACACCTCACTTCTTAGATGCCAAGGTTTGGAGAGGTTGCCAAGTCTGACAGTAACTTGTGCCACTCTTCAATTTCCTCCCCAGGCTATACAAGGTGCTCCAAGGTTTGATCAGAGTAGAGATGGCAGCCGGGCATAGGAATGGCAGCTCTGATTTTCAGTGTATCTTTGTGTACAAATATGCTTTCACTTATTGCCTAGCCCATTAGCTAATGGAATTTCAGTTTCTTCCTACAAGTGTCCTCCGATTGATTCTGTGTTTCAGTCTTCCTGATTCCCTGTCCAGCTTGGTGCTGTGCAATTCTAGTAAAATCACAGTGCTGTCTTTAGGTCGACTTTATGAGCCATATCTGTCTATATGCATATTGTAAGTTTGCCCCATACTAACATTTATTGTGGTCTCTTTTTCACATTTTGTTGTACAGGGTTATCTATATTTACAGTGAGCAACTGAAAAGAAAACTTATAGTTTTCTGTGTGCTAGGCAAGTGAGAAAGATTACCATTTTTGTGATCATGTCTTTTGAATGTTTCTGTTTCTGCATGATGGTAATTTTTTTTAAGTTTTAAATTTAAGTGAAAGATTTTTTTGTTTGTTTGGTTTGATCAATCACTGATTGACTATCTCTGTTGGATTCTCAGTATTTCTCTTGTATTATGTAAGTCCCAGTATGAACCTAAGAATGATTTTAAAACAAAAACTTGCTTACTTTTTGTTTTAGGATATGCTTATATTTACAGGGTATAAAATCAGTCTTACTGTGAATTTTCTTCAATGACTAGGAAAGTGGTTTATAGCCAGAATAAAACTTACAGTAAATCTTTTATTGTAGTAATTATTAATATTCAGTAAAATATATTTGTAAGCCTCTGTTCATCCCAAATGTTTTCTTAAACACCTAATGTGAGCATTACTGCACCCAGGAAGATTGGTTCTCCAGATGCTGTTATCCCATTTTATAGGCTAAGCCTGCCCTGCCCAATGTGGTAGCCACTAGCCACATCTGGGGTTTGCTACTTCATTGTAAATTAATAATAATCAAATACAATTCAGAAAGTTCACTTCCATTGTGCCAGCCACATTTCAAGTGCTCAGTAGTCACATGCGGTCAGTGGCTTCTCTCTTAGACAGCACAGGTTAGAGCACCTTTGTCTCCCTACAGAAGGTTCTATTTGGAGGAGCTGATCTGGGAGATGGAAACATTTGGGGATTAAATAACTAGCTCGGAAATCTTATTGATCCTAACAAACTCTGCTGTCTTTTCTGCCTTTCTAATATGATATTTTTGCACTTTCTTTTTACCCTTATAGTCAGCCATACGCTTCCTTTATGCTATTTTAGGGTATGTTTATCTCAATTTTATTTGTCTCTTTTTAGTTTAAATGTAGAGCTTGATTTGAACAAACTTTTCTAGGGATCTAGCTCTTTGCTTGTCTGCACACAGTGGGGATCCTGACTCTCCTCCCTCTGAATTAGCCAGTGAGATCCTCCAGGAGGAGGGACCATGTCTTCAGGCATCTCTGTGCACCTGTCAATCCATATAGACAACCAAGAAATGCTTATGCAGCCAAATGAGTGAGACCCTTGATCCTTACGTGCCCGTGTCTCTGTGGAGTTAGGCAAGACCCTTGAGTAGAATGCTGCCAGGGCTGTTCTGCTAAAAAAGGGTTTATTTTATGAAAAGTTAAATAATAACCCTTACTTGTGAAATTCAGATCATTCTTCATAATAAATGGAAACATCTACTGTCTTATCCTTAACACTCATTTAATCCCTGACCAGACTTTGCATTGTTTTGAAATTCTGCCATATCTTGCAACAAGCTTCTGTGCATTTTAAGGACCTACTTTACCAGTTATTTTCTTCTCAAAGATTAGCACAACAGGATGCATATAAGGGTACTTGAATTATATTTGTTGATAAACCAGTAACTATTAAAACTTCTTAATGGTATTTTTCTCAAGGTTCCTAATAATGTACAGTACATTATTTGTAGTTTACTTAACTGAGTACCTAAATATGTAATACTTCTCATTCCCTGTATCATGGAGTTGGGAAAGGTGCCTAATTAATGTTGATGGTGTCAAAGACCACTTTCATTCATACCTGCACAGTCAAAATTGTGCTAATTATTTTTCAGTGATAAGCATAGGTGGTGCTGGATGGTTTAGACCTAGGATATTGTTAAGCACTGAGAATGAGTTCATGTCTTGTCTCTCTCCTACATGAATAGGTGAGATAATTGCAGACTTTTCCCATCATACCTCGCGTCGGTGCAGATTAGGCATTGGGAGCACCAGGAACCCACGGTGGCACACTCTGGCAGATGCTTTCTCCTTGGGCTCCTCATGGTATATACACAAGCCGTCATTCCTCTCAGTAATAATGATGGTGTTAAGAGGCATTTGTGTTCTCTGCCCTCTTTCAGCGTGTACCATGTTTAGTTCCTGTTATGCAAATACCACTTTAAACTTAGAAATGCCAATTTGCATTAATATTTTGGTTTCATATAGCTAGCTATTGCATTTCACAAACAAGTGCATTTTAATGAGTCCTGGCAGAATGGTTTAAATAAAAGGGTTATTCATTAAATACCATTGTAGAAAATACAGTCCTTGGTTGCCAAAAAGTCGTTAAAACAAAATGTAGTGTGCATTGAGGCCTCGAGGATGCGCCTCTTGAAGAGGACGTGGCCCTGTGGCCTTCAGTGCTGTGAGAATCGATGCCGTCCACGCAGGCACGGGGGTGGGTCACTTAATGTAGAATGGGCTAGCATACCATTGACTCGTGGGTTTATATTTTATATTTAAGCCTATTTCACTCTTTTGAGATTTGTAAGAAGACCATAGGGCATTCACCTGTGAGTTAATATGAAGGACATTTAATAGTTGAACACCCAAGTTGTAAAGCAGTGTATTCTTAAATCTTATATTTTGATGTTAAATCTTTATGTGGAATTTTTTTTCTTGTTTTAAGATTTTTTTTTTTTTTTAATTTCTCCTTCTCGAGGTTCTTTATCAGAATTGTGAGGGGGAAAAATTGACGGGGCGTGTGTGGGAAAATAAAAAATTTGCAACTGGATTTTCAGAAATAAACTCTCTTAGCGCATGGACTTTTATGCTGCTGCCGTGGCTGTCATAGCTGTGGTTCCTAATTATAATGAGCTTTTCTAGTGGTGTTATTGCAGTTGTTCTCCCCCACGCACACCCCCTTAACTCACTCTTCCCAGAAGGAGAGTTCCAAGCCTTTGAAAATTCTCATGATTTTGCAAATCCACTCTATTTTTGTCTAGAATACAGGAAAGTTAAAACTGGCTGGTATGAGGCCATGTTTTGAATCCAATTTTAAAGCAACCCTTTGCAACCCAGGGAGTGAAGCTGACATCTTTGTATCTGTAATGAAGATAATTACACCTGCAAGGTGACATCACTAGCGAAGTAACAAACACTCTTGAAAACTGAGTCCCTGGTCTTCTCTGAATTCTGTAGACCATTTTTGGCATTTAACACTAGACACCTCTTTCATGCCTATCGTTTGAGAAGTTGCTTTCAGATGAATTTACTAAAGCTGACTGACACAGGGTTAAATTAATTCTTTTCTTTATTACTCAAAGTGATACAGACCTTTCTTGGACTAATGTAGCTTAATTAGTGGTCAATTAAAACTGAACATTGCTGAATTGAAGTTCTTTGATCAAACTCCCTGGCATGGGCTCTCTTTCTTTAACTAGCCACCATCTTGAATTCATTTGGAATCAGTAGTATAAACAAGTTTAAAACTGGTTCTTTTATAAGAAAGTCAGCAGGCTTGTATAGCTGTGGTTTCTTTTTTTACTTCTGTAGGCGGCAATTCAAAGGCATGCTAAATGAAAACAGTACTACACCCTGAAAAAAATACATTTTTAAAAGTAACAGTAAGTAGTCAGAAAATAGCCAGTACCCCTACCCTTTATTTTAGAGAGAAGATAAATTTATCTATAAATAATTAATTAATAATCAATCTCTCGATTTCATTGGTTGCTTTTGCTGTTACCTAGAAGGATAAAAGAACACTCCCTACTCTCCCTGGAGAAGTCCAGAAGTCCACAGTTAATATTAAAAAGTGAAACAACACAAACCAACCTGGTGTTGGGGGGAAGGGCGAGGGACACTGCCACAGAATGGGCCCAGTTGCCCCTGAACTCCTGGGATAATGTTACATCTCTGTGCCTTTGGGGTTGGGGTGAGACACTACTTCATCTACTCATTGATTACATCATTTACTTTGGAGGGCCTCATTGCAGTAATATGAAGACTGTTAATGGTGTATTCTGCATACAAATCACTTGGTTAAAGTTCATGGTGCTTTTGCTAGAATTTGGGTGAAGTTATGAAAAAATAAAAAGAGGAGGAGGTGGGCAGGCTGGGAGGCAGGACAGAAGGAGTCACTAAGTAGCTGTAAGTAGATCAGCCTCTTCTATCCAGTGACCTGTCTTAATATTTAAGTGTGTATGATGTTCTTGTCTAAACACAAATTGATACCATTCAGTAAGCCTGGTTTTTGAAAGCTTAACAACCTAAAAATACCATAGCTGGCATTCAGTTAGTGCTACATACTTTAAAGTATTAATTAAAACTGGCACTTCTGTACTGGAAATAAAAGTAATAGATTAGGTTTAAATAGATAATTCGTTTAGTCCATAAATGGCTTCTTCTGACTACTGGAATTATCACAGAGGGAGAAGAAAGGGAAATTTTGGAAATGACCAGGTAGCACTCCCCCCACCTGTAAATGACAAGACTTTTGTAGTTTTCATTACTTGTATCCAAAAATTATAGTTATAAACTGTAATTAAAATTAAAAACTTCATCCCTTGACAGAAAGAGAAATTGTTTATAGTCGATGTGCCTTTCAGCATTCTATCTTTCCTTCTCCCTAAAGGGCTGATTAGGGAGAATAATTGGGGATGATAGCGGGAGGAAGACGACAATTCCATTTAATTAAAGATAATTTATTTTACTTTAAATTGGTGATGTCCCACATGAATAAGAGTAGATTTAGCAGATAGATTTATTAATGGGTACTGACATCTCAGTTGACAGAAAAAGCAAACATTTTCTTTCCTTGTTGTTTTTATTGCATCCCAGCACCTGAAATTGCTGTCACCCTGCTTCCTTTGCTGCTTGATGGAGCTGTAGACTTTTCCACCAAATATGCAATTACTGGTTTATCACTGAAACCAACTTGATCCTCTCCTGAGTTTAAAACCAGGCCAGAGGCCTGAAAAACTGTGCAGGCCCTCAGGACTAACACTAGAAACGGTCTCTTTTCAAATGGCATTTCTATGACTGATTCCTACTATATCTAGTTCTGGGTTGTTTCGGCATCTTGAATAAGGACCATATTCAAAAAGGACCTTGTCCTTTGGTCTTGGGCCAGGTGCTTGCATGAACATTCATTTAGGGGACATTTTACCTTGAATACCATGAATAATGAAGAGTACCACAGAAATACATTTGTACCACCTAGGTTTATTCCTGACAAGCAGTTGTTTAGAAATTAAGACCCTTGTGTGGTATTTTTATTGTTGCCTCATGCAATTTTAAACAGATCTGGAAGTTATGGAAAATTTTTTAAAGTTAGAAAGTCAGTTCAAAAAATATACCCAATTGTTTTCATGTAGTCTTCTCAGTCTCTAATGTTTTTAAAAACAGTATACCTTTAGCAAAATGTTTAACTCTATAACTCCTAAAAAACTTTCTTTATGCTTTGGACAAACTGTGTTCTGTTTCTCTCATGTCTGTTTGCTCTCTATTATATTGTGTTTATACTTCATAACATCACCATCCTGTATTCTTTATGTTTTCTCTTGCTCAGTTGTTTCTGTATTCTTGCCTAGTGTTTTTCTCTCACAACATCCTTTTCTTCTCTGAATGAAATGTAAACCCTTTGGACATCTTTTCCTTCATATGCTTCTCCTGCTACCCACAGCTTCCTCTGTTCACATCAGCCCTGTAGTTTGACTTGTATTTATTTCTCTTACTTCTTCTCTGCTCCACATTTTAGACACATTCTTTATTCCAATGCCCTTTCCTTGTCTCTTCAGCTTTCTGTGGTGTGTCTTTCCAGCTTTATTTTAAAAATTAGCCCACATCACCAGTGTTTACACAGTAAGAGGGGGAAATGAGATTTTTCTTTTCTTTTCTTTTTTTGGGTCTAGAGATCATGGTGGAGTTTTGATTTTATTTTAAGCCAGATGGTTTTATTTTATCCTGTTCTGCCATTTCACCATTCCAAATTGATGTTAGATCAGTGGTGATGTTTTTCAAGGATTAATTTTTATTAAATCTTGATTTTCATGTTGTGTTAACCTTCCCCTCAGCCAAAATCATCTTATTATTCCTTTTATCTGTCCATTTAGCTTGTTGATTTTAATAACCTGGTCTCTCCAGCCCTTTTTTGATCCTTGATTTCCTGCCACTTTCATCCATCTCTCTTTATTGCCCCATATCCTCACTTCACCTTCTATCTTGTCTTATTCTGTAATTGTGAAATCCATGATGCCTTCCCCCAAATTCTGCCAGCAAAAAAAATGCTGGGAAAGAGGAAATTAGGAAGGAGGGTGGAAGTAGTGTTCCTTGCTTAGCATTGGGGAAGTCTGCTTTCAATTCTGCTAATATTTTCCCCAAAGTTGCACAGTCCTGGTTCTGGGCAGCAGGAACATGAAGGCAAGCATTCACACTAGACTAAACTTGATACTTCACTGCAGGTGAAAACCCTACACAGGAATTTTCTAGACAGAAAGCAATCCTCCATTTACAGCAAGTAAACTCAGTTATACCTGTTGCCCAGTAGGCTAGTTCAGGGGTGTGTGTGTGTGTGTGTGTGTGTGTGTGTGTGTGTGTGTATGTATTTGTTAGCAGCAGAAGATAGGAGGTAGGGAGAGGAAAGGGTGATCTGTGGATCGCTACCATTGCTCAGTGAATTTTATGTGGCCGCTGCAGTCCTGGAGAGAAGTTGGTACCTGAATCAAAATAAAGACATACCCTATAACATAGTAGCATTCATTCCATCTTTCCTGACATACTTGCAAGCTGTTTTTCTTTCTTTTCTACCTCTTCTGCTATTTCTCCCATAAGGTTTTTTTTTTTTTGCCATGTCCAATCACTTTTGGCCCTTTTCTTCTTTTCCTTTAACTTTTTTGCTTTGCTCCTAATAGTCAAATTTTCTTGAATCCCTTTAAATTGGAGGTCATGCCTCACCACAGCAGAAATATGGCTGGGATGCTCTTGTTGACTACTAAAGGCTACTCTCTTTAGTAGCCTCTGTATCCCTAGGAAAATATTAAAAATGTTAGGAAACAAATACATAAAAGGACAATTGCAGTATTCCAAACTGGAAAGAGCACTACTTTGATTCTGTAAGAAAGTAATCAGGGCGGGAAGCCTCCTCTAATCCCAGGAAGTAACAGACACTGGGAGTGGCAAGAGGGAAGCCACTCAACATGGTCCCGAAGTATTGGAGCCAGGGGGACGCCTCACACTTGGTCATTTGGGTGACTGGGCTTGTCCCACCTCCCCTCCTCCCAGCCTCCTCCTAGGCCCTCCCACCCCCAGGCCAGCCACAGGCCTTGCAGAGACATCTGTGGGTCTGAGCTGCATATATCTGGAATGAAGTTGCTTTGCTCCCTCCCATGATGAATTCTGGGCTGTGGTCCTGCTTGCTCCTTGTCTGTCAGATTGCAGTTCTGATGCTGTCAGCCATGTCTGACCAATCAGCAAACAACACCACAGGATGAAATTTAAACAATGCAGATGCTCAGATACAGGGTTATGTTGCCTGGACCACGAAGGGAGAGCAGAGGTAAGGTCAGAGTCCCCCCAGAATGGCCTCTCCCAGCCTGCCCAGCTCCACACCTCCTGAGCTGCACTGTGCCGCTGCGACTTTAATGTTACCATCCGCTTTGCCCTGCCTCTTTCTTCCCTCCACTCACCAGAACTTTCGTTTTAATCGCTGTTCTTGTTACTCTACTCCCTTCATTTATTCACTTCTTGCTCTCTTGGCTTGGTGCTAACTGTCACTGTGAATGCTGCCGGGGCGCCTCTAGGCTGCAGGTCCTTGGAAAACACCACCTTGTCCAGGTCTTCTGCAGCCATGCTATGGCAAGGCAGGGCTGCTGCGGACCAGGGCAAGCGTAGGGTCTTAGTAGGCCTTATTAATTTTCCCTCTGCAGGACAGTGGAATTTATCTTTAAGTTACGACCATGGTTTTCTTTCTTGCCACTGACATGAATTGTAAATTGAGCTTAAACCGTCTTTTTTGGGAATTATCTTACTTTGAAAGATATACATAAATGCAGCCTAAATGAATCAGCCCATCCTTAAGAACTGGGGGGGAGGAAAGAGTCGCTGTCTGTCCCCCTTCCAAGAGCTGCCGGTGTCAGCTCACTAGGTTCCTGCTGGCAGAACAATGTGACCGTCATCCTCTGTTCCTCTGTTTTGAGTATTTAGTTGATCCTTTTATAACGTCGAGTGTTTACAGGGTTCTGTACTCCCTAGTCCCATCTGGAAAATATTTAAACTTCATAAGATCTATAAGACTGAAATATCACATATAATGGGATAGGCAGAAGGAAGAAAAATTAGACCCATTGCGTGTGTTTAGAATAAGTCGGTGTTTGTTCAGAAGCGGCTGCTGGAGGAATTGGAACAAATAGCTGTGTGTGGGGAATGGTTTGGTCCAGAGCTGTACATTTCACCACAGAATGAGCCTTGGTTTGTAAAACTGACATTCTGTTGTGACTTCCAAATCCAAACAAATCTCTGCAAATTTCTGCCCGATCGAGTTAATAAGAAAATATATACATGCAGAGGCGAGAGCCGTATGCTACTTGCAGCTCTGTCAGAGTCGGTGGAAACAAGAGACGGATTTTACCTACTGTATTACATTCAGCCAGCAACCGCCAGGACCTCCAGCTCAGCGGGTTTGCTTGGTGGTGATGGTTTTTTTTTTCCCCCCCTTCTATGGGAACAATGGGATGCAAAAAGATCCCCAGACAAGGAGAGCAGCAGATACAGGATTGGGGTCACTTTTCTTCTAATTGCCTTATAATTGGGGAGTGGTTTCCACTTTCCCACTATCTCCCTGGCAGGAAAGGAAGACAGATGTGGCTTAGCAGGAATGAGCCTTCTCCAGGCCGGATGTGCCATGGGACCAGGGGGGTCATTCCCTGCTACAGGCCTGTGATCTGCTTCACACCTGTGCTCATTTTCCCCCATGATCAATGACCTTGTATTAACCCGGAGTGACCTTTCACCCTCGCCTGGTCTCAGGGCTAAGCTCTTAGCTAGTGGACCCTCCTTTCCCTCTGATTTACAGGTGGTTACTGGAGCCCCATACACTTGTTTTTCATGGTGCACAGTGCACTTAGCAGCCCGGCAAGACCTGCAATTTCATCCCTCTCAAGGGGCCAAGAAGGGGCTGGAGAGGTGGGGGTGCAGGGAGAAAGGTTGCTGTTTGCATGTGCTTTTCTATTTTGTGGCTCATATGGTATCAATTACCATTTGATGGCAACGCCAGGCCTGAGGCCCTTTGCATGTTTGTCCTGTGAGAAAGATCTGGAAGAACCGACATATGGTTTTGATTGCCGCAATTGCAGGTTGATAGAATGAGCACAGGGGTGAGGTGGGTGGGTTTTCCTTCCGGCCCTTTCCACTCTGGGTTGCTAATGTGCTTCGCTTGTGGAACTGGTCTTTTCATCATCCCACCCCTCCCTACCTTCCCCCGCCCCCACCCCAAGCTCCTTACCACTTTGCATTCCCTGTCCCTGCCTCCTCTGTATGTCCAAATCACCGGCAGAAACATGTGGCCCACATTAAGGACCTTGAATTAAAACAAACAAAAAAATTGTCCACTCGTCTGCTAAAATGCCAGAACAGGTCAGTCCAACAAAATGATCTGGAGTATACTAAAGTTATAAAAAAATGGGGGTGGGGGACAGGTCCCCCCCAGAAGCTCAGGACATGTTTTTAAATAACTATTAGTTCAGGTTGTTAAACACTGAAATGATGCTGAAAAATAGTAGCGATAGAGATTAGCGTGTGTGTGTGCGCGAGTGTGTGTGTGTGCGCGCGTGTGTGTGTGCGTGCGCGTGTGTGTTTCATGTAAAAAAATAGCTCTTGGAATTTGAATATATGCCACATAGGGGCAGGAGGAGGATGTGTAGGAGTTCTGTCTTCTTGTACATCTCAGGCCATAGGTAGAAAGGCGCATGTGGGGTGTGTGTCTCTGCAGAAGAAGGATGTTGGAGACACATCTCCCATACATAGTGACTTCTCTTCTGCTAAATTTGTAGGGGTTACCCAGGAAGTGGCTCCTCATTACTGCTGCTCAGCAGGATTGCATCTGTGATATGCCGAGGGAAGTGCCTACTATTGGAGAACACAGAGGCAAAGAGGAGAGGAACTTTATGATATGTTTAATGTTGCTCATGATTTTTTTGTTTGTTTCAAAAGTAACATTTTTCTATAATGCTTTCAAATTTACATGTTTTGTAATCTGGTCTACAGATGGGTAGCCCATAAGTCTGTAAATTTTTTCTCAACTATTGCATTTCAAAGTATTACTCACAATTAGGTTATATTACTTGAAAAAAATATCGTGGTATCTTACAAATAAATGTTGCAATGAACATCTCTTTTAAACTGAAAACCAGCAAACCAGGACCAAACAAAAAGTAAAAACATGTTCCTATAAAAAGAAAAAAAAATGAGATGAATTATTATTACTGCAGGCCAACCATTGAAACCTAATAGAAGTATTTGACACATTTCTTCTTCATACTTATTTCTGTACTGGAGCTGATCTTTAATGGAAAGGTAGTAAAAACCTTAACTGGTTGAAAGGTGTCTGTAGGTAAGGCTAAAGGAAACCAACTGTATTTTTACAATAGTTACTGACTGAGCTGCATCTTAATATTTGCCCAAGGCTGTTTTGCTTTTCCCCAGTCTTCCCCTTCAAATATATAGTTTGCTGTGTCTCTTGATAATGGCCAAATTTTCGCCGTTTCATAAATTGATTTGCTCTAGTCACAATTGTTTAATAGTGGCTACTTAGGTATTTGACTTTGATTTAATGCACACACATATATAGCCTCATGTCATCATTAGGTTTAATTGCTGAAGAGTTAGCATTGCTCTTTGCTGCTCATGTTCCTACTAGCTGCTTTCGGAGAGTGTTGTATTGGGGAGTTCAGTTTGTGTGCATGTGTGTTTGTTAACATATTACTTTCCTGACATGTGTAGTATCCCTGGATCATTGCTGTAAGAAAACATAGTGTATGGGTTGTGAGCCTGTTCTGAACGTGTTGGGTCACTTACCAGCAGCTGTGCTGGAGAGATATTTGCTTTGAGAAGACTTTCTGAATCTTCTCAGCCCTGACACCATTCCAATTTTGAAATGGGAAAATGGAAAAGAGTTTTAGAGAAGGGAGATATCTCAACCTTGAAAGGTGGTGGAGGTAGAAATCTTTCAGTGCTAGCTCAGATTAACCAGCATTCCAAATCTGCCTCCCTCCCCTGGGGAGAGTCAGAGAGGAAATGTGGGTGTATGTTTGTAGGGATATACTACAGAGACAGGAGATAGTGTTAGATACTGCCTATGTGCTTCTTGCCCAATATTAATTCCGTTCTCAGACAGAAATTTAGTAAATCTTGCCAAGGAGGCAATCTTTCTTATATACAATTCCTTTTTTAAAAAAATAAGCAACTATCCCTTGCTATTAAAATCAGATTCAGTCTTACAAAATGTTACTCTGCTTCATGTATCTTTCAAAATGATCAAATTCATGGAGAAATCAATAATGCTAAAAGATGAAAAGCCCTCCTGTGTGTACTTAATATATAGTGTCTTCGTGCTTATTAAAGAACAAGAAACCTGCTTTGGCAAAAGTCTGAATGTAAGGTTTCTCAAATCAACCAACTCTGTCCTTGAAAATCCTAAAAAAAGATAAAAAAAGAAAAATTACTATTTTTTTATGTTTGTATTTCTTCACAAATGGAGAATTTATAAAATTATGGATTTTTCAAAATCCTTAAACCACACCTAAGTTAGAATTTCTTATATGAATTGAGGAAGGAAAATGCCCGGAAAATTCCTAGTGAATGAAAACTCATGCTTATTTTCACAGGATGCTCTTGGAGAGGTAGTCCGTCTCCTCCTCCCCTTCGGCCAGGATCCCTCCCCAGATACCATGTAACAAAATGCATTCACCGACTCTTTGAAGAGCTCACTACCTCTCTTTAGGATCTGTTCTTGTTATCCATACACTTCAAATATTCACTTTTATGCCCACAAGGAAGACATTACTAACTTCAAGAAGGGCCATGTCAATTAGGAGCAGGAAAATGCAAAGTCTGCCAATATTAGAATAGTACTGAGTCTTTATGCAGTCTAACTTTTGAACAAAATTTGAACCTTTGAGGAAGAAATATTGGGGATTTTGATGACTCCCCCCGCCTTTTTACTGTTGCAGACCATGGCTTCCTGATCGTAAGGGTGGAAAAAAAAAACCTCAAAGGGAAGGCTCAACAGGCTTCTAGGACATCAAATAGCTCGTACAAAACAACATTCTGATGACTTGCATGTAAATAAATCTGAAACATATGAATTAAACTTCTCTCGAAATACATATGGGTTGAAAAATACAGACAAGTGCTGAGAAAATGTGTTTTGGGTTTTGCTGAGTCCATGACATTTGAAAAATAGTATGAGACATTGAACAAACACAAAGCATGGCTTGACTTACCCATTCCTAATATTAGTCTTCCAGTTCAAGGGCAAATCAGTTTACCATGTGCCTAAATATGAGCCACCTTTAGTGTGTGTTCCTCCACACTTAATTACTTGCAGTTTAATTTTTTTTTCAATTAGAAACTCAAAAATAGCATCACATTTCAAAGAAATGCAAATCTTAGCATTTTCTCACCCAGTTGGTTCGCATCAGGCTATTTTAGAAAATTGTACACATCATTTCACCTTAGGAACAGTCATTCTGATATGGCCCTCTTTGGTATGACTGGCATATAACAGAAGAGAAGTGTCATTATTAAGAAAATGGCCCCCAAATCAATGCAGCTGATTTTGAAGCTCAAAACATGCGCCCACAGGTATCCATGTGATGTGAGCAGGACCCTTGCTTGGCAGTATAGTGGATGCCCAGTGTACACTGCCAAGTTTAGATCATGAGCTTCTGTCCTCTTTGACTCCTGAGCTCTGAGGACTTAGAAACAGTGAATGCTTTTGTTCTCTCTCCCATACTGCACTCAAAAGAGCTAACATTAGGAATTCTAAATCCTGGGACAAGTGCAGAGTCCTTAGGGCCTTCGTATCCTCTCTCCTTGGTTATTTGTTCCTCAGCATCTGGCTTTAAGTACAGGAGCAGAACACAGGGAGTTTACAGATCAAAAAATAGCCAGAGCTCCAGGCTTCTTCCACAGACAGAGAGTCACAGACCTGCACCTGCATGCAATCCTGTGTCTGCTCTTTGGACTAGCACTGTCACCAGAGATTATCAGTTTGAAGTTACAGAAAGGCAGTAGATTTCATGCTTCTTTTTTTCAGGGAGGAGTTGTTTTGGTGACTTCAAAAAAAAAAAATGTACTTTTTCTGAGTTCATCACTCTGACGGGTGATATGATGCTTAACCAGATAGTTAATTCAACTAATATTTATTGAATGCCTACTATGGGCCAAGCACTAAAATATAACCAAACAAGGCAGATGTGCAATAGTCAAGTAAACAGAAAATGTCATGTAGTCTGTTAATGCATTGTTGATCAGGAAACTCAGGCTACTCAAGGTAGACCTGTGAAGAGCACCTGTCCCACACTTGGCCTGGAAGGAAGTTAGTTCAAAGGATGAACAGGAGTTAAGCTGGCAAAGAGTGGTAACTTGAAGCTAAGGAATAAGGCCTATCTGATGACCCACAAAGTAATTCAGGATGGCTGGAGCTCCCGATGCAAAAGGATAATATTAATGGTGAGACCAAAAGGATAAACAGTGGCCAAATCAAAAAGTGCCTTGTGTGCCCTATTAAGGAGTTCAGATTTTATCATGAATGTAAGGAGGAACTTTTCAAATGGGTATGCCCAAGAGGTAATTGAATTTAAAAGTCCAGAGGGATAGGAGGACCAAAAAAACATCAAGTCACAGAAGCCAAGGAAAACAGATCTAACTATAAGGAGGAAATAGTCAACAGTGTCAGATGTTGCTGAGAAATAAAAGTGGCATTTGGCTGCAGTGACAGAATCTCTTGAGTAGTGGGTATGGAGGGTCGTAAAGAAGTGAGAACAGGCATGACAAGGCGATTTTCTATAATCGTTGTCATCATTATCATGCTTGGAACATGAGCATCTTATTTGCCACACATAGTGATGGAAAGAAGAATGAGAAATACGCTCCCCCCTACTAAGAATTAGAATATGTTTGAAAAACAGGCCACACATATAAAACACGACGTTAACACACACTAGGGGCAAGGGCATAGCACAGGCCAACCACATAAAACAGGATGTGAGCAGATCTGTGATGGCACAGGAGGATTTAGCAGAGAGGTTGGCCTTCCAAGTGGTGAGTGCAGCTTGGGGATTTTATTCTGTTGTGGCCTCCTCATCCGAACAACCTGCTCAAATGGAAATAGAAGGAGGCACCATCAAACAGGATGTGAGGTCTTAACTTGCATATGACTTCTGTTTAAGTTTCTGAATTTTGTGGGGAGGAGGGGATTTAAAGTCGCAGACTGACTCGCTTTGTTTTAGTTTCCTGCAGTCTTCATCGTAAAAATCTGGCTACAGTTATGGAGTGGCAGATATTAGGAATATAGCAAGTTAGAGAGATCTGTACATCTACATGAATGAGCTCCTTGAGATATTTTGCACATCCAGTTCTGGACAACTGTGGAATTGAAGCATAATCTCTTTCACATCTGTGTTTTCTCCATGTGACATCGTCTTCCTGGTATTAGGCCAGAGGTTCACCCCATGTGCAATACCCTAAGGAAGCCATTCATGATTCAGAGAATGGTTTCTCTAAAGAGACATGCACGAATCTTCTTCTGTAAGGCTTTTGGGAACTAAAAATCTGCTGCATAAACTTTGTAAGTGAAGGAAATGATTGGCTCTTTTTTTACTTTGGTTGCTTCCTGCATTCATGTAGTGAATTTTGATTGGCTACTCACTGTGTGGGGTCATTCCATTGGATGTGCTCTAAGCCACAACCTCTGCCCCTAAGGAGACTGTAACTAGTCTCTGGGGGATAAAACATATATAATTATAAAATATATGAACTTTAAAAATAAAGTTTTTAAAGCTTAGCAGATGAAATACATTCTATTAAGACTAATTGAATTAATCTTTTTCTGAAAGGTTTTTGGTCCATATCCTCAACATTATACTACTAGTACACATTCCTTTTTGGACTTGTCAGAGAACAGAGCTAAATAGCTTATCTACATAACCAGAAGTTTTCTATTAAGGAAAATCAAGACACATTGCCATGAAAAAATGTTTTCAGCATCATTAAGGTGCTGGACAAGCTGTGCAAATGAGAAACCTTGCAGTTCGTACTTTTTAGGTGTTTTCTCAGCATATCATCTTCTTGTCTTGGCGTGTGATCCTATGTTTCCCCAATGAATATTGTGTGCTTGAGAAAGAGGCTAAACAACCTGCCCATGGTCAGGTCGTTAGTGGTAGAATCAAATGCAGAATTGTAGTCTCTTGCTCTTTAGAGCCCATGAGGGCGCGTTGTCCATAGCTGGTTGACTCCTGTAAGACGTTTTGACAAGGAGGGACATCATAGGTTTATTTTCTTGGTCGAACGAAGAACATTGAGTTTGCTAAAAAAGAGGTCATGAGTAACTTTGGTGACACAGTTTGTATTTCAGTGGAAAGGCAGCCTCAGCTCTTAACAGTAGCTACGTTATTTACCTAAATTTTCTGTCTCACAATGATGACTGCCCTGCTGCTTGAGAAATATGGCCATCATCTGCCCTCCCCCTGCTGGGATGCTGTTTCCCTATAAATTGGGTCACACTGGTGTTTCTTGTTAGGCCCATTGACTACATTAGGAGGCTCCTACTATGTGTTATTTTCTTTTTTTCAGTTGAGGTGAAATTTACATAACATAAAATCCACCATTATAAAGTAAACAATTCAGTAGTGTTTGGTACATTTACAATGTTGAGCAACTACCACTTCTAATTCCAAAACATGTTCAGCACCCCAAAGGGAAACTTCCTTCCCATGAAGCAGGTCTTAACTATCTTCCAGCCACTGTGATGTATAAACCTTTAATGTTAACATTATCATATGCACGAACATGTTTATGCACAGTATATACATACATATACATCCATTTCTTTCTAAAAGTCTGTCATCTATTCATTAGGAAATGGTAGAGGACCTAATGTTTTCTAACATGAAGAGAGGACTTTCTGTTTCAATAGATGTTTCTCCACCAGGAAAAAGAAAACAGGAAATACCCTTGTTTGTGTTAACCCTACTGCATACTTCTCCAAAATTCTCTCTAGATACTAGTTTATCAAAGAAGGAAAAAAACCAGAATTAGTCCTCAGCCTTTTATTATGTGAAACTGCTATGTTTCTCTTGTTGTAAAAACATTTTCATATTAATTTCATCAATATTGAGATTTTGAACTGTTTCCCTTATCTTATTATTAAGCTGTCATCTGGATTTTACATTTCTGTTTTGAAAATTGAAAATTACTGAATAAAGCAATTTGATTATCAGAGGTTACATTTCTTAGAACAAAATCAAAGGGAAGTTCTTACCATCATTTTTATTGTTAGAGAAATTGCTATTGACATTTATTTATACCTTCCTTCTTCCATAAAATAATGTAGCTAGTATTCAATCCTTATATCTTTAAAATTAAGAAAACAGATAAAATGAAAAAAAGCCTGAAATTTAAATATTAGAAAAAGCAAATTTAATTATATTTTAAATGTGTTTGAAGACATGAGCTAACTCATTATTGTTGATCCCTTTTCTTCTGTTGCATAATCTCATTTCAGGAATATTATTGCCCTTCTTAATTAATCCCTCTCCTTTAAGAAAAAATTTTAATAACCCTACCCAAATGGGATAATTCCCTTCCCATTTCATTTGCACATACCATTTATACAGTATACTACTCACTCTCATACATTTTCTGTTTTGCTTATTGTCTATTTTAAATCCCAGCTTCTAATGAAAATTCTGCCCTTCTAATTTTTTTTTTTTTTTTTAAATAATAATGTGCCAAAGCACCTGGCCTTGTGCTAGCTGGAAGGTTTGCTGTGAGTTAGATCAGTGAAATATTGCTGGTTGATTTTACCTAGAAGTGTTCCCTGGACAATAGGGCAAGGAGTGGGCATTTGAATAGGTAACAAGCAGCGATTGGACATAGATGTTGACGATTTGCATACTTACTTTCTTTTTTTCCCATTTCAATCTGTGCCACAGAGTCAGACATTTGGTAATTATTTCATGCTTTTGTTTTCAGTTGAAAGTACTTAGGGCCATATGTTTTGACAGAAAAAAGATAATTCATACTTTTTTCAGCTTTCTGAAAGGGGAGATGGGGCAATAATTTTGCAGTGTACCATGGCAGAGATTCCTGTTCAGAACTTCACCAGATTGGAAACTCACTGTTCATAACAACTCTCTTGGTAAGCAGAAGATGAAGGCATCTGTTTGAAGCACCCAGAGTTAAGTCTGGTGCTTTAAAGAACAGGATCGAGTTCATTTATAACTTAGCATCAGTAAATACCATTTGCTGGTATGAAAAGTCAAACTCCTCATTCTTTAGGCTGCAGGTGATTTAGAAAGATATTTTCATCAGGAAATGACACTTTTGACCTGGAGTTTGGGGTGAAAAGACCTAGAATGCAAACGTACCCCTGGCCTCATCCAGTCCTATGACTATTGGGAAAGGAAGAATTTAAGCCTGTTCCAGCTCATTTTTCTTAACATACAAGGTGGGTGGGATGGTTCACTACATGGATAGATAAAAACTTCAAAGTGATGATTTTAAAAGGTAAGTCTTTGTGATTTAGCCCTTTATAATGATCATAGAACTTTATCTTTTTTTTTTTTTGTGGTACCAGGCATTGAACTCTGGGCACTCATCCACTGAGCCACATCCCACCCTTTTTTTAAACTTTATTTAGAGACAAGATCTTATTGAGTTGCTCAGTGCCTCACTAAGTTGCTGAGGCTGACTTCGAAGTCACAATTCTCCTGCCTCAGCCTTCCGAGTCACTGGGATTACAGGTGTGCGCCACTGGCTTCAAATTTCCTTTTTATTCAGTAAAGTCCAAGACTGTGTTTTGAGAAAGAGCCCCTTTTATAACTAGTTTGTTCCAGTGTTCATGTCTTTTCAATGTTTCTTTGAACCTTAGGTTCACTGTCTTGTCTTTATATATATATTGGTATAATAAATTATGCATAATAGTGGAATTTGCCATTACATTCTTGCACATGCACACGATGTCTTTTCCTTCTTTGGTCTCTGCTCTTGAAAGTGACTTTCTGCACAACTTTGCTTAGGATGCCATTGCTTCCAGGGAAGAAATGGGTACCTAGGAATGATGGCTCTGGTTTTTTGTGCCTGCTCTGTGTACATAGCACTGAGGACTCTTGGAACTGGAGAAATAGAAATAGCACATTAAGGATTGCACAAGTTCAAGCTATAGAGTAATGAGCATTTTTCTTTTGCACTACTTTCCTTCTGTAACACTGTTGAGCACCCTCATATCTTCTGCACTTTCCTCTCATTCTTTCTGAAAGTTCGTTCTTGGGAGGACATCTGAGCCTCATTGCAGTGCCTGCCTACAAACCAGGACAGCATTCCCAAAGTTGGGGGAGTGGTCAGACGTGTGTTGCAAAGTGCCTTGGTGGCCATGGAAAAATTTCCAGGGTTGTAGACTTTTAGCCCTCATAGTCATGTACCTTGACTGAAGTCTGCAGCAGTGGAATTCATTTTTTTACACCATGGTGCCCAAACTTGAACTTATAAACGTTCAAAATCTACCTGTTAACATGCAGTGAGGAGTGTCAGCTTTAGGCTTCAGCCATCAACTTGTGGACTTGAGCTCCAAGGGAAAAGGGAATGATACACTTAGAATCTTTATAGGTGGTCCATTCCAGGTAATCGCCTCCATCTTCTAAAGAAAGCTCAACCCTAAGCACACTGAGAAGTGAAATGCTCTAAAAAAGTCTGTTCTGGCAGAACCAACAAATGCTTATCTGTCGTGCATAGTTATGATATTGTCCTCACTCTGCCATGCAGCTTGTGCGTGCTCTTTGTTCATTCATGCTTGCATGCACTCACTAACTGAGCCTGCTCAGTGCTGGGCACTACATGCACATACACCCAAGCATACCTGTGCTTTGCTTTTTTAACCTTATTGTTTCTCAGACTCGCGAGCCTTAGAAAGCCTCTTAGTGTTCACTGAATAATCAATGTGGGAGTGAACTTCAGGTCCATTTCTCTCTTTATGGTAGAGACATAGAAATTGTTTTTTCATCAGAAAGACTTTGCTGCCCTTTTTGAATTGATAGAACCAGTGTCTTCAGAGGTCACAAAGCTATTTATTGCAGATAAGAACCCACACACTTTCAATGCTTCAGTACCTCCTAACGCAACAGTAGTTGTCTTCTAAACACAGCTAACAATGAGCTGCTGAAGGTGACAAAAAGCATTGCCATGGGAGATGATCTATTAGCCATACATGAAAACCATGAATTTGATCTGTAAGCGTAAGTAGAGATATAAATAACTTTATGCGTTTGATATTTGAGATAAGAAATAACACATCAGGATCTTCTCAATGTTTCCTTTCTGATGAGTATTCAATAAATAGAGGTTGGGAAACAACTTCGTTAGGTGTTTAGAACATATTAAAGAGTTGTGATGTGCTTAGCATCCACAGTCCCTTATCTCTGCCAATCCTGAGCCTGGTGATGAAGCCAGCTCCCCTGGGAATAAGTAACGTAAGGAGTGGAACCAGGAAGAAGTCAGGATTCACCTGGACCCAATTTTATGCAATTAAATGTTTCAAGAGATCGCTAGCCAGGTGTAACTTAATCAGTTTAAGGCGCTTTCAGCTAGGGCCAAGGTACTCATAATGTTGGCAGTGGGCATTCCTGTGATATACCAGTTGAATGTAATAGCAAACACAGCGTCTGCTCACTTAGTGCCAAGAGCAAGAGAAATGCAGGTGTAAAAATAAAAAGTATTTGGAGCCAGAGGCTAGTACACAGACGAGACTATATTCACACTTCACTTTAATACTTCAGATAATAATATGGTGGTTTTTTATCAGCCTGATGTCCTGGTATTTTGTCACCACAAAACCCCAGTGCAGCTCTCAGCAGATTACTTAGCCTCTTTGTCTCTGGTACTATTAATCAAATGTATTAATACCTCATTTTTGTACAACTTTATGTCTGGAAGACAGATGAATGATTCTGCATCTTGTGCCAGCATTCAAGAACTTACTTTGTGCTATTCTTACCAAGATCATCTTGTGTTCTCTTTGGGCAAAACAACTTTCTCCTTTTCTGGCCCTTGGCTCCTAAATGGGACCTAGGACTTGGCAAAGCTAGGATTTGGTAGGAGTCCATAGACAAGCAACCTGGAGACAATTCTTAATTATCAGAAAATGCTGTTAAGTACAAGTTCTGAAACAAGAGGACATGATCTTGAATCTCAATTTCGCCACTTTATTAGCTGTGTGACTTTGAGCCCTTAAGTTGTTACTCAACCTTTCTGTGCTTCATATCCCTTAGCTGTAAAATTGGGATGATAATGAAGCAAAATGTGAAGTCAAAATGTATATATGTTACAGTCTGGCAAGAATAGTGACTGGCATATCATAAATAAATTGTTAGCTATTCTTATCATTTTGTCCTGCCAACTCTGACCTGGGGCATGGCAGGCGTTGGGGACAGGTCCTTTTGCTGTTGTAGATCACGCTATGCCAGGATGCCATAATAAATTGCTTTTCTTTATTTCATATTGGTAAGTTGCTGCATATCTTACTGGGATGGCTATAGAAATTCAGTAAGATAATACGTGAAAACAGCTTAAAATCTCCAATGGCCTGTAACACTGATATCATCCCTATGTGATATTGTTGTGGGATGAGCCCACTGCATCTCCCCTGGTCATTTTGCTGCCTCAGGGATAACACATTGAAAATACTTCCAAAATAATGGGTCACTATCTAGATGCAATATTATCATTATATTAGTAGCAGTACTTCGTGGTTAGCTTTGTTCGTCTTTTTAGTTGAGGCAGGGTCTTTTTTTTTTTTTTTCCGCTTCCTTGTGAGTTTCTATTACATGTGCAAAGCAGTACCCAACTCATTTTTATTTAGAGTTTGAAGTTTAGTTTAGAAATTAGAAAAATGCACTGTAACTACCTATATTTACAAAAAAAGGAAGAAAGGAAGGTTACCTTGGCCTCTGCATTTGAAGAGGAGAAACAACAAGAGCTGGCTGGCCGGGAGGAATGCTAGGTTTTCCCGCAGCTCCTCCTCCGCCTTGTGCAAGGATGTGCACATGGCCTCCTTTTCTGTCCCATCACAGTTTGCAGAGACCGAGCGCACGGGTCGAGGAGCCCCAGGCTGCCCTCTGTCCATCTGCGATCTGCAGATCTCTGAGGTCCCTGCTGCTTTTTCCCTTGCCTCCTTCTTTTGGACTCCCTGACATTTTTCATTTTTGTCATTTAATTAATAAAGATACAAAAGGAGTAAATCCAAATTTTTACAATCTTGCCACTTCTTAACATGAAAAGAAATTTGGTGGTTAAGAAGGGAACAAAATACTCTTGACAGAGATGCATGTATAGAATTGAGCTTTAGATTTTTATTTACTTACGAATGGATTATGAGCTGATATTTGGAAGGGGGCAAAATTTCTGGGTTTTTTTGTGGTGAGGCATATGGGTGTATATTTGCAGTGATTTGTGTTCTAAATATATTAATATGTTCAGGAAATTCTGTGGGGGATCATATGCATCCTCTTTTTCATATATTTCTGTGATACAACCTGGTAAATTGAAAATTTTTGCTCAATTAGTAGGTGTAAAGTATGACTGTCATGCACATGAACAGTGTATTTTACACATTTAGATAGTTGTGAAATATTCTTTTTTTCTTTTCCCTAGACTGCCCTTAGACAGAGTTTGGAGAGTAATATTCGTATTGTTTTAGGGCACTTAGAATTGTTTGATTAATACCTCTAAAAGCTCCAAGTGGTTTAACTAGAAATAAAAACTTCACAGTTTCAGATGATTACACCTATGAAAATTTTCCATTTATGATAAATATCTGTTTGTCAACATACTGCTTACATTTGTGTTATCTCCATAGTTTCTGTTTATGTGATAATAAGGCAGATTGGTTTTAACCATCCCTGGGAAGTAGAGGAAGAATCTTCTTCCTTTAATTAATTCATATTCCTTGACTTGATAACGTATGCTGAGAATATATGAGGTGATTGATCTTTATTGCTTGAATTTGGTTTTGCTTTTGGATTTTTGCATTCTGGGACTGGCATATGCCTTAGAGCATGATTAACTGTCTTTATGCCTTTCAGTTCAACTGTGTTAGTTGAATTCTGTTTATTCACCTTCCTTACCATTTTGCTGACCATAGGAAATCTTTACATTGAAAAGTCAGGAGCCTGTGCTCTGTGCAGGCCCCTGGGTGAGCCCTCTGACTCTACGCCTTTGCAAAATGAGGTTGAACCTTTAAAAATATGAGTTCAGGAGAAAGGACAGGGGAAGGCATTAATAAAAAAGAAAAATTGGTAAAAATAAAGAGAAAGTATTGAATAGAGGTACCCAATTACTGATAAAGTGAAAACACATCATAAAAAGTTAAAAATCTGTTCGACTTTTTTTTTTTTTTTTTTGTCTCAAAAAAGTGATCTGAACATGTAACTGTAATTCCCTGTCAGACCAGTAGGAGCCAAGGGGGAGTCGCAGTTCCAGAGTTTCTTAGTTTTCCCGTCCTACGTGGCTGGAGTCACAGATATTCTCCCTTGGTGTATCACTTGGCACAGCTTGCAAGCATTTAAACAGATGGTTATAAGAAGAAATAGATAACAGTAGATGTGACTCTAAAAATAATAAATAAAACAGTCTCAATGTCCTGTTGTTCCTTAAAATCAACTGTGGTTGCACACCAGTTTTGTGCCAGATCCTATGAATACCTAGAATTTTCCTGTCCCATTAGCCCACCTGAAAAGTTCCAGCTTTCCCAGCCAAAAGAGACAGCAAGTCTTAAAAGAGCTGGTGTTATTGTGATAGATGTCCTAACAGTGGGTGCCAAACGTAGCCCGGGGGACTCCTCAGAGACTCTGTACTAGAGCTGCCCATTGGACTTGTTAAGATGGTGGTAATGTTCTCTACTGATGTCCACTAGCAGCCACTGGCTGCATGTGGCTGTTGAGCACTTGAAACACAGCTAGTGACTGAGGGACTGAATATTTAAATCTGTTCCATTTTCATTTAGTTTAATTCAAATAACCACAGATTACTAAGCATATTGGATGATATATTTCTAGATACTTTGTTAGAAATACTTAAAAGCAATAGATAAATCTTACAAGATACAAATAATAGTACTGTTTACTGACCATTTGACAAAGGAGGAAACTGAGACTCTGACAAATAAATTGCTTTGTTAGATCCTCACAATGAATTTCGAGAGGTGGAATTGAACCCAGTTGATGTGATTCCAGAGCTGGGTGATTTCTGCTCTTCTGCCAAATCTTTTATCCTCTGTCTAGAGGCTGCCTGTTCAAGTACATCTGCCCTTTGCTTTGGGTCAGCCTGCAATATAGCTTCAACATGGTCACATAGAACTACTGGTTTCCATCCCAACTTTTCTTACTGTACAGGTATTAATGCCTTTGAGTCTTTCTACTTCCTGAAGAACATGACAGTCCTCATGCTCTTAAAAAATTACTGTTGATTATGTTCTGCTTTGTCATTTTCTACCCTCTGTGAGGGTCTGAATACCTCAGGTGCAATGTTTCACTTATTCTAGTTCTCCTGGAAATTGTATTCAGATGGTAACTTGCAGAACTTCCACAGGTTAGTTATGTTAAAGAATGGTAAGGTTCACTGTAGAATCCCATGGTCATCCTCACCCAATGCCTCATAGTGACACTCCTTATGTGTATGTGGTCCAAAGCCACATCACCCTATCCCTCAGAATACGCTTTCCCCTTCAGGAAGAAGGTTACTTAACACAGACTTGGTCTCATCATTAACATGCCTTATGACATTTTGCTTTATTTTTATAAAATATGAAAAAGTATTCCTTCATGTTGATATTTAAGGATATCTTGCTTGCCTTTGAAGAGCAAGGAATTGTTTTTTAATAGAAAGAACATAGGCTTTGATGGCCAGACCAAATCTCCTGCATTATCATCTGAAAGATTCTTCACAAACTTCCTGAATCACATTTGTCCAATTAATAAAAATGGTAGCACGGCATTAACAGTAGTGCCTCATGTTTGTTACATACTTAATATATGCCAGGTAACATTCTAGTACCATCTGATTTGCTTTACATACATTCTATCATTTAATTCTTACAAGAACTTTGCCTAGGAGACATTGTTGTCCTCATTTTGTTGGTAGGAATTTGAAGACCAGAGAGGTTAAAAGTATCAGGTCCAAGGTCACCTCCCTAATAAATGGTGGAACTCACAGTCTGACCCAGGGTGGTTTACTTCACCTCTCTGCCATACTGCAGCCTTATGAATTAGAACTTATTCTATTAATAATATCAGCTTGTGTGGTTTCTGTAAAGATTAGAAATAATGTATGTGTAATGTTTACCACAAAAACCATCCCCAAGTGCCCTAAACAAATGTTAATCATTGTTATTTTTAAATCTCCGTGAATGAAACTGAGAGGACAAGATCATTATAAATGAGAGCCTGGAGGGGAAGGGGCAAGAGACACACTCCCTTTGTGGGTCATGTGCCTGCTTGGTTTTCTGCTTTTCTAATAGACTGAAGTTCTCTTTGGAAGAACTTATCACACTGTTGTTTCTCTGATGACTGCAGAAGGAATAGTCAGGAATGTGGAATGGAATGGCTAATGCACCATGACGATATTTGCCAAATTACAGTAAAAATTAAGTCTGTCAAGGGAAGACGTTCTTGTTTTACCTCTATCAGTTCAAGGTTTAGTGTTGTCTAGAGAGCTCTGTTAAGCTCACAATTTCTGTATACATTCGATTTTGTTTTAAATCCAGGATCGTAAGAGGAAAGACAATGATGCTACCATTTAATAGGAAGTACATTGTGCGATTGGTTTTCCATGAGGCTTTTACTGAACAAATAATTCAGTAAAAGAGCTGTGCCCAGTGAGCTTTAGCCAGCATACCCCATTTCCAATTTGGCAACAAAATTTCACGCTTCTTCAGTTACTCTTGTGGGAAGAGTCCAAAGGACAGTTGTCACCTTGATCTGAGCCACCTTGCTGGTAGAGAAGATTGGGTTTTTCTCACATTTCATCATGGGGTCACTTCAACACATAGAACTAGAGTTGGGATTTTTATTTCATTCCAAGATGGACTGATTTTCTAATATTAGATATTGAAAACAATGCCAATTGTGGTAGTAATCTGTCTATAAACCCAACAGAATAATAATGAAAACCAGATAGATCTGAGCTTTTCTTACTAAATTTAATATCACTATTAAAAACCTTATTGAAGGGCTGGAGTTGTGGCTCCAAGGTAGAGTGCTTACCTACCATGTGTGAGGCACTAGGTTCAATTCTCAGCATCACATACAAATAAATAAAGTAAAGGTCCATCAACAACTTAAAAAAAAAAAAAACTTATTGAAAGCTCTACTTTGAAGTCTTTTGTTTGAGATATTGGCAAAATAATTGAATGAAGTAGAAATAATAAAGCAGCTCACTGGTTATCCTGGTTACTAAAACTTAAAAGATTAAAGACAGAGCAAAGTATGAACATTGTAATCTCTGTGTTTACTTAAATATCATCTTTATCTCTGCCACTGTCTTGAAAGAAAGTACCCACCAAATGATGAAAGATAAAGAGCAGTGGTCAGGGGTATACTTTTAGCAAGTTGCACCTCCTGAGCAAGTTGCTTTGATCATTCCACTCTGGAGTTTTCTGAAGTTTAAAACAGACATTCAAATAAGTAAATTTGTTGGTTCTGTTTACTTTCAAAAAGTATAGTTCTATACAATAGTTATTTTTATAAATAAAAATAGAGCTTATCTTAGAAATCGATGTTTAGGTAAGAAAAAGTCTGTGGAGGCAAAAGCAATAACATTACCTGACCTGTAAATTATCACTAAAGAAATCTTGTCAGTTGTGCAGAAAGTACACATTAAAAAATGATAAGCAAAGGTCCATTTCCTCTATAAGAACCTTAAGTCCATGTGGTCCAAAGAGTCTTTAACTGACCGCAACACCAGAAAACCAGAAACTGCACTATGTGGTGTATACTAACCTTTTCCACCCCTTAACTGTTCTTTCTATATAGGCAGTAATTATGAATTTGGGGTAAGTGCTCTTACCCTTAGATATTTGAGCTTGATCATAATTTATAGTCACAGTAACCTTTTAAATGACTGAAATTAACGAAGCTTGCTCCTTCCTTCCTTCCTTCCTTCCTTCCTTCCTTCCTTCCTTCCTTCCTCCCTTCCTCCCTTCCTCCCTTCCTCCCTTCCTCCCTTTCTCCCTCCCTCACTTCCTTCCCCAAAATGTCAAGCAATTCTACCAAAATTGGAAAAAATAATTGAACTGTATTAGGTGTCAACCAAAAGTGTTCACCTGATAATACTGATGTTTAAAGAAAATGTAGTAGAATATGTCATTAAAGTTAAGCTGTATGTTAGAAGAATTGCTTTCTACTGTTTTAAAATATAAGGTAACTTTTAATAGTATGAGAGTTTATTTTCAGTTTTGGAATAAGTAGGTAATAATTCCTGAAATTTGGGAATAATGTGTGGTGCATTTGTGTTAGATCTGGCTGGCCAAATGTGTGTTGGAATAATAGCAGGTGGATTGTCATAGTGATATTCTGCGCATTCTGACTTTAGAGTGAAATGATGTAATTTTCAGTTTGCCCTTTTCCTAGAAGGTAATGTTTCTTTCATCTCTTTAGCCTTCTCTCCAGACCTCTAAACACATTTAGTCATACTTCCCAAACTGCTGTTAGTCAGTTATGTAGTTCTCCAGAAAATACTGGAACTGACTTGACAGAACTTAGGTTGTTGATTTGTTTTTGGATTCCTGCCCTGCATTTTATTCTTTGTTTCTTAAAGACACTTGAAAAATGTTTTTCCCCTTATTGTGAACACAGTGGAAATAAAAGCAAATTGCTATTTATGCATTTAGAATGTGAAGAAAATTATAAAATAAAATCCTATGAAATACAGGGCTTAAATCCCTCCATGACTTAGGGGGAAAAAATACCCTTGTTTTCTAAAGTGTGAGTGACTCTTTCTGGTTTGTTTTTGTTTTGTTTAATCTCTAGGACCTCCCAATTTTCAAGGACACTGTGGGGCCTGTAGCATTCATTTGATGTATGTTTGCGTGTGCATATTTTCCCACATCTGTCTCCATGGTCCTACGCTTTGTGAAACTCTAAACCCTGTATTAATGCTTAGTTTGTGATTCATGGTGTTCTGAGAGCAATTATATAATTTTTCTTTGGGTGTTTATTCAGTGTACACTGTAAAAAAAAAAAAGATGGGGATTATTTTTTCATAACCCCACAGTTGCCTTTTTATTGGTGAATTTCTTCTCCTTTCTCTGTGACCTGCCACTGTCACCGTAGGCTCAGTGCCAATTTTGTGAGCCACTGCCTGCTTCAAAATGGAGGCAGGAAGGTATCCATTTTCATCAGGAGGATGACAGTGTTTCAGTCTTTCCGACCATCTGGAGAGAGAAACTTTGAGAGTGAAAGAATATGGGGATTAAAAATAAATAAGTAAACAGAGAGAGAGAGAGAGAGAGAGAGAGAGCTCCCACAGAGAAGGCAAGGGGGAAAACCAGTTGATAGTTAAACTATACCTTATGAATTAATGCATTTCTACTATGGTGTCCTGTTTGAAAGAAACATAAACAAGAAAATACACAGGCTATTTTTATAAAGGACTAGTTTCCCCAAGTCTCCTGAGTATTAGTAAACGAATGGAAGTAAATGAGATTTTTGGCTCACTTTTAAAGTTTATGGTACACACAAATACAATAAGCACTAAGGAAGAGGCCCCCCTCTTCCTGTGTACACTCAGATTGTTGGTGGTCTTGTCTAGATCCAGGCTTTTAATGGCCTTTTTCATGCATCTCTGCAAAAAGCTGACACTATGGGAATTTAATAGTCCAAGATAGATTTATCGCTTTCTGTGGTCCGGATGCTTTATTCCTGTTTGCTCCCCACTCCCACCCCCTCATATTCGCATTCTCTCTCTCTCTCTCTCTCTCTCTCTCTCTCTCTCTCTCTCTCTCTCTCTCTCTTTCTCTTTCTCTCTCTCTCTCAGTGAAATTTTTAATTAAAATTTGAGTTCTGTCTTTTCAGGGAGGCTGGGTGCATATCTGTTTTTACCCTTCGCATGCTCATGGGCCATCTGTGTTTAAAAAGCAGAGATGCTTGGACTCAGGACTACCCTCGGGGTCTTACATAGTATGTTTACAGCTATACATGGTTTGCACTGTTGTGGTCTGTGACTGGAAAAATCTCATACCTGGCTATTTTCTGTTCACCCAAATTTACTGAACATTTTCTGGTTTTTTGGTTTTTGTGTTTCTTTTTTCTTTCTCTGTATTCAAAAGGGGCGGCCTTTCTGGGCTTTGATCAGACTTAGACTGGAGAAGGTTGAATTTTAGCATTTTGAGTCTGTTTCTTTTCAAACAATGAATGTGGAGATGCTTTGGTCAATACAGAAAGCAAAATTCACTTGGTTCTCCTTCCGCAGGTCTATGCTCCATCAGCAAGCACTGCCGACTACAATAGGGACTCGCCAGGCTACCCCTCCTCAAAGCCAGCAGCCAGCACTTTCCCTAGCTCCTTCTTCATGCAAGGTAAGGTGCTTCTGCCTCCATGGGGAATTCACAGGGGTTTCAGATATAGTGTGTGGGACACAGCAGAACAGTGGACAAGTGCGGAGGGAAATGAAACTTCCCAGGACTGAATTCCTTCAAAATTAATTAATTAACCAAAATTTTTTCTAAGGCTTTTGTCTTTAAAACTGTAACCTCTTGAGTAATAATGAGTTGAGATGAAATGGATCTTCTTCACTTAGAACTGAGGCTACTCTTGGGAATTGTAGGACAGACCATTTCAGCATCTTCACCATACCCAAACTGGTTGTGTCTTTAGAAGTGTTCAGCTTAGTGTATGTTTTGAGCTTCTGGGTTTAGCCAGGATTAATCTTGTGAATATTTCATCCACCTTTTAATTCCATTTAAAGGTGAAGTGAGCATTTAAGGTGAAGTGATTTGTCTGAAGATTGGAATATTACATGACGAAAACTCAATCTCAACATACTAACTCATTTTGGATGAAAGGCCCAACTTTTGAGGGGGGCAGGCAACAAATGCAAAAAGTTATAGCTTCATGGTCAATAAAGTATTTTTGTTCTTTTTATTGTATTAAAAGTATATTTAATACTTTTTGCATTTTTTAAATGCAGAGGAGTGTGTTTCCCCCAGAATGTAGTTATTGCCCCTGGTACCGCAGCTACTTTAAGAATGGACAGTTTAGAGGATGAAGCTCAGGGCTCCATCCCTGATATACCCGTGACACTTGTTTTCAATGTAATGATCTTGTTGCCAGCTTACCCTGAATTTAGACATAGAGTTTACAAAGAAGCCCTTTATGCAGAAACAACTTTTTTGCCTAGTTAGGAGCACCTTATTTGAGTGTTCTTGCCAAAGTGCCACAGTACTTCCCTCTTTATGCTACTCCAAGAAGTGCCAAGTCACAGGAAGAGAATGTAGCTGGAGCAGAATGTTCCAGGGGAGCAGCATGATGTCCCATGTAGATAACAGTGAACACTCTCAAAATCATTCTGATGAAAGGGGATTTATCTTCTTTCGTTCAGTGTTCACTCTTTTAGATTGCTAGTTCACATGTGAAATTCCATGGAAAATCTATAAAATTGAATGAAATGTGTCCCTCAGGAATCAAATTTGCTCCACACATAATGGAGCTCATGTTCATGAGTATCCTTGATCTTTGAAACCCGCCCTAGGTGAAACTCTCAAAGAGGCACATCAGGCTGGTCATGACAAAGGGCTTCCCACCTTTAGCTACAAATAGCAGCTGCCTCTACACCAGCTCTCCTCTGTGTAAGCAGTGGGAAAAATTGTCCTACAGGTGCTCACAGATGTCAACTTAAGGATTCATCACTCAGTTTTCATTGAGAAAAGTGACAGATTTCTTTGATCCGCCTGGAAAGTGTCTTGCTTGAACTATGTGTGTTGCAAGGGAGTCCAGGTAGCTTAAAACAGGAGTTGCCTTTCCACAGCAGCCACACAAAATGTGGGGAACAAATTTTTCCTTCTACATATGAACACCCCCAGGGGGAAAAAAAAATACTGAGTTGGCATTTATGATGAGCACAATTAATTTGCACAGATCTAATTCTATTCTTTCAAAACAACATTATGCCAAGATCATGGGATGTGATAAATATTAATTTACAGAATCACATAATTTATGTAAAATGTGTATTTTTATAAGTCTGCATTGAGTAGAACATTCTGTGTTAACAATCCTAAATGTATTGCCCCCCCCCAAGGCATCACACTGTCAGAATGTTTCAGAAGGCTTTTATTCAGTGACATACATTCTCAATTTATTTGTCAAATGTGTATTCTATTTAAAATGTTAGTGGTCTTCAACTTCATATTTGAACTTAAGGTGACATTTAAACTTCTGTAATCTGAGGACTCAGTCTGAAGTACATTGAATGATACCTTCTTAAAATTCCTGTGTTTTCATATGGCATCTCAGGAACAGTGGCATCATGATCCTGTCTCACACCAACTTCCTTCAACAGAGGGATGCAGTGGTGCCCTGAGAATTTAGTGCTTAAAATTATGCAATTAAGGCAAAAGATATTCAGAGACTAAGACATATTTTAAACTTACTACTGTGGCCTCTTTATTTTTAACTTTAATTTCCATCTTCTCATTAAAACTCTAAAAGTTGTCAGAATCACAGACATGATTTTGATTCTTGGTTCTTGTAGAAAGAAATCTACCATCTCTTCCTCCCTGTTCTGAAACTAGTCCAGTTCTGAGATTCAAACTTCTGGATTTAGACATTCAGTGAAAAACAGCTTCATGAAATACATTATCAACTTTAACTTGCCTACTGCCTAAATTTTTAAAAGACTTTTATTAAATAAAATGTTATGGGAAAATAATCATATTTTTGAGAACCAATTCCTGCTGTACATGTAGTACCCAGCTGATGGCCTCATCTATATCCAGCACTCAATAATTTTTGTTCTGCTATTGAAAGAATAAAAAACATGAATAAGACCAGGGAATGAAGAGTCTGTGGGAATATTTTTAATCTGATGTTAACAAAAGATTAACTCCAGTGTAAAAGATACTTGCATAGTTTCCATATAGTTTTAAACCTCTTTTTAACTTATAAGTAATTTTGTCAAGTCCAGAGTTTCTCAGAATTTTCTACAGGATAATATCTACCTCGTGATATATATGTACTCTGAATTAATACTGAAGGTTGAAGATAGCAAGGGCTATACCTGTATACCAATAAAAATAATCATAACCTAATAACTAGGTATTTGAGAGTCCTCTTCCCTACATACCATAATCTAATTACAATATCAGTTCTGTTATGAACATTACAGAAATCAAAGCAAACCTTTTCAATCAGATGCTTTTTATTTCTTGTTTCGTTATAGACTTTGAAAACTTGTAAACTTGCCAGCTGTACAACATCTCAAGTGTTTTATTTTTACCTCCAAGTTCAGAAATAATTTAACTTTAACTTGTTAGTTAAATTATTAGTTTTCATTAAAAAAAAAAAAAAACAAAAAAGGTGGGGGTGGTCAGAGACTTGTAAGAAATGTCTCCTTCAGCATCCATTACCTTGCTGACTTAACATAAGGCTGTGTAGAAACATGCTCTGTTGTTCTTTTACAGTTGAGCTCTTACTAAGAGCGCTAACTTTGTTAAATGTTTCTGTTTGTTTGATAATACAGAGCCACTTGGGGGAAAATATAATGATGACTATCTTCTGATGTAATTAGCTAACCAACACCAAGATGAATACACAACAGGCGGTCATTTTCAAGTATATGAAAAACCCCTATTCTATAAGGCAAGGCTGTATGCCTCAGAAAAGTCATGGTTTTCTTTGTCCTTTACAGATGGCCATCACAGCAGTGACCCTTGGAGCTCCTCCAGTGGGATGAATCAGCCTGGCTATGGAGGAATGTTGGGCAATTCTTCTCATATTCCACAGTCTAGCAGTTACTGTAGCCTGCATCCACATGAACGTTTGGTAAGGCGGACTTTCACAGGGATGCGGATAACACGGCTCATTTGTGAAACCTCAGCTCTGTCTTCCCACGTGTGTGCCCAGGACTCTGCAAATAAATGCAGTCATAGCACTCACCCATTATTCTTACCATTGTATTGTTTCTGTGATGAAGACCTATCAGAGTCTGGTCACCTTTGTAAGCCCTCTAGATCCTCTTTGCCCTTGTTCTCTTGTTTATTGTATTTCATTCTGTGCTTTCCTTATCCCAGCCTCAGCTTCTTTTGGTGATGGACACACTGTATTCAAGTGGCAGGATTTTAGCCATGGTTCCTTGTCCTGTTTTTGCTCTCTGACCTTTTGTAAGATATTCAGCAGAGGACAGGGCCTGTTAGTGGACTTGGGAGGAGTCGTGTGTATCACACACGGGCATTTCTGTGTCACCTTTGATCTGCCCTGGAGCACACAAAGGAAAGAGTTTATGTTTTCCAGGCTCTGCCATCAGTAACACGAACCTCGGTTTCCACACAGGTCAGATTCCAGTTTTCTACCTTTTAGTTTTTATTGCAGACACCTCAGCCTGCCGTGGATACGGCTCTGCTTTACTCCAGGTGGAAATTACTGGGCTGTAAGATGTTAAGTCTCTCATTGCCGGAAGTTTCCACTCTGTCCATGGCCTGTACTCTTGTCTCTCCTAGGAAGAAATCTATTTATCCTAAGGAAGCAACTGAAATGACTGTTTCTAGACTGAAAAATTATCATAGTCCAGAGTCCACTTAGGAATTTAAGTCTATGAGTCTATCATTAAGCAAAACAGAAGGGTTTTAGTCCTGAATTGGTTTGGGGGTGCCAGGCAGATGAGTCTTAAGTCCCTCGTGCAGTGACTTAGTGTAAAAAATGTATGAACCTCAGATCCTACAAATGTAAAAGGATGTGGCCAATCGTGGTGCACAGTGGTGCTTGAATCTCATCTCTTATTGTCCCAGTTTGGTCCTTTTGTTCTCCTCATATCCACATTCACAATTTTTTTCTCTGATTGTCTGTGGTCTTTCCTCTTTTGTTTAACCACTACAGAGAGAGAAGTGGGGTCTTACATTCTACTCTGACAACCATAAAGACTCCAGAAGTTTATACTTCTCTTATCCTTGAAAGTACATATTTGATTAGTTTAGGGATGGAGGCATTACATGGTCAATTAGCCTCTACATTCCTGAGAGGCAAATGGTAGAGAAGGAATTGGCCTTTTTTGTCTCATCTCCCAAGTTCAAGTGTGTAAATCACAAACTATCCTAAATTTTCGCACATTTCCAGTAAAGAGCAGATGACTGACTTTCAGATTTCCTCTTCTCCCACCTCCTACATGGAGGTATTGGAGTGAAAGCTTAGAGAAATATCAACTATTATTACACTAGAATTTCTTTTGGCTAACATTTTTACTTCTCCACCATCATCTTCCACTTCCCCAGGAACTCAGGAGCAAACCTAGCAAAGTTTTGATTACAAATAAAAGCTGGGGGCCCTGGCCTAGTATATTGGAATTTCAGTCTTTTGAAAAAGTTGTTCATTCGATGTGTGTTTTCTTTCTCTCCCGTTTTTTTTTTTTTTTTTTTTTCTTGTCATTTCCTATCATGCTCTAGAATTCGGCAGATGATTTCATTTTAAAACCCAATTAACTCCACCGCGTGGGGAGGAGTATCTTTAAAATGTGCTCAAATGCACAAAAAGTGTAATTTCAAAATAGAAACCAACTACACTCCTTTTAGAAAAAGTTTTAGTGGACCAAAACAATATTACCCACTGGGGAGAAAGATCATTTTGAAGGAACAACCTTAAAGACTGCATGAGAGACTCTATTTGTAAGATTACTTGTCCATTGCAAAGCATAAGGTTTTCCTTCTTAATCTGATCAGTTAGCATATTTCAGGGAGTAGGGTTTTTGTCTTAAAGGGTAAATGAATAAAGTTTATGGCAATGAATCCTCAGTTTTTCCACTTAGAGTGGAACTGTTGAACTATACACCAGTTATCATTGTAATTTCAGTATTTAACCTTATGAAAACCTCTCGGTGAAGTGATTTGAAGAATCTGATGCTAACTGAGAACAATTTGAATATACAGTAGCAGTCAGTGTCTTTTCACTTGAAAATAGAAATAGTTCCTTATGATTTTAGTCTATAGCATTTGCCTAGTCCCATTATGAATAAAGGGATGGTTGAAGAAAAAGAAGAGAACTTTCTCTGGATTATGTTGGGTATAATTTGACTACGTACATATTATCTCTAAAAGTAAAACATTTTAGAGACATTCTTGTTATCATCACTTTATGCCATGTTATGATAGAATGTGTAATTACAAAGCTTAAAACCACATATTTCATTGTGATTGTCAAGTCCCATGTTAAGTCTTTAAATCCCCTTCACAGCATCAGCCTCTACAGCAGGATCCCACAGCTAATCACTGTTGTTGCAGACACACACACAAAATCACCCAGATGAATGGAATTTGTGGTTAAGCTTTGGAATGGGTTGTTGCAGAAGATTTAAGTTTGGAATGACTTGGCAGAGTTCTTTTTAAAAATAGGATAGAGTCCCCACTGTCTGGCATGGTCTTTGCCTTACAGAGAGGAATAATCTAGGAGTCTTAAAATTTTAATATAATGAAAGTTGTATTGTCTTTTATTTTTTGTAACATAAACCCTTTGACCCAGTATTTCTCAACTGGGACTGATTTGGGCTCTCAGGAAACCTTTGGCAATGTCTGGGGACATTATTGTTGTTATAGCTAGGAGGTAGGTGCTACTGTAAACTAGTGGGTAGAGGCCAGAGATATGGTAAAGGTAGTATAATCCACAGGAGACCCCCACAGCAAAGAAATATCCATCATGGGAGATTAGTAATGCCAAGTAATGCCAATTAATGCCAATGTGGAACCCTGTCTTAGCCCAAAGCATGATTTCATTCTTAGTATGTGCTACCAATATTTTATTTTTGTGATATTTTTCAACCCACAAGTCAATTAAAAAAAACACAATGCACAATTTCCAACACTTGCTCTGTCAATATATTCTAAATACATTATCAATGAGTATCAGAAGTAAAAATCGACAGTGGGCTTGGAAAACCACAAGCCTTCACTTTATCATGTGTCCCTTGTGCCTTAGTAGCAAATGGAACAGACAGTATTAGCTGGAGGAAGAGACTAAGAGGACCTCTTAGAGTTGATCTCCAAATCCTCTAAAAGAGACATTACTCACATATCACTGATGTTCTCTGTGGTGTATTTATTATGTCTCTGAGTGACAGTAGTTTTCAAGATACTTTCATTGAAAAGTAATCTAGTTATAAATCTCATTAATGTCTTTCAGCATCTAATTTTCTGAGTCTCTAAAAATAACTGATTTAATAGGGATTGCATTGGTTTTCCCCATTAAAATCTATGGGGATTCATTTTTCTTTTTAATCCCTGCACTCAGTGGTAACCCTTTGTGTGTCAAATCCCAAATCACTGTCCTTTTTATATAAAGTTGAAAGGGTCCAAAGTCTCACTAATAAAATTATCTTTTTTCTGTGCCCTCTTCTGATTATAATAATTATTTAGATATTTTACATAATTCTGTTCCTCATTTTTGATTTTCACTTACTTAAGACTGATTTATGGTTTGTCTCTTCTCCAAAATCTTAACAAGGAATAGGGCTATGTAGAAGTGAAGTCATACCATCTCATTTTCTTTTCTATTTCTTTTTCCACACTGTTTCTTTTTTACCTCTTTATTATAGTCTTTAGCTCTAAAGCATAAATAGCTCCAACCCTGCTCTTCCAAGACTGGTATCCCTTGACCTGTCTAGTCTTTTCAGGTTGGCTGTGCCATGGAATGGCCTACTCTATTATTATTTAGAGAAAATTCCATGGACTATTTAGGAAGTTCAAGTGACAGGTGAACCTGAGTTTAACAAGTAGCCTAAGGAATTTTTTGGTCAGGGAAAGAGTCCATGAAACGTAAAAGCTCAAAGGGCACACTCAGGATTTTGGAACAGTTTAAGCTTACCCTACATATTCTTTCTCTGAAGCCTATCCCCCACCCCCCTTTTTTTTTAATCCAGAGATTAAACCCAGGGCTGCTTAGTCACTGAGCCACATTCCCAGCCCTTTTTTATGTTTTATTTAAACACAGGATCTCACTGAGTTGCTTAGGGCCTTGTTAAGTTGCTGAGGCTGGATTTGAACTCAAGATCCTCCTGCCTCGGTCTCCTGAGCTATTAGGATCATAGGCGTGTACCATGGTGTCCAGCTCTCTAAAGTCTTTAAAGTTGGACTATTATAGGCATGCGGAGTTAATATTTTCAAAGACATTGATATGTCATTGGCAAACTCAGCTCTGAAATGTAATTTCCTAGACTGTTTAGTTGTCTCTCAAGCCATGAGTTCAAGCCACTGTTAATTAAACTGAGATAGCAAACTTCATTGAGCTACAGTGTCATTGTGTGTCGGCGCTCAGCCACAAGTTGTGACATACAGAGACCCTCCGACTCCATTCCCTCAACTTCAGGAGTTGACAATATAGGCGGAAATAGACTTGAGAGAGCCTGAGTGATAGGCAACATAGGACTGAGCATTAAATGGCACGGTTACATTAGAGACTCAGGGAAGAGACGTTGGCAGAGCTGGAAGGCGCAAGGGAACCTTCCAGGGAGAGCAGAAGTCAGCATGGTTCTCACAAAATCAAGAGGGAAACACCAAGAAACTAGCTTCGTTCCTTGTGAGTCAATGTTTGACCCTTAAGCACCCCTGAATATCAGCATTATATTTTATCTCTAATGTAAAATTAAATAATTTTGATAGCATCTCTAGTAATGATGTTATAATCCATAATCCTTCAACATATTACATACAAGGAAAAAGTTTATTTTATCTTAAGTATTTTTTCTTTAAAATTGCAACACACTCAAATGTTTATGAGAATAACTTTTTAAATATCTTTGTATCTTGAAAAGGAGAATAACCTGGTGTACCTCTGTAAATAACCATGAACCTTTAGTGATGTACTTATTGGCAAGCAGATGAGTGAATTGCATCTAATTTTCTACTTTACAGGCTCTGTGATCTGCCACAAGAAAAGTAACATTTTTAGACAACTAGTTTAGCAGTTGAACTCAAAGGCCAGCCTTAAATCAAATTAATGTCTACAATAATGTGATTTTCATAGTCATTCACATGAATAGGGCATATAAAGAAAGAACTCTAGTCAAAATCAGTCATTCTGAGTTCAGCTTGGTTCAGGGTTGCTCAGACAGCCACTGGTAGAAGGCTTTCCATGTTGACACTTGGGAGAGATACAAGCATTAGTGCTTTTTAAATTCTTGTCCTTCACCATTTTATTCCTGCTCCTGAGAATCAGAAGGATAATCTACTTTATTAGGAAGATTTGATACTGTTTACTCTTTGCCATTTGGTGTCCAGAAGGTTTGATGAAGTATGATGTAAATGCTGTGGATCTTGCTGTTTGTTTTATTCATCATATACTAGAATCATTTTAACTCTATCCATAGGCCATGAAAATAACTGGAGAAATGGTATTTTATGTGGCTGAAGTTTTGGAGATGATTTTAAACCATAGTTTGTAGACTTAGAGACTGAGATCATTTTTCATTGTCCTGCGTTGCCATTTTATGCTTCTACATTTGATGCAAACCCAAACCAATTATCTATCTATGTATTCTATTATTTGAAAAATGAAAGCTGTCAGTTCTAAGCAAGATGTATGCTTACCTATTTTGAAATTATGAAAACTTACCTCCATTGCAGAATGGAGAGTTCTGAAAGAAGTATTAGAAAACGAACTCAGTAAATATTTTGTGATTGAATGTGGCTCCTTTCTCTCCTTGCTGTAGAGCTATCCATCACACTCCTCAGCAGACATCAATTCCAGTCTTCCTCCGATGTCCACTTTCCATCGTAGTGGCACAAACCACTACAGCGCCTCCTCCTGCACGCCTCCTGCCAACGGGACAGACAGTATCATGGGTGAGTGACAGCCGAGTCCACAGTCTGCGTCAGGGTTGATACTGCAGGGCCTCTCTTGACCCGTATAACTGAACGGCAAGCAGGCAATAAATACTTGTCTCCCAGCTGAATGAACAAACAAGTGAACCAAATAGAAATAATCACTGGTTTGATCATGATCATTGTTTTCGTCCTGAGAAAGTGAAATTTGGCTTCTTTATCCATTGTAAGTCAGTAAGTTTACCAAGGGCTTAAAGAGACCCAAACTCACTGGCTTCTCACACTCTCAGTGGACATAGTAAACTCTTCTTAAGACCAGCCTTCCAAGACAGGTGAAAGAGGGGACAGAATAGCTCTCAACAATGCTTAGTTCTTAGCCATGACGTGACATTGTCTTCCTATGTAGTGCTCAGGTGACTCTTGATAGGTAGATGAACTCGGGCCTCTGGAGAATGAGGTATCATGGAGTGCTTCAAGCAAGAGGTACTCACTCACAAGAGAGAAAGTGGCTGGGCATCAGAGGGCCAGGAAGGATTTGCTGCCCCTCTGTAATGAGTTAAGGCCCAAGAAGATTGCCCCTGATTGTCATGATGTGTCCCGTGGTCCTCTCCTTCAAGCAGATGGTTCCCTACTATCACTCTCCTCTGGAGGGAAGATCTAGGCAGGGGGTCCCACTACCCTGGAGGGAAAAGTCCGGCTGGCAGGGAGGTAGCTGCCCATTTCTAGATCTGCCCTGACAACCTTCCCATCCTCATGAGCAGCACACTCAACCTTAGTGTCAGAGCACCTTGATGTCCCTGCCCTCCATGAAACCTGACTTCATTGCTCACCACTCACTCTGGTTCTAGTTCAGTCCACACTTCCCTTGGCCTCATAGTCATTCCCAGAGGGTCACTGATGAGAATACTCGGAGTCCATTTTTAAGAGAACATTGTGTGACAGTATAATGCTGCTATTTATCCTTCTTAGTTCTTCACAGTTTTTTCTTTCTTTCTTTCTTTCTTTTTTTTTTTTTCTGATAGTCTGTAGAACTTTGGGAAGTGGTGTGAATCACTTATGCAGGAGAGTTTTTGATGAAGGAGATGTGTTTTGAAATGTTGCATATATGATTTCTGGCTAAATAATACCTTCTCTGCTTATTCAGTAATTTACTTCACACTTGGGATGATCCTTCCAGCAGCCCTCTACGATCATGTCTCACTGAGAAGTCAATTTAGGACAGAGTTTCCATTTCTGTGGCTTCATGATAAAGCATCTAGGAATATGTTACACCATTTTGACCTTGGAGAGCTCTGGACAGAGGTCACATGGGGAAGTTTCTTAGCTATCAGTGCAGTTTGTGCAGATTTGAAAAACAAGAAGAAAGAAAGAAAAGTGCAGAACTGAAAGAGAGAGAAAAGCATATTTCACTTCAGTGTGGTTTGACAAATGGAAAGCCCCTTTCTGCTGTCATGAGATCTGGTTATAAAGGAGGATGACCAGTCATTCCTCCTCTTACATGACAGATTTCCTGTCTACTTGTGGTTTGAGTAATTTTCTTTTTTAGGAAGGTATGAAGGTGGAGCAGACCCTTGAGTTGAGGAAAACATGCTTAGGCACCGTTTCAAAAAAAAAAAAAGTAGATTGATTTGCAAAACAGTCTTCCTGGGAGAGGCATTGTGACTTAGGAAGAAAGAGATATTACACGATTGTGTAAATCATCCTCCATGAACTGTGCGCAACTTAGCTACAAGGCACAATGGGAATGAGGTCTACTTGGTTTGAACTGGTGCCTCATCATTAGCTTGTCAATGCACAGGACACTGCACTCAGTGGGTCCGGGTCTAGTGGAGCCATTATGTGGGTTCTGCATGTTAAGGATGCATTTAACTTGTTGTAGACTACAGAGCCCTGCTTAAAGGTCTAGAATGTAATAAAAGAGCTGTAATTTCAAAAGAGAAAAGTTTTAAGATTTTTGAAAGCCAGTAAAGGAATGTTTTAGGAAATTTATTACATGAATTATTTCACAACAATGCATGTGGTTGTCAGAATCCATTAGCAGAATATGAAAAAGGTTTATAATCTTTTAGGAAGTAGTAGCTATGACAATTCAGCTTTTTGGAAGAATAGGCCATTTTTAATTTGCATAAATGCAGAAATCACTGGAAAGTTCTAGAATTCTAAAATATTCTAGAATGTTCTCCCCTAAAAATAACATGTCTTCCAATTCCTTAAGTACAAATGCAAAAGAAAATTTAAGGATGATAATAAGCCTTCATACTGCACAGTGTTCCCATGGATCACGTTTCTTCCCACTTCAATTATCTTAGACTTCAGTTTGGTTTTCATATATGGTTGAAGCCAGCAATGGCAGCATGTCTGTATGACAAGAAAAGAAGCTTTCTCTTCTGGTGTTAGTGATACTTCACTAACAAACAGTATGGATTAATAGGATACATCTGTAGACTTTTGAAAATATTTGGCGTACATTCACTCATTCTGAAATGCAGGAAATAAAGAAATACTAGGTTGCCTTGTATCTCAAAGAACAAACAGAGCTAATTAAATAATTGGTAAATAGGGAACACATAGCCTGACACATGTTTGAGATTACACACATGATTCTGTAGAAAATAACTGTAAGCAATACTAATGCCATAAGAATGGGGTTCAAGCACTAACACATGGACGTCACATTTTTCAAGTTTTCTTGGTAAAAAGCTGCAAGGCAGTGTGATCTTTTTATGCATGGCACTAATGTCTCAGGAAGCTGCCTTCTCAGTTCAGAATACCAGTTCTGGGTCTCAGTTTCATGTGGTAATATGCTTCTTAGTGGTCAGCAGTTGTCCTGAAATGAGAGTAGGCTAGCACAGGGCCTGTGGAGTGAGACTGGAGCTTCGGAGACATCAGACAGACAGTAACCTCTCTGGAACTGCACACTCTGAATTCTTGTCCATCTTATGCATCTCACAGATGGAAAGTGCTCACTGAGGTTTGGGACATTTTGTTATTTGTTTTACTTAGAAGTGACCCTTGTTTCTTGTTTTATTTTCTCTTGTCTTTTGATGCCCAGTATCATTTTTTGAAAAATCTTTGGAAGTATCAAACTTAGATTATATTTATGAGAGATTTTCTTTTAAATGACACATTCATTCACGAATCATTGAGAGAACTGTAGAGTGAAATATTTTATTGGTGGCAAATAGTCCACTCCTTTTCTCTCAAACCTTGTTAGAAAACTCTGGAGATGATGTTATACATTTCTGAATTGGAAGGGGGGTCTTAAGCACCCTGGAATCATATGAAGGTAATAGGTAGAACACATACTCACAGTAGTTCAACTGGGTTAGCACCCGATTAAGAAGCTTTCAGGTTACCAGCATCAGAGTCCTTCAACTTGATTCCTAAAACCCTTCCAATGTTATGCTGTTGGTGTATATCAAAAGCAGAGCAGTCCAATTCCTGTGAGCATACATACAATGAGCATACACACAGAGGAGTAAAGTTAATAAATGGTTAGTACAAGCCAGAGGGAATGGAAATGACTATGGGAAAGTAGCCATATGCATTTTGCTATCCATATATTTCCTTCCTAACTGCCATAATATAGGCCCGTAGCCCTTCCTGACCAGAAGTAAGAGGATTCTTGACCATAGCCCAGTCCAATGAAACTTTTCAAGGCTGAGAGCCTCTGAGCTCTCTCTCCAGCTCCGCACTGGGAGTTGCCATCTGTATACATTCACAGAGTGTACCCCATGTGGTTTCAGGCTCAACATCCTCCCTTCCCCTTGAAGGGAATTGGGCATATAACTAACATAATGGATATAATAACTATTATTGTTTTATTATTCTTTTACTGGCCTGCTTCCTAATGCAAGATATTTCCTATGTTTTCAAAGCTCAAACCAAGTAGTGTTGAAGGAACAAACTACCAAGATTGATTTAATACACCATGTGCTGAAGATTACTCTGGAATATCTATCTGGATCATGAATTAATCTGGCTAACAACTTTCACTTCTAATGACATGTTTGTATGACATGATGCATTTTAGGATATGACTTTCTAGTGGAAACATTATGTGCCTTTTCCCTTGAGGACCTGGTTTCACAGTAATTTTATTATTAGTCCCATAACATTCACTTTGTCTTTTACAAGGATCTTGAGCCTTCAGATACAGATGGGTGATGACCAGGCACAGAGCAAGAGTGATGTGAATCTGATCCAGCAGCATTGGGTTAGGGCTTGGTAGTTACAAGAGACCACCAGTGCAGAACAACAAGCGATTTTGATTTAAGTCTTCTCCACCATTTCCTGCACATGGTCACAAACGCACCCCCCCCCCCACAAACACACACACACCCATACTCATCCTTGGAATCCTTCCTGCTCAGTATTCCTTCATTGCAGTCCATATTTGAGTTTGTCTTCTAAGACTGCCATGGTAGCATTCTTTTGCTCATCTTTATAGACGAGCTCACAACATTGTTATGCTGCTTCTACTGGTTTTTATGACATAAGGGTCACTCAGACGCAGTTCAGAAAAACTTAATGCTAAAGCAGTTGTCCTCGCTAAGGCAAACACACCATGAATTGCCCTCCTTGTTCCTTTGATGTCTTCATGGTGTTCCCGGCCTCAGGTCATGGGTGTGCAGTAAAGGGGAAACACATTTTCCAAATTCTGATGTTTCAGGACTCGGTCCCCAGGCACCGCTCATCCTAGTGTTTTGTTTGGGGTGTGTTCTGATGGGAATTGCCATTTCCCCAAAGCGAAGGCTAAGACAGAGGGTGGTCCGGCATGTAGCCTGGCTCCGCAACCCTGCTTTCTGCTTCATGTTCCAGCCAGCAACAGCACCTGTGTTCAGTCCCTCTGAACAATACTTGGGTGGCTGGCAGTGTCGAATCCTCCTACAAAATTATAGTTCCTCATAATAACTGCTCATCTTCCATTCATTTTTGTGTTGCAACTCTATTTAGAGGCTGATTATTTTTTTCTCTTGAGCAAGAGAAATCAGTTAGAACCAAAATAATTCAAGAAATCAATACAGCCTTTACCAAGTGAAGGCAGTAGTGTTCACCTGTATTTCTATGACATGGGCATTTTGGTAATTGGCAGATGATAAGATAAGTTGACAAAAAAATGGCCTGGAAAGCTGCAAAGGTAAATTTGATACATGTTTTGCTAAACTTGACCTATTTGTCAATGCAAAAAAAAAAAAAAAGGAGAAAATTATGCCATTTAAGAATTAAAAATATATTCCTTCTCTGATTCTGTATGCCCTTTGATATGTCTGTCACACAAATAAAAAGAGGACTGTCTAAGAGGACCCATCTCACTTAATATGTTCAGGGAATCTTGAAAATGTGTCCCCTCCAGGGTGTCCTGGAACAGAACAAAAGGCATTCCCAGTGAAAGGGTGAACTGGCCCCAGTAAACTTCTTTGAAATTTAAACCCTTGAGTTTGGCTGTCCAGCTGTTGCAAGGTAACATGGCCTTATGTTAGAAAATAGTCTGTTCTTACCGTGGCTTCCAGGAGTAGCCTTTGTAGTTTTCTGAAACATTTTCATGACAAGATGGGATAAAGGAGCTGGTTCTATTTTAGATTCTGCTTCCTGAGTCTTAGTATCTCCCTGTATAAAACAGGCACTAAGACAAAGCTTAGTTAGATGTACTGCTAAAAAAAATCATAACAGGAATATCTTATCTCTCCTAAAGTATGATTCTGTGTGACAGGTAATTTATTTCATAAAGTTCTTTAAATTGTTTTTATTGATTTTCAATTCTTTCTATTTGGTTTCATGAATTTTTTTAAAATTTATAATCCTCATTTTTAAATTGTTCAAAGGAAGAATTAATCTTTTAGAAATTTAAGTCCTTTTGAAAACTATTTCTGTATCAAGTTTTTATCTGTAATTGGAAAAACATCTTGTTCTTTTTTGGTTTAGGTTCTGTTAGATCAGGTGACTTTTCCTCCCCCAGTGTGGCTCTGAACTTATACTTCATGAAGATCTGTATTCATGTCAAGCAGATATCACAAATCATTTTCACTGCTAACTCTAATTTTAATTATATAATAGTAAAAAAATAATATTACTTACAGAGGGGAAAAAAGACGTTTTCCTTTCTCAGGTACCCTGGTAATATATGCAAAAAACTATTAGTGCTGTCTGTGTCTTCAGATCTTTATTATGTTCCGTTTAGAATGGTGTTTAGGTTTTAGTTTTGTTTCGGTACTAGGGGTTGAACCCAGGGGTGCTTTACTGCTGAGCTGCATCCCCAGCTCTTTTTATTTTTTTATTTTGAGATAGGGTCTCACTAAGTTATCGAGGGCCTCACTAAATTGCTGAGACTGGCTTCCGACTTTCTACCCTCCTGCCTCAGCTTCCCAAGTCAATGGGATTATAGGCACTATAATCCACTAGCTCCATGACTCTGTTTAGTTTTTAAAGAACATATTCACACAGCAGTTCTTCTTATTTTTGCACTAGATATAAGTTCACTTATCTTTCATCATATATTAAAAATTTGAATATGCTTGATATCTGTTCATATTGCATCATATTGCCCAATTCTAGGATGTCATTCCCTAATTTCAAGGAATTTGCTTAAATGTATAATCTTGAGTACTAATAATTCTTGTAGTTTTAATATCATACATTTGTGATATGAAAAAGAAGAGGTTTGTTTTCATGGAGGCTAATCATATTCACTTTATCGTATACCAGTTTTCTTTCATTATTTTAGTGATTCACAAGTGCATCTGTGTATGGGTTTTGTTAACCGAATAAACATATCAAAAGATGATGTAACTGGTGTGTCCAAAGTGTAAATATGTAAAATTCACAAGCATAACTTAACTATGCTGAGCAGAGGACAGAAGAAATGACATGCAGGATTTGAGCCTCAGAGATCTGACTATGCCATTGCATGTCACAGGTCAGGGAGAGGATGAGGCCTCCTGGCCACAAAAAGGGCTGTCCTGTTCAGTGGTAGGGCTAGGAAAATGTTTAAATGACACCTGGGTGCAGTGAAATTCTGCTAAATTCATAAGTTTATTCAAGATTTCCTTTTTGTATTTCACCAAACGCTGCAAACATCTTCCCCTGGAAATTCCATAGGCTTCACTTGAGTGCTGTGTCTCTTTGCTCGCACTGGAGCCTTAGTACGTAGAACACACCCCAAGTTCCAGGTATCCTTTTAATCCTGAGGGGCTCAGAAGAACCTGGCTATCCCATCTTACCATGTAGTTTTAAACACAAGTTACTTTCAGAGGGTGCATGTTAAATAGAGCTGGCTTTGATTTATATACGGGCATATATACCTTTTATTATAATATCCTTTGTTAATCTACTTTGTGGATAAAAATACCAGTGTTTAAGGTGGTAGTGAAAAGCTTCATGAATGTGTAGACTTATTTTAGCTCTAGAATTTGAGATCATATTGACTTTTCATAGCATAACAAATATTTTTTAATGTGAATATGGATTTAAATAGGTGGAAAACAAGTTATTTAAAATATTAAAGACATTTTCTCTCTTTGTTATCTAGACCAGTTATAAATTCCTTTTTGTTGGTTGTGCTTCGTTCAACTGTGGAACACCTAAGAGGAAAACCCCATTTTGCTGGGGTAACAGGTTTTTCTTTATTTGAAAACAGGTGTAAATTATAAAGATAATTCAATTTGCTATAAAAATATAAAGAAAAGCTGAATTGGGGGGACTTCAGTGTCCTGAAAGTGCTGCCTAAATCTTAGCAATGACCGCCACATGTTGGCATGCTACTAGTCACCAGCAACCACTCCTAATCAACAAGAGGGAAAGTAATAGCATCTAGAACACTTTGTCTTTAAACCAAGGTGTCAGGTTTATATTTTATCTGTAAAAAATGTAACATGAATGTATTTGACATCTACCTCAGCAAACAAATTAATGCTAATTAAAGATTAATGTGTTGTAATTAGCATTAAAAATGCAATTAAATTGTGAGTAAATGGACCAGGAATAGAAAATTGTTAGACGTCTCACTGCCTGGTTTTCATATTCTGCCTTTTGTTTTTGCAGCAAATAGAGGAAGCGGGGCAGCAGGCAGCTCCCAGACTGGAGACGCTCTGGGGAAAGCACTTGCTTCGGTGAGGAAGTATTGACTTTGGACTCCACATGCACCATTGTAGCAGGGTGAACTTTAATCAGAAGTGGACATTTGGAATTTTAGAAAATGAATGGCAAATAACTTTGATTTTTGGAAAATGCTAACTTTCTTGCATAATGGTCATTGGAAAAGTTGACAGGGAAGCTGTTTTGTGTCCTGTCCATGGCTTGCCTCTTCCATGTTGTTTGCTCACAGTGTTGGCTAGGCCACCACATTCAGTTATCCATCTAGGGATGTTCTCGGAACCTTTCAGTTTCTAGATTTTCTATGTAGATTTCTTTTTCTTTTTTTTCCTCTAATGTAGTGTGGTGCTCATTGACCACTAAGACTAGTTCTGCAAGGACAATTCTAAAACAGTTTGGAAAAGGCATTTGAAAAAAAGGAGGAATTGTCACATTATTGGCACCTGGGGGACTCTGCTTCTCTGCTTTGCCCACCCACTGCCAGGAAGCCAGAATTAAATGTTTCTCTTCCTGGATGCTCCCTGGTAACAAAATGGCACACCTTATTTGTCTGAGGGACTATACCTGATATTTTGGTCAAAAACCAAACATGATCAGTTGCAAATATAAGTGGAGGTCGTCTCTTTAAGATGTTGTTTCTGGTTGCTTTTTCCTAACCATTGGGAATGTAAAATAAATCCAACTTATATTAGCATTGTGTCCTAAGTAAAAGTGCTTATTTAATCGGGGCCTTCCTATAACTTTGGGATCAAATGCCCTAATTACAATTGAAGGAGTTGGAGGTAGAACCTTAGAAATGATCCTGTCGAGCCTCTCATTATGTAGTAATGGTTGTTAAGTTTTTCATTTTAGACTATTGATACTATAGTTAATGGTTACGTGTATTTGATAACTCATAAGATTTAGATGAATTGCATTAGTAGCTTTGTAGTTTTCAAAACTGTAAATTGTTTATTCCTAATAATGAGGGTTATTTTTTCCTCCCTGCTGTTGAAGATCTATTCTCCAGATCACACTAACAACAGCTTTTCATCAAACCCTTCAACTCCTGTTGGCTCTCCTCCTTCTCTCTCAGGTACTGTATTTTAAATCGCATTTCATCATAGTAACAGTTTCTGAGAATGATTTCCCTTTTATACTTGCTGCTGTAGCAGATAGAAATTCACTCCCCCCGCAAATCCCAAAACATCGCAGACAAATAAAACAGGATGGGAGAGACAGATTACAATATGACAGTACATTTACGTCCAAAATCTTTCTTAAAAATTAGATGATCCTTTTAGACTACACAAGCACATGAAAAATTTATTTCTTAAACTTTTCTTAGCTCTGCCAAAAACTCCCAACAGCAGAATGATATATTCCAACAAAACATCTCAGATGAAAAAAACTCAGTTAATATAATTGTAAATATGAATATAGACTATATACTCATCAAATGTAGGCTACTTACACAGATCACTTCCTGCAGACATTTCAGCCTTTCCAAATTCCCTGTTTAAAATATGTGCCATTGGAATATTTTGGAGAAACTTGTAACTTTGTAAATAAATTGTGAAATAATTTCTTTGGTGCATAGGAGATGTTTGCCTCTAAAATATAACAAATTAACATGAAATATGTCTTCATATTGAATAATTATCAGTTGAAGGATATGTCTGTAAGTCATTTAACTTTTCAGAGGTGCATTTAAGAGACAATATCTTTTGCGTGTAAATGCGTCTAGGAAACCTTACCTAATAAATATCTGTCTCACCCTGAAAAGAAAATAGGTGGCTTCCAAACAAAACTAAATCACATGCACACCTGCCTGAAAACTGACCTTACTGTAGTTCATAGTGGGTCCCCTGTCTAAATGTTGCATCCTTGAACCCTGTTTTATCCCCCATATGCAATTTTCATATGACCCACTATAAATTGGGTTCCCTGATAGAGAATGGGAAGTTTCAGATTGTTGTAAAACTTTCATAAGTGATGATGATGACTAAGACTCGATTTCATATCAGCTCTTTCCAAGCCCCCATGATAGGGGAGGGTCACAGAATAAGGAAAGGGATGGGTAATGGCAACCTGAAATCCATGTGTCTAAAGAGGCCAAGTTGAAACTGAAAGAAATAGAGATGATAGTAAGAATTTAAAGAAGTATTCCCTGTTTCACAATTGGAAAGTGAAGTCCAGTGGTGTTGTACTCTTCTAGTTCTACACCAGATTCTTAGGCTCTGAAAAAGTGACCTCCAGTGCAGTATCTAGAACCAGAGAAGGGTTGGGTAGGAAGGACTTGAGACAGTAAGGATGGAACATCGGAGTGGATGGAACACCACATTCCCCATTTCAAACAAAGCATCTCTAATTCCATGTGTTCTAATTTGGAAAAAAAAAACAAACAAACAATGTTCTCTGGTTTTAAAGTGTGAGAATAACTAATGTAGACTGATGCCCTGATTCTCTGGATGTGTGTACTGAGGCCCAGTGAGTATAGACAGTTAGATTGGAGGTGTAGGTCATTGGTAGAGCAATTTTACCTAGCATGAGAGAGCTCCAGGGTTCAATCCCTAGTATCCTCATAATAAGAAAGGAAGGAATGGAGGGAGGGAGAGAGAAAGGGAGGACAGGCAGGTTATGGCTTGCCAAGGTTATGCCATTAGTAATAGCGAGTAAGACCAGAGCTCGAAGCCTACTCTGTGGTCCTGATTTTAGGTTATGTTGGGACAGGAAAGTCAAGATATGTGATCATTCAGGGGAATAGCACACGTGCCTGCAGCTTGTGCAGCCTGCTCTAGGTGGAAGGCACAGAAACAAGGCTGCAGATGCCACTTTCTGGGTCCTGGAAATGCATCCTGGGAAGACCACGTGCTGGGGAGAAAGAACTTTTATGAAGATACAAATAAGGGGACAGATTGCTATTTTCACACTGACAGCTCTGTCCAAATTCTGTCAAGAAAAGTAATTGAACAAAATATTCTATTTTTGTTTAGCATAAAAATACACAGGCATACCCAGAAAAGATAGGAAGAATGGATTTTTAAAGTGCTAACAGCATTGGGGCATGCTGTTTCAGTGAGATCATAGCTATTAGTTTTTTTTCTTTTTTGGAATTATGTATTTTCTGAGCTTTCTACACTAAGTGCATATTAAATTTAAAATTGGTTTCTATTTATTTTGTAGGTTAGACATAGAATATGTACTCTAATGAGAATCTTTCTTTACCTTCAGGTTTAGTGAGTAGTAAAAAGTTTATTGTCTTCAAGAAAAAATATTAGTTGTTACTCTTATATGGAGTTTTAAAATTTCTGTTTAATGGATTGCTGCTAAGTAATCTCATTCCCTTAAACTGTTTCTGAGAGGCTGCAGTGTAGCTCGGGGCTGAGTTTAATCCCCAGTTCCCCAGTCCCCCAAAAATGTTCCTAAAGACTTATGTCACTTCTAGATCACTTTTAAAACAAGTAGCAAAGATGCTTTCCGTTGATGAGGTATTTTGGTTGAACGTAAACCAGCCTTGCATAAAGATCTAACAACCCCTCCTCTTTTGTACCCTTCAAAGTACCTAAACTCTATAGTGACTGATTTCTTCTACCAGGAGCCTTTCCAACTGAAACTGAGACTCAATTAAATGTTCTATTACAGCTAGAAGGAAGTGAGGGTCCATGTAAAGTCTGCTTGTTTTACACATCAAGTGTTTTCCTGAGCTGGAGAGGTAGCTCAGTGGCCTAGCATGCATATAGGCCCTGAGTTCATGCCCCAGCACAGCAAAAGATAGAATGAAAGGAAAAGAGAAAATGTTTTTCTTGCCCCAGAATTCTGGTCTTGAGAAGTTCACATGTAGTTACTTTATTGTTTAAGTGAAAGTCATCATAAAAGAACTCTTTTTAAAGTACATTCAGCTTATTATTAAGTTGACGTGGACCTAATTTTAATCCTCATTTTACTATCAGCAGGCACTGCTGTTTGGTCAAGAAATGGAGGTCAGGCCTCATCATCTCCCAATTATGAAGGACCCTTGCACTCCTTGGTAAGTCTCATCTGCTTATCTCCAGTCGCTTTCAGATCCAGGTTTTCCTTTCTACTTCACACTCCAAGATGCTTATTTTTGCTAATCACTGTGACAATAGGTCAATGTTAAACATACCAACTTGATTGCAGCCAGTTATTAGACTGCTTGTTTCTGTTTGTTGATGGTTACACAGATAATCCCACAGCATGGAAGGCCCAGGAATCTTAGCGTCTAGGACCAGATGAGACTCAAACTGACCTCTTGGTTGGGAGAGACCCCTGCCAGTGATTAAATAACTTCCCTGACCTCAGCCAGCTATAGTGCCTGCTCATCCGCACAGCAGGAGTACTCAAAGATTCGTGCCACCTCAACTTTGTTTCGCAGAATAACAGGTTTATGGGAGGTTTCCTCTTAACCTCTAAATAAGAGACCTTCTGTTTATTTCCTCATTCACTGTGGTTCTCATAGGAATTCAGTAATATTGTTAATAGTACAGAAGTGCCTACTCTTCAGGAGGAAATAGCTGAACATTTCCATGGGAATAATTTATACTATAAATACTCATGATGATTCAGTGTCTGACACTTTAGTCTTCCTCAGCTCATGGTAGACGGGACTGGAAATACGCATGCACCATCCCTGATCCATGCAATGTCTGGTCTTCACATGAGTCAGATGGGGAGGATAGCCGGAAGTGGGGCAAGCCTGTTAGTCCTGCAAAGCTGAGTTTTCCTTTTTTCCTGAAAATTTCTACATGAAACAGAAGGCATGGATTTGTCTAACTTAGTGTTGTCATGTCAGTGGTTCTGTGTCTTCCCTTTCTGCTCCCTCTTTAAGGAAAATCTAAAGATGAAGTCACAAAGATGGATTCCCTCCTTCATTGCTCTTCTCCTTGCTGGAATATCTGAATCATCCAGTTATGCGTTTTAGCCAATAAAGGGACCCACACAGAGAGACAGCATGTGTGCTACCCAACCCATTGATGGACAGGCTGCATCTAAATAATGCCTAGTTGTTTTAAGAGTTTGCCTCCATCGGTCATTCTCCAGGGTCCATCCATCTACACCAGGCTTCATCCAGTGTAGAACCATAAAGCCTGTTCATAGGTGTGGACAACAGCTTTGATTCATATGGATTCTGAATGCTCGGAAGCAGAAACCCCCTCTCCCTCCCTAGGAGAGCCAGCATTAGGGTAGGCACATGTATGATGTCTCTTCACGCTTGCATTTACACTCAGAAGTAGGCATTCTCATTCCCTTTTTATAAATTAAAAAACTCAGGCTCAAAGAAGGTTAGTGACTTTTCCCAGGTCAAATAAGTAGCAGAGCTAGCAATCTAGGGGAGGTGGTTTAACTCCCAAACCCACCAAATCAAAATGCTCTGTACCATAGACTAACCCCATTAGACACACATTCTTCCTGTTGGTATAGAATAATTAGAAATTGTTTTTCTCATGCAGTAGAGCTGGTCCATCTGTTTGCACAGCACGTGAGGAATAGAGTAGATCATAGCTTGATGCAGTACAGAGCAGCACGAGGTTTAGAGTCCCAAACTCTCGATTCCAACCCTGACTTTACATTTCCTGGCACTATGATACTGAGGACTTAATTTACTTCTTTTCTTTGAGCCTCCTTTAACCATCTGTATGAAGGGATATTAATGTCTTTTCTACCTGCAGTACACATGGGCAATGAGGATCACTGAGATGTTATATTTAAAAGTGTACAGCAGAGAGTAATACTTGATATCATTGATGACAGTAAAAAGTGTGTGTGTGTGTGTGTGTGTGTGTGTGTGTGTGTATGTCCACGTTCTTTTTCCTCACTGGTAACTCTAGCAGAGGCCTTACCTAGCTGAGGAAAACTAGAATTCTAATGGTTGGAATGAAAAAGGTCATTGAACTTGTGAGTGTATGCGACAGTGACCGTAGAGGGGCTTTGAAGTCATTTAGATATCCTCAGTGAATGAGCAGTTCAAGTCTTTATGATACTTCAGTCTTCAAGTTTTCTATCACTTTGGTTGACAGAGTTTTGATAATTTTTTTTTCCTGTAAAAGACTTGGGGTCCTTACATACACATATGCATGTGCACATGTAGGCTGGTATTGATAGTAGATAAAAAACAACAAACACAGGTTAAAAACTCATTAGGAAACCAAAATCTTTATGTTTTACCTGTCTCTGACTTGATGATAATTTAATTGGGAAACCACAAATAGGCTATCTTCCCACTGCTAATTTTTTCGAACTCTTAACCAATCTCTTCCAGAATGTTTTGAGTTTTTGTTTGTCTGTCTGTTTTGTTTTTGTTGTTGTTTTTAGATATGCACCTACTAGAATAAAATGTAGACCCAACTCACCATCATGGTGGCTTAGAAACCGAATGGTCTTTTGTAGAATAAATCTAAATTCTCTTTCAAACTAATGCAGTTCAGTATTGCATGTGCAAACAGTATTGCCCTGGAAGAATTTTTGAGTTTACTTTTTCATGAAAAAACACTATAATTTTAGCATCAACATTTTCTACCAGTTTTCTAGGAAGGACATTATGTATTTTTATTATTGTTCTAAGGAAATAAACTTTATTGGAAACATATATTCAAGAACCAAAGTGTGGTTCGTGTCGACCAAAGCTCTCCTTATATAACCTATGCATATATTTCAAACTGTATCAAACTCTACATCATTCATTAACCAACAGCAAAGCCGAATTGAAGATCGCTTAGAAAGACTGGATGATGCAATTCATGTTCTCCGGAATCATGCAGTGGGCCCATCCACAGCTGTGCCTGGTGGTCACGGGGACATGCATGGGATCATCGGACCTTCTCATAATGGAGCAATGGGTGGTCTGGGCTCAGGGTACGGAACCGGCCTTCTTTCAGCCAACAGACATTCACTCATGGTAAGTGATGAGATTTGTAGACTATACGAATTTGTACAATGCAGAATTAGAATTTCAGGCTTAAATACTTGGCTACTGGCTTGCAAAGAAGCTTTATTGAACTAATAGAACTTTACCCATTTATACTTTATACAGTTCAGTGTATTCTAGTGCATTCACATGATTGTGTAGCCATCACAACAGGCTAGTTTTAGGACATTTTTGCCCACTGCAAAAAGAAAAGAAAACTCATTAAGACTTATTTCTCACCCCTGTCCCAACAACCACTGATCTGCTTTGTGTCTATAGATTTGCCTAATTCTGGACATTTCTCATAGATTGAATCGTACGACACGTTACTCTTTTTGACTAGCAGCTATTACTTAGAGTAATCTTTTCAAGGTTTATCTATTTTACCACGTATTAGAGCTTCATTTGTTTTCATTGCCAAATAATATTCCATTGCATGGCTAGACCACATTATTTTTATCCATTTATTAGGTGATAAGATACTTGAGTTGTCTCTAGTTTGGGGCTATTATGAGTAATACACCTATAAATGTTCATGTAAGAGTTTTTGTGTGGACACATGTTTTCCATTCACCTAGCATGTATCCAAGAGCGAGTTACTGGGCCACTGCTGGTGTTTTAAACCATTCATCTTGGTGACTTTGATCAAAGGGTGTGCAACAGGGCTGAAATTTCAAATATGAACAGGTTGGGATTATTATTATTATTATTATTATCATTATTATCATCATCATCATCATCATCGAAGAAGCCAGAATGGTACCTTGTGTCCTGAGTATGAGAGGTAGAAATATATGATGAATTTGTCTGTGTACATATATGTTATAGGATTGTATAATTTAATGTAGAGAATAGTTTTGCCACCACCTATTTATAAATAAGACTTTATTTGAATAATCTGTTAACAGATTTGTCCACATGACAATTGTAAGTTCTCTTTTGCTCTTTTGAAAGGTTTTTAGGGAGCATCTTTTTTGGGATATTACAAAGATACCGAGTATCTTAACAAAATATTAAGTGGTGACAGTTTATGAGGTGACTAAATGGGTAGAGAATTTGATGCTATTACAATAATTCTGCTCCATCCAGACTCCTGTCTGGTCATTAAACACCTTATTATCCTATTCTGTCCCTTCTAGGCTTTTTAAAAATTGCTTTAATGAAGGTATGTTTTCCAGTATCACTGTTGCATCTTTGGTTTAAAGACAATTCTAAGAGGAAACACAAAATAAGTACAAATTATTAGGAAGTTCTTCAAGTTCTTGCTCAAGAGTATTCTTGTGTCCTTTCAGTTTCTTTTACTGAAAGGCTAAGATGAAGAGTACTGTCCTGAGCAGTGTAATATCAAAACCTGCAACCAATTTGAAACCCAGAATACTAGTTTATAAATAGAAGCAATGAACTCACTTCTGAAATGTGGAAAGATATTTTTGAATGCCAATGCTAAATCTTTTTTTCTTTTCTTTTTTTTTTTCCTTTTCCTTTTCCTTGACCTCTACCCTAAAAATTCATCACTGAGTAAAAATTGTCTGTTCATAGTGGTTGCTAAGAGTTTACAAAAGGAAAGTCTAGATTTTAATTTAGCTTGGCCTCAGGTAATGTGTTAAATACACTTGGGATGCATATAATATGAGATTTTCGTTTGTACAGCTCTTTTTTTTTTTCTGACTACGATGTTTAAACAATACTGCTTTTAATTAAGAAATCTGGCTTTATTAAAAGCCAGATCTGTGACTTATAACCATTTCTGTATATCTGCTCTCAATCAAGAGAAAAATAGTTTAATTTCTGTAGCTGTGTTCGTTTTGCATATGTTAACCGGATGCAGCATGGAGCCAGGGCATTGCTGTCTTTTCCATAAATATGTAAAGTTTGTTCTTAAGTACCAGATGTAGGTTAAGTGGTTCTTTAACATATTAAACTATACATAGATGCTTTTGGGAACTATTTGACCTTTGAATTGCCTCCTCTTTGAGTCTGATTCAGAGATGGGATGGAAAGAAAAGCCTAGAATTATTTTTGGAGATGGGGAATTGAACTGATTTTAGTGCAGGGGAAAAAGGAGAGAATAGAACAGAACCATTTTTAAAAGGGAAATAATTGGCCAATATTACACAGACACCTCTTGGATTGAATTGGGGGTGGGGAGGAACTAGATAGAAGCGATAGAGCTGCCAGTTTTGTTGATAAGGAAAAGTTCCTGTTCACTTTTCTGAGACATTTTGTGTTCAATCAAGGACAGCCAGGGAGCCAGCCAGATCATGGTGCAACTCTGGTCAACAACCTGCTGCAACCGACCCAAATAGGGGCTAGTCATCTTTCTCCTTTTCTTCTTGAAAAACCATTTATCATGTGCATGGAATCTGAACTCCTCAGCCTAAACATCATTAATGTGTGTGGAAGAGGCTGGATTGGCATTATCGTTTCTTGTGCAAACTGGTATGAATTTTAAACAACAACAACAACAACGAAAAAAAAAAACCTAAGAACAAAGGAAATAGTTTTTGAATTTAGTCAGTCTAACATTAGCCTTTGACCATTGGATACATTCCACGATAAAAAGGAAGTTTAAGGGGAAACACACACACAAAAAAGGCAAAACAAAAATCCCCCGTCCCTTCCCCCCAACAACAAAAAAAAAATTCAAGGAGGATACTGGTAATGTTTTCCACATTTGAATTTTAATACATGAAACAGGCTATAAAACTTTGGCCAGCTGCAGTAAATAAAGTAGCAGCGGGAGGTATGCACCGGAAACGTGGCAGAAAGCACTGGAAAGAGGCACACAGGGCCGCACACCTTTCTGTGTCCTGGAGGGGAAGTGAGGTGCAGGAACTCCAGACTCATCCCAGGGTGGGTGCTGGTTTGAGCAGGTCTCCTTTCTAGCTCTCCTTCATCATTCCTTCTGGTTAAGGAATAGACAGTTTTGAATCCTCTTGACCTCGGTGCTCTTCTGGTTCCCTCCCTCCCCACCTCCTAAAAATCAAAACAAAATGGCTTGATAACTTGGAAGATGATGTAAGCCTTTCTTTTTTGCAGCAGCTTGAATTTGTGGTGGGGAAAGCTGTGGTTCTGCCTCAGCTATTATGTTATCTCATTTAATTGCTAACATATTGTACTTAGCTTTTGATTCACAAAAATGTTTTCCTTGGAGTTCTGAAGTAGGTCTTCTGTGATTTACTAAGTATTAGTGTAATGAAAGGTTTTTTTTTTTGTTGTTGTGTGTGTGTGTGTGTTTTTCCCCCCCTCAGCGGCATGGCTGCTAGCACCAGAGACCATGGCAAACGAGGCAGCTTCTAGATATTATTTGCCTAGGCCTTTTTCTTATTCAGAACTTCTACTGGCTTTCCATTGTCTGTAAGATAAAGACCAATTCCTTATCCCTGCATTTAAGACCCATGTCCACTTACCAGAAGCCTTCCATTTAGCCATTCCATCATGCTGGAAGTTCTCTAGCAAGAGCAGTCTGTGCATCTTAACAGAATTTTCCCAGAATGCTCTTTCTTGTTAGGTGCTTCTCTCTGGCTTGGCCTGCCTATCCACTTCTCTCTGCCTGCCTATTCCCACCATTCTCAATGTTCTAACTCATATTCTTTCTCTTCCAGGCAGTCTTCCCTTGCTGTTCCTGCCCATGATAGTTATTTTCTGGTCCACCCTCAAAGCACTATGAGTCATTCCATTTCTAGATGTTTATCTTACCCAGCTACACATAACTCGGCATCTTTTATAGGTATAGACTTTTGCCTTACCGACAGTTGTAAATTCCTTGAGTACCACATGTCTCCTTCTCCATAAATAGGTCATCCATCAAAAGGGAAGAAGAGACACCAACATTCTCAGTGTCTGAGGTGTTGCCAGCCCCCTTACTAGGTCCCATTTACAGTATATCAGGCCAACTACACCAGAGCCCACTGGGGTGACTCACAGTGGCCACTGAGCCCCAGGAGGTTTGAGCAGGTAGTCTGAAGGCTTTCAGCTAGATTTAAGCTCAGATACATGGACCCCAAGCTCCATGCTCCTTTTTACTACCATGAGTATCCCGCAGAGATTGTCAGTGTACTTTTTGACAACTTATTTTCTGGGCTAAAAACTTGTGATTTTCAAATCTTGACCAGTGTTGGGTGGCAGAAGAAGTTTGCAGGTATTTTATGGCCAAGTTCCCAGAGCTTGTTTTCCCCTCCCCATGGGGTTGCATGCTCAGGGTAAAACCCACATTGTCTGCGTACTTGTTCTTAAGTCAACATGCTTGTGCTAAGTGGCCAAGCATGTGAATTCTTACGTGAGTTCTTGAGTTAGTAAATTTTCAGTTATTTTTCTTACATAACCACCTAGTTTTCTTACAGAATCAAAGTAGAAAGCTCAGAATGTGGGAGAATAAGGAAACAATGGGCCTTGCCACTAACAGAGTTAGAAACTTACCAAATACAATCCCTTCTGCACCTCAGATGTTTCCATGGTTAATCCTGATATTGGATTTTTAGATTCACTATCAATTATTGACACGGCAATTTCCCAAATTTAATTCTCTCCACTATTCATACGTTATTCATACCACCAGATGAGGCCTGGAGGAAGCTTTTTAAATGACCTCACCTCTTCTTTTAACTGAATAAGAACAAAACCTATATAGAACAGATCTTCATGTGACTCTGTGTCCCTGATTAGCTCTCAGTAGAGCCAACAACAGTAAGATCATTGAGCTAAAGATCTTCTACATTAACAATATGTAAAATTAATTTGGTTCCCAGTTTTTGTTGTTGTTGTTGTTGTTTAATTCTACTTATTCATTTCAGAAATATTTAAGAGTGGTTACCAGTGTAAGACCCTATACTAAGATATGTTCTCTGCTCTGAAGGAGTTCACAGACTAGATAGAAAGGGCTAGTATATTTAAACAAATTGCTGCATACGGGTCTACTAGACCCCACAGGAGAACAGAACTCTCTTAATCCAGGAGGAAATGTCACATGGTCACTTGGTATAGGAGTTGTGACCTCCTACAAGAATGACCCTCGTTGACTTGGGGACAGAGGAGGCCAATGGAACTAACTTTACCCCCATACCTGTCCTTTGCAGTATCCCCCACAGCCCCTCCCTAGACCCCCAGGTGGGGTTGTAGAACACAGTTCAGAAACCATGCGTATCAGTCAACCTTCGCCTACTTTACTTTTTTTTTAATAACATTTTTAGTTTGATTTTGAATTAAGTAGGATTTATCCAAAGAATACACATTAGGGGAAAAGCACCTTTTTCTTTAACTGACATTAAGCATATGAGAACTTCTACTACTGACAGCTAGAACACTTAAATTGGTTTCTCTCTCATAGCTGAGTTCAAACCATTGCTTTTTAGATTCTAAAAGTGCCTCAGAAGTCAGTTAGCCCATTGCCCTGGTTTTGCTGCTGAAGACCGAGGAAAGGGGAAGTGACCCAAGCTGGGGGACTTGCTGGTTAATGGCTGAGCTAGGATTAGAAAACCAGACCAGCCAACCACTAGACCAGCGCTCTTTGTACTGCGTCCCCACTGCCACAGCAGACTTCCTCTCTAGCCTAATATCATACCAATTTCAAAACTGTGACTGATATCACCAAGCATTCTGTTATTCTGACTTAACTTAATGAAACCCAAGAAAACTCCTTAGTTGCCCCTTGGCCGCTTACAGCAAGTAACTATTTAACTCTGCCAATAATACTTGGCAACACAAAAGGGTACCCAGAGGGCACCGAGGTGGCGTCCTGGCTGGCGTTTCTGGTGGGGTGCCATGGGAGCAACGGGAGCCAGGAAATGCTCTTGCAGCGTGACCCCCTCCACATAGTGTGTTCAGCAACGTCACCCTCATTTGCAGCCTGGCTCCTCTGTTTTCACCGATTTTTTTATTCTATGAAGTTCCGTGTCAATATAAATCTGTACTTCATTTCTGCACCGTTGTTACCTTAGAATCTCAGAGACCTTAGATGTCATCTCACTCAGATTTCCCTACCAGTTACATGCCAGACCGTTGACAAGCCTGGGTTAACATCCTTCCTCCAGCGTGAATGGCTCCAGATGCCCCTGCGGACCATCTCCATCACATATTTGAAAATTCTTCCTGGGTCTAGCCAAATGTGCTTTTCTGCGTACTCTTTCTTTTTCTGTTTACTGGGTGTTGCCCCAAAATCCAATGAATGCTTGAAAAACTTTCTTATTTGAAGACAGTCTATTCAGTGTTTTTTTTTTCTTTAAATTAAACATTTGTTTTATTTTTACAGATACATTTTGATTCTGTAAAAATAAAAAATATTTTAATAAAAAAATAATTAAAAGGTCAAACTCAAAAAAATATTAAACATTCATATGTTCAAATATTTAACCTAAAATAATGTCTGGCTCCCCCTCATGAACCCCATGACTTTCTGACGCACTCTCCCTAGTCTATCAAGGATCCACCCCCGCCCCCACCCAAGGACCTTAGTGTGTAGACTCTCAGACCCATCACAGCCCTCAGGGAAGAACTGTCACAGTGAACCAGAGTGGACACATCACGTCCCCTGTTCCGTACCTTACATCTTCATTAAGGCCACCTGGCAAACTCCTGTTTGCTCTTTGTAGTGCCTTCATCATCCTACTGACTTATATTGAACTTGTAATCAGCTAAAATCCATAAGCCACATGTCTCCCAGCAATCCTTGTGCTCTTTACATTGTACCTGTACAGAGTGTCCCTTAATGCCTTTGAATTTTATGTTGCAGCCTTCCATCTGTTTGCCATGTGAAGGTCTACCTCAGGTCCACCTTCAGTCACATACTCTGCTGGCTCTTTGTTGGCAAATGTGATGGGTGCCAGGAAGGTCCACTTTAAAGCCACTAATAAAACGTTGACCTGGGAAGACAAAGGCCAAAAGCGCTGAGACTCAGTATTACAGGCATTCTCGCTACACTTACTGTCCCCTCCCCTTGGTGTTTAATATCTCAGCCAGTTCTGTCCCCCTGGTCTTATTCTTACAGTCTTCCTTTTCTCAGGTCCATAGCCTGTCACAAGAGACCAGGCTCACAGCAGTCATATAAATGAGGACATGAGGTTTGTCCAGAAAGACTTGTTCTTGATGAAACCAAACCAAGTTTGAGAGGTCACTGTCTCTATTTTAAAGCACTCCAAAATTATCTTTTAAGCAGCCTGTTACAGAATTCCACCCAAGATCTTAATTATCAGCATCATTTTTCAGTAGCTCCTGTATTGTTGGAATTAGGACATTCATCTATTTCTGGTATTCTACTGTCTCTCCTAACCTCCTCAATTATCAGTTATTATTGAAAACAGATTAGCAGTATCTTTAGAGTCCTTAAGCTTATCCCAGAAAAATATTCTGCAAAAGTCAAAATGGTTTTGAATGCAGCTGCAGTAGTAAGGACATTTCCTGTTCATTCAACCACCCCCAGAAGAGGTGGTTAGGACAGCAGCAGACTTCCCAGGTCTCACTGCAGTGGGTCCAGATTAGGTGCATCCCCCTTCCCCCCCACACCTATTTTACTCAAATATAGGTTCCATGACACTGAAATAGTCATTCAGTTTTCACTGGATGTCTAACCCAAAAGCCTGCGCTTTGGGCCCCAAGGACAAACAAATTCTAGTTCTCTAATTTTATTTCCCTAAATATGTGTTTAGCATTCTGTAGCCATGACCTTTAAATAAATAAATGTTTAAAACTTTTTGTTGCCAGGCACAGCGGCACGAGCCTATAATTCCAGTGACTTGGGAGACTGAGGCTGGAAGGTCACAAGTTCAAAGCTAACCTGGGCAACTTAGTGAGGCCATGTCTCAAACTTTAAAAATAAGAAAGGCTGGGGGTGTAACTCAGTGGTAGAGTACCCCTTGGTTCAATCCTTAGTACTGAAACAAAAACAAATGAACAAAAAAATCTTTTATCTTTGCTTTAAAATATTAAAAATATAACTTCATTATATTCTTAGGTAGTTTTCTTCTTAAATAATGGAGGAAAAAGCAAGCAGTTATGTTTAATAGCCCCATCGTCATTACCTTTGATTGAACTTTTACTAGTTACAAGGACACAACCCTAAATCACCCATAATTTGGAATAGGCATAACCTTTGCATTATAAAAAATGTAACATTACCCTTGTTTTCTCCAGAAGGCAGACTTCCCTACAGGGAAAGATATATATTGTATACTTTAGGAAACACACAAATGTTCACCTGGTCTGCATCTGCTTGCTTCAGATGCTGCTGGGGATGCTCAGAGGTGTTAAGAGAAAGTCTGATCTACTGGCCTTTGATCCTGGTACACGTCTAACTTTAGTGCAAGGTGGAATTCTGAAACCACCTAACAAAGTGATTGAGACAGGAAAGTCTAGAGCAGGTGTCATTGAGCTCACATTAGTCCATGTAGAATTTCAGCAGGGGCAGGATAGAAAAGTCATTCCCAAACCACAGAATAAGCATGATTAAAAAAAAAAAAAGAAAAAAAAAGGAAAGAAAGGCCCTTATATGCTCAAACAGAAGTAAGGAAATTGCTTGATGATCCAGCCCTGCAGCTGGTGGCCACGCCGAGCGGCCCCTCCTCCACAGCACGGCAGCTCCAGCAATTGGCTCCAGCATTTCACATGGGAGTCCACAGGAAGAGCGAGTTTTCATGTATATTTTTTACATCCAAATTAAATTAACTCATGGAATTTTCCACCCTTAGGAATTAAAGTAGCAGCTCATGAAGTAATTCAGTTATGTCATTCATACCAAAACAGAAAATACTGGCGCGACTTGGCACTGTTTAAAAGCCAAGATCAGGCTTTGGTCGTTTTATATTTTTTCAAATTCCATGGCTGTTGTTATTTTAACTTTTATTGTGGCTGTAAATTTTTCAAATCAAAAGTATCTCAGTTGCCTAGAAAACAGAAGTGTAGAATGGACTCACAGTAAGAAAAGGGCGTAGGCAGAGCTGCCTTCGGAGAGAAAACTGAAAGCTGTAGCGCCAGCCGTGTTGTCTGCAAAGCCAGGGTTCTACCTAATTTGTTGACCTTCACAGTTGTGCATAATTAGAGCTTCCTCTGTATCCATAAATCATCTGAGAACTGTAAAGTTGAGTTTAACCAAAAGATCTGTCCACTATTAGTAACATGAGGTCTGAGGGGAACCATTGTCCTGATACAATAGCCACACTCTCCTAAAAGCAGTTAATTGGATGTATTGTCCAAAACCTGGGCACGGGCTTTCCACATTTCATTTTGCCTTCTCCCCAGCTTCCGCGCAGACCTTCTCGTTTGGAGCTCCAGTGTGTGAAAGTTATTGGAGAATGGTAGTCCCTGGGTAATGTTTCTGTAAGCTGCCCAAAAATTTCCCCCATAGTCTAGATGGGAAACAGCTGGTTTTTGTTTAAAAAGCTGCTTTGCAAAACGTCTGAATCTTGAGATGGAGAACTGAGGTCACCGTTAAAGCAGGTGTCGTGAACAAGTGGGAGAGGCAGGGGGCCCACGCTGGGTTTGCTTCTGCAGGGCAGGCATTCCCTGCTCGAGGGAAAGTGTCGACGTTTGCTCCTTGATTTATAAAAGACACAAACAGGTCTAAGGAAGTAATCGCATTAACAGTACAATTAGAAACTGAGTGTCTTTGAACATAGCCAGTGCTTGAGTGAATAATTAGCCCAGTGTGAAAGAAACCAAAATGGTCATTTCCCCCACAGGGCTTCAGATACAAGGGTTCAAGGCTCCTCTCTCCCTTGGAGTTCGTAAGTGCTTGAATTTCCTCTTTACAACACACCAGGAATAAAAGAACTATTATTTCAAACAAGTAGTACTGTAGCTAACTAGGTCTTCCGCGTTTTTGGATGCAGTCTCAGGGAAAGGGGATCAAGAAATCTGACATAGGCAAGATCCATACTGAAGCAGTTGTGCAAAAAAGCCAAACAAGAACATGAGGAATTACTAAAGCCCAGCGAATGTCAGGTATCCACCAGTCTGAAGATGAAAGGAAGTCAGCCTCCTCCCCTGGGAGCGGGAGGTTATTAGCAGCTGTTTATCCAGTCAGGAATAGAGATTAACATTGTAAATTTTTTTTTTTTTTTTTTTTTTAAGAACTAGAAGAAAATTTGTTTGGGAAGTTGGCTCTTTGTATCTAGTCACTGCATTGCCAAAAAAAACTTCCTTTCTCAGAACACATGTACTCGAGTTGAGCAATGTTATGATTCTCTGAGAAGCTCTGGATTACCAAAAAGTCTATCTCCATTAAATAGAACAGAAAAGGGCAGAGGAATGGATGGACTCTTGCCATTGACACGGTCTGCTGCAGACTTTACTAGGCGAAGCTAGCTGTTTGGTCTCTTACCTGTTCTTCAGCCGGACTCTTAAATGGGGCATTCCACCCTTACCCCTCGGACTCCCTCCCAGCTTAACCTTTGCCACTCTGTGGTGCACACAAATGGATTTTGCAAATGCCTACTGCTTGCAAAGGATTTTTTTCTGAGATATTAGGGAAGCTGCTTAGTACTTTTGTGATCCTGACGGGGGAAAAAAGGAAAAAAGAGAATTGGCTATTGGTGTTTTTTTCTTGATTCCATGCTACTCTTAATGTCATTTTCTTTTATTAAATCCTTTCTTTTGCTTTTGATCTTATTTATAGCAGAGCCACTGATCATATGGAAACTATTATTGTATAGCTGGGAGATGAAAGACTTCATTGCAGTTAAATAAGAGTGAATCATTTGGGCCAATAATACACACATACAGTGAGGTACCATTTGTGTCCAAATGCCTTGTGTTGTTCACTTTGTAGCAGAGTCGTTGAAGTTTATAAAGGGCTTTGTGAAAAATCTGCTTTTTGTAAGAAATATGTAGTCTGACAATATGAAAACACATGTTAACACACAGTCCTTAGCCTCTACACACACACACACACACACACACACAAACACACACACAAATATTTAAGTAATGCTGCTTATTGGTATAAAAATAGAAATTTTCATTTACAGTTGGGATATTATTGAATTAGTATTAAGTATCAATTTTTAGACATATATTTAAACAATCTACATCAGAAGTCTACTCATCCTTCAAAACCTATCTAAACCCCCCTTTCTTTAAATAGTATTGGTTTTCCCAGATACAACGTCATCATCCTTTAAATACCTGTGACCTTGTGCTTTTTTTATGATATTCATCTTCTTTTGCTTTATATCATAATTACATTACCCCACCATTAAAATATAAATGCCCCCAAAATAATAGTTGTCTCTTATTATTTTGCCCTGCAAATGCCTAAACAGTGCCTTGCATATGGAGACATTCAAAAGGCAAAAAGGCTTTTGTTGAATTAAATGGACGGTTTGTAATTGATGGAAACATGCTAAATGTGCATGTGACAATACCCAAAGGTTTAGATTTCAGACAGACTCACAGATACCTGCCCTGTGGATGATCATTTCTATTTAGGGAGCCTACACTTGCATACTATAACACAGTGCAGTGCAGTGCCCTACACCCAGGCGCTGCCCTTGGGACACTCACACCCCAAGGCAAGTATAGGCTTCATGAATAGCAGCAAAATGAAACCACTGAAGTTTAAGCCCTGTGTTATTGAACAGTGCCCTGGAATGTGTGTTGAGGGTGGGGTCTTCAGTGAATGATCAGAGAAGACCCCACACAGTTCCAGCAAGTTGATGAGAAAGTGCAGGGCAGAGACCAGCAAGGCCCTGAAGCGCTAAAGCCTGGAGATCTGTAGAACTAATGAAAGAGAAGCGATCAGTGAGTCAGAAGCCAGCCCAGAGGACAGCAGGGAGGGCTTTGTGTAAGCTGTGGTGATGTGGGAGTGAGCCCAGCAGGTAAGAGGCCACAAATAAGTAACTAAAAATCAAGACTGAGTAATTTAAAAACAGGCAGAAATCAAAATGGCCCTGGGTATCCAGGTGCAGGACACAGCAGAACAAGTTAGAGATCTTAGATTGATGAAAAGAACAGTGAAGAGCCATGCTGGAATCTTAATATGCAAGCCACCAAGTGATGCTAAGAGAATATAGCATCCCAAAGGTGAGGATTTGGAAAGTGATGGGGTGGGGTGCATATTTCATTAGTTTAGGTGAGCTTCCTTACACTCCTACCTTTCCAAATAGTTCATAATAAGCATATGTTATTGGATAATAAGAAGCATTTTAAAATTAAAAGGCAAGGTTATGGTAAATCCAGAGTGATAGACTATCTGTGCTGGCTACGGGGTATGGAGGTCAGTGGCAAGACTGCATGCACACAGGCATGACACACTTCACATCAAGTGTTCAGTTGACTTTTCCTTTGCTCCAAACCAAAGTAGCTGCTTATAAGTAATTGCAAGATTTCACCATAATCTCTGTGCTAGATGGGTTTGGTTCACTAGGAATGGATTAACTTTAGTTCCCTACAACCTACTTTCTAGCCTGCCACCTGGAGCAGGGATGGGATGAAATGGGCTCTGCTAATCTCCCTCCATAGTCCCCCATTGGTACGCTACATCCGGTTATAGTTTCCACAGTCGGAAAATGATGTTGAGAATTGGTGGCGGGGTAACGGGGTAGAGGTACAGAAGAGAGAAATGAAACAGTTTTAATAGATGGAATTTATGAGTTAGAAAAAGAAAGATGAACTGAATTCAGGTTGCATCCATTTGCATCTCTCAGATCATATCACAGAATTATTCATTATAACCATTTTTGTGGACAGTCCAGAGGAGTTTCAACCTAGCTGATCACATGACAGTTCAACACTGCAAACCTCAGGATCATTTAGATCATATTTAAATCCTCTTGAAAAGTATTTTGTTATCTGGAAAATAAGCATTATTAAGTAAACTTCCAAAAATTGCATAATAAGGAATTATATTAAATTTCAGACAAAGTGGGAGACTGTGAGATATTTAGAAAAAAAAATTCACTGGGTGTTCTTATGACATTTATGAAATCTCCCAATAAATATTTTAAGAATCTAATCAAAATCCAAATGAAAGAACTGTGAATCCACCAGATCTGACTTCAGTGAAAAGTTCTTTATTTAAAATGTATTCACATGGACAATTCAAAAAATTGTCAGATAATGTTTTAAATTGACGAATACAGAAATTATACTCGTGGGTGAAGAAAGATATCTCAGTGTGAGGACTTGGTCTCTCAAGATTTGGTTTTTAGAGCCAGGTCTTGCTTTCTGCGTCTGGTGGTGTTCCTCACAGTATCCATCTACTTGCTGCTATTTATGAGCTTCTCAGTTCCGTCTGTGAGCCACCAGAAAAGTTTGCTTGACTACTTTCTGCCTCCTGAAAAAGATGTACTTGTGGCCAGAATGGTATTTTGCATATGAGAAAATAAGTTTGCTTTCCTCTAATATAAAGAGATCTGGCAAGGTAATCGAAACTGAAATCTAGTATTCTACAACTGTCATGTATAATTGATATTTCATAGGGAGATTACAGTTCAACACCAAAACTGTTTGCTGTGTCAATAGGTTCTAATTACAGTGGAAGCCCATCGACTTTTCTCTCCTGTTTTTGAAAAAACAGGAGAGGAAAGTAAAAAGTATCAGAATTTTTTCTTTGTCTCATTTTCCTTGATATTTTTCTTCTTTCTGAAAAACATCTAATGTTTGAACCAGTGCCACCCATAACACGCTTTAATTTTTGATATGCCAAAATGTTTGTAATAGCATATCTGGTTTTGTGTCATCATCACCTACATCTAAAAATGAATGACAAGCTACCTAAAGTTCCTGTCCTACACTCTTAGAAGGATTATGGTAGAATGGAAGTAACTGGGGTCTGAAAGCCTGTTTTGAAGCAGTTATCTCTGGAGATAACATTAACTAGGATTGAATAACTGCCAAATGAAATTTAATACATTTTCCCATCCATGAAATAGGCCTCTTAAATACAACAGAATAATTACTTTCACAATACTCCCTGGAAACAAAGAGAGCAAAAGCATTGAATGTCTTTTTTGTTTGTGGCATTTGTTGTTAGCTTGAGGATAAGGACAAGGATATTTACCAAGATGCCGTTCACATCCCACATCCCCGTATAAAAAGCAGCCTGGCCAACAGCCACCTAATTTGAAACTGCATGTCTTTTAAATCTGTTTATGTTGGAGGAGTTGTGGCAAATATTAAATTTTGTAATTTAGTTAGACAGTTTGGCCTTGGCCTGAGTTAATGAACTCTGAATTTTTTCCTATGATTAAAAAAAAAACTAAAATGATTTTCAGATCTACATATGTATATGTATATATATGCCTGTAACACTATACACATACACATATGCATGTACACACATACATGTGCACACACTGATTTAAAATAAAGTCTCCAGAAAGTAAACCCTTTACCACCTTACTCAACTTCCCTCCTCTGTGTATATCTATATGCCCAATCGAACTGTTCAATGTTAAATGTTTTCTGAGTTCAAGATCTGTTTTAGTTCTCTAACTAGACATTGTCCAAGTCACTCAACCATTCTCTACCTTAGTTTTTTTGTAAAATTGAATTTGGCCTAATTTATTTCCAAGTCTCTCCAAACCCTGAAAGTCTATTTTCTATGAATTTAAAGTACTTCTAGTAAATCAGTTCTTTCCCCAGAAAATATGATTATTTAAAATTATAGTGCTTTTGTGCCTCAAAAGAAGTAATGTACATTTAGAGGTATTTAATTATTCCCAATGATAAATTCACAGGAGAGAATTGAAATGGATGTCAGAATTGGGATATAACTTTACCTAATGTACAATGCAACTTAGATATTTGTACATACAGGTACCAGCCATGATTTACCATATGCAGGAGGATCAGGCCAAGGCAGCCATGTTTGGGCTGTGTGATCCTGTCTGCTCATTCTTTTGTAACTCATTGGATCACAAAACACCTGATCCTAGGGTGGCCTATTCATAGCATGACCCATGTCTGCTTCAAAGTGATGTGCTGGCCAACAGATGATCTTGGCATCCAGAACCTGGAAAATACTAAGAGAGAGAGGAAGTTAGAACCCTCAAAGAAATGTACCAAGAGACACTATGAAAGAAGAGAGCAGGCTCTAGTCAGAGTGGGCAGGCCAGAAGGAAGCAGAGATGCCCCAGGAGGAGGAAAGAGTCCTATGACCCATAAAAAGCTAGAAGTGGTCTGAGGGCCTCAGACCTCTGAGTTAAAAACCCTAGGTTAACTTGAGTAAGCTCCAGTAGGTCCCAGTTCCTTGCTATTAAAACTATTTCACTAAATCGACTGGTGCACAAAAATCTACCAAGGATCTTCATTAAAAACTCCATGAGAAGGGGGACCTCATCTTTGGTACTCATTCTGAGACCCTTGCAAAGTGACACGTATGGAATACATTAGATAACATTTTCTGAAATAATAAATGTACTCTGATCAACCGATTAGTAATTATTGAATAATTTTAAAATTTTACTTGTATCTTTTAGCATAATTATATCTAAAACTATAAGTGACTGTGACAATATTCTTAAAGATTGCAAAAAATGCAGTCAGTATTACTTAACTTTTTATAAGCTGGCTTGTAATTTTATAGTTATCTAAATGTTTATCAAAATAGAACTTTAATGAAGTTTGAGTTTTCTAAACATAGGTGCCATATGTCATACTTAGAATCAACTTTTAGTTTGAAAGAATCTGTTTTTCCTAGTACATCATTATCTATTTATTATAGGAGAAGTGGACATATCACAACACTTGTCTTTATAAATTGGCGGTATTGGGTCCTCCGTCTATTTCTGAGTTGTTCTAGTGAAGACTTTGTGTTGATCATCCACCATCTTTCTTACCTGACTCTCACATGAACAGAAATGACATTTCTGAAGTAACTAGGGTTGGAATGTGCTATGACCAAGGAAGCAAGCAGTGGAATTGATCCTGGAGAATCAGACTCGTTACCACATGGATTTGAATCTGTCACCCGTAATCCATGTGTCCTGAAGTACACATATTAGTTAACAAGTAAGACCTTAAGACTTTAAGGACAACTTTGTTTCCCACTTCTTTCATGAAAATTTACTGATCGAATTTTGAATGACCTACTGACCCACAGAAAATAGAATTAGGTAATACATATGCCTACAATCCAAAAATTGTAGTTGAAACAACTGTACTCTCAATTGTATTTATTGTGTTTGTGATTTCACTGTCAGAGGAGAAAGATTTAAAATCAACCAAATGTGGAGAGAGTAGACAATGAGTGCAAAGATGACCATAAGTGACGGTAGCTTGAGTGCTCAGAGCTCTTGAACTTCACCGACTCTTGAGTTTTATGTAATAAGCAAGGGTTTTGAGTTAAGACATGATACTATGTGGAACTATTATGTAACTATTAAGTACTCATTGTTTCACACATACTATTGATACTCTTTATGATAAGCCTAGGAGTCTTACTTCAGTGTTGTTTTCTTTGTTTTGCATTTGAGAACTTATGGTGATTACAGAGCTAACAAAGAAACCAGCTACCTTGAGGATCTAGACACTATTGCTCTTGTTATTATACTCAGTTCTCTCAGTTCTACTGACTTCCCTAATCAACTGAGGCAAAAAATAAAAAATAAAAAGGTAATTCACTGTGGATTCTTCCTTTATCAGAACAAGTCTAAATGTGACACAGAGGGAGAATTTTTTTCAGGATCAATAACTGACTATGTTTTAAATAAAAAATAAAATATTAATCTTAAGTGGTATCATGATGCTCACAAATGCTTGAGAGTGTTTATAGGATGCTTATGAAACAGAAGGAGTGTACCGCTCTGCTAAGCTCATATCAGTGGTTACCTTCAGTGATTCCAACTGAGAACCATCCTTAGTGGAAATTCAGGAAATTAGAATCTTTGGAAATACTAATAAAAATGAATTTGCACTAACATAATTATTTAGGTCACATTGATTTATAGATATGAAAAACTGTCATTTGATCAAGGCCTGTCCAATTCGATGCTTCCAAGATGAGATCTTAGACCCAAAGTATAACCATGGATCATATCTGTTTTCTATATGCACAAATATAAACATGGCAAATCAAAACCTGAATGTAAAATGACTCTTCTTATTTTCAAGGGAAAGAAGATATAGAGGACCAGGGACATAGCTCAGTTGGAAGAGTACTTGCCTAGAGTGCACAAGTCCCTGGGTTCAATCCCCAGCACCACCAAAAAACAAACAAAGAATATATAGAAAGAGTGAGTGAGACATGGTTGAAGGAACAGGGTGTTCCAGTCTGCCTGTAAGAGAGCAGACCCCATTCACAGAGGAAAACCGGGGTGGTGGGGCAACAGAGTTGAGTATGTTGGAAGGGCTTGACCTGCTCCACAGCTGGAATTCTGGGCCAGCAGGAGGAATCTACCAAGAGACCAATTTGTGGTCAAAAATGGAATGAGCTCAGGGTCTCAATCCATAAAGGAGCCACACAGAGCTCAACCACCACTGTTCAGCAAGCGTGTCGCCACACAGGCACCCAGTGCCTTGGCACGGGACTCCCAGCCTCTCAGCTGAAATGTTTGTATTTCCTGGTGTGGACAGTGTCCTTTACTATTCTCACTGTGTTTTGAATCTGAACAATTAGTACAATTTATGTGATCCTCCCAATCCCACCAAATCCTTTTCTATGGTTTTATTTAGGAGTGTGTATATACATGTAGACATACATATATACGTATAAAATACCTCCATATACTCACACGCACATATATACATATAAAATTCTTAATACTTGGATGCCTTTAAATAATAGCATGTGCTTCAGTCCTGTGAGTTTGTTGTTGTTTTGAATTCTTCCTGTTGTTGCATTCTTTGGAAATACTCATAAAACATATTAGTACCAAAGAGTGAAAATTCTGCTTTGTGTTGTTATATTTTTGAAATAGAAGTAACCCCTGATTCATAGCTGAATAAATTCATGCATAAATATTTTTTTAGTGTTAGACCCACTGTTTGGCATAAATGCCCACTTAACAATAGGCTAAGAAGAAAACTACTTAAAAATACAAAGGCAAATGTGAGCTGTTTGTTTCTCTTGGTTTACAAATGCTTAATGGTTTTGCTTTAAGGCATATGCCGTAAAGTCAGCAACTGCTGTCTCAGTGCCACAAGTTCAATGTCTCTGGACCCCATAGTAGGTAGTAGTAGTTAATAAAAAACTCAGCAGTATTTTTTTTCAAATCAAGTAATCATGCTGTACTCTGTAATATCATTCTTGGAAGCACAAAGAGTGTTTACAATATGGTGTCTTTCTAGGATCAGAGTAGTGGGGAAAAAAAATGGAAAAATGTCCAAACATCCTCGCATGGCAATCATGGCATTACTGGTGTGTTTAATAAAACCTTTATTGGTACATTTTCCGGTGTGGTGGCATTGGCAGAAATGGTCCCCCTTTGGATTTGGAACTCAGCAGCTGATGAAATACAGTAAACATTAATTTGGAATGGGCTGCCAGTTTTGGAAAGCCAGGTGACATTTTATTATATTTGTACCGAGCAGGGGCTATGTCCCATACTGCTGTAGCTTCCGCTGTCAGAGGCTTAGCTGGCATTATGGAAAAAAAAATGGCAGGCCTGAGAATCTTATCCCCTGAAATGAAAGTCGAATGCCAAATTGAAATTCCTGTAGGATTTCCGATAGCAATGGGGGAATTGAGAAGCCCACAATTAAGCATATGGGCATTAAGATAATTGTCAGATCTGTTGGCGGACATGATAGAAGACAGATGGGTACGAATCCGTGCGCTCCACTGCAGCACCCTGGGAGACAATTTGACGTTTTACCTGCCTGAGCTACTCTGCCATATTTGTCACTGGATGTACAGCACGGCATCTCACTGAGCGTTAAGTGTTTTTGCAGAGAACTCTAGGTACATGTGCAGTCCTCCAGCGCCCTCTAGTGAAACACGTGAGGGAGGATCGTTTTCCAGAAGCCAGCCTTCCTGCATCAGGTCTCTGCTGCCCCTGGAAACAGCTGTATTGCCTCCAGTTCCCACTGATCACAATGCCTCCTCCTCTTGTTCTTTCAGGTTGGGGCCCACCGTGAAGATGGTGTGGCCCTGAGAGGCAGCCATTCTCTTCTGCCAAATCAGGTTCCGGTTCCACAGCTTCCTGTCCAGTCTGCAACTTCCCCTGACTTGAACCCACCCCAGGACCCTTACAGAGGTAAGTGTGTCTGAGAAGGACACTTCTGACCTCCTGTAAACAAGACACACAGTGTCGTTGCCCAGCGTCCTTGGCGGGCAGCCCTCAGGAAGCACTGGCAGAAAACCAAGAGTCAAATTTGGTACAAAAATGGTAAGTAAATGGGAAAGTAGTGAAAACCTAGCTCGCTAATCATGTTTCTTCAGTAACTGTTTTCCTCAAACATCCTCTGAAATCCTGGTCCCATTTCAGTAGGGAATGAGACAACAGACTGATGAGAGGAAATTATATTTTAGCCATTTCCACATTTTACCCATTCAGGTCCTCTAATGTGGTTAGTTGTGGCTTGAACATGATGTTTCCAAATGAATAGGATGGAAGGAAATTGTTTTATTTGTTTGAGATGGAAGGAAATATAGGTACGTTTTTAAAATGTAACTTGGTTGGGCGGTTTTGCTCTTGAGTCATCTAGCCATGTAATGCGGCCTTGTGTGCCTGCCTCCAAGGCCTTTCATGTCCCCAGGAAGTGTGCTACAAGGGCCAGGTCTGGGTCTAAGTTCCCTGTGCTACTCACTGGCCAGCTGACTGTTGGTCATTTCAATAACATCTTCTCATTCCCTTCAGATTTAAAATAAACACAGTAACACCGCCTCGAGAATCCTTATCTTTTCAAGTGTTAACTTTATACTCATCTGAGTGTCAATTATATATATATATGGGTATGGCTATTCACTTTCATCTGAGGAATAATAATCTGACAGAGCTTTTGGTTTTGCTCTCTTTGCCCTAGATCTGTGCTTCTCAAACTGTAACACGAAAAGCTTGAACCAAGGTTCGCATTAAAAGGCTGATTCAGATTCGTTAATTTTGGGATGCAGCATTTCTAGCGGCTCCCAAGGTGATAAGGATGGTCCTGGCCCATGGACCAAATTTTGAGAAATAGGGTTCCAGAATACATAGATTGCAAGTAGAAGGAAATACTCAATAGACATTCATCTACTAAGAAATAAAATAACATTAAAGTCACATTTTAAAATGTAGTGTGATGTTAGAAAGTTTAGCGATGATAAAGCTAGAATTTTCTTCAGTGAGCAAAGAACTGCCTTCCATATGTACCATTTTTAAATGCTGATTACTCCTTGAGGATAAGAGAAGCCTAATTTCAGAATATCATTAGGGTATCTATTGAAGTCTTGACTGCATATATTTAGCGTACTCCCTGGGAATTATATTTTAAGGACATTTTTCTATTAAATCATTGCATATGGAAGAAACTCAATATAATAGCTGATATTTACTTGGGTTCTTAATCAGAACATTGAGGTGTGTGATTTTCATGATTATGATTTTCATTGCAATTAAGTTGATGTTTTGTAGACAGTGAAATTACCATCTACTCCAAAAGATTGCAAAATAGAATTTAACCTCAGAGCCAATGCAGGGAAAACTTATTTCCGCAGGTGCATTTCTGAAACTTCACCAGATAGCAGGGAAAGAGTGACAGAAGGATCACAGTTCAGCAGTGCGAATCATCTGGCTGGCAGCCTTGAGGTCGGGGGTGGGGGTGGTGAGTGTTCATGCATCAAGGTTTTAGCGTCCATGTCACCTGATCTTTTTTTTTCCTGTAGGCATGCCACCAGGTCTACAGGGGCAGAGTGTCTCCTCCGGCAGCTCTGAGATCAAATCTGACGATGAGGGTGATGAGAACCTGCAAGACACGAAATCTTCTGAGGACAAGAAATTAGACGACGACAAGAAGGATATCAAATCAATTACTAGGTCAAGATCTAGGTAACAGTATATCATACTGTCGCTTCATTTAATTCCTTTATTGGACTTTGATGAAGTGAACAGAACAGGAAGAAACTACTCAGTTTTTTCCTGGCAGGTAAATTTACAGATGAAAGGAAAATTGAAGGCCTCTTCTAGAAGTACTAAAAGTATCATTTAAGATACCTGTACTCTAGTGAAGCCTAAAATGTTTTTGCATTTATGAATTTGGACCCAATGCTGATTATACACAGTACCAAAAAGAAAAAAAAAAAAAAAAAAAAAACAGATTTATAATGGATGCAAGTGCAAATGGTTTACTTTTAAAATTACATTCTACAAATTTGGTCAGAAATGTACTTTCTAAAATATTTCTAAAAAGTGAACTTAGGCATATTAAAGAGCCAAATAATGATGTGTATGTAACTGTAACTGTTTTCTTTAAAATATTGATTTCTAGCTTTATACTAAATCTGTTAATGTTTGGAAGAGTAATTCCTCAATTGCTAATCTTTTTCCTCCCTGGCTTGACAGAAAACATAACTTCAGGAGAACAGCTTCCAGTTGGTCTTAAGTATCTGCTATCTTTCAGTTAGATATGTCTCTTTGAACTTTAGTTATCAGATGGTTTTTGAATGCCATGGACGCCCATGTGCTTTACCTTAATTCCTTTGGGTTGTTTCTATTTGAGAATTAAACCAATTGTACTGTGCCTGCAACTTCCCTTTTAAAGGCTGTGGCTTGCAAGTTTACATCTAGTGTTCTTAATGAAGACACTTCCTTTTTATGTTGGCTTTATAATTCCTGGGGCAAATTCCATTGTATGTCCTGCTGCAAGTTCCCAAAAGTCTCAATGCTTCTAGCTTACCCTTTCCACCATCACTACAGTTTCCTGATTCTTGGCCACATGGCAAGATATCCCAGGGTGGGAATTTCACATCCTTAACAGTTTCTCTCTTGGTCTGGTCAGTTCTTGGTAACATAACTTATACATATTAATGGAGTCTTTGAAGTTTCAGAACAACATTTAACTTTCTGTTGAGAACCTTCTTGTTTTCAAAGGTCACTTTTGTGACATTTACTTATGCGTGCCTCCAAAACTATGTTGCGAAGTGATGCTTTTCAAATCTAGGCAGATCATTTGCATAACTAATTTATTTATAAGTGAGTAACCAATTCTAATCAGTTATTAGCCTGAAAAATCTTTGGAAGACAAGTTCCCATTTTCAAGTCCCCTATGTGTAAGGTATGGCACATGTTTGATATGTAAAAATATTACCCGGATTTTTAGCTTCAGGGCAGGTCCAGCAGAGACTTCCTTTTGGCTTATTACATCCTGTTTGCTTAGCAGGGTGCAAGAGTGAATTAATAGTAAACTGATTTTCTTTGGCACCAGCAGGGATCATGGATTAGGGGAAAAGGGGAATAAGCATAGAACCGAGGAGGCTTAGGAAGCCGAGAAAGAGGCTCTTTTCCGATTGGTTCCATTGAATTGTGTGTCAGCTAACACACATCTGTGGCTGGTGGTGCCACATGGAAAGGAGTTTCAGCTATGGGAGAGCAGTGTGGTCTCTGAGCCTCTTTAGTGTCTTCATCCTCCTCACTAACTTTTCTCCTTTGTTAAGTGTTCTTGGCTTTCCTACATCATCATGTACTGTGTGTACTTGGATCCCAAGAATATGCTTTCATTTTTGATTGATCAGAGCTTTTCCAGTGACCTTGGTCCTTTTTGCAATTTGGATGTTACCCAAGGATTTTCCAAAAATGGAAGATTGGAGCCATACCTTTTAAGCCAGCATTCATTAAATGTAGGTCATATTGACTAAATAATTATCCACATGCCTCCCAGTTCTGAAATGCTTTGTCCTGTGAACATTTCAGACATGGAATTTCAAGGTAGTGGCCAATCTTCAGTCCTTTAGCTCAATGCGGGAACCTCTAGGCTAATGGCCACAAATTCTTACACCGAGGAGTCATTGCTTTTTAGTGGCACTTACATTACTTTTAGTGGCACATTTTTGATGTCTCTCATTCCCAGAAAGGGTTCTTGCTCATAGTCATTCACAGTGGTCATCCAGAGTTCTTTGTTTTGTTCTGCCTTCTTGAGAGGGACACCTCCCACACCTGCCTTTGAAAGCCCTTTGAAATGCTGGAAACCCTCCTGCCAGGCAAGTCCTCAGATGCTCCGCCTTCCAGATGACTCAGCATCCTCTTTGCCTTCTGCTCAACGTCTAACTGGTCACTAAGATACCCAGAAATGGTCAGAACTGATCTTATCTATCCAGGCCACACTAGGCCCAACCATGCCTTCATTATGAATCATAGGATATTTTGGTTCTTAGCGAGATTCCTGTTTGGCTTCATTTTTGACTCACCATGAGGTCATGGTAATTTATAAGAGGTAGATGTTTGGATTTTGTATTGTTTTACATAGCTGATGTCAATTCAGATTTCCCCAACTTATTTTGGGGAATCACAAACATCCATAACATTAAAGGCCGTGGAAGGCATGTTTTTTTCAACTTTTTATTTACTGTGTGGAGAAAATGAGACACAGGTAGGGTTCATGGGTCGGCCGGGCCTTCAGAGCTGGGAATGTCAACATCAGGGCAGAGCCCCGTGGTCTTTACCCTCGTTGCTCTGGAGTCTTCAGTGGAGGACTTTCTTCTTAATCCTATTAACCTACCAATCTTATGTTTTTTTGACCTATCAAAATCTCTTTTCAGTCACATATTTCATTAAGTTTCAGCTGTCACAGTATGAAAGTTCTTTTAAAAAAGATTACGTATAAACAGTTTTTCTGAAGTGTGGTCACAGAGGGCAGGGCAAGCATAGTGCATGGATGCCTGGTTTGCAGAGCGTGGCTTTACCCATAAGAGCTTTCTTTCCCCTCTTGCCACCTGTGTCGGAACAGGCACCCTCTGGGCCTTTTCCTTAGCCCAGATCATGCTCTCCTGTTTGATTAGGGTTTCATGTGTGGGTGAATATCTTATACGTGGACCAGTTCCAAGGTCAAGTGGATATAAAACTGGCACGAACACAGATTGAGATGGGAAAGTTTCCTGACAACGCTGGAAGAAAACAAAACAATTTAGATACCTTCCTTTTCCCCACACCATTAGAAAATGTCGCATCCTTTTTGTCCCACAGCAATAATGATGATGAGGACCTGACCCCAGAGCAGAAGGCAGAGCGTGAGAAGGAGCGGAGAATGGCCAACAACGCCCGTGAGCGCCTGCGGGTCCGCGACATCAACGAGGCTTTCAAGGAGCTTGGCCGCATGGTGCAGCTCCACCTCAAGAGTGACAAGCCTCAGACTAAGCTCCTGATCCTCCACCAGGCCGTGGCTGTCATCCTCAGCCTGGAGCAGCAAGTCCGAGGTCAGTGCAGGCTGCCGTGAGGTGAGATGGACTCACTGCTGCGAGCCACAGCGCTAGACTCTTAAGAACCCTCAGAATAGTTGCTCAGCGTGGGCTGCAGCTCCGTCTGTAAGGCAGCATTGCTCCCCCGGATTACTGAGCTGTAGAGTCCTCTCATAACTGACGTCACGTCATAAGCTTCCATTGGTACTGTCAGTAATTGCAGCTTAGTGGATTTTCTTTACCAGCTTCTTTCCTTCTGTAAAGTTGCCATCCAAATTCTCCATGCAGTTCAGGTTTTTCTAGTGACCTACCAGGTGACTCAGCATAGTGCACACCTCCTAACTGCTCCTTTCCTTCTGTCGCATAAAAACTGAGCCAAAAGGTCAAACACACACAGAGGATGTATCACTGCCCTCTGCCAGAAGCCTTGACGTTGACTAAACGTCCCGTGCTCTCGTTCTCCACAGAAAGGAATCTGAATCCGAAAGCAGCGTGTCTGAAAAGAAGGGAGGAAGAGAAGGTGTCCTCAGAGCCTCCCCCACTCTCCTTGGCTGGCCCGCACCCTGGAATGGGAGATGCGTCCAATCACCTGGGACAGATGTGAAAGGGCAAGTTCGTTTTCAAACATTTCTGAAAATTCACTCCTTAACTCTTGCTGTAAAAGTCAACTTTTGCCCAAATTTAACATGTGTTTTTCTTGCTTGGTAAATGAGTTTTTTTTTTTTTTTAATCACTTTCTCTTTAATAAATGTATTAATTAACTTTCCTCTCTTTTTCCTTTCTCAGGTCCAAGTTGCTACATTGCTTCATTAAAACAAGAGACCACTTCCTTAACAGCTGTATTATCTTAAACCCACATAAACACTTCTCCTTAACCCCTTTTTTTGTAATATAAGACAAGTCTGAGTAGTTATGAATCGCAGACGCAAGAGGTTTCAGCATTCCCAATTATCAAAAAACAGAAAACAAACAAAAAAAAAAAAAAGAAAGAAAAAAGTGCAACTTGAGGGACGACTTCTTTAACATATCATTCAGAATGTGCAAAGCAGTATGTACAGGCTGAGACGCAGCCCAGAGACTGAATGGCAATCTTTCCACACTGTGGAACAATGCATTTGTGCCTAAACTTCTTTTGGAAAAAAAAAAAAATATAATTAATTTGTAAGTCTGAAAAAAATATTTAATTTAAAAAATTGTAAACTTGCAATAATGAAAAAGTGTACTTCTGAAGAAAACTACATGAACGTTTTTGTTGGTATTCAAGTCAGCTAGTGTTTATTATTACTGGATATTGAATTAGGGGGAGCTCGGCTGCCCTAGTCACAAAACCAGCAAACGTCCTGATGACAAGAAGTGATGACATTAGCCATTCCTTAGGGTAGGAGGAACAGATGGATCTTATAGACCTATGACAAATATATATATAAATATATATATAAATATATATTAAAAATTTAGTGACTATGGTAAGCTTTTGTTCATTTGTTTCAGACTTTTTTTTTCTCCTGTAAAAAAATAGTACTGATTAACTTTTTTAAAAAAAAGATTTTACTGTAAATATGGATTTTTTTTTTTTTTTTTTTTTTTTTTTTTTTGGTCTTATTTCTCTCCCTTTCCCTGGTTTGTTACCATAACCTGTAGTGCCAACTCTGCTTCTGGAGGGGCAGTGCAGGAGGAAATGCTGACCCTGATGTTGCTTCTCATTCATAAATAAGTAGAAAGTTGTTTCTCCAGTCTTTTGGGAACACAGGACTTAAAAGTCACATCATGTGTAGATATTACAAGCAGCATTACCAAGACATGGCAAAAGGAGTTTGTCTGACTTGTAATGTTGCATTTGTGACCCTATTCTGGGATTTTCAGAGGTACAAGGTTAGAATGCTACAATGTTACCACTGTGCCTTCCAATGTTTATATCATCGGAAACATAACATAATCAAAGTGGCTGTGATTTAACAAAACGATTCAAGTGTTACCTACCTGTGTAGCCGGAGTAGTGTGCAGTGAGGCGTTTCTGAATACATGGTCAGATTTTTGGAAAAAAAAAAAAAACAAAAAAAAACAAAAACAAAAAAAAATAAAACCCAAGTTCAAAAATCGTCAAATGAGAAAATTGCAAGTAGTGTGACAGAGCTGATTGATTTTGTTGCTTTCTTGATTTTTTTTTCAAAATGGGTTTACTAAAAAGTAGATGACTTAACCTGCCTCCTCCTTCGTCTGAAAAATGCCAATATTCAGTCATCATGCAGCATTATAATAAGCCTTATAAGTCCTAAAGCATTAAGTTGCACTTTTTTGAGGAGGGGTAGCGCAGTATTTCTCTGGCCAGTATGAATGAAGTTTATACTTAACCATATCTGATAGAAACGTAGACCAAGCTATGGCACAGCAACTCAGCAGATAGCTAGCTTTGACGTCTGGGCACAATTAAACCAGTTTCCATCCTAAATCTTTATAATGATTGACTTTGGTGTATAGTGCAGTAACAAATAGTGCTCCTAGTTAAGTATTTGTCAGCATCCTTTTGTGTCTAACTCGTTTCTATTTTTACAGCCACACAATCTTGGCATGTATTAAGAAAAAAACAATCCCTGTTCAAGTAGTTTTTCCACCTATCAGCACTGAGTAAATGCCATAAATCCATCGAAATGGTCTAAATGTTCCATCTGTTCTCCTGTTTTGCCAGTTATATAGTAATGAAATACATTTGTAAATTTTATGCAACAAATGGCAAACGTATCATTATTTTGAAATTGTGTATGTAAAAGTTATATTTTTACATGTAGACTCTTGTTATTATGTGTTTTAATACATTGTATCAGTTTTTGTTTTTCTAAACTGTGTGGTTTTAAAAAAGTCTCATTTAAATGAAATAGTGAGCTACAAGAATCTGAATTTTATGTTCATTTCTGAAAATGTAAGAACAAATAAGATAGTTACCACGTGGTCATCTTTTACAAACCCATAAACATTTTGATTAGCTGTGTGTGTGTTGAAAACTGTAAATATGTTCAGTAGCGATAAAACTAAAATACTTTGATTTGTTGATAAGTTCCTACAATGTGGAGGTGGATTAAAACCTTAGGAGAATAGCAGAAATCAGACTTCATGAAAAGTTATTCTGGGGCTTTCCTGAGAAACGTTCGAACAAAGGAGCTCAAAGATGGTCATGGAAGACAATAACGTAAACTCTCCCCTCCTCCCGGAATAACGGAAACCGTGTGAACTTGTTCCCTCAGTATGTTAAAGATTTCCTTTTAGTGGTCCATTCTGCACTCATTTTGTATAGTCTCAAGGCGGGTATCCCTAGGAACAATATTATATAGGAAGCAGGTATACTCTGATCACATTCAGGATAAGTGTACAGAAGGGAATACGGCGTTTACTCTGTAGGGAACTGGGAACTCCCTGCATGGATGTACATGTTCAGAGGGCACTTTTGATACATGTTATCAGAAAGGTGCTTCATAGAGCTGAATTAAAGTCTTTCAAATCTGTAAACAAAGCAAAACATTAAATTGTAGTCATTTGGTTATTTTTTAAATTGGTGCTTTATATTTTGTTCTCAGTCAAACCGAGGAAAAGCTGCAATTTCTTGTTCACCAGCTTTGATGTATTCATTACTCTGTAATGCAATACCTCTATTGTGGAATTCCCTTTGGGCATAAGCGAAAAACTTCCTAACGGCCACCAGAAGCTGCTCGCTGCTCTTTGCTTGGTGGGGAAACATGATCTGCACCTCTCCGTAGTAATTGGGTGGTATCCCCCATAAAAAAGAAGAAAGGGAACGTGGCCTTTTTAGTGCGTTTTTTCTTGTCGTTGTTTTGTACTTTCCAAACCCAGGTAAGATATTGGTATCCTGCACTGGATTTTTGAATGAAATTTAGCAGAAGACAGGATTAAAGTTACTATACAAAAATGTCTAAAGGGTCCATACTGCACCATGCACACATATATATTTCATATATATATGAATGATGCTCAGACTGGGGATCGGTTTAAGAAACTTGGACTTTGAAAGCAACCTGGAACAGTTGATCCACCTCCACATTCAAGTGATTTATAATATGCAGAATAGGGATCTGTTCATCTAGAAATCCTTACCATTTGTCTTCGTGTAGCTGCAAGGAACACTAATGTGTATACAACAGTCCACCCAGTGGTGCAACTGGTTCTCATTCAGTCTTCCGATTCCTTTTATTTTGTTGTTGTTTTTTGATTTTTTTTTTCCTATCTCTTGAATTTCTTTTTTATTCGTGATCTTTCTTTTGATGAGGGGTTGGGGAGTGGGGAGGGAATCGAACCAAGACTTGGGGTTAAGAGGATTTTCGTCTTTGCATCCAACAGGCAAATATGATGTGTCCAAAAGTGAACTTGAGTCAGGAATGAAACAATTTCAGCATAAACAAGCACAAAAATTTAGTCTGCTGGCTGACTGGAAGCAAAAGAGTCAAGATGGAATTTGATGAATTCCAACACAGTGGGGCACCAGGGCCTTTGGGCCTCTTTATTTTGCTTTGGTTTTGTTTGTTTTCTTTAGAGACATGCTCCTTCTCACGGGACTTGAAGTGGACTCATCTTTGTGCAGTGCTGGTTTTGCCATACTCATTTCAAGTATTATAGACATATGTAATGGTGAAAATATATGAACTGTGGCCTTTTTCATTCTTGTTACTTGTGATGCAATTAAGTGAAGATAAGAAAAAAAAAAAAAAAAGCAGAGATTTACCATGTATCAGTGCCTGGCTTTTTGTTATAAAGCTTTGTTTGTCTAGTGCTCTTTTTGCTATAAAATAGACTGTAGTACACCCTAGTAGGAAAAAAAAAAAACTAAATTTAAAAATAAAAAATATATTTGGCTTATTTTTCGCAGGAGCAATCCTTTTATACCATGAATATTACAAAAAAAATTGTCAGATTCTGAATATTTCTTCTTTGTAGATTTTTGGAATCATTATGAGTAAAAGTTTGTTACTTTATTTTACTATTTAAAAGATGTTATTTTACCATGTGTTACCAAGATGAAACTGTATGGTAGCTTTTTTTGTTTTTTTTTTTGTTTTGTTTTGTTTTGTTTTTGTTTTTGTTTTTGTTTTTTAGTTGTAGGTCGCAGCGGGGAAATTTTTTGCGACTGTACACATAGCTGCAGCATTAAAAACTAAAAAAAAAATTGTTAAAAAAAGAAAAAAAGGGAAAACGTTAAAAAAAAAAAAAGATAAAACAGTTACACCTTGTTTTCAATGTGTGGCTGAGTGCCTCGATTTTTTCATGTTTTTGGTGTATTTCTGATTTGTAGAAGTGTCCAAACAGGTTGTGTGCTGGAGTTTTCCTTCAAGACAAAAACAAACCCAGCTTGGTCTAGGCCATTACCTGTTTCCCATCTGTAGTTATTCGATGAAGTCATGTACATGACCGTTCTGTAGCAATAAATGTGCCATTTTTATAAACTGTTTCTGACACTTGTTTCATTTCATTTTGCATTGTCCATATAGCTACAATGCTCTTTGTAAGACTGCATCTATATTTCATTTTCCACGTGTTGGAGGTATTGACAGCTTAACAAACAAAACATACAAAAAAATTCACAAAAACAAATTGAAAAGCAAAGTACATGGTTGATCAAGGAAGAGATGCCCTTTAATGAAATGGAACGGGATGCATGCAAAACAAAAAGAAAACTGTCTAGAGGATTCACTAATTGAAGGAGTGTAATTAACGTGTGTGTGACACGAAGCTATGCATTTGAAGAGCTCTGAACTGCGCCTCTGTTTTGGGTTCTGCTGCAGGTTGCTAACTCATGTCAGCCTTAACCTTTTGGATCACTTGGTCGGCTGTTTGGCAGAACATTCTCAGCTAGATCTTTTCAGTCAAAACAAAAACAAAACAAAAAAAAAAATCTAAGAAGATTTATTTTGTATCACTTTGTTAAAAGTTGAATGTTGTTAACCACAATTAATATTCCACTGTATTTATACTCTCTCAAACTATACCCTCCCCACCAACTTCTGGTTGACTGTTGACTATTAATCCAGATGTAAACAACCAGATTTTTTTTTTTCTAACTTGTACAAACTGACGTGTGTCACCTATGATGGGAGGGGAAATGTATAGATTAAAATTATTCAGTGTTATGTACTGTAAGTTAATATTTTTGTAGAATGGACATCAAATCTACTTTACAAAACTTGGAGGCTGTTTCAACGTTGCACTGTAGAGATGTAAAGTAACGTACCCAATGTAAAGGAACCCACAGTAGATGAGCCCTTCCTAACGGAATGTTCTCACCACCTGCGTGGAATTTGGGGATGTCTCCGATATTGCTCTTGTATTCTTTTGAATGGGATTTAGTGACTAGCTTACCTGAAGGAAAATGTTATCATGCCATTTGGTTCACTTGCGAAGTGCCCTCCATAGCCAAATGTTTGGTTGGTTTTTTTTGTTTTTGTTTTTGTTTTTTTTGGGGGGGGGTTGGATTGTTTGCAGATATTTAAATTTTATGAAATTTCCAAAGATTTTGGTTGATAACTCCTTTTTCCCTTCTAAATGATTTGAGATGTTCTTATGTTCTTACTGTGTGTTTTAAATATATATAAAAGAGCCACAAGCATTTAGTCTTTTAGTATTATATTTGATCATTTTACTACTACTACTACAGAAGGGGAAGTGAGCCTGGCACATCTTCAGTGTCCCTCATAAAGTCTGTTAGTATATTTTCCTTAAAACGGCCATATAATATACTCAAAGAGGACTTAAATTGCTGGAGATATTGAAATTATGCAGAAGTTAAGATTCCACTGATGTTAGAAATGAAGATGGAAAAAGGAATAGAGAATCATTTTGACACTTGTAATTGATTTGTGCATATAAAACAAAGTGAAATTTCGATTCTAGGCTTCAGTTGTAGGCCACCTTTTTCTTGACTAACAGTCCAAGAAATGTCGTGCATAATCCTCTTTAAGGGAGAACTTGAAAGCAATAGGAACAGGTGCACTCCTTATAGTCAAATCACCCCAGGATCATGCATTTCAATTGCACCGTGTGCACTGCCAGCCAATAGATAACATTCAATAAGCATGTTACTGCTCCAAACTAGTTACTAGTCTACATTTTCACTGGTTACAACTTATAAACATGGCCAGTTGTAAAAGAACTAGGAGGTTCAGAAGAGCCAGAGTCACCTTTGTCTTCCTGAGAAATCATTTAAACTAAGAAGGTTTGAGGAACAAGTGAAAACCTACAAGTCTTCGGTAAAGGAGGACACTTGTCACTAGTTCAAAGCATGTGTGCACTGCATGGAGCCCCAGGCAGACGCTGGGTGTTGTGGGGTCCACAAGTCAAATCAGCCAGCCAATACCCAAGTATATGAAATGCTAAATTAAAACCACTGAATCTCTACCCAACACAACAAGCATCCTATGGCTTAGGCCTTTTGCTATGGAAAGGTGTGTATCTAAAGCAGTGTTTCATACTTCTGCATTGTGGACATTTTGAAAACATGAAATCACAGGGAAGAAAAAGCATATGTATATGAGAATTACCACATTTGGTTTTTAAGGAATTGATGAATCTAGAATCTAGGCATGGACACCCACTTGTTCATGGGCCCTAGGTTAAGAAAATTTCATTTATGGTAAACGAAACTGAAAAGGGGCATCAAACTAATCCCATTGACCTTGTTTAAAATTACTGACTGGGCCTACCCAGAACTGGACTGATGTCTAGCTTTTCTGGGTAAAAGAAAGATCCTTTGTACAATACAGAAAATATGGTCTCGGTTCACATCTGTTACACTATATTTAGAAGTCAAATAGCTTTGGTGTTGGCATAATCTTTCTTCTCAGAGGAAGCAGAAGCTTGCCAAGGGCAAAGTGAAAATGCTCATGCAGAATCAGGTGACCAGGCGTGAGGTTTTTGACTATAACCAGCCCCTGGCTGAGAAACTTTTGTTCTTGAGCAAAAATGACAAGAATTTTAATAAGAATATTTGATTTTTGCAAGAAATTATTGTACTTTACATATTTTTTGTGAGTCTGAATGAGGCTCTTTTAAATGTGGGAAAGTGAAGGCAAAGTGACATGCTCAAGTCCCCAGAACTTAAGGAGCCCATGTCTGCTTTGGGCCCAGCAGTCACTGCATTGCCCACCTCCCAATACACCTGTCTATCCCTGTTTTATCAGGATCCTTTCCCACCAGCTGCACAGGGGATCATCATTGTTTTGCTTTTATCTTTTTTGTCAACTTGCCATGGATTTTTTTTTTTTTATAGGAGTGTTGCTGAACTCCTGCAAATCTCGTTTTCCACCTTACTGTACAAATGGTGGAGCTACAACTAGATAGGAAAGTATTCACACAACAAGAGTCCTAGCAAAGTCAAATTTTCACTCTGACCCACTTTTAAAATATATTTTTAAAAATTTAAAACACATTACATCTTTGGGGTAATAATGTTTTGATTGACAGAACAATTGCAGAGATAATATCTAACATCCCCATGTACTCTTCACCCAACTTCCCACAAGGGCAAAATGTTACGTAACCATTGTACGTTTGTCCAGACTGACTTCACCTTTGGTGCTTTGAGGTCCACAGTTGTCCCAATGTCCCTTTTCTGTTCCCCACCCCACATTGCTACAGTCCAGCCCACTCAGTTGTGGAGGGCTGATGCAGGCAGTGTAGATGAGGATGCACAGCATGCCGTGGTCCCAGGGTCTTATCAAGTCACATCCACACACTGCTCAACCAAATTATATAGTAAAACTGAATGGCCTCTTACAGTGTCATCTCTTGTAAGTCCAGCCCTCTAAAGAAAGCTGTAGAACATTGGTGGGAACAAAGGGTTTGGTGGAGACCTACAGCACCCATGAACTGAGCAAGTGGCAGATCTCCTCCCTCATCAGTGTATTTGTTACCAAGTGCTGATTAGGTCAAACAAACTAGGGAAGCCACCAGGCAACAGTCCTAACCTGTGAGGTGACCAGTAGAATGGCAATAGTTCCCTCTTTACGGCAAGCAATAGTGGTGGCAAGGCAGGTGCATACCATGCTGGGGAGTGCTCCAGAGAGGCACTGGGGTCCCTTCCAGAAAAGACAGGGCATTTGTGAGAACCACCTTCAGATGCGAGGCACATTCCGACGGGCAGAGCCAATCACGGATTTAAAGCAAGGTCGAGTCTCCACACTGTGAAGAGGTGGGCTTGTCGAAGTCAAGGACTGTTGTTCACATCTAGACACCAATGCCCTTTCCACATTTTCATCACCTCCCCATCCCCCAAGCAACAACACCTGAAAACTCTTGGCTGACCTTTGTGGTCTACAGAATCATTCCGGGCTCTTGAATTCACCCTGTGGGTGAGGAGGAATGGAGGCGTCCTCATCCATCCATTAGGTTCTGAAGGAGAAGCTAGACCAACCCACAGGTTTTAGAGAGAAGACCAGGGAGGCCTGGAGAATGCAGTCCTTGGCTAAGATCTGAAAGGAACTCTAGTTGCCTGACTGCCCAAGAACCCTGTGCAACTCACATGATGTCAGTAAAATGACTCTGTTGCCTCCTAGAGCCCACACAACCCAAGGACACGTGCAAACAAGTGCAAAAATAGAAAATACAGCTATAGGCTGCACAGGCCTCAAATGAGGAGGCAAGGGTGTAACAGAGACGAAAGCATGCTGGGGGATGTCGTGGGCTATGGTAGCCAGAGTGAGGGTGCAAGGATTCAACATGGGAAGCCATGAAGGAGGTGAGAAGCAGTAGAGAATGATCAGGAAGCAAGGGGATCAGAGAGCCTTCTAGATGATGGAGGGGTGGGCCTCTGAGCTGTGAGTCAAGAGTGGACATAAACAACATGACTGGCAAAGGATGCCTGGATGAGAAGCTCCTCCGGATGAGGCAATGCTGTCGTCATTATCTTAGTCCTGTTCACCAACCTTTGCTTCAAAGACATTCAAGCTCACACTGACAATCATTAATAGCAATCAGGTAGAGCAGCTTGCTTTTCTTCTCCATGTCACAAAGATAAGCTTAAGAGGACCATAACCACCTAACACCACCTAAGACATGCCATTGAGTCAATTGTCTCACACTACCCAGTGCCTCCCCTCTGTGAAATGGAGCTAATAGAATGTACATCAGGTCTAATTATTAAATGCATCCAACATTGGCACACAGCAAATGTCAGTGCAATACACTGACATGGCAGGGGACTCTACCTTGACATACCCAAAATAGGACTGTAGCCTTGGGCCCCATTCACTATTTTTGGCCCCTACTCCCCAGTGCTTTCCTTATGAGCAGAAGGGTCAGCTGGATCGTGCTGTGCATTCTCCCAGATGCTGCTACGATTTCCCATTTTTCTCTTGCTTTTAACAAAACGCCACCTATCTAGTGTTAGAAAAATCTGGAAACAGAAGGAGCTGTCATATAAGGGTTCAAGTAGAGTCTCAACCTCTATAAGTTCTGTTTCCAAAATGGTAGTACTTCCACAAACATTATTTTGTTAAGCCTCACAAGGAATCATAGAAATCATTGTTACCCTCACACGTAGCCTTGGGGGCTACGGCCAGCGCAGGGAACCAGAGGCATTAGTCAATTGGAGGCAAGTCTAGGCCAGTGGACATTTCATGATCCCTGTGCTGTCAGGGTTTTCTGGAGTCCAGAGGACAGACTCACTTGAAGGAAAACTTCTCTAATATCCTTCCTCGTGCAGAATACGGCTCCCCTTGTGGGTGAACATGCCTGCCACCATCCTCCCTAAGGATGATCCTCTTCTGCAATACCAGCTCCAGGCTTCTTTCCAACCAGACCATCCAGCACCCCAATAGCTGCCACTCCCTGGGTCTCACTCATGCCAGCGTCCCCCCTCTCTTCCTCTTAAATTCAAACACATCTTTTCCATTGTCTGACTTCTGCCTAAGATCATGCCATCAGGTTATGACCAAAACAAAAACCAAGGCACTAACATCTGGGGATCATAGATTATGGATCAAAACCACTGTGTTGGGTCCTGGGAAGAAAGCAAATTGTTACCAAAAGTAGCTTTAAATCACTTGCAGAAATAAAATATGCAAACAAGTCATTGGATTTTTGAGGACTTATTTTAGATAGTAGCATGCATCAAAAAATATACATCTCATTGAAGTAAATCATCAAAAAAATCCATATCATTTTCTCTCTTCCAAATTTGGTTATTTTTATTTAACCCACATAATTAAACCTGCTGGGTATTATTATCATTCCCACATCACAGGTGAAGAAACTGAAGCTTAGAGGGGTTGTTAGGTGAATAGCAGTCAGGGTAAACCTGGAATCTCCACCATCTGACTCTTGATTCTGAAATTAGAAAAAATTGATCCCAAATTTTGCTGTGTGATATGAATGCTAGAACTAAGGGGCAGCTTATTTTCACAATAATTTGAGTGGTTTACAGAGAAACACCAGGTCCAGAAAACTTAGATCAAGTTTCCAAGATGATACTTCTGGTAGTGACCAAGATGACACTTCACCTGCAAAGTCATCTGACCCTGAAGTCTCCACCTAGCTCGCTGGAACGCATGTCTTTCAAAGGGCGTATGCAAGGCCACGGATATCAAGAGCCCTGGCCCAAAAAGAGCAGCGCCCTTGAGAAAAGAGCAGGAGGAATCAACCCTCAGAATAACCAGCACATAGAAACCACTGGGCAAAGATGTATGCCTGTATTCCCTGTGCTGACACTTAAAGCAATCTGGAAGTGCCTTTGTGAATTGCCTAAGGCCACATGGCTAGTGGCCCAGCCTGGAAGAAAAGCAAGTCCTCACTCAACTTGCCCAGGGAATTTTCCAAGAGAAGTATTTGGTTTGATGCTCTGTGGTATTTTACAAGATCACTGCCACCTGTAGCTGAATCAAATTGTCTTTCATCCCTCACACCTCTGTTGAGCACTGCTGAGTAAGCTCTGCCTGTATCTCAACCTCGGAGGACCAGGGCTTCCTTTAGAAGCAGAGTCAAGGAAGCAGAGATGCTGGGAGTCAGTGAGAGGGACTCAATCTTGGCGAAGGGACTGGGATGATGTGGGAGGAACACAGTCCTTTAGGGAGGACTGGTGGAAAAGAAGCCTAATCTGTTCTAGTGGAGATGAACCCAGAGTGCTTTCAGAACACAGAATAGCAGCATCAATGGGTGAGCCCTGGGAAAACAACAGCGAGTTAGAAGAGACTTCACAATGCAAATGGCAATTGACACTGACATTTATCTTGGGGAGGGAGAATGAGATCCTTCCAAGGAAAAGTAAGGAAGAAAATTGAGGGCACAGTGTGACACCAAAGCCCCCATTCTTGGAATACCAAGAAATTTCAGATGGCTTGACAGTAGCTAGCAGGGAGTAAAGGGAAGTACAGGGGTCTTGATACCTGTGAGTCTGGACTTTTTGGTGGACAGTGGGAGTGATTTGATCAGATTTGCATTTTGGAAGCTCCCTTTTCCCGTGCACTACACTCATGAGGAGGCCTCCTGGTGGACCACCCACAGCACCAGGGGAAGAGACAAGAGCTCCAGCCTATCTTGTTCTGCTCATGACAGATTCCAGCTATGCTTGCTCTGACTTGTGAACTAGAACCTGGGGTTCGAGGAAACTAGTTTACAGAAAATGGCTTACCCAGCCACCTTGATAGTGCTCCAGAGAAACCAAATATTAAAGAAAGTTCTCTCCATTGGTTCTGAGTTTTCTGGAATGGATTCTCTGCTCTGATTAGATTTAAAGGCATTAAGGTACCTGCTCTCCATGGACATGGGTACTGGTAGTCCAGGGTCACAGTGACTAACAGTTATTCAAGTTATCCCTTGTAGATGTCTGTAACTGTGTGCTAATGGAAGACAAGGTTCTGGGTGACTAAGAAGTGACTGGCATAAAACCTTTGAGTCAGAATAAGAAATTTAATGGATTGGCTGGTTATTTCCAATTATGGTAGAGAACTTGGGAAAGAGCAAAGCCTGCGCTCAGGGCTTTAAATTCCCAAGTCCATGTCTGCATAAAGGATCTGAAAGCGGTTCCTGAGTTCTTGAAAGATCTCATTGCTTCTTTGGCAGCAGAGTGTCCTTTGAAAGACAAAAGAAAGCCTAATCCTATAGGTAGCTGAAGTGCAAAGCTAATTGAATTTCCAAACTCCAGTCAGGGGTCTCCTTTGTAAAAGTCAGAACAGAATTGGGAAGAAATGGGACCCTGAAAATTGAGATGGGGATATATGGGAATAGGGACATTCCAATAAAGTGAGGTAAACGGAAGTCCTAAATTCTGCTGTGCCTTTCTTGGAGTGGAAGCAGGGATTCCTCCATAGCTTCTTATTCCAACCTACTTGAAGAAGTTACTTTGCAAGGAACTGCTGTCTTCAGCGCCTACCCCATTACCCTTTTTTCTTCTAGATATATAACCAGAATCAAGCCCCACCAGGCCTCAAAGGATGGGGTACAAAAGATGACCCTGAAAAGATATAATATACACCAAAAGAATTGGATAATTTTGACAAATTCTGTTGATAGAAATATGGGGGGAAGGCATAGTAGTGGACCTTAAGGGTATGGGATCAAGGAGGAAGATACATAATTGGAGTAGACCACAGTAATTGATATGGGCTCACCAAGCAGAGAATTCAAATGTGGCATTTTAGTTCAGGAGACTCTGAATGGTTCTAACAATTTGACTGATTGGTTGACTGAAATATGGACCCAACGTTGGTCCGCATTAAGTTGAAATGTGAGAACTTCTTGGTAGCCAGCAGAGAAAGGGATCCATAGGCTTGAGGAAATTGGAATGCTGGAGTGAACCAATCGTGCAAATCTGTCCTCCCACTCTGAAAGGGTGCAGAGGACATGATCTTCACTTGAGTGTTGAGAAGCAAATTCCTGGGAGGAGCCCTGGTACGCCCAACACAGTCGGGACAATGGGATCCAGGCAAGGCAAAGGCCAGGTCAGCATGTGATGATGGCCGAAGACCAGACGGCATGGCGCGATGAACAGGGGAGTCAAAGCCATGGTCAGAATAGTCTGACTCACAGAGAAGCATGGCATTAGCTAATTGTTCATCATGTCCCCATAAGACAAAGAGATGGGAAGTCTCCCAGATTCTTCTTTGACCATGTAAGTGGAAACGCTCTAGGTCCCGAAATGAAGTCTGAACTGAATCACCAAAACAGCCACAGCTTACTCAATCAATTCCCAGATTTGAGCAGTTCATAGCCCCAGAGCCTTCTAAATGAAGAGAAGGACACACTGCTACTAATTTTCCTCCTTAAAAGAATGTGTGGCTATGTCCCAGGGTGACTAGACCCAGAGGAAAGAGAAACAATCAGACTTTTTCAGGACTGTTGGATGGACACCAGTTCTGAACTATTGTTAATTCTTGGAGACCAAAAATAACCTGTCAACTAATACTGACATTTTGGAAAACTTGTCTACGAGCTTGACAGTTTCCCAATACCCAAAGTCTTTTCTGATGAATTCAGTGGTGATACCAGTAAATGTTATCATTAATAAAATAATTTTTATTACATTTAACTTTTAAAAATTTTGTGTATAATGTGATGAAATGTGTCAATCTTTAGAAGATTTGATCTCTCAGTGTTATGGTTTGGATCTGAAATGCCCCCCAAAAGCCATGTGCTAAAGACTTGGTGGCTAGCCTGAGTGGCTATGGGGAGATGGTGGAACCTTTAGGGCCTCGTGGGACATCCTTAGATCATTGGGAGAAATGCCCTTGAAGGAGATAGTGGGACCCCAGTCTCTCCACTTTCTTTCTTATTCATGGCTCAAGATACGACCTCATGCTCTGATATGCACTGCCTTCATGATGTACTGCCCTCGCCAAAACCCCAAACCCACAGGTCATCTGATCCTGGATTTGAATTTCCCAAGCCAAGTCAGAATAAACCTCTTTTCACTTGGCAAGTACCCTGTGTTATGTGTTTCATTATAGTGACAGAAAGCAGAATAATATTACCTCACTTAACCTTTATTACATCCCTAAAGGTTCTTTCTCCAAATAAAGTCACAGTGGGGGTTAAGGCTTCCATACATGGATTTGAGGGGGTGGGCTACAGTTCAGTTTCTAACAGTCTCCTGTGTTGCTCTGCTCCAGATGGAGTTCTCAGTCTCTTCTCCAGGGTACCATCTCCTCATTCTTCAAACTGTAGCTTAGGGATTCCATCCCAGCTTCAGGTAATGCTCACCTGTCCACCTGTGTGGATCCCCTGCTTGTTTATTGTATTAATTAATTAATTTAAACTGTAGATTGAACCCAGGGTCCTTTTACCACTGATCTATATCTCCAGCCATTTTTATTTTTATTTTTGTTTTGAGACAGGCTCTTGCCAAGTTGCTGAGGGCCAAACTAAGTTGCTGAGACCGACCTTGAATCTTCTACCCTCCTGCCCCAGGTTCTGGAGTCTTGGGATTACAGGCATGGGCCACCACACCTGCCAAGCCCCTGTTTTATATTTAACCCTTCACATAGCTCTTGTCCCAATTCGCACTCTGCGTATTAGTGTAACCAATGGTTTAATATGAACGTAACTCACTAGGCCATGGACTTTGAGAAGAGGAGCCTCTCATCTTGTTCACTAGTGTCCTGCATAGAAGGTTTTATAAACATATTAACTAAGTAAAAGAATGCAGAAGGAAAGGGAGACTGGGTGGGAGGAAAGTTTGAGGTGTCCACTGCCCACAGACCAGTTATAGATGCTTTATTTGCCATATTTTCATCTTTGTATTGCATTAGAATGAAATGGGTTAAGCATGCTAAACAGCAAAGAAAAACAATGTAAAACACAAGTTTTCCAAGATGCATGCGGAGCTATGGGAATGTTGCGTATACTTGAGTTTGGGAGCCGTGGGCTGGAGTAATGGGAAGGGAGGAGAGACAGGAAAGAACGCAGAAGCCGAGAGGCGGGTAGCGGACGAGGAGGCTGCGCCTACAAGCAGATTCTGTTCACTTGTTTTTCAACATTTAAAAAATAATCATCATTGACAGGGAAAACCCTGAAACTAAAGAAAACCATCAAAAAGAAAGAGTCCTCAATGTCATTGAGGGGCTGAGAGTAGAGCAGCTCGTATCAAGACTGGTGAGTGACATTTGGCTATGGGGTGTGTGTCACAGCTGGCTTTAGCAAGGATGATTTCACCACAGTGTAGATGCCATGAAGCATCCAGAGGCTGACCGCTTTATTGGTCAAAGTTAAGTTCTCAGCATTGGGGGTGGTCTGAGTGTTCTTGTGCCCTCCAAAGTCATATGCTGGAACCCATGACTCAGTGTGATGGTAATAGTCAGTGGAGCCTGTGAGAAGCGAGTAAGTCATAAAATCCCCAACCAGTGAGAGGGATTAGTGCCCTTATGTGTGTGTGTATAGATACCCAGCTGAGCTCCTTTGTCCCTTCTGTCATGTGCGGGTACAGCAAGAAGGCAGCATCTTTGAATGGAGAGCAAGGCTTCACCAGACACCCTAACTCCAGAAGTGTTAGCGAGACTCTCCTACTGTCTATCCACCGCCATCTAAGTTATGTTGTTACAGCTGTCCAAATGGACTAAGACCATTGGTGACACATCTTCCCGTAACTGTCTCTGCCACAGGCTTGACCATCGAATCCCTGGAGTGCCTTAGATGTTGAGGATTTGCCCCAGGAAGCATTTAGATGCATTCTGAGGGACTGACCCACAGATGCCTATTCAGATTTCTAGCAGGGACCAGACTTTGGTTGTGTTCTCAGAGAAAAGTGTATATTGTCCACCAACAGTGATTAAATTTCTCCCGGCAACAATTACAACAAACCAAACAAATGACAGAAAATAATATTCTGTATCTGTTAATATGTTAGACTAGCTGGGCATTGTGGCACATGGCTGTGATCTCAGGGACACAGGAAGCTGAAGCAGGAGGATCACAAGTTCGAGGCCTGCCTCAGCAATTTAGTGAAGCCTGAAGCAACTTTGCAAATCCCTGTCTCAAAATAAGGACTGGGATGTTGGCTCAGTGGTTAAGTGACCCTGCCTTCAATTCCTGGTGTGTGTATGTATATGTACATACATGCACACACACACACACACGCACTCACACACATTTATATATTAAATTAGATACCCGGATGGTCATTTCTATATAAACAAGCTTAAAGTTCTGGATAAACACTTTCTAAACATCATCTTAAATGCACTGATAAGCTGAAAAGAAAGTCAGCAATTCCAGACCAAAATGCTACAAGAAGTTGATGTACATGCATGCCCACCAGGTTAACAAAGACTAAACATTATGACCATGTAATGATTAGAACAGGAACAACAAAAACTGTAATAGACTCCTGACAGGTGTATATATTGATACCACACACTGAAAACCATGAGATGTTCCCCATAGGGATGAGTGCACTGATATGTCAATCATGAGCCAGAAAGTCAATCACTAATTCTGTGCCATAGAGAGGCTCTTAGTCAGGCATATTAGGAGACAAACAAGAACAACCACTGCTGTACCAAAGACTTGAAACCTGAAATGTTATAAATGTCCATTAATGGTAATATACACATATAATAAATTGGAGTATGGCAAAAAAAATGGAGGGGTAGGCAAACTTTTTCTATAAAGGATCAGATATTAAATACTTTTGGCTCTGAGGTCATATGGTCTCTGTGGCAATTACCATTGAATCTACCATTGTATTGAAAACATCCAGAGACAATACATAAATAAATAAATCTTTATTTAGAAGATAAATGTTTAGAATATAAATGTTCTAGTGTGCTCAACCCTGATGTGATGGAATACCATACAGCAGTGAACATGACTGGATCTTACAAGTACATTGAGCAAAAAACATAAGCAAACACATAAATATGATGCCATTCATATAAATTTCAAAGACCAGACAGAAATAAATCACAAGGTTGAGGAATACACACTTAAAATGACAACATTAAGAAACAAAAAGGTTTCAATTCATCCCATTTATTAATTCTTGATTTAACTTCTTGCTCTTTAGGGGTCTTGTTAAGGAAGTCAGATCCTAGGCTGACATGGTAAAGATTTGGGCCTACTTTTTCTTCTAGTAGGTGCAGGGCCTCGGTTCTAGTGCCTAAGTCTTTGATCTACTTTGAGTCGAGTTTCAAGCAGGGTGAGAGATAGGAGTTTAATTTCATTTTGTTACATGTGACTTTCCATTTTTTCTAGCACCATTTGTTGAACAGGCTATCTTTTCTCTATGGAATGATCTGGCAACTTTGTCTAGTATGAAATAACTATATTTATGTGGGTTTGTCTCTGTGTCTTCTGTTTTGTACCTTTGGTCCTACACGTCTGTTTTGGTGCCAATACCAAGCTGTTTTTATTACTATAGCTCTGTAGTATAGTTTAAGGTCTGGTATTGTGATGCCTCCTGCTTCATTTTTCTTGCTAAGGATTGTTTTGGCTATTCTGGGTCTCTTATTTTTCCAAGTGAATTTCATGATTGCTTTCTATTTCTATGAAGAATGTCATTGGGATTTTAATAGGTATTGCATTAAATTTGTATGACACTTTTTATAGGATGGCCATTTTGACAATATTAATTCTGCCTATCCAGGAGCATGGGAGGTCTTTCTGAAATAAGCCAACCCCAAAAGTCAAAGGCTGAATGTTTTTTCTGATATGGGGATGCTCATTCACAATGGCGGGGGGTGGCTAGGGAAGAATAGAGTTACTTTAGATTAGGTAGAAGGGAGTGAAGGGAGGGGAAGGAGTGTGGGGGTAGGAAGGATAGTAGAGTGAAACAGACATCATTACCTCATGCACATAATAATGACCCATGTGATCCTACAATATGTACAATCAGAAACATGAGAAATTATACTCCATTTATACATGATTCATCAAAATGTATAAATGCATTCTACTGTCATGTACAACTAATTAGAACAAATTTTAAAAATTAATTAAAAAAACACAATAACCAGCCAAAAAAAAAAAAAGGAAGAAACAGAAAGAGAAGATTGTCACCAGGATCAGGACCAGAGTGCTCTCCTGAGGGGAGTGAAAGCAGCCATGGCACAGGTGTGACCTGTAGGGTCCTTTCTTAGCACCGCTACTTACCTGGATGGTTACCGAGTGTTTGACTTATTTGTTTCTAAATAGTAATATCCAAGAGGATATCCCTTGGCAACATTTTCTAAAATTGAAAAAAAAGGCTTAAAGGACAAGCAGGGGACAACAGCATATGCAGTTGTTTTGTGTTTGAATCTACCTACCGTCTATCATCTCTTTGTCTCTCCTTACGGATGAAAAGCCTTCGCGGGGTATCCGTGGAGACCACCGCGTGCACAGAGCGGGGCTTCCCTGGCGCGGTCCTTCCCTCACCTGCAGCGGAATCCCGGCTGCCCAGCTGCTGCCCTTTCCGTGCCCGCCCAGAGACACCGCCTGGCTCCTGTGGGGCATCCAGACCTACCTCGCCTCTTTCTTTCCATTTTCTACTAAAAGTGGGATCATGCTCACTCCAGGCTCTGCATCTACGTCATCTTTAGTAGCCTGCAGATGAATTTTGGAAGGACAGTCATAGTTGGGGAGTTGAGGCAGGAAAAGTAAGAGGAAAATCAGATTTTTAAAAGTTTTTATAAAATGGTTGCAAAGTTAATGTTAACAAAATGCTAGGCCATCTTTTTTTGCTATGACCAAAATCCATGAAATAATAACTTTGAGGAGGAAGGTTTATTTTGGCTCACAGTTTCAAAGCATTCAGTCTGTGGTTGGCTGACTCCATTGCTTTGGGCTCAAAGTTAGGCAGAACACCATGGCACAAGGATGTGGCAGAGGAGAGCAGCTCAGCTCATGTTAGCTAGAAGCAGAGAGAGTGCCAGGGAGAAATTAACCCTTCCAGGGTACAACCCCCAGCAATCTACTTCCTTCAACTAGGTCCCTCTTTCCAGTTGTCTACGCAGCCATCTGATGGATTAATCCACTGATGAGGTCAGAGCCCTCACAATCCAATCTTTGCCTAAAAGCCCCACCTCTGAACTTTGCTGCACTGGGGACCATGCTTTCAATACATGAGCTTTTGGGGACATTCCATACCCAAACAATAGCAGTGCCCCCAAGAAAATGTCCAAATCCTAACCCTAGAACTAGTGAAGATGGCCTGTTTGGGGAAAGGGACCTTGGCTGATGGATTTAAGAATCCCGTATGAGACCATCTTGCATTACCCAGGTTGCAGTAAATCCAATAGCAAGGGTCCTCTTAAGAGACAGAAGAGAAGACAGACACAAAGCAGAAGGCCACATGGAGATGGACACAGGGACTGGAGTGAGGCAGCCACTAGCTACAGGATACCTGAAGCCACCAGAAAACTGGGAGAGGCAGGGGAGGTATATGAGTCAGGATTTTCCAGAGAAACATAACCAAAGTGGGACTGGGGTGGATTTAAGAGATTAGTTCTCATGACTAGGGAGCTGGCAAATCCAAAATTTGTAGGGCAAGCCTGCAGGCTAGAAGCTCAAGTAGGAGTTTATGATGTAATATTAAGGAAGAAATCCCTCTTCTCAGGGAAGCCTAGGTTTTTGCTCTTAGGATTCAACTGATGATATGAGGTTCGCCCACACAATTGAGGGTGAATTTTATGTCAACAGGTAGAAGGTGCTAATCACAACTATAAGCACCGTCGCAGCAGCACCTGGTGGGTGTTTGGTCACATCACTGGGTAGTACAACCCAACCAAGTCGCCACATACAACTAACCATTCCAAAAGTGATCTCCCCAGAACCTCCAGAGGGAGCAACTGCAGACTTGCCAACATCCTGATGTCAGACTTCAGCCACCAGAGCAAAGGAAGAAGACTTTTCTCTGGTACTAAGTTACCCATTTGTGGTCACTTGCTCCAGCAGCCCCAGGAAACTAACACAAGACCTGACAGGAGTGTCTTCCACACTAAGAAAATCTTCAGATGTGTCCTTAGAAGCAGGTGATCTGAGAACTAGTAAACTACTGACTGTGTGCCATTTTGAGTCTGTTCCAGAAATGTGCTGCATCCAGTTGACCTTGGAGTTTTGGAGTGCTGCTGAGAATTTAAGAAGGGCTTCCCTCTAAGATGGTGCCCAGTTGCACATTAGAAACCCTTGGGAAATGAACGTCCTCCCTCCTCCCCTTCTCCTTTCAGATTTTACTCGCCTGGGTTGGGGCTGGGCAGTGGGCGGTGTTGAGCACTCCCAGCTGATTCTAATGTGCAGTTTGAGCTGGGTCCTGCTGCTCCAAGGCATGTAGGGCCCACAGACCTTCTTTGTGGTGATCATCAACCCACCAGGTGGAGGGGATCTGGGGTGGTATTGATGCCAGACCAAACAGGAAGGCAGGTGGATGAACATGAGGAAATCTGGGTCTCTGGGTAGCTAATAACCACATTTACAACCTGAGGAGGCCCTCCCACGGGGGGGAGAGATGATGGGCAATTCTTGCCTAAACAGCCCCCAAAGACTCATCAAAAGAGGATTACTCTCTTCAAAGGAGGCAGGAAGTTCTGGAGTAGCAGCAGCAAGTCATAAAATAGCAGTGGCTTAGGAAAACTAAAAAGTTTATTTCTCTCTCTAGTTCATAGAGTCCAGAGTTGGGCGATCATGTTTGTAGGATTGGCCCACCGCAGGGGGACCTTGATTTCCTCTTTCATGTCCCACCTGTGACTGCTGTCCACTATCAGGTCATCTTAGGGCTGCTGGAGTTCCACCCAGCATGACCACTTTCTTGCCAATAGGAAAGAGGAGGGGGACGAGGATGAGAGGCACAGGGTGGGCATCTGCTCTCTGAAAGGGTCCTGGGAGCTGCCACATGACCCTTCTGTCTACACAGCCCTGGCCCGAACCTGATCACGTGACTGCACATTGCTTCAAAGGAGGTTGGGAATCTCAGTCTTCATTTCAGGAGTCACATGTGTCCCCCATTCCACAAATGTGTGGGTTCTGTGGAAGTGGGGTAAAATGCTAGTTGAGACTTCCAGAGGGACACCTTGTAAAATCATACCTGGGGCTCTGAATTTAAGCTGGAGTCACCTCTTTGGAAGAAATAAAAAGTTTTCCTCCCCTGTCACAAAGCTTTTCTCCCTCACTCTTCTTTCTCTGACTGCTAGTCCTGACAACCTGTTCTGCTAAAGAGCCAGGAGGGACCGCTTTTGTTTGATTCCTTTAGTTAAGGCCTAAAGCCAATAGGGGTCTGAGTCTAGCATTTCATTTCCCCTTGGGGCTACTTAATAGTACGTCAGAGCTGTATGCGACCCTAGAAAGCTTCAATATTTTCTTGAGAGCAGGATGGTAAGCTGCAGCCCATGAGCCAGAGACTACATGCCACCTGTTTTTGTAAATAAAGCATTATTGGAACACAGACTTGCTCATTCTTTTATGTATTGTCTGAAGCTGTTTCCAAGTTACAATGGCAGAGAACTTCAGAAAGCAGCCTCACGAAGACTACATGTAACACACTTCACACTCTCCTTCCCCTTCCGCAGGCTGGAATAGCAAAGCCACAGATGGAAGAAGTAGAGACTTTAAATCATCATGTGGAGGAAAGCTGTCATCAAACTCCACTACCGAACTGTTCTACACATGGGAAGTAAATGTCTTTACTGGCTTAGGCCCTGAATTTTTGGAAATGCCCGTTTTATCTATTCTATCCTTTTGTTCTAGGGTCAGGGATATGATTTATCCAACTCTTAATTCAGCTAGAAAATTAGAATAGAAACCACAGAGGAGGCATCCATTGCCCAGTTACATTGACTGTGGGTAGGCAAGATATTGCCCAGAGAGAGGAATAGCAAAATGATGGTGATGGTGGTGATTATGGTGATGGTGGTGATGGTGGTGGTGATAATGGTGTTGGTGATGATGATAATGAGTATAATATTTCTGGAGCTTTAAATATATGCCACTGTTCTAAGCCCTTTTGTTTTATTAATTCATTTAAACTTTAATCAATCCAATTTGATAGGTTCTGTATAGATGAGGAAAATGAACCCCAAATCACAGAATTAGTAGGCTGTGGACTCAGTACTTGAGAATTCTTTGGGTTTTGGAAGTGCAAAAATTCTCATTTTTCATCACTAATGAATTAGACCTGTGGTCATCGAACACTTCTAAATAAACCCTCTAAAAGAAGCTTGGAAGATAGGGTTACTGGGATAGATTATTTGCAAAGAAGGCCAAAACAATTCTTCCTGTTCCTATCTCTCATTCCTGTATCATGTGAGTTCAGTGTCTCCTACCATGAGTTGAGTTCTATTTTGTCATCTCAGCTGGGTTTGGGACTCAAAATAACAATGACAGTAAAGCTTAAGTAAAAATGAGGAACATTGAGCACAAACTTCAGGTGGTCTTGAGGGTCTTTCTCACCAAATAAGTAAGGGTGGTACAGGACCTGGACAACAATAGGCCATGTGGAGCAGCCAACTGCCAATCAACTTCCAGATTGTGTCCTTAGAAGCAGGTGACTTTGGAGTGTGGGATCATCTTAGACTGGACTGCTGCTAGGTAATTGCACTACATGGCTGCGTTCAAATGAGGCCAGCAGAACAACCGCCCATCCGAGCCCAGCCCAAATTACTGACCCACAGAGTCAGGAACAAGTGAAATGATTGTTGTTTTAAGTCTCAAAGGTTTGAGAGGAGTTCGTTGTGTAGGAATTAATAACTGGAACAGTCCTCTTGTGCATTTTTAAAATGACATCTGTAATTTTGCAAAAGTTTAAAGTAGTTCATGAGCATACAATTTCTGACATTGGAGTTTTAGGTATTTTGAAGTAAAGCAGTTTCTTCATTCTCTTAATTTTGTTGCAATTTACATGTGACAGAAATTTAATATTCATCACCATCCCTTAATAATGCACTCAACAAATTCTTATTGAACAAAAGGTAATTCTACATCTGAACTTTTCTTCTTAAACTCAGATGTTTGCTTAACTCTCACTACATAACTTTTTCCTAATGCAACATATTTTTATACCTAAAAGTCTATTATTTTGTCAAACAGATTATATCAAAAATGTGTATGAAATTGAAATTTATTTTGTTACCAAAATGCTGTAATATTTTAACAAAGTTTTTCCAGATTAAGTTATTGCACTACTGGTGCATAACTAAGAAAAATGTTATACATGCAGCATAAATATTGATAAATAATTTGTAGACCTAAAGAGGTAAACATCAAAATCCTTGGGGAAAGCATCTCTAATGAAATAAGTAGAAGTTTCTGCTTTGTTCCAGTCTTCTCATGTCCATGGATTAATACTGCTTATTGCTTTAATTGTGTATTCAGCATCTCTTTAACTCCTACTTTTCTTCTTATATTGGATGCACTGAGAAACCTTGTTCACATAAACACGTGTAGGTGGGAATAGAAAGAATTTTGTTATAGCAGCATCCCTCGATTCTCTGACTCCCTTTGAAGTTGTGTGGGAACTATCATCAAAAATTATGTCTAATGATCTCTCAGCTGACAATTCTATTAGATCTCCTTCAGTGCTGGTGAAAGCACAGAATTGAAACCACCTGATTTGTAAAAGGGTTTCTCACCCCATCATTAGAGTCATTCATTTTTCTAGTTTCTGGGAAACATACCAAAAGGCTTTACAAAGTCTTATCGAACAACCTTCAGCAATTATCTGCCACTTAGACACCTTGTTATTCTCAGAACAAGTTGAGAAAATGGAAATACTGTTGATTTCAATACACCTTAACCAATACAATCTTGTTGATTAAAAAAATACTCATATTTTTAAACTGTCTGAAGTATTTTTCACAAAGATTTCAAATATAGCTAAAAAGTGATAGAAAGTGTCCATCATATGAGTTAATAGAGCCTATCCGTATTATAGAACCCCATCAGCCAAATGGAACCTATTTTCGGAAAAAAAATATTGTATTTTTCAGTTCATGTAATGTCCCCCAAACAATCATCTCTCTCTCTTGAATTTTAATTTAAAAAGAAAGATGAGGAACAGAGTGTTGGTGTGAACAGTAGCATTTGTTCCCAACCCCCTATCCCTCCCTCTAGGGCCCTGCATCCTCCACTGTCCCTCCCTTGGTTCCTGTCCTGAAGGTTTTTGCACTCTTGGGCTGTGCACTAAAGGGAGATGTAGTACGAGGGAGTGTTCAGTTTTCCTGTGGAAATTTGGAGAAGAGAACTTGAAAATGAGAACCAGCCCAGGTTAGATGGTACCTACAACACTTGAGATTAGAAATTGCCCCTCTGGAAAGCTTTCATGTGCCTAGTAAACTTGGAAAGCAATTCCAACAGTCTTTGGATGGATGTGTCTATTGAGCTACCATTGGTCAGGGACAGCATCCTAAAGATAAATGTGGGAAGATAGACAGGTTTCCTTATTTTCTATTTTCCTAGGGTATTGTCGGAGCAAAATAGAGAGGCCTCAACACCCAGGGAAGACTGCCTGGAAGAGGCAGCTGTTGAGCTAAATCTAGGAATCTGTTTTTCACACACTTACAGGTGATTTTCATCTTCATTGAAATTTGAGAACTACTGCCGTGGATATAAGGTCTTGAACTCTAGAGAGGAAGGGACTGGCTATTGCTCAAGAAGCATCCATATTCCACATGGCCCTGAACTTGGGTACCTGCAAGTGATTTTGGGACCAATCCCAAGGTAGAGATCAGTCCAGTTTATTTGTAAAGTTTCTTCCTCTCTGGTTTAAGCAGAGAGGATGCTAGCTTTGTTGGTGGGGTCCCACCATTGTGCAATCACTGGGTGCCGTGACTGATGGCTGCATTTATAGTCCTCACACCTGGTCACCTGCTACTTATAGTGACGAGTGGGCTGATCACCTGGAATCCTTGTTTTTCTTCCTGAAAAGCTTCCAAAAACCTGGAATCTCTGAAGAATTGAAAGCAAAATCCCAGCCCCCAGAAAGGGACATGAAAATACCAAGCTATTTATTTGCCCTCCTTCCCCGCAGATCCCTCTCCCTGCTGATCGGGCTGCCATTTAGATTCATCCTAATGAGAGGATTTGGAAATGGGGCCTTTGCTTCTCCTGGAAGATAGTTTCAAATCCCCAGTCCTAGATATCACATGCTTACCCAATTAAAAGCTGTCCTCAGGAGCACCTTGCCAGAGCACCCTAAGATAACGAGCCCCTGTCTCGTTACAGCTCACACCCTCTCCTACACGAGGAGATAAGGAGATGTGTTGCTTGAGCCATATTTTTGGAAATTGCTAGTTAGTTGCAAAATGTTTCCTGAGGTAGAAAAAAAGCACCAAGGACTGTAATTATTGGATTGTTTCACTTCTGAGGCCAAGAAACAGATGCTCGACTTTCAAGGCTTGGGCACGGCTTATCACAAGTTAACTCCTCTGCCTGCCACCCTAGCGTCCCTGCTCACTGGCTCCCTTGAAGAGGCCCACTTAGGAGATCAGTTGAACCACTGCCTAGGATTTGGTTTTGCAAGACTCTTAAAAAAGCTGGCCCGTACTGTAATCTGGTGCTAATCAGATTTCAGTGTGATGTCGCCAGGAAAAATCGGTATGTATAATGCTAGACTAGAAGGGGTTAGGACCAAATTCCAAAGATGAAAATCATTCTTCAAATTATATGCCTTTAAAAAAACTTAGTTTGGATAAAATAGGGAAATTGCTTCATATGTCTGCTCTCTTGCGTCCCCGCCCCCCTTTATCTAAGAGCTGGAAAATGCATTCCTTGAGCTGAAAGGTATTCTCTGTTTTATACTGGGGTGGGTGATATAATGTAGTCACTTACTAAAACACCCAATGGAGCTGCAAGAATCTAATTAAAAATAATTCATTGAAAGCATTTTCTCCCTTCCTTCCTTTAAAATGTATTCACGTGCTGCACAATGACATTTAGGTCAATGACAGAACACATACATGATGGTGGTTCCATAACATTAGATTGTCCAGTGATGGAGCCATTTTGGTTTGTAAGTACACTCCATGATGTGGGTACAATGAAGAGGTCACCTAATGGACTTTCCTCAGAACATATTTCTGTTAAGGCATGCATAACTATATAGGGATCAGAGTGCCCATGTGTGCTAAGCTCTATGAATGAAATTTTGAAAGGGCTCACTGACCACTAGGTTGCTGCTTTCTTGGAGTTTAATATCCATGGGGATGAGCTAAGATCAAACCCTGCATTAAGTGTGGTATTATGTGTTGCCATGGGTGGAGAAGGGTAGAGGTGACTATGGATCACCTCCCTCAAGCTGAGTGGTTGACCAACCTGGCAGCTCTCATGGAGGGTTTCCTAAAAGTTAGGCTTAATTGGAGTCCTGGAACTACAGGACACATTAGTCAGGCAGATGAACCAGGGGTCATGTGCAGGTAAAGAAGGTCAGACAATTGATGGTGGAGAATACACTGTAAAATGTGCAAGTTCTAAAGATGGCAGAAAGCATGTTTGGATAACTGAAATAAAAAATGACAGTGATAATATTGCATTCATTCATTCATTTAAAGATGTATTTTCATCCTTAACCTATGCCCAGCCTGGTGCTAAGCCAAGCAATAAAACCAGGAATAAGACAGACTTGTTCTAAATACTGTTAATAATAGCCAATTAGTCTCATAACCAATATTTATGAAGCATTTGCTGCATGCCAAGCATTCAGAGTACTTCATCAGCATCACCTCTTTTTCATTCTTAAAACAACCACATGAAATGGGTCCTCAGTGTCACTTTACAGGTGAGTAAACTGAGACACAGATGAGTTCAATGATGTGCCTATCACATCCTGCCAGTCCGCGGGAGAACCTGCACACAGACCATCAGAATCTAGAACTCCTCTGGTTCTTAATCATGTCCAGACATGTGCAAAGAGATTTCCTGTGGGAAGGAGGGTGATCAAGTGTGTGGGGTCACCTGGAATTCCAGAATTTTCTAGAATGTGAAATGTCAAGTATTAAAACATCACAGCTGCAAAAGAAGCCAGGCCACATCCTGTAGGGTGTAATAAATCATGTTAAGGGTTTGGAATGACATCAGTGGCAGTGTAGATTCTCATGTAAGAAGATTCTCAGGTAGATTCTACATGTTAAAATTTGAGAGTTCCAATTAATGCAAATGAGCCCCAATCCCAACAAATTTAGTCCCAGTCACTCCTAGGAGATACCAAATTATGGGCACCCAGATATTTATGAGGTGCAGCAGCAGTCCTCTTTCCTTCAGTGTTGGAAACTGGCTCCCTGAGTTTGCCAACACAACCTGTTGATAAGACAAAGGTGAGTTTATTACTGAAGTTAAGAGAGAACACCACCTCACCAAGCTTTGGAATCATCCCAGAAAGGGAAGGGAAGGTCAGAATTTTATCGACAACTAGTCTGATGTGGGTCTTTCAATTGGGATCTTAATGAGCATTGGGTAAGGATCAAGATACAACAGTCCAGGACTTGGTGGGTACAGTAAGGTGAGGATTTGGACCCGTAAGATTTAATAAACATATTTATATTATATAAATATGTTTTAAACATATAAACATATTTTCAGGATATAAACATATTTTCAGGTTCGTTTTGGAAAGTTCCTATAATGAACAATCAAACTATTTTCCCAGGTAGGAAACTCTTGGAAAAACAAAACTATGCGAACAGAAACCAAGAGATAGAAAGTCATGTTAATGGCTAAAGAAAGGGCTCCTTGTGACCTGTGTCTAGGCTGCCTACGGTGGGACCGTTCTGGTTCTCAAGAGCACTGGTCTATCTCTGCTGCCCACTGCTCACTTGGACAGTCTTCTCCACAGTTCCCTCTCTCATGAGAGCCTTAGAGACCAATTCTATGTGCTGGATTAAAGTGCTTCAAAATCTTCTAGTGCTCAGAATCCAGAAGGGATGATCAGACAGGGTTTCTTCCCCAAATTACACCACGATGACCTCGCAAAGCAGTTTTGCCTGTACTCTGTGCCCAATAAGTCTATCCAGAGCCATTGTAGCATTTTCTGCTCCTTAAACTCTCTTCTCTCCCTAGCAGGTTCTAAAGCAGCCCAAGGAGCAAGAGGCTTCAGACATTACCATGACTCTAGCTCCTTTCTCTCCCCTCTGTTTCTCTTCTCTCCCACACTTTTCCCCACCTCTCTCAGTTATTTAGCATTAAATCTTTGGTGCAGATGATTGAAGATCTGCTGACGCACAGATACTGGTGTGTTTGTGCTGCGTGCTGCCTGTGTAGGTGGGAACGTAGGTGGGAATGGATGGTGGAGGTTGGATGCCATCTACACCAGCAAGTACCCACAAAATGTACCTGTAGTACTCACGTTCTCCACTGTGCTTGGAAATACTCGCGCTTCTCTCTAATTCTGTCAAAGCTTCAATCCTTCCAACCTCTCCTCTTTCATGATATGAGAAAAATCAACTACTACATCAATTAATCTTGTCCCAGTTGGACATTTGTGTTCTATCTTTATTATATTACAGTCTCTTTGGGATTTCTTATAGTCAACTTGTTTTCCAATCATATTCTACCTTAAAATGTTCTCTGTTCCCCATTTTATTATAAAAGCTTTCAAATATACAGAAAAATGAAAAGAATTATACAGTGAATATCCGTAGATGCATTGCCTAGGACAGAGGTCAGCCAACTTTTTCTGTAAAGGGTTAGATACTGAGTCATTTAGGTTTTGCAGGACATATGGTCTTTGTCACAACTACTGAGCTTTCCCTGTGTAATGCAAAAGCAATCATTGACAATATGAAGTGAGTGGGCATGGCTTTATTCCAATAAAATTCATTTATAAAACAGGCACATCCTGACCCTCAACCTAGACTCTACAATTACTGTTACTCTGCTTGCTTAATATCACACACACACACACACACACATACATTTCTATTCATTTCATTTTTTATTCAAGTTGTTTCATGTATTAATACACATCTCCCCTAAACACTTTCTCTATAAATTTTCATATTTCAGTATCACATATGTAACACTTTTCTTCAAAACACTGCAATTTTTAATGACAGAAGTAGTGAACTCATTTCAAAATCTAATGCTTTCTGAAACCTTTTAAAAAACATTTTTTGCCATCAGAAGTAATTTGCACATTCATTCATTCATTTAACAAACACATATTTACAATTTTCCAAGCATAACCCTAACTAGGATTCAAAAATAAAGGCAGGTACTTATTGTCTAATGAAGACATAGTAGTACAAAAAAAAAAAAAAAACAAATATGAAGCAATTGATAATACAAGTGGGAGCAAAAATCACTCTGGGAGACTGAGACAGGAAAATAACAAGTTCAAGGCCAGCCTCAGTGATATAGCGAGACAGTGTCTCAAAATAAAAGATAAAATTGCTGGGGATGTGGCTCAGCCATAAAGTGCCCTTGGGGGTTCAATCCCCACTATACACACACACAAAAAGGTGGGAGCAAAGAATTTTTGACTGAACGAAAAGAAACTGCCCAGGAGAATTAGGAGAGGCTTTTCATGAAGTTCAAGGTGGGATTAAAGAGTGAGCTGGGCTTCTTCCTCAGTGCTGGATCCACAATTTGGGATTTGTTCTATATTAAGCACCCCCAGAGGTCACTGTTGGGGATCATGCTTATTCCTCACTCCTTTGTCCATGCTGAAGAACCTCTACAGAACATTCAGGTCATTTTTTTTTTTTTTACTTCTTGCTCTACATCAGAAATTCACTAATTTGAGCACACATGGGACTTACCCCTTCCGAGTGGTCAGTTCAGCAGGAGAGTGGTCAATATGACATTTTCCTATTTTGAGGAATTCAGATGCAGCCTTTTAAAAAGAGGAGAAGGATCTTCTTTTTTTTTTTTTAATTTTCTTTCAGCACTTGGGAAAAATCCGAATTTATAATAAGGGGTCAGGATATTTAGGCAATTTGCATTCATGATTGGAAGTGTTTTGAAATTCAAAAAATGGTAGCATTTTCTTCTCAACCTGAGTTTGAAACTAATGGAAAGAGAGGATTAGGGATTGCATAGCACTAAGACTCACCTTTTTATCAATATTAAAATAAATATTGGTATTGGAGAAATAAAAATGTTCATACAATTCTGTATATGAACATTCATAGAAACTTTATTCAAAATAGCAAAAAAAAATTCATTAGTAATAACTCATATGTCCCTCCATAGTGAATGGTTAAACAAACTGTAGCACATACATACCAGAGAACACCACTCAGCACCCAAATGGGAAGAGTTATTGCATACACAGTAACTTGGATGGACCTCAAGGGAATTAGGATGAGAGAAAAAAGCCAATTTTAAAAGATAGCATACTATATAGTTCTATTATATTATGTTCTTGAAAACACAAAATTATAGATGGTGAACAAATTAGTAGTTTCCAGGGGTTGGTGGGCATGTCTAAAAGGCATAGCAACAGGGACCCTTGCGGTGGTGAAAGAGTTCTGGAGCTGAAATCTGTGGTGGAAACAGGAAGCCACTCATGCTCATAGAACTACACACACAGCAGTGCATGTGAAACCAGAGAAATCCAAGCTCTGTGGCTATTGCACCAATGTCAGGTTCTTGGCTTTGACATTGAACAATAGTTGTTCAAGATGCTACCACTGAGGGAGAATAGTAAAATAGCACACAGGGTGCCCCTGGCCACATGTTTTTAGAACTTCCCATGAGTCTATGATTTTACAGAATAAAATATTTAAGACTTTACAAAAAATTGCACATAATCAAAAGGACAATGACAAGCTAGGAAAATACTTGCAATGAAAACTATCAAATTATTTAATATAAAAAGAACTCCTACATATCAGATAGAAAACTCCAATACTTCCCTGCTCCATAGAAATGTGAACTAAACATATGAACAGGCAATTCACAAAATAGTAACAAAATATCCTATAGGCATGATTATGTCTTTAATTTCACAAGAAATTTTAGGAGCTATCAATGAAAAGAGCAAAATATCATTTGTATACAATTGGAAAATTATGTTAATATCCAATTATAGTGTTAGTTTTAACATGGGTATGCTTATAATAGGGAGGTAAATTGGTATAAATTTTTGAGAAAGCATCTTTTGAAATATGAAAAAGATGTTTAACTATTAAAAAAGAATCAGCTAGGATAAATAACATTATTTAGAGTAGTGGTTCTCAAAGTGGCTAAGTCCCTGGACCAGCAACATTAGCACCATTTTGTTTGAAATGCAAACTCTTTCCCTCCCAGCTCATACCTACTAAACCAGAATACAGCTATGTGCTGCATAATGGTATTTTGGTCAACAACTAACCACATATATGAATGGAGTCTAGAAATTCCTACCCACTAGTGGTCATGTTAACATCATAGTGGAATATATTGCTTTCATGGTTGTGGTAATGCTCATGGAAACAATAGGAGGTATTACAGGGGAAGGTATTGTTATCACAGGCAATGAAGTTTCCTTGCATGTTATAGCCATGACTTCTTGTGGGACAAGATGTACAGACTGACATTGATTGATGATTCTGACCCTGTGGAGGCCTTGGATAATGTATGTGCTTGTGTTTTTGGTTTTAAAGAAAAAGTTTAAAAAGTAAAAAGTAAATAATTAAAAAATTTTTAAAGCATGTAGAGAGGGAAATAAGGAGGAGGGGGTATGAAAGATGGTGGAATGAGACAGACATTATTACCGTATGTACATTACACGAATGGTGCGAATCTATATTGTGTATAACCAGAGAATGAAAAGTTGTACCCCATTAATGTGCAATGAATCGAAATGGAGTCTGTAAAAATAAGAAAGCATGTAGAATAAGAATGTAAACAAAGAATTTTGTACAGCTGTACAGTGTGTTTGTGTTTTAAGTTAAGTGTTATTCCAGAAGAATCAAGAAGTTTGAAAAATTAAAAAAATTGGTAAAGTAAAAAGGTTACAGTAAATTGTGTGGCTTCAGCTTGGCATAACTGTAGCCATCTTGAGTCATAACTGCCATGATTGCCCCAGAGCAACCCTAGTCAGTTTTTCCTGCATAGTTTTCCAGCAAACTATAATAGACAATACCATTAAAGTGGTATGTGGAGGTTTACAGCTGGATCCTGGCTACAGGAATGTGCCTGACTCTTTGATATTAAGATAAACCAGGTACATTCCAGACAGAACGAAGTCACTTTTTGTCCTGACACATAAATAGGACCCTCTTTCTGACCCAAATTGCAGGACTCTAACTTGTCTTAGCGCAACAAGGACCATGCTTCTGTCAGCAAGTCCCCCAATAAATCGCACTCTTACGCAATCCTAGATCTATCTGCTTCTCTTTCTTGGGCACCATGGAGACAGTCCTCACACAATGGGAATGTGCAGTTCTGGAACACAGCTAAGGATAATTTATTATTGAATAAAAGGCATTTTCGTAAACTTAATATAACCTAAGTACACAGTGTTTTTAACTCTACAGTAGTGTCCAGTAATATCCTGGTTCTTCACATTCACTCATCATGCACTTCAGATGCACCCTGAGCAGCCTGTTGTCCTGCAAGCTCTACTCATGGTGACTGCATCATTTTAAAAAAATATTTTATACTTCATTTTCAGGTTGCATTTTTTATGTTTATACATATTTAAATAGACAAATACTTTCTATTATGTTGCTACAGCCTATAGTGTTCAGCACAGTCGCATGCTGGACAGGTTGGTAAGCTCGGAGCAGGAGACAGTGCCACACAGCCTACGTGTGCAGTAGGCTGGACCATCTAGGTTGGAGGAAGTTTTGTCAAAACCTAAAGCCAATAAGCAACATGTTCAATTTGAATGTGATAGTTAGTAGGTGTTCCTTACATTATTTTCTATATTTTCCTTATTTTTAAAATGATTCATGAAAATTTTACAGAGAGATCTATTATGTTTATTTTTGCTTTTTATCTGTTATGCAGTGGCTTCCTCTCTTAATACTTTCTTGAAATGTCTGTCTATGTCACCTGAGACCTTTTTAAAAACTTTTAAATTTTGTTATGTGTTTTAAAACTTTTAAAATTTGTTATATGTTGATAGCAGAATGTACTTCAACTCATGGTACACAAATGGAGCACGATTTTTCATTTCTCTGGTTGTACATGATGTAGAGTCACACCATTCGTGCAATCATACATGTCCATAGGGTAATAACGTCCATCTCATTCCACCATCTTTCCCCCCCACACACCCCCTCCCTCACCTCTCTCCCCTCTGCCCTATCTAAAGTTCCTCCATTCTTCCCTTGCCCCTCTCCCCCATTATGGATCAGCATCCCACTTATCAGAGAAAACATTTGTCTTTGGTTTTTTGAGATTGGCTTACTTTGCTTAAAGCATGATAATCTGCAACTCCATCCATTTACCTACAAATGCCATAATTTCATTCTTCTTTAAGACTGGGTAAAATTCCATTGTGTATGAACCTACAGAATGGTAGAAAATCTGTACCACACATATCTCAGATAGAGCACTAATCCCCAGGATATATAAAGAACTCAAAAAACTTAACACCTAAAAACCAAATAACCCAATCAATAAATGGGCTAAGGAACTGAGCAGGCACTTCACAGAAGATATACATTCAATCAACAAATATATGAAAAAATGTTCAACATCTCTAGCACTTAGAGAAATGGAAATCAAAACTACTCTAAGATTTCATCTCATTCCAGTCAGAATGGCAATTATCGAGAATACAAGCAACAGTTAAGTGTTGGCGAGGATGCGGGAAAATGGCAGCTCATTGCTGGTGGGAATGCAAATTGGTGCAGTCACCTGAGACTTCTTGGCTGCTGTTAGTCCACAGGTGCATTTCCACTCTTACCTAATTTGACACAGTGCTTGGCACTGATGTCATTGTTTTTCTTCTTGATATCTGCTCCTCTTTCTTCCTTGAATTTTTGGGTTTCTTTATACCTTTGCCTGTTTCTTGCCAGTGCCCTGTGCAGGTGTCTGCTTTCCTTGCCACTTAGATGTCAGTGTCCACCATGGCTCTAATTGCAGTCTTCCATGAGCCACGAGTAACCTCATACCAGTGAGGACTCTAGAATCCCATCTTCAGTGATGAACTCAAGTCCAAAGCTCAGACCCCAACATTCAGTCACAGACTGGATGTTCATCACTTGGACACCCTCTGAGCACATCACCTTCAAAACCGAATTATCACCTGCCCTATGCCTCCCCTCTCGAAACACTAATGTGACGGGCGTAATAATGACTCCCCAAGGGTCTATGTTCTAATTATCAGACGTGTGTATGTATTGCCCTACTTGGTAAAAGCCACTTTGGGGATGTGGTTAAGAATCTGGAGATACAAATATTATTGTGTTTTCTAGGTGTGCCCCATGCGACCACAGGATTCTTACAAGGAAAAAGGGGGCCAAGTGAGTCACAGAAGTGACAGCGGAAAAAGAGAAGTGATATGGGCGCAAAGAGCCAACAAATGGGAGCAGCCTCTAGAAACTGTAGGAAAGGAAATGGATTCTTTCTCAGACCTCCAGAAAGAAAAATGCCTGAAAGACTCATTTTAGAATCTGACCTCCAGAACCATAAGATAAGAAATGTGTATTTTTTTAGGCCAAGAAGTTTGTGATCGTTTGTTATAGTAGCAAGAAGAAAATAATATAACCACCTCAACTGTTTCTCCTCCACTGCACTCAGTTATTGAAGTTGCTCTAGAGTTTGCTCTCAGCATTGGCATCCCCGGAGGAGACAAGTTCCATTGGTGCCACTGCTTTCTGGCTCTCATCACAACCTTGGTCTAGCTTCCCGAGCCATCCTACTAAACCCTGCTAATGGCAGTGAGTCCTTTTCCACATTCACATCCAGTCTTCCCCAGGCTGCCAGAGCAATCTTTCATATGACTTTAATTAAAATCCTTTCATGCTTCTTCATTGCTTCCAGAATAAAGTTCAAATCTCTTAGGAGAGCATATAAAAGCTTCTTGGAGTCTCATCACAGATCCCTTCTGCTGCCACTCTCTTGCTTCTGCCCAAACTGCAGCTTGCTAAAGCGAAAGTTCTGAGCAAAGTGTTTGCATTAGAGTCGGCTCTCAAGCATTTGAAAACCCCCATGAGCATAGTTCCTGCTGGTTCTTGCTCAGTAAGTCTGGGGACCCTGAAGAACTGTGTCTTCAGTAAAGCTCACAGGCCGTTCTGGTGAAAAACTATTGCTGTATGCACTGAGCTGTTTGATGACACCATGCTTCCCTCAAGCCATGTCATCTGCCTGGCATCTCTTCACCCACTTTGGTCTCAATTCTCATCTTTTAAGCACTGAACTTCTTCCATGGAGGTTTCCGATGGGATGAGGTGATCTTCCAAGTGCTCTCTTGCAAACTGAACACTCCCTGATTCAGCTTTGGTATCTTTTGCAACCTCATTCCTGTCCACCCCTTGTCCCCAGCTTCTTTAAGGAAGGAATGGGGTAATTCTTAGCACTTAGCACGGCACCTGGCATGCGGTCAAAGCTCCTGGGAATGTACCAAGAGCTTTTCCACCTCCGCCTGCAGCCCTCCCACAGAGGCAAGCAATGGGATTTCCAATTCTGGTCCCTTGTGACCTGTTCAGACTCCCTGGCTCCCATTCCCAGACATGACCTCTGATTCCTCCCATCACACAAGCAGGAAGCCTGAGTCTGAGGTTCAGAGAAGGTCAAAGATAATTTTATTGGATGAAATAGGTCAGAATGACATGGCTCTTATTATTTTCCATCAACCAGCCAGTCATTGCCAGTGGGCTGGGAGACCTTTGGGAGCAGAGCACTGGGGCAGGCACATTGCAAAAAGCCTTCATGGCTGACCTTGTCTCCTGGCTTCCAAGAGATGATCTACGAGTTTGCTGGTGGGTAGGACTGAACGTTTTTCTATCTAAGGCAGCATAAACGAAGGGAAAGGCTTAGCAGAGGGACCAGTCCATACACTTTGAAGCAGATATGTTTTTTTTTTTTTCCTCGAGTCCCCTCTGCACCAGTCTGCAAGCTGTTGCTCCTGTGTGATAAATTCTTCCCTTCTGCAGATATGGTACTCAAGCTGCCAAATGAAAAAGCATGAGTTACTTAACATAGCTTTATGGTCTTGAGTGAATGAGATAAAACTTTTCTATGAAAAATATTCGGCAAATAACAGAATTCTTTCGGTTATTAGTTATCAAATGTGTAAAACATAGGTCTCTATTCAGCCTTGGAAATCTGGACTGAGAATATTCCACGGTCATTTGATTTAGAAATCCAGACCCGGTGGTCATTCCAATCACGCAAATAAGTGATCCTAGAATAATAGAACAGTAAGGCATTTAGGAGGAAAATCATGCTGCCACATGGAATAGTTTTTATTATAAGTTGCCAGTTTGAAATAATCTTTCTCTGACATGGTTTAATTTGAAAATTACTGAGGTAATTTCCTTTTAACTCAGTTCTGCATAAGCAAAACTATATTAACCCATTAATTCAATTAAACAAATAGTTGAATTATTTTTTATTTACAAAAAAAATTAAATTGATCCATTATATCTGTTTTTTTTTTTTTTTTTTTCGGTACTGGGGATCGAACTCAGGGCCTTAGTGTTTGTGAGGCAAGCACTCTACCAGCTGAGCTATCTCCCCAGCCCTTTATCTGCTTTCTTTGAAGAGGCATGTGGTTGTACCCCAAAGGGTAATATTCCTTGTGGACAGATATGGACAGCGCTCACTTAAGTATTCAGGAAGTCATGCCTGTGTCCTCTAAGGACACTGGGTACTCACAGAGAGGTGAAAGGTGTAATATTGAGCTAGAACAGCCACAGAATGATAGGTGGCAATGGAGAGGGAGAAGCACAGGCATTTTATAATTAAGATATTGGAGAAGAAGGCTGGTCTCTGGGAAGGCTTTATGGAGAAATTAGAGCCAAGTGATAAAGTTCAGCTGGGCAGAGGAAGTAAAGGGCAGAGATTGGAGTGAGGGCATTTACCAAGGCCAGGTCTGGGAGGGTGGGCTAGTATTGGGTCTCATGGTGGAGAGAGAGGAGGAATAAAAAGAGAACTGAGCAAAATGGAAGTAAAACCTGAAGGGCCTACATTGCCAAATTAAGCTTTAACGTAATTTGAGTTAAAACCTGGGCTCAACACTCTTGGAGGACCCGTGATAAAGGTCGATGCAGGGGCTGAATGTACTGTCACCATATTCTCTACTGGTGAATGCACCTCTGCCCCTGGTCCACTCTGTCACCTCCCGGTCACCTCTCATCCAAGCTTTTCCTTAGTTAACCTTTTCTCAACTAGATAAGTCAGAGGAACTAAGACTCTTGGCTTATAATTGCCTTTGCCATGAGATTCCCTCCAACATGCTACCAAGATCAGAACTGAATAGTAAATTGACAAAAGAAGTATTCAATTGTGTCTTTGCCTAGATCAAAGGGCTAGCATAGACAATGATGTTTATTTTCTGTATCTTAATGTTCATTTACACTTCTGTCAGTTCTTCTCAGGATGTTTGATATAGCACCTACTTCTTGGGTGTTTCATATGACACTTATGAGGATTAAGTGGTACCATTCTTAAAGGTACACTTAACCAGGTACCCAGGATGTATGAGCTGCCCTTTACCCATCTGCAAGCCCACAGACAGGAGGAGCCGTGTGTCAGACACTTCACCTTCTTGTAAGTTTCTCACATCATACTCTCCCATATACCCATGTCTCCAGAAATGAGCACAGGACTTAGGTCTAACAACCCAGAGCATTCTATCCTTAAAATCATAGTGTATAAGTCAAGGTTAACTATAATCACCATTGGAGAAAAATATGATGACATTGTTTTATAGAGGGAGAAATGGAAGTCTTAAGAGACTTAAAGTCTTATTCAAAACCAGATGGCTAGTTAATGGGATGGTTTGGCAGTGATGAGATCAAGCACCTCAAAGTCTTCATATGTAGCATGGGTGGATGGACCAGTTGTCCCTCAGGAGTGTGACTGGCTGTCCCCAGACCTTTGATCCCAGGAAGCTGCCTGCTGCCATGACATCTTCAGATACAAAGAATACCAGATGCCCAAATCATCACTTTCACATGATATCAGTTGTTCAAGAACATTCTCCACATACCTTACATGTTCATTCTCCTTAATCAAATTCAGAAGTCTAGACTTCCTGTATTATTCACAATCACATGGAAGACTATCTGAATATTTCTATATTTTTTATAATCCCATGAAACTTACTCTAGTCCTAAGTCCTTTTATGATAACCCCCAGGATCCAAGATACAGTGACATTTATCTTATCAGGATTTATCATAGGTGAATATTTATGCATCTAAGATTTTGCCCATATTTACTGAAAGAAAAATTACTTCTTGGTTCACTCTTCTTTATCACTTCTTTCTATCATCATTTTGACATATTTGGAATCCATGTAAGTGCTGGGGACAGTTCTTCATGAATATTTCATTTGAAATATCTCCATGAATAGCAGCATATAGTCTGGGTCCTCTGATGGAGTTATTTACAGAGAAGTTAAGGATGTATACATGAGACATTCCAGGAGATTAAAGTCTAGAGAGTTTCTTCCCCTGAGACATTTTAGGGTAGAAAATATATGTAAAAAAAATCTGTCTCTTCCATGGAGAAGATTTGTTTTCATTCCAAAGTAAAGATTTCTTTCTCTCTGGGAGGATAGGCAGGATACTATAGTCCTATGTAAGATCAGAGTTTCCTAAATTTGGGGTACCTCTTCTTAATGTACCCACACAGTAGGCAGGTACCATCAGGCCCTCACTGAGTTGTGTGTGGGGACTGTGATTTGGGTAGTTAATGGTGATTACTATTCTTAACTGCAGTTTTGCTGTGGTGAATGGTCTTTGATTCTGACCCAGAGAACTGTGTTTTCTGTCTTTATATGCATGGAAAACTGCCCGGTTACGGTGTTTGCCTGTAAGTATGGTAAAACTTCAGAGTTTTTGTGGAGTCTGACAATAGTAAATGAAACACTTTGCTCTTCAGCTTCTCAGTTTCTTGCTGCAATTATCTTCCAGGTCATAAATCAGTTTCTATCTACATGATCATATCAGAGACTTTGCCATTATCAGTAGTCGAATTACCTCTGAAAGTGCAATTTCAAGGCTATCTTGTTGACTCTACCTTTCTATCTTTCTAGCACAATTAATCCCATGATCCAATACGTCTCTGACATGCCTTAATAATGTCTTATTAAGACATTCATCCATTAAACCTCAGATTTTTTCACTATTTGTCAAACCTCTCACATGTTTAGTGTCTTCTGACCCAACTCTGATTCCATGACCCGCCATTATAATCACTGCTTCTGAACACCCTTATCTCCTAGCAGAACCTCAACTTTACTTAAGTCACCTTCCCACTTATTCTGTAAGTTCACTGAACCACTAAATGTTCTTACTCCAAGTCAGAAAATCTGATGCCTGCACTTGTTTTATGAAAATAAATCTAAAATGGGCTCTCAATGATGTGCAGGAGAAACCTGACCATATCCTTCCCCAATAAATTCATTCTTCTTTTCTAAATATAAATTCAGATAATTTTCTCACTCCTTAATTCAAATTCTGTCTCATCCTTAATAAAAAAAAAAAGTAGATGCAATTGACCAAGAATGAGCTTATCCTCTCAGATCTCATTCCTCCACCTGTGTTTCTACCCACACCTGCCTTACCACCAATTGTAATGAGACAAATGAGACTATCACCTGACTTCAGGGATCTATCTGTTTTCAAGGTCTTATTTCTAGCATTTGTTCCATTTCTCTGTTACATCATCAGCTTTCCTCTTTTATTATTTTTTTCTTATCAGCATATAGTCTTTATTAACTTGTCTTTAAAGATATTCTTTCCTCATCTCACTTTTGCCTACTTCCCCATCTCTCTTTCTTTCACCAACTCACTAACTGAGTTGGTTTCCTGTTTCTCCCACCCCACAGCAATTGAGATCCCTTACTGTGGTCACCTACAACCTGCAAAGTGAAATAGCCAACTCTCTGTCCTCAGAGGACTTGCCTTCTCAATGACATTTGGCATGAACAGCCACTGCTTCCTTCCTGAAGTGGTTTTCTCTCCAGGCTCCAGTGACATAGTTTGCCCTCCTGGTTTTCTAATTTTATGGACTTGCCATGCTCACTTTTATTTTCTTTCTTTTTTTTTTTAATATTTTTTATATGTTGATAGACCTTTATTTTATGCATTGATTTATATGCGGGTCTGAGGATTGAACCCGGTGCCTCAAACATGCTAGGCAAGCACCCTACCACTGAGCCACCACCCCTGCCCCATGCTCACTTTTCTGACTCCTCTTCCTCCCCCAGGTCTCCAGTTGGAATGCTGGGATGCCCCAGTCTTTGCTATGAGAACTTTCTCTTCACCCTCAGTTCTTAGGGGTTATCTGGCTCTCTGCTGGGGCAATTGCTCTCCATTACTGCATCTTATTCATGCAATTCATTTAGGATGCGCTGTCAGCGGCACTACTTCCACAGTCTAATAGCTAAATGGTCTCATCTATCAGCTCACCTGTCCTCCATGATCATTTCTCTCTTTGCCTCCTTTACAGCCTCCAAGAATTACTTGCCAAGTTGGTGGTCTCTACTTATCATTATGATTCCAAATTCATGTGTCTAGTCAGGCTCTCAGCTGCTTTTTCGACATCTCAACTTGAGGTCCATCTGTCTTTTTCTCTTTTCCATTTGGAATTAAGTTCCTTCCAATGGAGACATGATTGTCACTTTTTTGTCAGTGATATCCCAACACAAATGTCATTTCCTTTCCCTGGTGATTCTATTATCTCCACATCTAACCTTCAAGAGGACCAACCAATATAACTGCCATTCTAATAATTAGAATACTGTCATTAACCTTGAGTGTTGGTGTCATTTATTGCATAGTGATAGCTAACTGAGACAAGGGGGAAATGTACAATAAAGGGTATGTTAGATTGGTTGGAGCTTCGGTTTTTCACACCATTTGCATTCATGCCTTTTAGTGTGCAAGGCCTCCTGTAGATTAGGTCAAGAACTGACATCTGACTGATAGTATGTGTCTCTTATTGTTCATAGATCTTTGGGCCATCATGAAAGTTATTTGGGTCTTGGCTAGGTTTACTCATGTATTGAGTTCCTTGCTTATAGTCAAATATTCTCTCTCTACTCTGCATTGTCAATGAGTCACACATAAATAGTATAGCATATACCTTGTGCCCTCACACAGTGACTTATTCAAAATGTGGCAGTAGTGCCAGTGACATTAGGACGTTTGAATAAACCAGGGCTAGCCTGCTGGAAGATAAGAATATGTAATTGCGTCTTCAGTTTTTCACGCTAATCTAACATACGCCTTATTAGAATTTAAGTGATCATTTTGCCACAGTCTAGTAGCCAACACAAGTCACAAGACCAAACCCAGAGTCAGTATATGTAATATACTCAATGCACGTAGACCACCCTTTTTTAAGAGCAAAGATTGATGGGGGTTTAGCTATTTCTGTCACAAAGGGACCCCCAATGAGAAGGAAGCAGATGAGGGTGGGTTGTTTATGGATAGAAGGTTGGAGGATTTGGAAGGGTGAGGAGCCTGCAGTATTTTAGTATCTAAACTCAGAAGGACAGGGATAATGTCTCCGTGATTCATTGCTTTGCCCAATGCCAAGCCCAGAGCCCTGCCCATTAGGTGGCAAGTAAACTAACCTTAATTGTAGCAGTCAATGAGGAAAGTGTCTATTCATTTTCATAAAGCCAAGGTAAGTTATGGGATGTTAGCTTTGGAGGGGTAACTGTGGGAAGAAAGACAAGTAGAAATACAGAAGTTCTAAACTCATATAAGGTATGTGGAGCAGGAGATTTCATTTTCTTGAGAGGTCTTAGAGTAGAAAGTGGAATTTCAGAAGCATAAGAAAAGGGATAAAAGGGGAAGGAGATATTTGAAGCTTAGAGTGAGATTTTATAGATGAGTGGAGGCAGAGAGCTGTGATCTAAGAGGACAAAATGTTTTTGCTGGGGTCTTGGGAAGAGGAATGAGAATCCAGGTAAGCAATGTTTTGTTCAGATCCGTGTCACCCCCTCAGGAATAATGTCAATATTAGTCTGTCTGGTCCTCTGCCCCAAACTCTTCCAAAAGCCTTAAGGTCCTAGGCCAGCCTGAAACACTGAAAAGAATTTGACGTACTCTAATTCAAAATCTCTGCATGCAAGTACTAGTTCCAGGCTGGGTTTGGCATTTAGGGCCACCCAAAATTTGGGGTGGGGCCAGGGGTATTTTAAACATATTCACCCTTCAAATTTGCCACATGTACTTCATCGGGTTGGTGCCCCATATGCCCTGAGTGGGGCTGAAGCTCCTATTGGTTCTTTTAAGCCCTGAGAGGCCTGTGGGCAGCACCAGTCTGGGGCCCATGAAGGTGAAATCAAGCTGACTTCGGAATTGAGGATTATTATTACCAGCTCCTGCCTCTTCCATATAAGCAATTAATATCTGTGCCATCCTGGAAGGACACAGAGAAGCACGCACATCTCCACACATGGACACCAGATGACTTGCACACAGAGCTGTCCCAGCTGGTTTCAGCTTCCCTTTAAAACTCCAGTGAAAGCAAGCATATAATGTGTTCAGAACATCTACCACATTCTGCATACATCTAATGGAGAAGACCCTCACTTTTCTTTACCATAGCTCTAGACTTCCTTTCCTAAGTGGAGATCCAAAGACTGAAAAGAAATAGAAAGAACTTAGTACCAAAACTTCTTAGCCTCACATTCTACATTTGTCCAAACAGGATGGTTAAACTGGGGGTATTCTTGCTATTGTTACCACTATTGTCATCATCGTCATCTACAGAAGACTTTGACTCCCAGAAGTCTTTTTCAATATGGCAGAGCTTAAAAATATCTTGCTATAAGCTGCTGAATAATCACTTGGGTTGCTTCCCCTCTTGGAAACCTGCTAAAACTGGTCCTTTGTAACAACACATCTCACATTGGTATCACTGTACTGTTTCCTGAGCACCTTCCATTTTCTTTGGTGCACCAATCAGAAAAACCAGTATTATGTTGTAGTCACGGGTAATTTCAAGCATCTTTAGGACTGAAATTAACGTTTTTTAAAATTCATGTTACATGTTCCTTGTGGGTTGGTATATCCCATGATCACCTAATTTACTCAGAAATCTGGAACAATGGAGCCAGTAGTATCTCAATTGTCGGTTTCTGTGTCAGAGATAAGAGAGCTTCGGAAGGTCAGAACTGGCTATTAAACACTCCAACTTGGAAATGACACATGTTTGTTCTACTAGTAACTCGTTGGTTATAGCAAATTACAAAACCCCTACCACCACCACCACAAAGAGTCAGGGAGTATAATCTCACCGTGCACCTGGAAGGTGGAGAGATAGAAATTGCATGAAGAACTCTGATGGTCACCATATCATGCAACCAGAACCACTCTTTGAGGGGGGAAAGAATGAATGTTTTCATTCCCATCTTCCAGAAAAGGAAAATTAGACTCAAAGGAGACTGTCAATTACATGCAGCAAAGGGAAGCAGAGAGTTTTGCTGATAGAAATGTTTCCACATCCTTAGGAAGTGACTTAAAAACATTAATTTTGTTAACCCCTTATTTCCCACAGACACTTTCCAGTATTTCTCCCATACACTAATACTATTCAAACCAACATGGTAGCTTCTGCTTGCTTACTCCTTTAACCAAAGATTTATAATTATTATTTTTTCCTTGTGAAGCTTTATAAAAGCAGAGAAATGTAGAGTGATTAGAGACATTAGCAATTAGCTTTTTCTTTATCACTTCATAGAAAACTACCCCAAAGCTTAGCAGTTTAAATTAACCACTTAACAGAACAACAGACTGCAGGTCAGGAAATCAGCCTGGACTTGGGCTGGTGCTTCATCTCCATGGGTTTGGAGGAGTCACTCTGAAAGGGCTTATTTACTCCTGTGTTAGGTGCCCTGGTGCTCCTTGGCCTTTCTGTCATTCCCTATGATGTTTCTTACAATCTAAGACCTCTCCATGCAGCTTGAGTTTCTTAGAGCAAGATGACCTCTGGGCATTTTGGATCTCCACATGGGAACTCAGGATTTCAAAGATATTTTAGTGACCCAACCTCATAACCCCCACAATGTCATTTCCACTGCATTCAAGTGATCAAGCAAGTCACTAAGCGAACCATATCCAAGATTAAACACCTTATCCTGGCTGATGATCTGCCCACACCAAAGGTTTTGAAATGCTGAATGGTGCACCAAGTTTAAACAGGTCTCTGAATTCCTGTCTGATTTCCTGACATTGACCAAATCTCCCCTTTCTCTCTTACAAATTATGTCCTTTCTCTGAGCCTGATGTTTTTTATTCATCAAAATACACAATTAGAACAATGGTCTCTGAGGTGACTTTCTCTCTAGCATGTATTTAGTGATTCCTATAATTTCCATCTCTCTTTCAAATTTTGCTCAAAATTCTCCTCCCTCAAAAGCTCTTCTGATTAATAAAACCTGGCTCTAATCACACACTGTCCATTAGCGAATTTCCTCAGCACACATGTGGGTAGCTCTTGTATGAAGATCAAATTCTGTGCTCATTTTAATGTGTCACAAGCCCCAATTCCCAGCAACATCATCCGACATTGATCTCTTCTTCCCAAGAATTCCTATTACATTTTTAGTTCAAACCACAGAATCTGGCATTTGGGAACATGGTGTCTTGAATTGCTTTTAAATTGTTTCATGTGTATAAGCTATGTCTTGCCAACTGGACTTGAAACTCTTCATAGTCACTATCCATGCTTTATGCTTTGAAGCATTTCGAGCAGTAATGAGAAAGAGTGTCCTGAATGACTAGTGGTGTTTTTGTTTCCTCTTACATTCTTTTACGTTAAGCTTCTCATCTCATTTTTGGTTTATCCAGAGCAGAATTCTTCTTTATATTATTGGTATCTTCCCAGAGAAAGAGATTCTCTGTGATGTAGTATCCATGATGCACTCTTGATACATTTTCCTGTATAGTATCTTTGATGGGATTGACTAATCCAAGAGTCATACCTACCCCCAAAGAATTTCCCCCCAAATCCTGGTTCTTAACTTGTAGATGGTTTAGTATTTTCTTAAGAAACACCAATATTGACAAGTCCCCGAGCCAACGGAGAGCTTCGATCCGCAAACAGTCTCTGGGATCAGGGCAGGGCAGCCAGAGACTTCTCCAGGTGGCTCTGCCCACTCCGGCCACAGGCTCTTTCCACGGGGTGATCCAAGATGGCGGACTAGAGGGTGACTGCATCTCCAGTCGCTCCAGAACCCAGGAGTTAAGAAGGGGAGGCATTGAGAGACTTGGACAAAAATAGAGTCACGAGGTGAGTCTCCCCCACTGGGCAAAACTTGGCCTGGGCAGCAGGCACAGATAGGGGTGGCTTATCAGAGCAGGGCAGGGCAGCTAGAGTCTTCCCCAGGTAGCCTTCCACACTCCGGCGGTGGGCTCCTCACACATGGCCAGCCACACGGTGCAGGCCCCCAGTGAGAGCCTTTCTGCACAGAGCCAGCTCCAAGTCCTGGAACCAGTAGGGGGCTAGGGGCAGCTTTCTTCGGAAGCACTGCATTATCAAGTTCCTCCAAGACTTCAGGCTACTGAAGGCTGGGAGGTGATACACTGGAAATCTACCAGGACACTATAAGCCAATAGAGGAAATCTGCAATATCTCAGGGTCCCACTGACAGCTGACCAATATGAGAAAACAAGGGAAGAAAATGTCCCAAACAAACCTAGATACTACATCAATAAAACCCAATGAAAGCACAGCAGAAGAAATGTCAGAAAGGGAGTTCAGAATGTACATAATTAAAACAATCAGGGAAGCAAATGAGGAGATGAAAGAGCAAATGCAGGCATTGAAGGAGGGGATGAAAGAGCAAATGCAGGCATTAAATGATCTCACCAATCAACAGTTAAAAGACCAAATACGGGAAGCAAGAGATCATTTCAATAAAGAGTTAGAGATACTGAAAAAAAAACAAACTGAAATCCTTGCAATGAAGGAAACAATAAACCAAGTTAAAAACTCCATAGAAAGCATAACCAATAGGATAGAACACCTGGAAGATAGAACCTCAGACATTGAAGACAAATTATTTAATCTTGAAAACAAAGTTGGCCAAACAGAGAAGATGGTAAGAAATCATGAACAGAATCTACAAGAATTATGGGATATCATGAAAAGGCCAAATTTAAGAATTATTGGGATTGAGGAAGGCTTAGAGAAACAAACCAAAGGAATGAACAATCTATTCAATGAAATAATATCAGAAAATTTCCCAAATCTGAAGAATGAAATGGAAAACCAAGTACAAGAGGCTTATAGGACTCCAAATATACAAAATTACAACAGACCCACACCAAGGTACGTTATTATGAAGATACCTAACATACAAAATAAAGACAGAATTTTAAAGGCCGCGAGAGAAAAGAATCAAATTACATTCAGAGGGAAACCAATAAGAATATCAGCAGATTTTTCAATCCAGACCCTAAAAGCTTGAAGGGCCTGGAACAACATTTACCAAGCCCTGAAAGAAAATGGATGCCAACCAAGAATCTTATACCCAGCAACTTACCTTCAAATTTGATGATGGAATAAGATCCCTCCATGATAAACAAAAGCTAAAGGAATTTTCAAAAAGAAAGTCAGCATTATAGAACATTCTCAGCAAAATATTCCATGAGGAAGAGATGAAAAACAACGATGCAAATCAGCAACAGGAGGCACTAGCCTAAAGGAATAGCCAAATAAAGGAGAAACCAAATCATGTCCCAAAACAAATATGAGTCAAATGACTGGGAATACAAATCATATCACAATAATAACCCTGAATGTTAATGGCCTGAACTCATCAATCAAAAGACATAGACTGGCAGATTGGATTAAAAAGAAAAATCCAACAATATGCTGCCTGCAAGAGACTCATCTCATAGAAAGAGATACCCATAGACTAAAGGTGAAAGGATGGGGAAAAACATATCATGCACACAGACACAGCAAAAAAGCTGGAGTATCCATCCTCATTTCAGATAATGTGGACTTCAAGCCAAAACTAGTCAGAAGGGATAAAGAAGGACATTACATGCTGCTTAAGGGAAGCATAAATCAGCAAGACATAACAATCATAAATATCTATGCCCCAAACATTGGCTCATCCACATATGTCAAACAAATCCTTCTCAATTCCAGAAATCAAATAGACCACAACACAATAATACTAGGCAATTTTAACACAACTCTCTCACCACTGGATAGATCTTCCAAACAAAAAATTGAATAAAGAAACCATAGATCTCAATAACACAATCAACAATTTAGACTTAACCGACATATATAGAATATACCATCCAACAAAGAACGAATACACTTTCTTCTCAGCAGCACATGGATCCTTCTCTAAAATAGACCATATTTTATGCCACAAAGCAAATACAAGAAGATATACTACCTTGTACTCTATCAGATCATAATGGATTGAAATTAGAAATAAATGACAGAATAAAAAACAGAAACTTCTCCAATACCTGGAGATTAAATAATACACTATTATATGATGAATGGATAACAGAAGACATCAGGAGGGAAATAAAAAAAATTCTTAGAAGTAAACGAGAACAAAGACACATCATATCAAAATCTCTGGGACACTATGAAAGCAGTGCTTAGAGGAAGATTTATTTCATGGGGCACATTCAAAAAAGAAGTAGAAATCAACAAATAAACGACTTAACACTACAGCTCAAAGCACTAGAGGAAGAAGAGCAGACCAATACCAAAAGTAGTAGAAGACAGGAAATAGTTAAAATCAGAGCCGAAATCAATGAAATCGAAACAAAAGAAACAATTGGAAAAATTAACAAAATAAATAGTTGGTTCTTTGAAAAAATAGATAAAATTGATAAACCCTTAGCCACACTAACAAAGAGAAAGAGGGAGAAAACTCAAATTACTAAAATTCGGAATGAACAAGGAAACATCACAACAGACACGAGTGAAATACAAAACATAATTAGAAGCTATTTCGAAAATCTATACTCCAATAAAACAGAAAACCTCGAAGACATCAACAAATTTCTAGAGACATATGAATTACCTAAACTGAACGAGGAGGACATACACAACCTAAATAAATCAATTTCAAGCAATGAAATAGAAGAGGTCATCAAAAGCCTACCAACAAAGAAAATTCCGGGACCAGATGGGTTCTCTGCCGAGTTCTACAAAACCTTTAAAGAAGAGCTCATTCCAATACTCCTCAAAGTATTCCATGAAATAGAAGAGGAGGGAACCCTCCCAAACTCGTTCTATGAAGCCAATATCACCCTGATACCTAAACCAGACAGAGACACATCAAGGAAAGAAAATTTCAGACCAATATCCTTAATGAACATCGACGCAAAAATTCTCAACAAAATTTTAGCAAATCGCATACAAATATATATTAAAAAGATAGTGCACCACGATCAAGTGGGTTTTATCCCAGGGATGCAAGGTTGGTTCAACATTCAGAAATCAATAAATGTCATTCACCATATCAACAGACTTAAAGTTAAGAATCACATGATTATTTCAATAGATGCAGAAAAAGCATTTGATAAAATACAGCACCTCTTCATGCTCAAAACACTAGAAAAAATTGGGGTAGCAGGAACATTCCTTAACATTATAAAGGCCATCTACGCTAAGCCCATGACCAATATCATTCTAAATGGTGAAAAACTGAAAGCGTTCCCCCTAAAAACTGGAACAAGGCAGGGATGCCCTCTTTCACCACTTCTATTCAACATCGTCCTTGAGACTCTAGCCAGAGCAATTAGACAAACCAAAGAAATTAAAGGGATACGAATTGGAAAAGAAGAACTCAAACTATCCCTGTTCGCTGATGACATGATTATATATTTAGAGGAACCTGGAAATTCCACCAGAAAACTTTTAGAACTCATAAGTGAATTCAGTAAAGTAGCAGGTTACAAGATCAATGCTCATAAATCCAATGCATTTTTATACATAAGTGATGAATCTACAGAAAGAGACATTAGGAAAACTACCCCATTCACAATAACATCGAAAAAAATAAAATACTTGGGAATCAATCTCACAAAAGAGGTGAAAGACCTCTACAATGAGAACTACAGAACACTAAAGAAAGAAATTAAAGAAAACCTTAGAAGATGGAAAGATCTCCCATGTTCCTGGATAGGCAGAATTAATATTGTCAAAATGGCCATACTACCAAAAGTGCTATACAGATTCAATGCAATTCCAATTAAAATCCCAATGATGTACCTTGCAGAAATAGAGCAAGCAATTATGAAATTCATCTGGAAGAATAAAAAACCTAGAATAGCTAAAGCAATCCTCGGTAGCAAGAGCGAAGCAGGGGGTATCGCAATACTAGATCTTCAACTCTACTATAAAGCAATAGTAACAAAAACGGCATGGTATTGGTACCAAAATAGACAGGTAGATCAATGGTACAGAATAGAGGACATGGACACAAACCCAAATAAATACAATTTTCTCATACTAGACAAAGCTTCCAACAATATGCAATGGAGAAAAGATAGCCTCTTCAACAAATGGTGCTGGGAAAACTGGAAAACCATATGCAACAGAATGAAATTAAACCCCTATCTCTCACCCTGCACAAAACTCAACTCAAAATGGATCAAGGACCTCGGAATCAGACCAGAGACCCTGCATCTTATAGAAGAAAAAGTAGGTCCAAATCTTCAACTTGTTGGCTTAGGATCAGACTTCCTTAACAGGACTCCCGTAGCAAAAGAAATAAAAACAAGAATTAACAACTGGGATAGATTCAAACTAAAAAGCTTTCTCTCAGCAAAGGAAACTATCAGCAATGTGAAGAGAGAGCCTACAGAGTGGGAGAAAATTTTTGCCACTCATACTTCAGATAGAGCGCTAATTTCCAGAATATATAAAGAACTCAAAAAACTCTACACCAAGAACACAAATAATCCAATCAACAACTGGGCTAAGGAAATGAACAGACACTACACAGAAGAAGATGTACAAGCAATCAACAGATATATGAAAAAATATTCAACATCTCTAGTAATAAGGGAAATGCAAATCAAAACTACCCTAAGATTTCATCTCACCCCAATTAGAATGGCGATTATCAAGAACACAAGCAACACTAGGTGTTGGTGAGAATGTGGGGAAAAAGGTACACTCATACATTGCTGGTGGGGTTGCAAATTAGTGCAGCCACTCTGGAAAGCAGTATGGAGATTCCTCAGAAAGCTTGGAATGGAAACACCATTTGACCCAGCTATCCCACTCCTTGGCCTATACCCAAAGGACTTAAAATCAGCATACTGCAGAGATACAGCCACATCAATGTTCATTGCTACTCAATTCACCATAGCCAGATTGTGGAACCAACCTAGATGCCCTTCAGTTGATGAATGGATAAAGAAACTGTGGCATATATATACAATGGAATATTACTCCGCCATGAAGAATGATAAAATTATGGCATTTGCAGGCAAATGGATGAAATTGGAGAATATCATGCTAAGTGAGATAAGCCAATCTCAAAAAAACCAAAGGACGAATGATCTCGCTGATAAGCGGATGAGGACATATAATGGGGGGTGGGAGGGGTTAGCATTAGAGTTAGGGTTAGGTTTAGGGTTAGGGATAAGGAGTGTGGTAAGAATGAAGGAAAGAAGGACTGTATAGAGGGAAAAGAGGGGTGGGAGGGGTGGGGGGGAAGGGAAAAAATAATGAATCAAACATCATTGCCCTATGTAAACATATGATTACACAAATGGTATGCCTTGACTCCATGTACAAATAGAGAAACAACATGTATCCCATTTGTATACAATAATAATAAAAATAAATTAATTAATTAAAAAAAGAAAAAAAAGAATCACCAATATCATTATCAAACTAAGAATTTTAATATCAATGCAGTATTATTTAATATGGTCTATAGTCAAACACCCAGTTTTTTCTAATAGTTTTCTTACTATGGTTTTATTTTGATCCTGCTGAGAATCATACATTGCATTTAATTATCATGCCTCTTTAAACTACTTTAATCTTCATGCACTTGATGTATTGGAAGATTCCAGACCAATTGTTTTGTAATATCTTCAATCTCTTGTAGTTACGTACAGGTCTAATATTTTGGACAGGAGAACAACTTACCACCACCTCCCTTAGAGGGGCTCTAATCCCAGCTTACACCATGATCGCTGATGTTAAATTTGGATAGTTGGTTATGGTGGCATCTACCCAACACATCTGTTGTGAAGGTGCTTTCCCCTTTTATAATAGTTCAATTCTGGGATGATATTTTGAGATTTTTTTTGTATAACCCATTTTCTCACCACTTTTCATTTGATGTTTTTAGCATCCACTGATGATCCTTGTGAGAATCAATTATTCTATTGATGGCATGACATTTTTACCTGGATTTCCCTCCCCTTATTTGAATATAATTATAAACATGTTTTCACGTGTCCCATGAGTGTTTGAGATATTTCTGGAGTTATAACAAATATTTTTGGGCTGATCTTACTCTTTTCTAGTCCTGAACTTAATTTTAGTCCTTTTTCCAAGGATACACTGGTCCTTTTAGTGGAAATGATATTTAGAAACCAAGGTAAGTGTTTTAGACCTCACTGCTATAAAGGTGTTATTGCTTGTAGGTGATTTTGGTAGGCAGAACTCTGTGTGTGTGTGTGTGTGTGTGTGTCTGCATGTGTGCATGTATTTAAATCATCTCCAAATACTAATTCAATACCACAATTTAAAAAATTGCTTCTCTTTACTTCACATTGTATACATTGTATTCTGCCACAGTGAGAACCTTGGTTCCAAAAAAAATCAGTACACTTCCCTACTTACTTTCTCCTATAATTTACAGAACAGAGTTTTGAAATACTGCTTGATACTATTACCAAAACCACAATTACTAAATAAGGTTCAAGATTTTCATACTTCTTTGAAAATCTTTTTCATCAGTATACATTCTCTTAAGGTTTATGACTAAGGTATTGTGTTTGAAAGTGCTTGATTTAGTCTTTTCCTGTGTGCTTGTGTTATCAATTTGATATAAAATGGCATTCACTTGTGCCTGTTTGTATTCAGTGGAAATTGGTTTTCTCATTACTTCAAATCTAATTTTATTTTCGAATCTGTTAAATATGCACATGGTTCAAGAGCCAAAGCAAATAAACTGTATGTTAAATTGTATAGTCAGAGGTCTCACTTGTAGCCTCATAAATTCCACCCCTTGCCAACCACTACCTTGTTAACTATTTTTATTAGTTTGTACTATAGTTTTCCTGTATCTCTTTTTTATAAAATTTAATATATACATGTGAAATTTCCCCTGATTTCTTATGCAAAAGTTAGCATACACAATATGGTACTTTACACTTAACTGATGTCAGGTAATGATCGATCCTGGAGATAGTTCCTGTCAGTTCATAGAGATCTTCCTCATTGATTCAGTGCTGTAGACAATTCCTTTGGGTGGTAGCATGGTACTTTTCATATAGGTGGAGATACCTTTTGATTACCTCATATCACTTTAATCTTTCAGATTTAATCTTTCAAGAAAGTGAAAAAATAAAATAAAAAAAAACTAGGCCCTGGTTTCTTCTGCCATGAATATAAATTTCATGACAAACATTGCAGTGAATTAAAAAGAGAGAGAGAGATTAGCCATTTCTATTTTGTAGTTTTATGTTGAACCACATTTCTTAAATGCAGGGTGAATTTCTGAGTGTAGTATATGTCCAGTTAGTCCAGTGTCTTGTGTACCACAGAGTTAAGTATTCTGAGAGAAAATGGGCCAGCAAACTGACCCATTATTATAAAATAAGGCTTAGACATCACATAGGAAATGTGATAGAGATGAGTTAGCTGTTCTAATTGATGGGAAGGCCATGACATTAGAAGGAGAAGGAGGAGAAGAAGGGGTAGATGAAGAAGAAAGCAGAGGAGAAGAAGATGGCAGAGAAGGGGGAGGAGGAGGAGAAGGAGGAGGAGGAGAAGGAGGTAGGAGGAGAAGGAAGGGGGAGGAGGAGGAGAAGGAGGATCAGAAGAAGGAAGGGGAGGAGGAGGAGAGGGAGGTGGAGGAGAGGGGGAAGGAGGAAAATGAACAGAAGAAGGAAAGGGGGAGGAGGAGTAGAAGGAGGGAGGAGGAGAAAAAGGAGGAGGAGGAGAGGGAGGAGCAGGAGAAGGAGTGGGAAGAGGAGAAGAGGGAGGAGGAAGAGAAGGAGTAGGGAAGAGGAGAAGAGAGGGAGGAGGGGAAGGAAGAGCAGGAGTAGAAGGGAGGAGGAGAAAAAAGAGGAGGAGGAGAAGGAGGAGGAGGAAGAAGAAAAGCAGGAGGAGGAGGAGGGGAGATGAAGAGGAGGAGTAAGAAGAAGAGGAGAAGAGGAAGAGGAAGAGGAAGAAGGAAGAGAAGGAGAAGAGAAGAGAAGAATGAACTAATCATGCACAGCCTTGTCTCTCATGGTTGCTTTCCAAAATTATTAGGTGAGGTGTATTGGTGGAAAACAATAGCTAATTTTGTTTTAAAGAATATATGGTATGAAACAAAATAGTTTCTTTTAAAACTCAACTTTGTTTGTTGTGATGAGTTTTGATAAGTGTGTAAACCCATGTACCTCCAACATGATCGGGATACATCACATTTCCATCACCATAAGATATTTTTTTTCAAGCTCCTTGTAGCCAACTCTCTAATCCAGGCCACAGTGGTTCACCACACTGCTTTCTGTCCCCACAGATTAGGTTTGTCACTTTTAGAACTTAATTCAGTGAAAGCATTTGATCTGTGTCCTTTCTATCCAACATCTTTCACTCAGTACGTTTCTGAGTTTGCTCCTATGTATTCTTGAGTAGGACTCCATTGTGTGGATATATCTGAGTGCTTTTTATCTAGGTTTTTTATCTAGGTTTTGTGCTGTTTCTAGGTTGAAGAAATTATGAAGACAGCCACTAAAAAACATTCTTAAACAAGTCTTTGTGCAATGTATATTTTCATTTCTCTTGGGTGAATACCTAGGTGTGAATTGATTTCTAAAATAAGCATGTGTTTAACTTTACAAAAAACTGCCAAACTGTTTTACATTTACACCAGAAATGCGTGAGAGGTCCCAGGGAGTCACATCCTTGCCAACATGTAGTATTGTCTGTCTTTTTCATTTTGGCTATCCTCGGGGGTCTGTAGTAAAAGCTAATTGTGGTTTTACTTTGTGTAGACTGGCGATGTTGAGCATATTTTCTATCCTTCTTGACTATTTGTATGCTATTGTTTTTGAAAGCAATTGTTGGAAATTTTTTGTTCATTTAAAAATGGTTATTTTCTCCTATTATTGAGTGGTTAAAGTTTTTTCCTTTTTTTAAACCTGTATATTCCAGGTACAAAAGTCTTTTGTTACAGACACATATGATAAATATTTTTTTCAGCTTTTGCCTTGTCTTTTTGTATTCTAAATGGTGACTTTTAAAGAATAGAAATTTTTACTTTTGATAAAGTCTAATTTAAGAATTTTTTTCTCCTGTGGTTCATTGTGTGTATATGCCCATGCATGTGTGTCCTAACTTTGTTTATGCAAGTTTGGAAAGATTTTCTCCTGAACGTTCACCTAAAAGTTTTATAGTTTTAGTTTTTTCATTTAGGTTTGTGGTCAATTTATAGCTAATTTTTTGTGTAATAAGAAATAATGTGTGTTTATATATATATTTCCACATATATGTATATGTGTAAGTATACACACCCATATAAATAAATAATGCAAATTCACTTATTCCAGACAGTACTATAACCACATTATTTAGGTTAATATCAGAAACAAACTATCCTGATATCATGTTTCCCTGACATGATGTAAGAAAAGACACATCTTTGAAAGATTCTTTCCTCAAATTCATGATACAGTGTAACCGCAGGGAAACACACAATCCAAATTAAGAGACAGTCTACAAAATGCTAGAAGAGTATTCTTCAAGAGTTTATGAAAAATAAGAAAATTTTGATAAACTTTGGCAAATTGAAGAAGACAAAGCAACATGACCACTAATTGCAATGTAGTACACTGGATTGGATTCTGGAACAGTAATAGGAAATTAGTGGAAATCCAAATGAAGCCTACAATGTAGTTAATGGTATTGTATCAATGATAATTCATTTAATTTTGATGAATGGTACAATGGTTATAAAAGAGGTTAACATTTTGGGGTAGCTAGGTATAGCATATGGGAGTTTATTAAATTTGCCACATTTCTGAAAATTTAAAATTATTTCATAGTAAATAGCTTTTAAAGATTTTTTTAGTTATAGATGAACACAATGCCTTTATTTATTTATTTATTTTTATGTGGTGCTGAGGATCGAACCCAGTGTCTCACACATGCTAGGCAAGGGCTCTACCACTGAGCTCCAAACCCTGGCCCAGTTAATAGCTTTATATAGAGTCTTCTGATCCGTGAAAATGGTATTTTTATTAATAAGGTCTTTAAAAATTGCTGTCATGTTTTGAGTTTTCAGTATAGTTTTGTATATATTTTGTTAAATAGAACCCTAATATTTTTTAGTTTTGGATGAATTATAATGATAACCTTAAAAAAGTTTTGTTTCCCAATTACTGGTTTTTATTATTATATAGAAATATAACATATATTATATATATATATCTTGCCTTACATATTTGTTGAATTTGCTTATTACTATTAATAGCTTTATTTATTTATTTTGCATTTTTAAATTATTTGTTCTTTTCAGATATATATGACAGTAGAGTGTATTTTGACATATTATACTTCCATGCAGTGTAACTTATTCTAATTAGGATCCCATTCTCGTGGTTGGACATGATGTGGAGTTTCTCTGGTGGTGTATTCATACATGAACATGAGAATGTTATGTCTGATTCATTCTACTATATTTTCTATTCGCATTCCCGCTTCCTTCTATTCCTTCCCCTTAGTCTAATCCATTGAATTTCTATTCTTCCCTTCCCTTGTGGTGTGTTAGCATCCACATATCAGAGAGAACATTCAGCCTTTGGTTTTTTGGGGTTGACTTGTTTTACTTAGCATGATAGTCTCTAGATCCATCTAGTTACCGGCAAAAGTCATAAAGTCATTCTTTTTATGACTGAATAATATTTCATTGTGTATATGTACCACATTTTCTTTATCCACTAATCTGTTGAAGGGCATCTAGGTTGGTACCATACCTTAGCTATTGTGAATTGAGCTGCTATAAACATTGATATGGCTGCATCACCCTAGTATGTTGATTTTAAGTCCTTTTGGTATAACCTAAGGAGTGGGAATACCGGGTCCAATGGTGGTTCCATTCCAAGTTTTCTGAGGAATCTCCATTTTGTTTTCCAGAATGGCACCAATTTGCAGTTCCACCAGCAATGTATGAGTGTACCTTTTTCCCCACATCCTTGCCAACATCTATTATTACTTGTATTCTTGATAATTGCCATTCTGACTTGATAAGTGCCATTCTACACTAATCTTAGTGTAGTTTTAATTTGCATTTCTCTAATCGCCAGAGATGTTGAACATTTTTTCAAATATTTGTTGACCATTTGTGTTTTTTCTTTTGTAAAGTCCCTGTTCAATTCCTTTGCCCATTTATTGATTGGGTAGTATTAGTAACTTTTTAAAGATAGATTTGAAGGCATTATATATGTGTGTGTATATATATATCCTTTATATATACATAATAAAGTATGTATATATATATATATCCTTTATATATACATATGTATAAAATACCTTAAAATGGAATAATGATAGTTTTATCATTGTTAAAATAGAAAATTAATTTTTAAAAAGATAATATACTAAAGTAAAATGTAATTTTTAAGTTGGGCTCAGGAGTTATTTCCTTTTTGAAAATTTTTCTGGCTACCAGTTAAATTGGATGAGCTATAAGCTGGTTTTGATATTCCTGAATTAGTCTTATCTAAGAACTTTATGGCATTGTCTTCTGTTACTAGTTGTAGAAGTTCATATCAGTCTGATACTTTTCCTCTGTAAGTTACTTGCTTTTCCTACCTAATGCCTAGAGGACTCATTCTTTATTTTTTACTTTGAACGCTTAACTGAAATACATCTTAGTGCTGAATGTTATCAGTTTCTTGTAACAAGGTGTGTGCTTTATGGTGAAGTTATTTTCTTGTCGTGTACCTATGAGTGCACATTCTTTTATAATTGTTGACTTTTATGCTTTAGATAGACTAATGATTTTTAAGTATGTTCACCAATAATTTAATCTTGCCATTTTTGTCTTAGCATTCACTGTGGCGATCTGAAATCATTTTTGTTATGTTATTAGTAGATTCTTCAGTGATATTAATTGCTTTTTTGCTGTTTCTTATTTTTTACTTCCGATACAATGTTCTTTTGATTCCTCGGTTCTGCAGTCCTTCTTTATATCTCATTCTACTGTTCAACATCATATTTTTGAGGTCTTGTATTGTTGAATTTGTGGTTGTTAAATTGTTTTAGTTACTATTAGGGAATTGTGAAGATATTCTTTGTTTTTCCTGATTTACCTTTTCATCTAGGTGATCTTTAGGTGTATTTTGCATCCTTGGTTCTTTTGTGTTTTTTTTGAGGGGGTAGTTTTTAATGTTAGTGATATTGCTGTTGGCTGTTTCTCTCTATATTGTCATGCTTGGGCAACTTCCTCCCATTCTCCTATTTACTAAGTGTGTGAGTGACGTTCAACCTCAGTTCCACCTCTTCTTTATCTCTCCTTCCTTCCAAGGCAGGAACTGAGGGTTAGGTGTGTCTCACTTTTTCTCTCATTTGTGTAGCCTGAGCAAACAGCAGGGTAGGGACTGGCATTTATTTTTTTAAATAACTGGACTTTTCTCTGCAACAGTCTTTAAGTGGATCATTCAAAAGTTCACTTGAGCTAAGTTTGTCATTATTCTCACTCAGGGGAGCAATCTCAGGTCCTGATTTCTCTCTCTCTTTTTTTTTTTTTGAGGGGACTCATTTATTTGTTGCATGGCTTGTACAATATTATAATAATATTTCAGAGTTTGTCTCAACAGTTTAATTTTTTATGATTTTTAAAAATTATTTTTATTTAGCTTTTAATTTTTTACAGACTGCTTTCTTTCCCAGTTCAACATGGGTCTGAAGGGATTTTGCTTCCCACAGTGAGGGGTGACTCCAAACTCCTTCCCTCCCACTCACTAGTCAGAAATGGGAAAAGATTTATCCATAATTTATGTCATTTTCTGTTACTATTTTTAAACTTAAGGGGTTGGCTATCAGCAAGAATTTTCAACCTCAAATAATACAGTGTTGGGGGCTAATGAAGGTGACATTTAGGACCCCACTTCCTGTACCTTTGCTCTTAAACATATGGTTTCTTTCTTAGGCCTTTGGTTTTTGAAATTCAAGATATTAGTCTAATCCTTTCCTAGATTCATTGTTAGATTTTTGTTTTCACTGATAGATTTTTTAAAATATTTTTTAAATTGTTGATGAACCTTTATTTAATTTGCTTATTTATATGTGGTGCTAAGAATTGAACCCAGTGCCTCACACATGCTAGGCAAGTGCTCTACCACTGAACCACAAACCCAGTCACTCAATTTTTGTTTTTGAAGATGTTTTATTCATTTGATTAGAAATTAAGGGAGTGAAATAGTGTGATGCAGTTTTAGTTGTCATCTCAATACAGAAATTCTACTTTAACACCCAATTATAAACTTATAACATGAAGAATGTTGTTGGGATTTTAATTGGAACTGCATTAAATCTGTATAACACTTTTGGTAGTATGGCCAATTTGACAGTATTGATTCTGCCTATCCAGGAGCATGGGAGGTCTTTGTATCTTCTAAGGTCTTCTTCAATTTCTTTCTTTAGTGTTCTGTGATTTTCATTATAGGGGTCTTTTATCTCTTTTGTTAGCTTGATTACCAAGTATTTTATTTTTCTGAAGCTATTGTGAATGGGGTAGTTTTCCTAATTTCACTGACGTATAGGAACACGTTTGATTTTTGGGTGTTGATTTTATAATCTGATACTTTTCTGAATTCATTTATGAGTTTCAGAAGTTTTCTGGTGGAATTTTCTAGCTCTTCTAAATATAGAATCATGTCATTGACAAATAGTGATAGTTTGAGTTCTTCTTTTCCTATTTGTATTCCTTTAATTTCTTTCTCCTGACTAATTGCTCTGGCTAGAGTTTCAAGGACAATGTTGAATAGTAGTGGTGAAAGAAGGCATCCGTGTCCTGATCCAGTTTTTAGAGGGAATGTTCTCAATTTTCTCCATTTAAAGTGATGTTGGAAGCATTATACAGATTTGATGCAATTCCAATTTAAATTCCAATAATATTCTTCATAGAACTAGAAAAAGCAATCATGAAATTTATTTGGAAAAATAAAAAACCCAGAATAGCCAAAGTGATCCTTAGCAAGAAGAGTGAAGCAGGAGGCATCACAATACCAGACCTTAAACTATACTACAGAGTCATAGTAACAAAAATGGCATGGTGTTGGCACCAAAGCAGATGTGTAGACCAATGGTACAAAATAGAAGACACAGAGACAAACCCACATAAATACAGGTATATCATACTAGACAAAGGCACCAAAAACATTCACTGGAGAAACGATAGCCTATTCAATAAATGGTACTGGAAAAATTGGAAATTCCCATGCAACAAAATGAAATTAAACTCCTATCTCTCACCCTGCGTGAAACTCAACTCAAAGTGGATCAAAGATTTAGGCACTAGGCCAGAGACCCTATGCCTAATAGAAGAAAAAGTAGGCCCAAATCTTCACCATGTAGGCTTAGGATCTGACTTCCTTAACAAGACTCCTAAAGTGTAAGAAGTAAAATCAAGAATCAATAAATGGGATGGATTCAAACTAAAAAGCTTCTTCTCAGCAAAGGAAACAATCAATAGCATGAAGAGAGCCTACAGAATGGGAGAAAATATTTACCACACACACCTCAGATAAAGCAATAATCTTCAGCATATATAATGAATTAAAAAGAAACTTAACACCAAAAAAACCAAATAACCCAGTCAATAAATGGACTAAGGAACTGAACAGACACTTCACAGAATAAACAATCCAATCAATCAATAAATGTATAAAAATAGTTCAACATCTTTAGCAATTAGAGAATTGCAAATCAAAACTATTCTAAGATTTCATCTTACCCCAGTCAGAAGGCAATTATCAAGAATACAAACAACAATAAATGTTGGCAAGAATGTGGGGGAAAAGGTACATCCATACATTGCTAGTGGGACTGCAAATTGGTGTAACCACTTTGGAAAGCAGTATGGAGATTCCTCAGAAAACCTGCAATGGAACCATTTGACCCAGCTATCCCACTTCTCAGTTTATAGGACTTAAAAGGACTTAAAATCAGCATATTGCAGTGATGCAACCGAATAAATGTTTATAGAAGCTCAATTCACAATACTTAAGGTATAGAACTAACCTAGGTGACCTTCAACAGATGAATGGATAAAAAAATGTGATATATATCTCTCTATATATCTATATCTATCTATATCTATCTATCTATCTATCTATCTATATATATATAATGGACTACTATTCAGTCTTAAAAAAGAATGAAATTATGGCATTTGCTGGTAAATGGTGGATCTGGAGAATATCATGCTAAGTGAGATAAGTCAATCCCCAAAACTCAAAAGCCAAATGTTTTCTCTGATATGTGGATGTTAATTCACAATGGGGGTGACTAGGGAAGAACAGAGTTACTTTAGATTAGATAGAAGGGAGTGAAGGGAGGGGAGGGGTTATGAGAATAGGAAGGATAGTAGAATGAATCAGACATTATTACCCCATGTACACATATAACTATACAACCTACCAGTGGTATTCTACATCATATATAACCAGAGAATGAGAAGTTATACTCCATTATATATGATGTATCAAAGGGCAGTTGACTGTCTTAAAAAAAATAAAAGAAATTATAACATGAATGCATGCCAATTGTTCAAAATTTTAAAAATATGAAGAAAAGAAAATTTTGAAAAAGAAAGAAAAATGAAAAGAAGGGAAAGAACACCTATAATTCCACTATGTTGAGATAATAAGTACTATAATTTGACATAATATATATTTTTCTACGACCACATGTTTAAGAGCAAAACTTGTAGGATAGGGTGTGTGTGTGAGTGTGTGTGTGTGTGTGTGTGTGTGTGTGTGTGTGTTTAGTGCTGGGGATTGAACCTAACTCTATCACTGATCTACATCCCCACCCCTTACAGTATATTGAAAGTTTAAATTTGGATTTTTTTTCATTTATTCATTTTTACAAAACCATTACTCTTCTTCAAAAATTTAAGTTAAAGACTACAAAAATTCAAATATATGGCATTCCCAGAGTTTTGTCAATTTTAATGTACTATTAGATTAGATTGTCTCTAGTTTTTCAGTATTCTAAATGCTGCTGCAAGGTATGTCTTTACTTATTAATCTTTGTCCTCACTTTGTTCTGTGAGTTGAATAACATGGAAGTCATTTTATCTAAAATTTATATTGAAAAAAATTTCCTAATCCGTTTGTCAATTTCTTTTTCCAGACACGTTTACCAAGTCTAATCAACGCTAGGTAAAAGTACCTATCTTACCTTGCCCTCCTCCCCTCTCTCTGACCTTGCTGCTTATGGGTTTATTTCTTCTTGCCCTTCTGGTTTGGAGCTAGGATTTGCACACAGTAGGAGCTTAGTGGGGACTTTCATGATGGATGGGCTTTCTCACCTTCTCAGGCTTAGTTTAAAGCTTAGACAAATGAATCAACTACCTGTGAGGTGAGACGGTCTAGACTCCACCCACCTCTTGCCTCGGCTGATCAACAGGTGTTTTCCATTGACTTATTCTGATTCCTTACTCCCTGGGCATGTGCCTTTACTGTCAAATGGAGCAAAGCATCCCATGAAGCGTCACCACCAGGGTGGTCACTGCCATTCTCAGAGGACTAATCGCAGGCTACCTAAGTAGCGATTTATAGTTCCGCTGCCAGATCTCCGATCTGGTTTGCATGCAGCTAAAGCCCTTGCACTCGATCTTTATTGAATGGAACCTCATCGCATTTGTGAAGGCAGTTGCATGCAACCTAATGCGTGCAAAACATTCTACTGGCTCCTGAAGACTCATGCAATGAGAGGCATGATCTCTCTCCTCAATTGGCAGGAAATTCCTCTTTCCTCAAAGGTATTGCAGAAAAATCAGAAGGACACTATGAGAGCTTTTTAGAAACAAAGAAAAAAGGGATAAAGGGTGAGGGACCACGAACCTGAACCCTGGAAGGACAGGGTGAGGGGCACCCTAGACAAGCAATGAGCGCGTGTTCTTACCCCTCTGCTGCCTCCCCAAAGTCCTCACATAGCCACAAACAGGTGTGATGGAACCGTGAAGGAAAGAAGGACCAGAGGGCACTTAGTATGCAGAGGAGCTTTGGTGATGGGCTGACTTCTGCTTCCTGTGACTTCAGATTACCTGGAAGAGCGAATCTCCTCTTTCTAGAATGCCGGTTAGGGAAGTATTTTATTTCTGAAACTTCCTTTCCATTTCTGGACTTTCGATTTCTTTCTTTTTAACTAGTTCTTGAGCTACGTTAGCATTTTTTCATGTTTCCCTATTGCTTAGCCATCTCATTACCGAAAGTTTTTCTAATTCTGACTCAAGTTTTTCTTGTGTTTCATTCCTTTCATTATCTTAACGTCCTTTAGGTTGGATTGCAATATCAGGTTGTGGCTTTTCTCTTCATTACCATGCTTTTAGTGTGTCCCCATTTTCTGTAGTTTTGTTGTTATAAGTCATCCTCCTTTTCTCTGTGGCAGGGAGAATAAAGGCACCCCCAAAGATGCCCATCTCCCAAACCCCAGAACCTGTGGATATGCTCTTATGGAAAAGAAGATTGAACTTTGCAGAGAAAGTTTGCCTGTCATCTGATGTTCAAATAGGGAGATTATCCTGGATCATTGGAGGTTGCATGGGACAATGGAGTTGCAAACATCCTTTAAAATAAAAGAGGGAGGCAGAAGAGTCAGGGAGAGAGATTTGCTTTGAAGATGAAGGAAGTGGCCATGAGCCAAAGAATGCAGGTGGCCTCCAGAAGCAGAAAAGGCAAGCAAACAGGTTCCTTCTGAGATCCTCCAGAGGAAAGAGCCCTGCTGTCCCCTTGATTTTAATCCAGTGAGCATCATTTTGGGCTTGTGGTTTTCACCATGGAAAGAGAATCAGTTTGTGTTGTTTGAAGTCACGTGGTTGAGATAATTTATTACAGCAGCAATAGGAAACAAATTCACCCTTTAATCACGTGTTTGCATGGAGTGGCGGTGTAACTCATTCCTGTTACCTGTTTGAAGTAAGATGCACTTTCCAGTTAGGTGAGGACACTGTGGAACTTGTTCTGACATTCCTAGCCTCTGGCAGGCTGCATTCTGGGAAGAGGCAAGTCCCCTTATGTGAACAAGATCATGGTACACTCTCTTGAAATGAAGCCAAAATCCCAGAGTTCCGTTATTTTTATCCTTAACATTCCAGAAAGTTTACTTTGTCTAGACTTTGAGCTGAAGACAAAATGGAAATCAGAGAATTTTCTTTATCTTTCAACTCCTTTTTGTCTTCTTCCACTTCTATCAACTAGGCAAAGCCCTTCTAATTGTCTTGGTTAAAAAGAAAAAAAAAAAAAAAAGGGAAAAAAGTGGGAAGAAGAAGCTTCGTAACTGGGAGGAAGGCAAAGGAAAAAAGAAAGCAAGAGAAAGAAAAAGAACAAGGTGGTAACCTCATGCCCATCAGCTCCAGCAGGGACGAGGGTCAAGCCCCCTACAGCTCTGCCCAGGAACCTCCCCTACACCCTCTTGACTTTCAGTTCCTCAATCTGTGTGTGGCCCCAGAGCTCTGGAAATCATCCAGACTCCTGCATTTTGACAGAGTTTTCAAACAAGCAGTTCTTATGTTAAAAGACCTAAATCAGAGCATTGATACCATATGTACCACCTCCCGTCTTTGGCCTCAGATGCACGAGCATACACACACACACACACACACACACACACACACACACACGATATCTACGAGTTACTTGGACTAGCTGAAGGCAAAATTCCTGTCATAGACTGATGAGCCTGGCGGAATATATAAAGAGCCTTTCGTTGTGTACATCTTATGCTGAAGAAATGCAAATGAATTCAAGCAAAAAGACGAGTTCCAAGGAGCTGCGCAAAGGCGTCGGCATGCAGCTTGCTTATTACATTCAGTTGCCTGTTATTCGTACCATCGCCGATTTGCACCTGCAATTATCTCTTCACACCTGGGAGTGCACAGGTTTTGTTGATTCCATTTCAGGAATGCTCAGCCTACGTGTTTCCCAGAATAAAGAGCCTTCTAGATCTCTGAATTCAGATACCAAGGTGACAATTACTTGTATGCCTGATTGTTTAAAAATGAAATTGGGAAAAGGTGGGTGGGGGGTGGGGTGGGGGGTGTTGAAGAAACAAAAGAAAAAGAGGGAAAAATCTCCTATCTACCTTCAAAGGAGCAGAATTTATAAATCTGGGAACTTTCAGCCTTTGTCACTATATCCACTGAACTCGGCTCCCAATAACAAGACACAGTCATTCCACCAACAGCTCTTAGGATAGACGGTGCTGTCTACCAAGGCGGCTGGAAATCATTTACACTGCAAATGTGGCGATAACAAGGTATTCAAAATGAGAATGAGCCTGAGATGATCTTCAAAAGGCCCCCACTTTCCGGAAGATTCCTTTGGAAGAAAGCAGATGCAAACACATCAGGTTAGGTTGTTGAGACTGACATGATTTTCTGCACCTGTGCTTGGAGTTGCCTGTCATTTTGGGGTGAGAGACATTACTTGAGGATGAGGCTGAAATTCAGCAGACATCACAGGTCACATAGTCCCATCCTTCACTGGCTAAGTGTGAATAAACCATACTTTTGGTAGGTCTTTGGTCTGGGTTTCTTCACACATCGTCAAGCACAGTTCTGGGAGGCCTGGCAGTAGCTGCAAACTGCAAAGATAAATGATAAACATAGAAAGTGCTTTCCTGTGGACTCTCAGGATATTGCAAATCGAAGCAACAGTGATGCCACTCCACGTCACAGGAGAGGAGATTAAGACAATCATTATTTATGAGGCTCAACTTAGAGTGAAAGTCATATGTATTTATTACAATTGTTTATGTTTTTATTACCTTGAATAATGGCTATAAGCTCCCAACTTAATCATGCTGAAGATGTGCTAAGTTTTCACTTGTAACTGCCCACCACAGCTTTCTTGAAAATTCCTTGAGGTGGTGACTATTATTATTAGCCATCCACTGATCATGACACTGAAGCTTAAAGAAGTTAAGTACCTCCTGCAAGGACTCACTAGTATTAATTCGTTGGAAAACTAAATTCAATAGCTTTGACTCCAGAGAATAAGCTCTTATATACTATAGAGAATTCAAGACATACGTATTCACAGGTAGAAGGGTAGCTGTAGTAAGCTTTTCATCTTAGATCTAATATTTGACATTGACCTAATACTGACTTGAAGACAACAGGATGCTGTGGTCGGGAAAATTAATGGAGAGATATTCATTTTCATAACAAGGTATTATTTTCAAAACATACTTTTGGAGCACTTTATGTGTATATAAGCATCCTTGATGTTCCCCAAGCAACCCATAGACCAGCTGATAATGTAATAAATTTATGCACAGGGCAGTTTCTCCATGGACTCTTGGAATGAGCAGCTAAGACTCCTGATAAATTTCTTCCATTTCACTCAGTTGAAAGATCAAGGAATATTAACTGACTCCAGGAAATCAGAGATGAGTTGAAAACTCAATTTTCATACGAATTTATTTCAGAGGGAAGACATCAGGGTGAAACAAGGTACACTTGGAATTTTTTCACTGAAGATCGGGCACATCAATGAAAAATATTTCTTCAGAGCACATTTGTGCTGTGTCAGTTTTTCGGTTGGAGAAATTTTGTTCCTGCTTTCCCTATTTACTTTCCCTATTTGCTGAGAGAGACTGTAAATTCACAGTAGCAGATGGCACCTTCTCAGAAACACAGTTATGCAGACCTGGAGAGCACAGAGGAACAGACTTCAGCAGGCAAGGCAGAAGAGAGCTCAATTGCTAGTTAAAGGAACAATGTGAGAGCTTAGCAACGTTGTTTTGTTCTTGAAATCTGTGGTCGTTTCTGGAATACTGCTTGGTAAAGGTGTTGTGCTGTGATTTGCTGCTGAGATAAAGGGGGGAATTCAAAGGTGTGAAGAGGAGCCATTCCTCACCCCAAGGAACTTAGACTTTAATATGTAAAATGGATGTGCTGACCTCTGACCCTCACAGAAGGGTCAGTGCTGTGCAGAAGTACCACTGTGGGCTAAGAGATCAAGCATATAATCTTGTCATAACAGTGACATTGGAGTAAAACAAGGTGTTACATTTGTATGGTTGAGTCATGAGATGTTAGGTGTGATTGGAAGTACAGAGGTTAGCCCACTTAAGGTGAGCATAGTGACAGTAAGGCTATAGTTGACACACAGCAGCTACTTTCCAAATGCAAATCATTGGCCTCTAAAGAAAACAGAATTGCTGTAGCAGTAGGGTGCATGGATAGCAAATTTACCATAGGAATGGGGGACCCTGGGCAAGGTCCCATCCGAAGCTCAGCATGAGTATTACTCCGTGCCATGTGGAATCTGCTTACAGCACCAGGGCAGAAGTGAAGGCAGGAGGTGAAGTGACTTCCTGGAGTGAAAAGCTTGATGGGAGCAGAAGTCTGACTCTTCACACTCAATCCACACATTCAACATTTACTGCATGACCCTGTCCAGATATGGCACTTAGCCCTGCAGATCAGGGCACGACATCCCCAGTCTCACATTTCTTTATTCACTCTTTCAAAATTAGATATAAGAAAATGGTTTTCAGTGAAGACCCAGGGGATGTAGGGTAATCACATCTGTTCTTCTTTCCCAATGTCCTTGACCTTGAAGCAGAGCTAGCCTTGGCGTTCAAAACCTGGAAATTCTGCTTGACAATCTCCCCAATGCAGAAACCAACGTGGGTCCTTTCGCCTCTTTCTTCTACAACCGCTTTCAACTTTCTTACCTTCCAAACGTTCCATTCACATCCTGTGTTTGGGCTTTCTCATCTTTTGGACCAGCTGATTATTTCTCAGTCTTACTAGTTTAACAAACACATTTTTCTTAAAAATGGGGCCTTTGAAATGTGATGATGCCGTGACATGTACCGTCCAGGTGAAGACGTGCTTGAAGAGTGCACAGTCACACCAAAATGTCGGAGGCCCCTGTGAAGACTTGGTCTTCATATCCTCCGTGATCCTGGCATCTGCCCGCGTTCTGTGAGTGTTCTACACTCCCCTTCCTCTCTAGATTCTATTTGGTGCATACTGATTTTTCAGTAATCAGCAGGGTTATTGGTTTAGCGACTTCCTGTGGTTCTAGTCTCAATAGGGGTATGTGGAGAGTGTGCCTAGCTTTGCAGACTGTTGTTCCAGGACATTGAGACTGACCACAATATTCATTGTACATGAACAAAAGGGAAGAGAGAATGGCTTGTATTCCCCAAAGGGTGGTAACATACATCGTCCTCAGCCATACAGGAGCGGGAAGAACCAGCAGAAGGTTCTGGGGAGGCCAATTTTGGCAGGCTTCATGCTGCTGACAGCAAAGGCATTTATGGCAGGACATCTTAGAAAGTTGGAACCTTGTGAAAAATGACTTCAGGAAGTCATTTCAAGGAAAATCTTTGCTGACTCAAGTTAGCAAATCCCAGATGTAGCACGTCTCTTAAGCCAAAGCATCAGGGATCTGGTAGCTGATAGTTGGAGCATATTCTTTTATCTCTAACACTGGAAATAGGATGAAGTTGACTTTTCCCAAACCTGTTTTAAGGTTTTTTTTTTTTTTTTGGTTGATAAGCATAATTGATTAATATCCTTGTCATGTCCCTATGTCATGTGAACAGAGAGGATTTGAGATTGTAAAATATGGGAGTTGAAAGGGACTTAGGACTAAATTTCTTATCTTATAGATGGGTGAATAAGGCCAGATTTGTTAAATAACTTTCTGAAGGGCACAATTTGTCAGGGTTCATGCTTCCCAAGCCCCAGCCAAGCAAGATTTTGTTTACAACAGGCCAACACTGTGCAGAGCGTGGTAATACGGAATTCTCCTCCAGCCCAAGCTATTTCCCAGCTACCAAAGCACTACTTAGGAAACATGGCTTCAGGGTCCCACAGTGACTACCATGCCAATAAGATTCAGGTTAGATTTATTTAGTACCACGTTGGTTTACTCTACTTTTTCTCGCATAGTGTTAGCCAATAGAAATAGAGTGGGAGCCACATACACAATTGTAGAATTTGTTGTTGTTTTGTTTTGTTTTGTTTTTTTTTTTTTGTACTAGGAATTGAATCCAGGGGCACTCAACCACTGAGTCACATCCTCAGCCTTTTTTGTATTTTATTTAGAGACAGGGTCTTACTAAGTTGTTGAGGTTGGCTTTGAATTCTAGATCCTCCTGCCTCAGTCTCCCAAGCCCCTGGGATTATAGGCATGTGTCACCACGCCCAGCACAATTGTAGAATTTTTAGTCACATTTTTAAAAGTAAAAAGTGAAATGAAAATGATGTTTTATTTAACTCATACAGGAAAAACATCATGATCCTTATAGATTATTATTAATGAACTATTTTAAGTATTTTTATGCACTAACTCATTTGAAGTACAGTGTGCATTTTATTTCAGTAGCCATCTGTGGCTAGCGGCTACCACATTGGACAGAACCATTCTAGAATCAGTCTAATTTTCTTTTGTGATCTTTGTTGAGTTAAGATTATAGGGGAATTTCAAGTGTTTTGATCTCTGAAGAGGACATTTTCTAAACCAAATTGAGAAATAGCCTAGAGATGCAGTTTGGAAATAACATTTTTGAATTTCTAATGCAAATCATTTTGGGGGATGAGGAGACAGCATAAAGAAGTTGATACTGATGGCTGTGTTTCTTTTTGTTTAAATCCTCTCATGTTTCTGATCCTTCACTATTAGCTCAAATAGCCCTAGTAGATTTCTCTAAGACCCCGATGCTCTAAATTCTTTAAGAGCATTGGTTGTAGAGTGTATTTTTCTTACATGGCTGATATCTTACTTTCCTACACAATGAATTAATTTGAGAATAGACTTTTTCAAAGTTGAACAGTATATTTTATATTATTGAGAGGTGAGGGGTAAGTTCATTCTTATTATAAAATTCATAAAAATATTTCCTGAATGTACCAGGTTATGAAACTGAGAATGTTCAAGGCTGGTGGAAATGGGGGATTAGCTATGGAAGAAAGAGCTTTTAGCCAGGGCAGACAGATAACTGAGCAGAGATGCCGAGCACTTAAGCAGGCAGACGGGATTCTGTGGGCTCCTGCTTGCACCTGTGGGACCTGGTACAATATTTGGTCATCTAATTGCTTCCTGAGAGGTGGTTAATTAGGTGAATAAAGGATTCAGGAAATACAGTCCCACACTTTCCTTTCTGTTCCCTTCTTGTCCGTTGCTTATCTTGATTATTGTACTGGGGTCAGAGAAGAGAGTGGGGGCAGCCCCTGCACCTCTCAAAGTCCACTTGGCACTGCACCAGGCGGGGAGAAAGGCCTTTCTCCACTCCCAGATCAAACTGAAGTTGGCCTCGACTGCTACTGTGGCTCAGAGAGGACCTCTGCCTACCTGCCCTTCTCATCTCGGCGCTGCCTGCCTCTGGGTTTCCTCTCCCTCACCTTCTCCCACCTACACGGCAGTGGCTGGGTGGTGCACCCCAAGCCTCTCGCATCCCTCTTCACACAGTCTTGGCTCCGCCTCCGATGTTAGCCCCTGTGTGCTCTCTGTGCTCACGTGTGCCCCAAGCCTGTCTGGGCTGGTTCTCAGCGCTCCTTGGGCTCCCTGGCAGATGGTACCTGTGCCCGTAACACTCACAGCAGCTTAATTTGGAAGGACTGGGGAGTTCAAACCCATGGAGCTGCTCCTCGCCAATGGCAGGTGACGGTTTTTAGGTAAATGCTTGTCCTTTCTTTCTCTTGGTCAAGGGGTATGTTTTAACACTGTCTTGACAGGGCTCCTCAGGAGTCCCGCATCTATGGATCATGTCTGCACGGTGGCCCACCCTCCCACACATCCCTGTTCTGTCTGTCCCGCACTGCTGCATCCTGGGAACACATCCCAAATGAACTACCTGGAAAGCTTTGTCTCGGCACTGCTCGGGTGAAGGGCAAACTGGCTAAGGAGGAATCCTGTCCTGTGAGGGACCCAACATCAGTGGATTTCAGATTTCAGAGAGTCCAGAGCTACAGTGAAGATCTATTTGTGGGGTGAGTTAGGGTGGGGGTGGGTGGGATGAATGGGCCAGTGAAATTCCACTAAGTCTTTGATGGTTGAGAGATAGTGTGTGTATGTGTGTGCATGTGTGTGTATGTGGGGGGTGGTTATTGGAAGGTAGAGTATGACACATTCAGATTCTCCACTGTCGCAAACACCTACTGTCAGTTAGCCCTTTGGCCTCAGTGGCAAATTTTCTCCTTCCCTCAACTCTCTTGCATCTTGCAGAAATAGGGGCTCTTAGGGAGCACTGTGAAAGTGAGCCAGCATCTTCCCATGTAAACTGACATTAAAACGTCAAATCTGGCTGGAGAAAGCTCAGGTTTACCAACTTTTAAGGTTTAAGATACAGACTGGGAGAAAGTTGAGGACTACCTGTAACCCCCACAGCATTAGGATGGGGAACAGAGGAGATCCCACACACAGTGGCTTTGTCTCTTGGCATGAAGTCCTTGTGAGATGCAGGGTTTCTAGAACACTCCAGGAGGCCAAGGGAGGAGGAAACTTCTGCCTGCAGGCGTGGGCTGCAGGAGGTTAGCTTTCTGAACAGGTGACTTGGCAGGTTGGACCTTCTGAGTCAGGGTGAGGTCCTTTTGAGAAATGACTCAGTTGCTGGCCTCGCTGATTCTGGGGCACTTGTGTCCTACTTTCAGGGACTCTGGGGTCACACAGAGTAAACCCCAATAGCTGTTGCAGGTGGTTTATGATGCATGGGCTGCCCTACCAAAGTGCTCTTTGACTCAGGTGTGCTGTTTGCGCATCTCTCTGGGATGGTAATGACCGTGTCTGTCTTTTTCATCAGCTCTGGTCAGTTTCCTGGACATCAATTTGGCCCAAGTGGACCTCAAACCAGAAGGTCCTGCTGAGCAAGAAAATTACATCTGTCTCAAGAGTCCTTCCTTCTAGTTTTCTTTCTTACCTAAGTGTGGGCCATCTCTCTCTTACCTGCATAGTGACCCGGAAACCGCTGATCTGTTCTTGTTCTCCCAGCTGTGCTCAGAAAACTCCCTCTACTTCCCACCTTGGCTTTTTTCCTTGGCTTGTCAGACCACCCAGCCGGGTCCTTAATTTACTCCCGAGAGGCTTTAGGGTCCCTTCAATACACAAATGCAATAAACACTTGCTACAAGGAACAAAGAGCAAGTCAAGTCCGCTAGGTGAGATCGCCAACTCATTTTACGTGACTTAAATGAATCAAAATTGCTGAACATCTGTGTCAAAAAATGATAGGAGTTGTTCAGTGTGTATCTGATGTGGATGGGAGTTCAGGAGCATCCATCTGGAGTCTCAGGTTGGCCTGCACGTTCATTACCTATCCACCGACCATGCAAAGAACCAAGCGATAGTCACCTGGAACTATGATGAAGGCGTGTGTCACTGGCCACTTATCCCAAAAGGCAGGATGGTCATGAGGTTGAAGCCAGTCTCTGCTGACTCTGGATCATTTTATTAAGTGATACTTTCTTTGGCAATAAAATAAAGTAACATTCAATAAAAAGATAAGTGCTGACTGGGAAGCTGAGGGAAACCTTTTTTAATCTCAAGAATTGCTCAAGCATTCTCTTTTAGAAAACTCTTGGAAAGAGAGACGCATATATTAGAGTAAGTTTGAAACTGCCTCTAGCCTGTATGTGAGACTAAAAATATAGACTTTCACTACTGTTTTCCCTCTGCTCACCAGAAATCTTACTTGTCAAAACACGAAAAAGACAAGACTTTATCATTGTACTAAATGTAAATCGAACTGGGAGCCACAACTTGGCGTAGCCACAACTCTCAGAACACACCCGTGGATCCTCGAAGGAAGATGGATGTTGACTTTCTCTTTACTGGATGCATAAGCTGATTAGCAAGTGAGTTGATTAGTCCCAGGTTACAAGCTCCTTTCTCACAAGGGTCAGTCAAACCTGTCTCTTCCACAGTTCAGTCTGCACCCCTAACTCCAGCCCTGATCCTACCATGTAAATCACTCTGGAACAGCTTCAGCTGGCTTGTGAAGCCAATCCATTTCCTTTTCTGCCTAAATGTCTCCATTTGAATCCTACTAATGACACAGTATACGAGAAAGATAGCACTTTTGTTTTCTGGAAAATAACCAGGCATTTGACCTACCCCTGAGCTTCCAGTGATCTCATTCAAAACTTCACAGGAAGGGGATTTCACCGAGGAAATGTTGTATCTCATATTCCATGTGAGTTTCAAGTGTTCATGTTTGACACTGCCAAGCAGGAAACCATTTCAATGTGCCAATGCTGGATCAGGGGCTGGGACATGACAACAGCAGAACTCAAAGGCTGCCAGCCACGTCTGTCCTGTGCATCTCACTTCAGGTGTTGTCTGAGTATGAAAAATCTTCTTTATGACACAGGTCTTGATCATTTTGGCATTGTCAAAGTCAACTGAGTATCTACCTTCTGGAGAAGGACTACATTTCTTGTTGATTTACAAGTTACACATATATTTTAGGATAAAGGTAACTGGTGCAAAAATACTGTTCATTTGTGGATCTTCCATTTAACCCATTGCAAGGAAAATAAATACATGTTAGACCTATCCTCGTGGATGTATTAACCCAATAAATTAAGAAAGCCATTTTTAGAGATTTTCATGAATTTTGGACCCTGGGAGGTGCTTCCCTAGCTACAATGCTAGGGAATTCTGTGTACTCTGAAGACTTGGCAATACTAAGAACTCGGTTTCAATCCCAAATTTAACTTTTTGAAGAGGCTATCTAGTCCCTGACTTTTGGCAGAAGATTGCCTGCTGAGTTTGCCTGGAATAAATGAGAGCTTCTTATCCCATCCCCACCCCATCTTGCCTGAGCAAGTTTTCATCTCTACAGCTTCTTCCTCCTAATAGAAATGAAGCTCTTTAATTAGATCCTGGAGAGGTGCGAAACCTGAGTTTCACCATACATCATGTCATCAATATTGGAGGAAATTATTTAGGGAAGGTTGAGAGGGAGAGCAAGGGCCCGACCTGTGTTTTCCCCCCTCTGATTTAATAAAGTCTCCCAGCCTCCTGAGCCCAGCGTGGTTTTCTTGAATTGCACAGCTGTTGCGCAGCTGGCAACAACCTAGATCAATGCTGATCTTTGGCCAAAATGAAACAAAGGACTCGGTAGAATGGAAAGTTAGTGCTCCGTCACTGGGACTGTCTCTAGAGGATTCCTCCCCAGGGAAGGCAAGGAAGATGTACTGGACCTTAAAAGGGGGAAAAAAAATCTTCAAACAATTGGCTTGGGAACAGACACATAAGAAAATTCACCAGAAAGCTACTGTGTTTCTCATCTTTCATCCATCAGCGTGGAATCAGAGTCCCTTTGGAGACTTTAGCTGAAAGCACGAGCTGGAGGCTTCAGGGGCAGAGTAGGGTCTACATTAGGTTGCCGGCTCCCAATTGGCCCCACCTAGGTTAATGCTGTAGGTTGGAGGGGAAGGGGAGCGAGAGTTCTGGTCTTTCTTTCATGACTTTCATTCCTTTTCCTCATTTGAAACAGCACCATCTCCAAGCCCTTAGGTTCCTTAATCTTTAGGTTTTATTAGGGTCTGAGAAACCTCATCAAATATGATGGGGAATAATACATGTTAGACTGATTTCAATGGCCGTGACCGGGGTTTGCGAAGGGAATCCCTCTCCAAATCTCCCTCCCTCCTCTGGGTTTCTCTAGTCTATTTACTTTTAGTATAATACAGCCCCCAAGCAAAGAGGAATAAGTACCACAATATTTCTTTAAAATGTTCTGGTTTCTTAGTGAAGTTTACATTCAGAACAAGTATTAAATAATTACCATTAACATGACTTGTACACACAAGATCTAAAATGTAAGTACATTTGATAAGCTATGGGTCACATTGTATAATTTTGAAGAGTTCTTAATTCACCCATGCTAGACCAAGATGTCAAGTCGATGCGCCTGGGAGGTAAAAGGCTGTCATTCTGGACTTGACCAAGTTATCTGACCTCTGGAGAGTTGTTTGATGACTTGATTCTGTAGTTCCCCCATGGGAGAGAGAAATAAGACCCTTCCTGCCTCCTTAGGTTCATTGATCTTTCCTTAATCTGGAGGGCAGGAGGCATAGTAAAGGATTGGTGCTTCTTCTTGGCCAACTGTCCCGGCCAAGTGTCCCTGCATGGCTCCCATGGCTGCTTCAGGGTTGCTGGTCCTCCACACAGCAGCTCTGTACTTTAGGGTGACTGATTTGATATCTCTGGGGATAGCACCAGGACTTCTGCATTAAACTGAAAAAGTTCCCCATGTGATTTCAATGGTTGACCTGTTTAGGTAACTTGCTTCAACAGACTTTTATGAATGTGGCTTATTTTATGCTCTGGCTAATCGACTCTGGCTGTTTGTACTACACCTACTAACTTTTCTAGTTAGGAATTTCGGTTTCTTTCCCTTTCTCTCTGAACAACTTTCAGGTCTTTGGTTCAGCTATCAATCCTATCTTGTTGTCCCCTGCACTGGATAATAGTGGTTGCTTTCCAAACATCCCTCTTACTTTCCCACCAATATATGTTTTTCCCCTTGGGGAATTTACCCGTCCCTCTTCTCTACCTCTGAGTTTGATTGGTACTCTCCCCATCTCCAGTTCTAGGGTGATTTTATTTTTTTAAATAATTTTTAAAAAAATTTTTACAGACTGCATTTTGATTCATTATACACAAATTGGTTACATCTTTTCGTTTCTATGGTTGTGCATGATGTAGATTTATACCATTCGTGTAATCATACGTGTACATAGGGTAATGATGTCTGTCTCATTCCATTGTTTAAACCAACAAACATATTCTATTGGTCCTTGGTCACAGTGATTAGCCCAAGAATTGGCAGAACACACACACACACGCATACACAGAAAGAGAGAGAGAGAGAGAGAGAGGAAGAGAGAGAGAGGTTTTGGGCAGAACACTTGTAGAACAAAGCTTCTCTGTATTTCGCCATACTGGAAGAAATGCTTTTCTTTTAGATGTGACAAGGAAGGAAGAACCTGAGAAGTCACTGGCAGCCTTCTTGTGACTACAAGGGAAGAGTCCAGCACTGAGGAAGCAGGACCGAGAAGGACAGAGAAAGAAACTGGATCCTGGTTATATTCTCAGAGCTGCTGTTATGTTCAGAGAGAATGGAATAGTTCAGGTTGATAGACGATGAACCCTAAACCAAGCAGCAGCAGTGAGAGAAACCACAGGGGCAGGCCTCAGGGGGTGTGAGTGGGAGATGGAGGCATTGGAGGTGCAGGGGAAAGAGCAGTTCCTGGGGTCAGTTTCTGACTTGGTAGAAGTGGATAGGGACCACGTAATTGGCAGAGGGCTGAGTCTTGGGTTGGAAGAGGTATGTGTCTGCTCCAAATAAGGGAGAAAAGGAATTAAAAATGGGCGCGCGGATTTTATTTTCAGCCCCAATTTAGGACTTTTTAGCTCATCAGATCATTTATTCACTTAACACTTATTACCAAATAGTGAGCTACACACTTGGGATACAATGTGGTTCCTTTGTAATCCTTCTTCCCATAATTAGGTATGTCAAACTGAAATTTTCATGAGGATTTAGAACTTGCCAGAAGGTGAACTTGCACATCATGTCCCATTACCCAAATTCTAAAGCAGCCCACGCTAGTTATCCTAGAATTTCATACATTCTCTTCACAGACACGTTTAAATTCCTTCAAGGCCTTAGAGATACAGTGAGCCCCATGCTTTGAGTGTAGATTTGGGACCACAACTCTATTGCTTCTTTTCCTAATGTAATGTGAAACCAACCTCTTAGCAAAGGGGTGCCATCGTTTTCTTCCCTGAAAGTAGTAGACCAACAATTCCTGGGACTCTGCACGAGGCAGCTTCACCAGAGCTCACAGGGCCCACAGTTGGCCAGCTCCCTCTGGAACTCACATTGTTTTTAGACAGTGTCCAGCCCTGGTGGGTGGAGGAGCAGGAACCTTTCAGTGGTCTCCTTTGCAAACCTTTGATGTTCCTTCTAAGTCATATTGTGTCAGTGGAAATGTTGGGCTGAGGAGAAGCTGGCAATTCCTTGAAAATGCACAAATGTTGAGTGTGTGTTTTTAATGGCTTCAAGCAATTAAAATAATTTAAAAGTAATTAGAAGTAGCAGCTCATTAAGCCAAGGAGGCTGGGTGCCTGGATGGCACCAGCTTGTAGCTGGGCCTGGGTCAGTGTTGTGAAAGGGTTGCTTAGGTCAATGGAGGTTCCCGCTGAGAAAATTTGGTCATAATCGAAATCAGCTGCCACTGCTGTGGTGCAGATGCCCCTGAAAATAGGTCATTAGAAATTAACTGGGGAGAAATGTGGTCCCTTAAGAAAATGACAATTCAATAACAAATATAGGAATGAACATATTTAATAAAACCCTTGTAAACTAAAATTTCCCCCCCAAAACCCTCATCAATAAAGTGATTTCATCAAACTAGAAACCTACAGAGATTGAAGCTGAGCATCCAAAATATTGGGTCCAAGAAAATTTCCCAAGAGTTTGTTGAAACTGGTAGAGAAGGGAAGGAGTTTCAGAAACTATAGAGATGTTGGTCAACCCCAGATAGAAATCAGTGGATTAGAGATACCCTGAGGACATTAGGATGATAAGAAACCAGCATCAGAAGGAATAAAATGTTTGAAAGATCATTAATATGAATCAGAGATTAATCGTAATAAAACTTAAGAAGGCTGAGCCTGCTGATCTCCTATCAATGGGACTTGTTTTATCAGGGAATTTTAGAGGATTTATCCCAAGATAATATGGATAAAGAGTTGCTCTTAAATCTTTAAAGAGATATAAGCAAATGAAGCAATCCTGCAAGATGACTTTTTTTTTTTTTTTTTTACAACAGAAAAATGGAGAAATGGCCCAGACATGGCTCATATTCAAGATTATATATAATGCATACATACATGTGTGTACATAAGGATATTGTATCTTTCATAAAAAAGTATACAAAAATATCATATTTATGCTTCATTTTTCTCTAACTCTGAAGAAAAATCAATTTTTCTCTTTTTGAGAGAACCAAACCTAAATTCGAGCAGTACTTCTTGCCAAATGAACTCATCCTTTGAATTACATTAGAAATTAGAAGGACACACACAGGGAAAACTAAATATTTTCAAATCCTTTCTCTGCTTGTTCTAATCAGTTCAGATCCTTCTCATTTTAAGACAAAAGCAAAAATTCCAATATTCAGAAACTGTACTTCACCAGCAGCTTGGCTTTCCGAATTTACAAAGATGATTATAAGTCATTACACCCTCTTTTTCTATTAATAGCACAGAATGGTCTGTTTAAAGCAAAATCGTATATGGCTTTCTTATTTCCTCTTTATGGTCTTTTGCTTTCTACACACTTTTGGTTCTTTCTTTAGAGAACAGACAACGAACTAATATTCTGCTTCTATCTACTTTTGTCATGATAAAAAACATTCAAATCTTACTGTGAGGGCTAGCTTCTTTTTTTTTCCCAAATTTTAATATTTGCATGCATTTTTTCTCCATATCTTTCTCAAGAATGGATTCTGCACACTCCTATTTTTATCTTCTGGGGTTTACTGTCAGGCATGTGGCCCCCCAAGGTCCTTGCTCAGCCTCAGAGGCACTATCAGAGGCAGATCTAAGACCAGAATATTCTAAAAGACAAAGGTCCCCTTTGGATACCTTAGTGACCTTTCACAGGGATGCACTGTGAAGAGTAGGCCAAGTCAGAAACCAGCAAATGTTTTTCAAATCTGAGAGCCCCGCCCAGCAGGGTTTGTCTGGGAAAGAGCTTTCAGGGGCTCCCACTCTAAAAGGGAAATAATGTTCATGCATCGAGGGGAGCTGCTCTGTTCCCTGCCGCTGCCCCTGTGCCCCACTGGAGCTGATGGATCCTAAAGTGTTGGCTGTGGAGTCCCAGGCCTTGATGCCCTCCAGAACTCCAGAGGCAGCATACGATAGCAGTTATGGGCACAGGCTTTGGATTCAAGCAGGACCAGAATCCAGACATTCCAGTCTGGACTCTTGAGACTCATAGAAGAGAAAACAGCCTTAAGAGCCAAGGCTCCTAATTTCCAAGAACTGGATGTTTCGGAAAGCAAAACACCTGAAGGAATATGAGCCTTCAATTTATGATATAAAAAGCATACTGATACAGATTACTAGATGATATTAAGAATGATTATGGATTTTTTTGGCTCTGATACTTGAATTATCATTATTTGAAAGGTCTTATCAGGTAGAAGATATACACGGAACTATTTCCTGGTGAAATTATATAATGCCTTAGGTTTTGTTTTGTTTTGTTTTTTATTTCAGCTAAACAAACAAAAGAGTAGGGGGTGAAGGGTAAGATGTAGATGAAACAATGTTAGAACAAGAGTAATAGTTGAAACTGGGTAATGAGTGCATGGGATTTCATTATACTACCCTGCCTTTGCCAATGTTTAAAAACTTCCAAAGTAAAAATCAAAAATATAAAACAAAACAAAATAAACTCCCCACAAAAATATTGGAGGAAAAATCAGTAAAACGTGCAACCTGTCTATACAGACAAATGTTGTCCAAGGTGGTGGAGGAAGAGGTACGGAGAGAGGAAAGAAGTGGCTTACGTGTGGCTTTTCCCCTGAGAAGGGTGTTGTTCCTTGCCCTCTGAGCTGCGATGGGGTGGGGCTTGGACAATGAGAATCCCAGACAAGTGGATGGAAATCGCTGTCTGGGCTTCTGAAAGGGCACTGAGCTTTCTAGAGAACTTAGTAGAACCAGCAGTGCCCAGTTCTTAGCAGGACAGGTAGAGAAGAATGTGGTCATAGCAGAGAGTGGATGGGACATGAGTGTCTCATCAGGATGGAGGTAATAAAGGAGGTGTGTGGACCGAGTGCAGCTCTACCCTTACACACATGCCTGAGAGCCATGGAAGTCTCCCCCAGTCAGGAGGGAAGGTGAGGAGACACTGATTTCCTATCACCAGAAAGGGCTGAGAAATTACCCTCTGTGTCTGAATTTACCCGAATTTAACTTTGTACCCCAATTTGTGGCTTGCACATTTTGTACCTGGTCAAAAACTGAATACAGTGAGACTTTTAGTTTGGGTCATTGCAACTTTGAAAGTACCTGACCACCAGAAGTAAAACTTTGTGGTAGAAAAAGAAGAGAACTTGTGGGTAGGTGACTTATTCAAGGTAAGGACCATATTCAGTGAGATGAATGAGGCTTTGGATTTAAGAGACAACTACAGGAAAAGAAAATAAAAAATAGATCCTAGATATTAAATAGATTGGAAACTGAACTCAAAGTGCAAAGTCAAAGGACAATTCAAATATCAGAAAATCCTGAGCACCTGCAACAAAGGTGGAATCATCAGCAAAGTAGAGAAATGCAGGTAATGACGCGAAAGTCTTTTGGCTTTTCAAGTAATTTGTCAATGTTTTTACATAAGTCAATTAATAATCAAAATAGCTGCGTGAGGAAAGCAATAGCACTTTGTAGATGCAAAAATAGATGTGCAGACTTGTACACAGATGTTCATAGCAGCATTAATCATAATAGCCAGGAAGTAGAAACAACCCAAGTGTCTACCAACTGGTGAATATCGAAGCAAACTGGTGAATACAAACTGAAGCGGCATCTCCATAGGATGAAAACTGCCACCAAAAGAACGAAGTACTGATGCATGCTGCGACACAGATTAACCTTAAAAACATTATGCCAAGTGAAAGAGGCTTGTCACAAAATAGATTACATATTGCATAATTCCATTTATACGAAATGTCCACAACAGGGAAATCTATAAAGATAGACAGTAGATTAGTGGCGGCTAGAGCTGAGGAAATGGTGAGTGACAGCTCGTTTGTATAGGACTTGTTTTGGGGGGAGGAAAACTGTTCTAAAGTGGATTGTGGTGATGGTGGCACATTCCTGTGAATACACTGAAAAGCAGCACTGAATTTGCACTTTGGGTAAAGTGCCTGGTATACGTGCTGTATCTCAATAACCCCTTTATTTTTTAAGAAATGGATGTGCATGGAACTTAAAGCAACTTGTCCAAGCCGATGCAGCTAATAAAGGGGCAGAGTTGTAATGTTAGGCCTGTCCACAGCTGAGCACATAGAAGCTTAAAAACAATTTCAGATCTGCCTCCAATTGCATCATTTTGGGGACTGATCGGGCAGACATTTTCCTTTGGCCTACTTTTAATGCATATTTGGCCAAGGTTGGTATCTAAATTTTAATTTCAAATCTGCAACTGCATAGACTTGTTTCTTGAGACTACTCAAATGTCACAGACAACCTCTTTGGGGGTCTGCAGACATATAATGGAGGTTTTAATAAAAATTTATTGAATGATTAGATTTTTAATGGTTGGGAAAAATGAAGTTGCAAAACTTTGGTTGCCTTGTGAAGAACAGAATGTCGTAAAGAGCTGAATGTTAACACGAGCCTGGGTGGCATGGGTGAAGCCCCAAAACCCTCCTGTTGCAGATAATCGATCCTAAGTGGAATGTGGTTAAATGATGTGCCCAAAGCCCGTCTGGTCACTTGAATTGGTATGAGAAACAAAGACTTTAGCTCTTTTTATTATATAGAGATTTTATTCTATGTTGTAGGGTATGCAGGTCATTTCTAAGTGTTTCTGGATTGCTGCAAATATTTTACTTGCCATCAGAAAACAGCACGTTGATGCAGAATTCAAAAACATTATTTTTAAAACAATTGTTATTATTCAAAGAGGCAAAGGAAGTTCTAATCCTATGGATGCAAAAGATCAGTAGATTCTCTCTGTCCCTGAGTTGTTTTTATTTCCCTATACAGTAAAACATCTTGAAACACTAAACCCTAAACATAGCCTGTACATGACAGCAAAGAAACTTTTAGAAAAAGAATAAATTGCTGAATGCAAGTGTGGACTGTAATTTCTTGACATGGAATGGAAGCAGATGCGCCCAAGTTAACATGTCCTTATTAAATTCACTTCCAACTGGCATTTTCTTCTCTGGTGGGAGGGAGGGGTCTTGGCAGAAAGCACTCTTTTCTGTTAATCAAGCAGCCCTGCTTTAGTATATGCCATGAAACATTAATCTTGGGTCATTTGTTAATGAAGAATAAAGCTTTAAACTATAGACCTAAGTTCTGTGTATTTTCTCTGCTACACCTGGTTTTAAGATGAGATTGTTAAATAAGTTGAAGCACCCCTTGAAAAGCAGGAGGAGGTAATAGCCTGTCATGCCTTTAGCATCCTGTAGCAGTATAGCATTAACTTACAAGCAAGCATTGTCTGTCTGTTTGTCTGTCCATTCATCCATCCATTATCCATCCATCATAAATCTAGGCCAGGCACATTGGATATATAACCACTGGTGAGCAGTGATGCATGTTAGATATTTTTCCCACCATGATGGTGCTGAGGATGTGCAGCTCTGAGAGATTAAGGAACCCACCTGTCATCACAGCTCAGAAGTGACAAAGCTGCCTTTACAAAGCTTTGACTGCAAGGCCAGAGCACTCTTTACAATGAGTGGGGCCTGGGAAACCATCTTATGCCCCCTGAGTTCACAGAAGGAGGAATTGAGATACCACCCATGGCCTGGCCAGGATAGAAGCTGAGGTTGTTTGCGGGTAGGGTTGTGGTCCAGATAACAGAGAGGCAAAAACTTGGAAATGGCCAAGAATATCACTTTTCAAACCAAATGAAGATAATGCAAGTCCATGTTTTGAGGCCTTTTGCTAGGATAATGGAGGGGACTCTTGGGCTCTTCTACAGAACTTTCTGAGGGGTCTGTCAGGGAAGGAAGCAAGACCTTAAATGACCAGGGCCTAACTGCAGGGAACCATGAAGATCCATTCATTACTGCTGCCCCAGGACACTTGCTCACCTACGGACCTTGCTCTTGTCTTCTTATATAGAACCACTGCCCCAGGTGTAAGAACACTGGATTTGTCCTCAGAATGTCTCATTTATAGATTTGATGCCTGTTGTATATGGCTTGCTCCCTTACATCCAGGGGTTCCTCATCTGTGGATTCAACCAACCACTGATCAAAAATATCTACAAAAAATTTGCATCTGTACTGAATACGTGTAGACTTCTTTTCCTATTCATTATTCACTAAATGATTAAGTATCACCAAAACTATTTATATGGCATTTACATTGTGTTAGGCAGGATAAGCAATCTAGAGATGATTGAAAGTAATGGGAGGATGTGTGTAGTTTATATGCAAACACTGTCATTTTCTAGGAGGGACTTGAGCATCCTTGAGGGGAGGACTGGAAGCAATCACCCTCAGGTACCAGAGGATGAGTGTGCTACCTCTGTGACCTTGGAAAGTGACCTCACTTCCCTGCACCTCAGTTTCTTCACCTATAAGTATATTCTCAAGCTCATAGAGATCTCCCTGCGTATCAGGCAGGGCCCCAACTCACGCTTCTGTCATAGAAGGAGCTTTGAACTGCTCCATCCCGAGTCCCTCAAGTGCTGTTCCCTCGTATATCTGTGATCATGCCTTTGTGAGGCTGGTCGGCTGTGAAGACACCTACGTCTGGAGAACCTAGAACAAAGGGAGGTCAATACTCCAGGTCTGCTTTCATACGGGTCCTTTGAAGACCAAACACTAATACTGTGAGCTGCATATGAAATGCAGGCCAATGGGCCTTGGGCCTAAAATGGTGATATATGAACACTTAAAAATATACAAGTCACTAAAAGGAATGGTTCAAATGGCTAATAAATTTGGAACGAATACAAAGAAATACTTTTCCTTGCTCAGTGTGGTCGACCTGTGGAATTCGCAGCTGCAGGAGGTAATTGAGTCAAATGCTGTGGGTGGATTTCATAAAGAGTTGGTGTGGCAGACAGCTGCCTGAGCCATGCAAATTGTGCAGTTAAAATTACGGACTGGTGGGGCATTCACCATTGTGGAAAGGGGACAGAGTCTGCAGGGCAAGAGGCACAATGCAGGTAGCAGGTATTCCTACGAGAGTCCTTTATTTTTTCAAAATGCCTTCTCACATCTCACATCAGTCCTCTGAAGTTAAAAAAGAAAGAAAGAAAGAAAGAAAGAAAGAAAGAAAGAAAGAAAGAAAGAAAGAAAGAAAGAAAAGGCCAGGGTTGTGGAGAGGTTTTTGCTGGTGGTTAATGTTAACGTCTCTACTTGAGTGTGTGTTGAAAGAGTAGCACTGGGTATGTTTGCAGTTTCTCCTCAAAAGGAAAGAATGATGCCAAGTTTCTTTTTATTTCAGGTAAACCAAGCTCTCATGCGATTGCATGTTCCCAGCTAAAATTTCCAAATTAAACATTCTTCAGAACAGCTTCATTTTCCCCAGATAGTTCTATGAAGATGGAAATACAACTCTTTTTTTCCAATGGCTCACGTGACCCTGAAATGGGTGCAAGGGTCTTCAGAAGATCCTTGTCCTCCAAGCCCACCTCTCACCTTCTGGAATTTTCTGGAAGTTCTCATGGATTATTCCAACTCTTGGATAATGTATTTGCAAGAAAGGAAACTGCAAGTGTGGAGCGTTTTGAAGTTTTTCTGTTAGGATTGGATAGATACCTCTAAATGGAGGCCCCCAACAGTCTGCTCTCCAGGTGAGGCTTCCGTGCTCATGAGCACCCATCCACCCTTCTCTTTTGCCTGCTTATTCTTGGCCCTCATTCTGTATTCTGAAATCCTGGCATCAGCAACCCTTCCGAGGCGGTGGCCTAGGTTGTTCACCCCATTTTCTTGGCACTTTGTTTGTTGGGGTTGGAAAATATTGAAGCGTAATGATGATAACAAGTGTTCTCAGAGGATTTGAAAAGCAGGTGGCAGAGGCTTTGGGGTGGCATCAACCCGGGGCTGCAGAAAGCCAGTCTGTATGCTTGACGCTGGCACCTGGGTCCAGGTTGCACAGCTGTGTATTTTATAAAATGAATGCTAATCCCTTTGACTGGTCCAAGGGAGTCTATGTTGCCAAAGTCCAAGAAGTGGGGCTCTTTGGCTCCAGGGGAAGGCAGAACTTACAGGGTCTACCTTTGGTCTTTCTCTCTGGTGGGGTTACACTACCAGAAGTCTCTACTCCCAGGACACAAAAGCAGAGAAGGCTCGTGAAAGACTACAGAACCCCACAGACAGATGAGGGACAAACCTGCCATCATTTCGGGTCTGTCAAAAGCTTCAGCTCATTCACATGTTTCTGAGTCAGTAAAACCAAAAACATATTTTTCCAAACACATTTCCACCCTCCCATCATTTTTAAAATCCTGTGTAATTTAAGGGAAATTCAATCCATATGCTTTTGATTTGTTTACACTTATATCATCAAAATATGTTTTTAAAGAGCTTGCGGAGATCCCCAAAGGCTCCTCAGCCTTTTAAATGAGCCTTTTAAAGCTTTTTCCCTCTTAGTAACAGGAGGTTGCATGTTGCCAAGGGTAAATGAACTTGAAAATGAAGAGGTTTGTGCTAGGCTCGGAATTTTAAATCCACCACTTCTGCTTGGGGTTTAAATTCTAAAATCAGCTCCCGTAGAATAGTCTTGCCTCAGCATCGTCACCCATCATGAGACTAACAAGGCAGTCGCAGAAAGGTGACTGGTCTTCAGAACGAGGGGCCAGGAAACCTCCTCTGAAGGATTGGAAGCCATGGCATCTTTTTCCTTTTCAGAAAAGAAAAGGGAGGCGTAAAAAAGGGAAGGAGAAAGGGAGAAGGAAGGAAGGGAGGGAGGAAGGAAGGCAGACAAAAAAATGAACCCACCTCTAACAAGCCTTGGGCTCATTCTGCCTGGAGGGTTTGTGGAGAGTTCTTGTGCCCAGAGGAGGCCAGAGCCAGGGACACACCCAGACAGGGCACATTTGAAAGGGTGGTTTGTAAGATATTGAAAGAATTTTGATTTATGTTTCCTTCCCTTCCACTTTTTGAGTTACAGAATTAAAGACACCAATTTCATTGGAGAATATCATGCTAAGTGAGATAAGCCAATCTCAAAAAACCAAAGGACGAATGATCTCGCTGATAAGCGGATGATGACACAAAATGGGAGGTGGGAGGGGTTAGTGTTAGGGTTAGGGTTAGGTTTAGGGTTAGGGTTAAGGAGGGTGGCAAGAATGGAGGAAGGAAGGATTGTATAGAGGGAAAAGAGGGGTGGGAGGGGTGGGGGGAAGGAAAAAATAACAGAATGAATCAAATAATATTGCTCTATGTAAATTTATGATTACACAAATGGTATGCCTTGACTCCATGTACAAACAGAGAAACAACATGTATCCCATTTGTTTACAATAAAAAAAAAGTAACATTAAACATAAAAAAAAAAAAAAAAGACACCAATTTCAGTATGAAAGAACAGTTGAGTGACAGCGTCATTCTGGAAAGGTCTTGAGCTGAAATAGCTAACCAAGCCAGGCATGTGATGGGCATGACATGAAAATCAGCAAGAAACGAGAGACTCAAATAATTCAAGCAAAACTACTGTCCCTCATGGGGGAGTGTGGCATTATCCCTAGAAAGTAACTGACATTGACCACATGTGGTCTTTGGGACCTTTAAAATGTTCTTCATGAAACCCTCCGTAGTTTCTGGAATCGCCTGCTCTTGGGGTGGAAAGGGGGATTTCATATGCTGTACAGGTGAAGAAAATGGGGGCCAGCTTCCATGGGTGGAGGGGCGACATTGGGCACCGAGGTATTTTCGGACCTGCTCATTCTGCTTCTTTCTGATGTGTTGTCTCCCCCAGACCCATATTACAGACGAGAAAATGGAAGTAATGAGCAGAGTGCACCTCTTGATGGGAAGAAGATGTCCTATCTTCTTCACTCCATTTTCTTGGGATCCCCATGTTGTCTAGCACTGTGCTTAGCACAGCAAGAGGGCGATGATGACCGGATGGGAGAGTGAACAGTTAGATCTCAGTGAACTAGGTGTAGAAACTCAGCACACACACACATGCACACACACTCCTACGCATTAGGAATTTGGTTTGGCTAGAATTATTTGCATCTCTTTCATGTCCTGCCCATCACATGGCTTGGTCAGGTATTTTAGGACAGGACATTTCCAGAATAATGCCATTAGTCAATTTTTCTTTCATATCAGAAAACAATGTCTTTAATTAATTCTGTAACTCAAAGAAATGGATGGGAAGGCAAAGCAAACCAAAATTCTTCCAATCATTTATGAACTGTCCCAAATCACTGTCTCAAGTGCCCTGTCTGGGTGTGTACAAGGCCCTTGCCTTCTCATGGGGGGACGTACTAGCTCCATCTGTGATTTTGACATTGGCAAAATTCAAACTAGTCAGTCAAAACCTGTGAACTAGATGTGTTCACAGATATGTGACTTGTGTTGACATTTCTGATTTTAATTCAGTGATATGTGCTTTTAACTGAGGATTTCTATTCATTCTTGTTATAAGCATTTGGCCTATCAAAAGAATGTATGAAAACACTAACAATTCACCTTAGAAACAAAAGAGAAAGTATGAATACAATTTAGCCTAAGTTCAATATAATGACAATGACATCCCCTCCAAATTTATTGAGTGCATCAGGTGAAATTTTGGTGGTGATATATCTGTACTTCTCCATGGAGATATAAATATACAGGTTGGGTCTCCCTTATCCAAAATGCTTGGGACCAGAAGTGTTTTGGACTTTGAATTTTTTTCAGATTTTGAAATATTTGCATAAACATAATGAAATTACTTGGGGATGGGACCCAGATCTAAGCAAGGAATTCATTTATTCTTATATGCATGGCCTAAAGGGAATTGTATACAGCATTTTAGTGATCCTGCATTCACCTGTTGCATGAGGTCAGGTGTGGAATTTCCCACTTGTGACATCACTGGTACTCAAAAATTTCACATTTTGGAGCATTTTGGATTTTGGATTAGGGAAGCTCATCCTCTATGAATATGTTCCTTCCATATGCTCATGTATATTCTAAATTTCCATGGAGTAAAATCATTCTACAATCAGTTGTGGTCTGCAGGTAGCTGGAAGTTTCTATGCATTTTAGGAGGTTTCTTGTATGTAATCATGGATGCTTTTCCTCAAGGCCGAAGGAAGCTGAACAGATTAGCAGGCAAAGAATATTGATCATGGAAGCAGCTTTATAAGAGCTTTTGCCTTTTAGAAGCAAGAGCCTCTGTGTACATAGATGTTTGTCTTGCCACATCTTTGATTTTATTTTGACATTTTTATGTTGGGAGATGTATATTTTTATAGTGGGAAGATTCCAGTTCATGTGGTACAGTGTTTCTGTAAGTTTCCTAAGGATGACATGCACCAGCGATCTGGGCCTCAAAATGAAGCTACTTAGTGTATCCAAGGGAAAGGTCCGAGCATATTCAAAACCTCTAAGGTATCCATATCAATAGGAAAGAGACCCAGACTAAATGGCTATCCATGCTCACAGCTAGTCAGCAACCGAGCTGGGTGGACACTGGGGGCCCCCATCCTAGTCTGTGTTCTCTCTACCTTGCTCCCCTGTGTCTGGAACACTTAGGGCCAAGATGAGATTTTGGAGGACTTTTTCAGCTTTCCTGCAAACAGAGATAACTAAACTTTACATCCTCCAAAAGCAGGGCAGCTTCTTATTGAACTTTGAATCCCCAGTACCTAGCACATAGAGAAGCTCAATAAATGAGACAGAAGAAGTAAAACCCCCTGAGAATGGAGCACGTTGGGCTGTGTGGTCCTCACACAATGGCTTTTCCGTGGCTTTGTGTTTCCCAGGTTCTTCCGTGCAACGACTTTTACAAAAGTAAATCTGTTGTTCCAGGACCTTGTCATTGTAAATGTCCATCACATACTTGGGCATTTTGTTATCTTAGAGTTTGAGTCATTTAAAAATAAATCACCATTTTTAAGAACTCCTGGGAAAGAAGCCTCTTTGTTTTTCTTGAATATCCAAACTTAAATAATCGGACCTTTAAGTCACATCCTCTGTTTTGTTTAAAAACGAAAAGCAGATAAAACTGTTGTTTTCCACTGAGCATTTTCACATGTCCTGGGGAACAGTTCATTTGGAGGGAAGTATGTTATGATTTAAAGCCTTACAACTTCAAAATTCATTTAAAAAACCCGGGAGGTCAGCCCATCCTCTGTGAGGCTGCTCTTAATGTAAACCGCCTGCGTGGACAGCACACAGGTGCAAGGCTTCGAAGGCATCAGGAAATGAAGCTTTGGAAGACATCAGGCACTGGCCTGAAACGTTACTTCATGACTTGCAAGAGGGCTGCAAGCAGGAGCTGAACCGAAGGAGAATCATGTGGATGTAATCCGTCAGGTGAAACAGCCAGCAGATCGATAAGAATTCTTTTCTCCATCTGGTCCACATTTGATGGCTTCACAGGATGGTCAGGGGAATGGGGAGGAGGAGAAGGTGAGGAGAGAGATCTAACAGGACTGGATAACTCGTGACGTCTAATTCAAGCTCCCAAGGGCTTAGTCTTGATCATTTTAAAAGGAGGGGAAACTCCCCAATGTTGCAGCCTCTGGCACATGCATGACTCATATTTTGAGAAAGAAAGGCAATCAAGAAACCAAGGAATGCCAATGTGTGACATTTAACAGACCCAGGGAAGGGAACCCTTTTTTAGTGTGTGGTTAAGTGCTGTGATCATTTCGTCCTTTTTCATGATGTTAAGTAAACCATTATAAAATGAAATTGTTAGCACCAGCGTTGTGTCAGAAAGTCAAAATTCATGGCTTGTGACTGGGTTTATTATGTGACCGTTGGGGATGTTATTTGTGAGCTGACACTGTCAAGACCACTCCAGAAAAGGAGAGTGCACATGAGACTTTCCGGAGACCACTGGTTTATTTCAGACTCAACCTCTCCCAGCAATAGTGCAGAGGAAGATTTAGCTAACTCAGGACGCATGGTCCAGGGGATGCCGGAATAGGATCTTTGGAAGAAGAACATTTGAAGGATCCTGGCTGGCCCCAGAAAACAAGCCATCTTATCTGTTTTTCTAAACTCTCTTCTTTTTCCCCACTCAGCACTGACCTCTCTCCAATTAATTTCTGATTCCCAGGAACGGAACGATTGTGCTTGCCTGAGCACGTTTCCAGTGATTGCGTTCTATCCTTGATTCTGTTCTCTCTTTTAGAACACAAGTCCTTAAAGGGAAAGAAATAAGCCTATTCTTTTATTTGTGCCCAGGCATCTGGTATCTTTCAAAATGTCCCATCGTTGCTGACTTGACTGATAAAAAAAAAACCTTGTCTGATTGGAGAGTCTGTCTGATTTAAGCCCACTGTCAGAATTTATCACAGGCTGCACTTATGCAAATGTGCTGAATGGGCTCATGAGTTGCAGATCTGTTGACAAATCTTCCAGAAAAAAAAAAAAAATTGAGAGAAACTATTTAAGCTGAGAACAGGGCTTAGGTTGAAAACCTGTCTATATAGAGAAGCTATGGTAGCCATTCGCATGCTTTCTCTATGAAATTGATGAGACTTGTGTCTCATTCATCTATATAAAAATTGATATAATGCTTTAAATCGATTGGGCAGTCTATAAATAATTATGTCAGAGGATTAGGAAAATATTCAGATTCCATCAATTTCTACTGTAGCCACTTTCTCATTCATTCTCTCTCAGAAATAAGCCAAGATGAGTTGAAGCTTCACTTGTCTATTTCAAAGCCTGTGTCTGAGCCAGGTGACTTCTCTCAAGGGAAGAGCTATAGACTTTGATGAAACCAATGGTTTGACAAGCTGACTGTGCTCAGTAAGCCCACCCAGTAACTTCACTCATACATTTCTGTGCTTTTCCCCTGGCAAGTGGGATCTTGGTAACAGATGTCGCCAACAACCTACTAGTAAGAGTGAATTGAAAAGCAGAAGTACATAAAAATTCAATGTACTCCCCCAGTCAAATGGACCAGAAGAACAATTGTAGCCAATACGAACGACTTCATAGTCTGGGTCACTGGCCGCTCAGGCTCTCCTGGAAGGTCTTCATGAAGAGAGAAAAGAGTAGAGTGGGTGCCCTTCAACCTGAGGAAGCCATCAAGCTTTGCTATACATCAGACTAGTATGTATTTATCCAATAGTTGTACCAAAAAAACTACTTGTAAATGGGAATATTGGTTTTGGGAAGTTAAAAATTGTCATGCTTGTTGGATGATTAATACCCTCCACAGATTCCTCAGAGTTCCTGGTGCTCATTTCTAAACAGGTTTAGGGTGGCAGAAAAAAAGTGGTAATGGTGACCCACCCACTATGCACATAAAGGCACCACATTTCAGCTCTGTGTTCTGGGTCCAGAATTATCTTCACTTTGCCGGGGTGGGGCGGGGTGGGGGTACTTCATTAACTGCAGACATGTAGTTTATTTGTAAATAAACTACATGAGTTAAATTCCATTGAAGTCTGGAGGGCAAAAGGGAAATTCCAGGGAAAACTCTTCCACCCGGCAACTAACACAGAGCCCATGAGAGGAGCTCTAGGAGGGCCTGCCACTTCTCACCCCTCTGCGATGGGCACCCCAAAAAAGACTCGGGTTTTTCACGTGGGTGACCGTGGCAGCCCCTTGGCAGATCACTCTGCCCCTTCCTTGCCCTCCCACCTTGGTTTCAGTAGGGCAGTCAAAGTGCTCTTTCTACAGTGTGGCTCAGAGGGTATCAGCCTCCTCACCTTCTGGGAGAGAGTCAGTAGACAAAGGAGAGGAGGCCGAGTAAAATTTAAATTTCCAGTAATCAATCATTTTTAGCATAAATATGTCTCCAAAGTTACACGAAACAGGTTTACACTATTTTTTGTTTATATTGCTTTCCTACTGCTATGGTAACAGATTTCTACACATTAAGTATCTTAAAAAAACTCACAAATGGATCTTATACTTCTAAAGATGAGAAGTCCAAATGGGTCTCACTGGGGTAAAATCAGAATAGTGGCAACATGCATTTCTTGGAAGGCTCTTCTCCTCGCCTTTTCAGATTGATAGAGGTAGCTTGACCCCTGGCTGTGGCACCTTCCTCCATCTTGAGGTGCAGTGATTGAATCACCCTGTCCTCCTCCTGGACAATGCCTCCCCTCCTCCATCTCTTGGCCTCTCGCTTCCATCTTTAAGGACTCTTGTCATGATGTTGGGCCCACCTGGGTGATCCAGAATAATATTGTCTAGACTTCTAATGTAATCCCATCTACAAAAATCCTTTCTGGATCTGGTTCTGGGGATTTGGGCATGACATCTTTGGCAGAGTGGGGGGATATCATTCTGCTCACCCGAGTGTTATCTGAAATTCGACTATCGAATTGGTGAACTGTGCTTTTATTTTCTAAATCTGGCAACCTTAGTCCATGGCTTACATCTTATTCAGAGGGAAAGCCATTATCCTTTCACTGCCTCTCCAGGGTCCCCTGATGTGACCCCTTGCATACTCCATTCTGACCACACTGGCTTGCTTTCTGTTCCTGGGACCCTTTCAGGCACACTTTCGTCTCAGGTCTTTTGCTTAGCATTCTCCTTACCCTCTCCCCCATGGGCTCAGCTTCTCCCCTACTTCACTGTTGCCTGTAGATCCTGGAAGAAATGCCATCTGTCCCATGAAACTTTCATTGAACACTCTCTCTCCATCAATCACTGGTGCTCCCAGGTCCTCCACTTTATTTTCTATAACACTAACCACTGTCTGCAGGGTTGTGCTTTTTGCTTTTACATTTTGTTGACTGTGTCTATGTCCCTTCATGCTTTGGCCACCACTAGAATACCCATTCAGGAAGATTTTATCCCGGCTCTGCCTCCCATACCTAAAGAGTCCCTAAAACATCAGAGGGGTGTAGTTTGTCTATTGTGCCAGGCTAGCTCAGACGCAGGTAAGGACGCGGAGTCAAGACCCCAGACTTGGGGAGTTGGGTGGAAGCAGGCTTGTGGCAAGCAGCATGCAAACTCCTTTATTGTGGGAACAGCCATACGTTTTATAGGTTTCTTGCCCAATCACAATGTACCACGGGGGATCAGACCACCAGGTTCCTATATGGGTTCCCTTGGTAACACTGAGTCAACTTGGGGCAGTTGTTTACTTTCCTAGGTAGGAGAAGCGGAACTCTCCTCCTCGCAAGTTTTCCTTACACACTTGAGACGTTCACTGCTGCCAGCCAAGAACTAGGATTTCTCCCAACGGAGGGGCTCAAGAATTAGTTGTCAACTGAATAAATGAATAAATGACTCAACAAATGATATATTTCTAGAGTGGATGAAGTTATGACTTATCCTTGTCTTGCCAGATCTAAGTAAATGATTGCTTTTATTTGTACATTGAAGGGAAGTCTAAACAAATTCTCTTTAAATAAGCTCATCTAAAAATAGGAGTGATTCCTGGTTGTGATTTATAGGAATCTATTAATGATTTTTTAAGAGGGGTGCTGAGGGGGAAATGTTTTTGCAAAAGCTGTCACTCCTGTACTCTTATGCTCCGTTCAGTTCTGACCCATAACTATTGTGTATTTCATTTTAGTGGCTAGGTTTTGTTACAGAGAAGTAAAATTTTCCTGCAGTCTCTAATTAATGATAAGAAGAACAAATAAGCCCTAAGAAATAATTCTTTGAATCTTCTAACTCTTTTCTTAAGTGTGGAGTTCTTTATTAAATCCATAAACTATGAAAGTTTCATAGATATGAATGGCACCATTCTAGGGAATTTAAGTGAATCTTTTTCTTAGGGTCTTAGGAGAATTGGCAGAGAATAAGAAGAGAGAGGTCCTAAGGCCTCCTTCAATATAACAAAAACACCTCGGTGAGCCCAAATTCTGTATTGGACAGATAAACCAGAGTAGTGTAGACGCTTTGTGGACAGGATGTTGAACCAGCATTTTAAACAATATGACAATAGGGCTTCCATGAAAGGCAGCAGATTTCAAAATATTCCTAAGGGAAATAATGACAAAAGATTACAGCAGAAGGTTCTGAAATATTTAAGTCGAAATATATTTGAGTGAATGAATGAATGATTAAATGGGCTCATGAATAAAAGAACCAAACAGTGATGCTAGGGGTTTCTCTCAAACGTGAGGCATCTGTGACTTCCCCACAAATCGTCTTGCCTTTGTAACAACTTTTAACACAGATATTGTCTTTTATCTCAGGATATAAACAGACTGAAGCCCTTTGACCCAGACTTTTTTTTGGAATACAGACAGTAAACATTTATGTAGACAAGGATGCCCCCGTCCCTGAATTGTTTCGTGATTTATCTCTGAATCCCAAGCATTTCAAAAGAATACTTTTTCTTCCGGCTAACACGGGAGGCAAGTGACTGATCTGCTGCCTGATATTAGAAAAACATTGTTCTGTCAAAGCCATGTGCTTTCCCGCTTCCTCTAGCCAACCCGTTTCTCTCTTCTTTTAATTTTTCAGTAGATGGAACTGGGCATTTTGACTTTGAGTTGCATCTTATTTTACATTTTCTCTCTTAAAGAAAAAATCTTGGTTACCCAACAAGACTGGGAAACCTGTAGCTGTAGAAAGAGCTAGGGCTTTGAAGCTTGAAGGCCCAGAGAATCTGCTACTTGATCTGAATTGGATAAATGTCCTCCAAGGGTCCATGTGTACAAGGCCTGGTCCCCAGGGTGGCATTGGCAGGTGGTGGATCCTTGAAGAGGTGGAGCCTAGCGGGAGGTCCTGAGGTCACTGAGAGCATTGCCCTGAAGGGAACTGGGGGACCCTGGTCTCTTCTGCCTTTTGTGAGGTGAGTGGTTCTCCCATCTTCCAGCGTGCCCATCAGAGTCCGGAAGCAATGAGTCCACTGGATCTTGGACTGAAATCTCCAGAACTGTGAACTAAATAAAACTTTTCTCTTATAAGTTAGTTATCTCATATATTCTGTTATATGATGCTAAGCTAATTCAAAAAGTTAATGATTTTTTTTACTTCATCTTATAGTATTATATTTCTATCTGTATGATGGAGATGATATATACTTGATATTGTTGAGAGAATTATACACAAGATGATAAATGTGGAAAGAATTAACATGAGGCCACAACATCGTATGTGCTAAAACATACTAATTTTTCTCTTTCAGACGCAAAGGACATGAATCATATCATCCACAGTTTGGGACCAGGCATGGAGTAAGTGCTCAATAAATAGTGATTGATGGTTTGATCATAATTTCATTGTTGAGTTTGAGAAGCACTTAAAACTTCTCCCTTTGCCAAAGTCTGTTGGTTTTACCTTTTGTCAAGAGCCAGCCTGTAAACCGTTAATGGAATGGCATACAAACTTCTAAGTCCCTGTCCTACTCGAGAGATGAATTTAAAAAAGAAAGTCTTTTAGAGACAATTCATTGAGTCTTTCATCCCTGAAAGGATGTGTTCTTTGCAGTGTCTGACTACAGAATTCTTCAAGATAAGCCCTTTTCTCCTTACCAGGCACCTGTACAAACTGAGTTATGACTAAAGATTTCTGGGTTGTTCATTTATTGACACTGTCAGAAAAAAAACTTGCCCAAATTAAAACAATGTTCCTCTGTCCCTCAATAAAGGAATATCTGTACTTAGAGCAAAACAGTTTCTGTTCTTGCTGACACCCAAATCTAAGCCTACTTGGGGTCTCTGCATTTTCCCAGATGTTCCTGGGACGCCAGCTACACAGGTGAACGGCCTCTGTATGGAACCTCAGCATGGACACTGCCCAAAAGCATCCCCACAGTTGGGCCTTTGCTCTCTGTAACTATTGGCCTGGAAGAGGCAGCCCTGCCCTTCTGAGAATTCAGGCTCAGGTTCATGCATGGGTACCCACTCGTGAGAACAAATTTCTATGTCTGTCTCTTTTATACTTCATAAATTTGGTTATAGACCATTTTTATCTATATTTATTGGCACCTTGGGCTTTTTAAATGCCTTCACATTTATATACCCACTCCTGCTATTTTAAAGTCGCATCATGTTTTTGTTTTAAAACAATATAATTCAAGCGGATGGCCTACCTTGTTAACACAGTTAGCTTCAAATGTTTTCTTGGTTCAAAGAGTGAAGATTTATGACCCTTGGTCATTTTTTCGAAAGGATGCAATGTAGACTCATCACCATCACGAACTTACAACAAACATGTGTGTAAGCTGCTACTGCACTTGTGACACCATATTTATGAAACCTAATTATTAAATAAATTAACTGAATTTATTATTTTCAATGACAACTTTACAAGGCAGACGCTATCATCATTTGCAGATGAGGCTAGTGAGTTCTGAGACACTAGAAAACTGGAGGTCACACAGTTAGTGGCTGGTAAATTGAAAGGGAACTCTAATTAATTCCCTAAGGCTGCCATGATGAAGGACCACAAACTGGTTGCCTTGAAACGACAGAAATGGATTTCCTTGTAGTTCTGGAGGCTAGAAGTCTAAAATCATGGAGTCAGCAGGGCTGTCTTCCTTCTGAGCCTCTAAAGAAAGACCCTTGCCTTTCCAGCCTTCAGTGGCCCCAGGCATTCCTGAACCTGTGTCCCCATTTCTCCTACAGCTTCATGTGGTTGTCCCTGTGCGTCCTTGTGTCTGTCTGTGCCTTGACTTCACATTTCCCTCCACAGCAGTGTCCAGATTTCCGCCTTCTCATAAGGACATCAGTCATTTTGGATTAAGGCCCAGCGGAATGACCTCGTCTTAACTTGACCACATCTGCAAAAACTGTCGCTACTTTAGATGACAAGACATTCACAGACACTGGGAGTAAGTACGGCAACATTTCTCTTTCCAGGGGACACAATGCAACCCCTAACACAAAGCCAGTTCATCTGGTTATAGAATCCATGTTTTAAATGAAGTTTTTCCATCATGCAGATTTCTCAAAGGTTTTGCTTGGTGGCAATGAATGGCCTTCCAGGTGTCCCCTCTGCTGAGGATGAAGCTCGTTGAAATACCTGACTTCTGCCTTCTTTGCAGAATCACCTGACTTCATAGACTCCATGCACACCCACCAAAAAACTGGGTTTCCACCACACAAAGAAAATAAGCATGTTCCAAAATCTTATTTGGGATTTCTTTCTCTCTTGGATTTTCATAATAGCTCTTGTCCTTTCATGGTCCTGGAACAAGAGAAAACAGGCACTTTCTTCAGGTCCTCATTGCACACAGACCCCAGGGAGCTGGGCAGTTGCTGTGGAGAAACATGGCTGCTCTTTTCCAGGCAGGGGGCAGGAAGCTTGCTGAATCTTCAGCAGCGGAGCCACAGCCTGGGAGTTTTTCACCTGTCTTTCCTCCTCTGGGCACAGATTCCTGCCACTAGACTGCTGGGGCAGCCAGACTGGAATCTTTTTAAAGGTTAGCAAGTTTGTTGCCATCTGTCTTTCTGTGTGTGTGTGTGTGTGTGTGTGTGTGTGCGCGGGGCTTGCTCATGATTCTGTACAATGTGCAAATTTAGAACTTCCTTGGAACAATGCTGAGGGAACCAACCTTAGCTCTGGCTTCCTGTCGCCCTGGACTTCAGGCATCCAGGAATTCCCTGAATGCATAGATCTTTGAGGCAGCTGAGAAATGGCAGTGAATACCATGGTAAGAGTAGCTGGGATAAAATTTTACAGCTATATAAGACCACCTAGTTCAAACTCTGAATTTCTCCATTGTTGAAATAGGGGACTGTAAAATCTAAGTGCGTGATCTGAGGTCACACAGTCAGTTTGAGGCAAAGCTGACATGAGGACTTAGGTTTCCCTGATTCCCAGTCCAGGGCTCTCTTCAATAAACTAATGAATTGGTACATTTGATAGAGCTTTTCTCTTTTCAAAGGGCTTTCAAAGAGCATTTCATCTCTTGCTCCCAACAACATAGTAATCAGAGAATTGATTTGGCTCCATTAAGAGCAGTACAGTCTACAGCATATGTCCTTCTTTCAAACCAATCTGGATTTAATTCTGCAAATGTTCTCTCTCCATTCTTTTGTGTTTATGTTTATTCCCCTGTACCTTTGTATTCTGCTCAGGGTTAGCAAGGTTCAGAATTTGTTTTCCACTAAATGCTTTCTGATAAGAATCCCATCCTTTCCAAACCTTCTTCCAAGTTCCTAAAGTGATATGCCCCGAGGTTGCTGATCATATGCTTATAACTGGCAGTTGCTGCCATTATTACTTTCGAACCTTCTATTCCCATCTTTATTTCTCTGCTCACCCCGATGGTTGTTTCTCTGCCTCAGGTATACGTAAAGAACACAGGCTCTGGGTCACACATGTGAGTTTGAACCTAACTTTGCTTTGTCACTTATTGCCAGGTGACCACTGTGTTGTCACAGGTATGATAAAAAATAAAACAATAGACAAGATGTAATCTTTCACCAAAAGGAGCTGGGGTGCTTAAATAGGATGACAAATATTTAGTACCTGGCACATAAGTAGTCAATACGTATTAGCTCCTGCATGAAGTTTGTACCAATGGACTTTGGTTAATGTGGGAAGTTATTTAAATTATAAAATGAAGAGGACACACATGTATCAGAATTCAGATTAATAGCCTCCACATTTCCTGCATGAGCTTTGTGGATGGGGCAAATGCTGAGGGCAGTGGAATGGTGTCTGATACCATATGATTCTAGTAATGTGGATTGTGAACAATGGTCAGCAAAGTCTGAAAACAAATTAGGACACTGTGTTAGTTTTCTGTCACTATGATGAAATGCCTGAGAAAATCAGTTTAAAGGAGGAAAGATTTTTTTTTTTTTTTTGACTCACAGTTTCAGAAGTTTCAGTCCATGGTCACTTGGTTCTGTTGTTTCTGGGCCTGTTAGTAAGGCAGGACATCATGGTGGGGATCAAAGTTGTTCATTCCTTAGCAGCTGGGAAGCAAAGAGAGCTTGCTGTCATAACAAAGCTCCTTCGCCTAAACCCAGTAAGCTATTATTCCATAGTGGATTGATCCATTCTGAGATCAGAGCCCACGTGGCTTAGTCACCTCCCGAAAGCACTCCTTCAGCACTGCTGCACTGGGGACCGTGCCTTCAACACCTGAGCTTTGTGGGGACATTAAGGATTCAAACCCTGACACTGAGAGAATGGCATAGTTTATTATGGCAAATTATGTCAACATTGATGAAAGAAAAAATGTTCCATGTCTTTTTATTATGTAAATTTCTTTTTATTTTTACAGACTGCATTTTGATTCATTGTACACAAATAGGGTATGACTTTCCATTTCTATGGTTGTATACAATGTATATTTACACCATTCATGTAATCATACATATACACAGGGTAATACTGTCTGTTTCATTCTACTATCTTTCCTTCCGCCACCCTTCCCACCCCATTTTCCTCTACACCATTCCAAGTTCCTTCATTCTTCTCTCCCCACCTCCTGGCCATCCCCCCTCATTATGTATCATCATCCATTTATCAGAGAAAACATTTGGCCTTTGGTTTTTTGGGCTTGGCCTATTTCACTTAGCATGATATTTTCCAACTTCATCCATTTACCAGCAAATGCCATAATTTTATTCTTCTTTAATGGCTGAGTAATATTCCATTGCCTATATATACCACAGTTTCTTTATCCATTCATCAATTGAAGGGCATATTGGTTGGTTCCACAATTTAGTTATTGTGAATTGAGCTGTTAAGAACATTGATGTGGCTGAGTTACTGTAGTATGCTGATTTTAAATCCTTTGGGTATAAACTGAGGAGTGGGATAGCTGGGTCAAATGGTGGTTCCATTCCAAGCTTTCTGAGGAATCTCCATACTGCTTTCCAGAGTGGCTGCACCAATTTGCAACTCTATCAGCAATGGATGAGTGTGCCTTTTTCCCCGCATCCATGCCAACACTTATTATTGCTTATGTTCTTAATAATAGCCATTCTAATTAGAGTTAGCTGAAATCTTAGGGTGGTTTTAATTTGCATTTCTCTAATTACTAGGAATGTAAGCACTTTTTCATATATTTCTTAATCACCTGTATATCTTCTTCTGTGAAGTGTCTGCTAGTTCCTTAGCCCATACCTATCTATCGTGGGCCACATACTTTCTACTTTGTGATTACATAAACATTATCCAATTTGGCCTTCAGCCCTATCAGATAAGAACACTTATTCCACATTCAGATGATAAAGTTAAAGCTCAGCTTTTTCTTGTAGCTGACACAGATCATGCAGCTCAGTTGGGATGGAGAGAAATGTGAATCCAGATTCCTTCCACTTTCTTGATGTCTCTGTATGAAGGCTGAGCTTTGCAATGGGTGGGCCAGGCAACATGCGTTGGCGGTTCCCACTGAAGGTTTAGTTAAAGGATTCAGAGTCCCAGTCATTACTTCCTTCACCTGAGCACATTAACGAATGGTATGGGTGTGGTTTGACTGTCCCCCAAGGATCCACTATAATTGAAGACTTGGTCTACAGGGGACAGCACTGTGAAGAGATGGAATCTTTAAGAGGTGGATCCTAGTAAGAAGTTCGTGGGCCAATTGGAGGGGTCCCTCAGAGGGGACTGAGACACTCCAGCTCTCTCTGCTTCCTGGCTTGAGATGTAACCTAGTTTGCTTCTGTGTATGTACCTGCCATTGCTATCAGCACAGGAGATAGAGAAGCCTGCCTTGTGCTCTTTGGACTTTGAACCTTGAAAACTGTGAGCCGAATGAAGCTTTGCTTGTTATAAAGTTAGTTGCCTCAAGTATTTCAATATAGCAGTGCAAAGTTGATGACTTCAGAGAGCCTCCACACGAGGGTCACCTGGACTCTACTTTCGGCATTTGTTTGGGATGATATTGCAGAGCTAAATGTCTCTGTCCTCCCCAGATTCATAAGTTAAGACTCTAATCTCAAATGGAATAGAATTTAAAAGTGGAACCTTTGGGGGGTGACTAGATTGTGAGGGTGGAACACTCTTGATGGGATTCGTGCCCTTATGGAAGTGACCCTAGAGAGCTGTCTACCAAGTGGTCACACCAAGAAGATAGCAACCTGCAGCCTCACCAGAGCCTGGCCATGCTGGCATCCTTACCTCAAACTTCCAGCCTCTAGAAATGTGAGAAATAGATTTCTGTTGTTTATAAGTCACCCAGTCTCTCGTGTTGGGGGAGACGTTCCTGGTCAGAGAAATTGGAATTGATAAAGTCAGGTATCCTTGCTGGCGGCCATGGCCAGATGGCACTCAGAGTAAGTGTTGCCTATGAATCATGAGACTACCTGCCTGACCACTGGAACAAGTCTTGATAGTAAATGCAAAGTGGATTTGTCCTCATGTTTTAGTCCTTTGTGACTGCTAAACATTTTCAACTCCTTTCCAGGGGGCAAATTCAACAAAATGGCCAATACTACTTGGAAATGAGAGGGATTAATTATGCATATATATGTTTTTTAAATTTGATTTAATTTACTGCTTTGTAACTTCTTTTTCCCATTTAAAATAAATTTTAAAACTTTTTATTAGTACAGTATAATTATACATAATATTGGGGTCTGTTTTGACAAAATCATACATACATGGAATACAATTGGTTCCATTTTAGTTCCCAGTACTTCCTCTTTGCCTCCCCTTCTCCTTCCCCTGTCCCCCTTCTTCTATTCTACTAGAATTCTTTCTGCTTATTTATTGTTTTTTAAATTGGTACTTTACAGATGTACATAAAGGTGAAATTCATTGGGATATATTCACATATGTGCACAGCATAATTTGGTCAATTTCGTTCTGTGGCTCCTCCATTTTCACCATCCTTCCTCCCTTCCCTTCAATCCCTTCCTTTTATCTGCTGATCTGCCCTCTAATTTCATGGTATTCCTTTTATCTCCTTATTTTTAAACTCTAGCTTCCGCATATGAGAGAAAATGTAGTCCAGTCAAGTCGACCCTTGACTTTCTGAGTCTGGCTTATTTCACTTAGCCTGATGTTCTCTAAATCCATCTATTTATCAGCAAATGCCATAGTCTCATTTTTCCTTATATCTGAGTAAAACCCCACTGTGTAGATATACAATTTCTTTATCCATTCATGTGTTGATGGATACCTGGGCTGTTTCCATAACTTGGCTATTGTGAATTATGCTTCTATAAACATTGGTGTGCCTGTATCACTATACTATGCTGATTTTAGTTCTTTTGGATTCAATATGAAGCAGTGGGACAGCTGGGTCATATGGTAATTCCATTCCTAGCCTTTGAGGAATGCATACTGTTTTCCAAAGTGGTTGTACTAATTTTGCAAATTAATTTTTGAATACTATCATATTTTGTGTGTTTGCCTAATAAATGACCTGTAAAATGTAGATATTTATATCCAAATATCTTAAAGGAAAATGAACATCATCTCAGAGTTACCTTCATGGAGAAAGTCAATTTTTTATGAGTAGTTTTAGAAAAGTCATATTCTAACTCAGCATTTTTATTTCTTAAATGACCTATGCAAATATTGTTTTGACAAGTCTGAAATTGGTAATTTTATATCTTAATGGTCTTGAAGTCTATAAATATTGACTTTAAAATTTTCAATTGCTATCACTGTGTATATGCATATTTTTTTCTTTCGGTGATCAAGGAAATACAGATAAATACAGAGATGAATCTAATTACTTCTAAACCACTTACCTAAACCATTGCTGATTTCCATGTAGCCCACACTCGTAATAACTTAGCCCTGAGTTAAGGAAATCTTTACCCTTGGCTTGCAGGGCTTGGCTGAGGAACGAAGAATAGCCTGAATCTATGGGTCTGATGAATATCTCATCAGAATGAACCATATCTTTAGAGGTTTTGCATTATTCCTATAAGGGTTCATATGTTTCTCTACCAAATGAGAAGTTGTTTCAACAATGAAAGTAGAAAAACATCTACTTTTCTTTGTTATGCCTTTCTTTTGTTCCCATTTTATCAAATACCATCTGGAAAATGTAGAGAAATGTTCTGTGTGTGATATATGAACTAGTTCAGCAGTATCATTGGGATGAAGAGGAAGTTTGTAGCACAGTAAAGGGAAAATTATAGGATGAGCTGGTGGATTTTAACAAGCTAATGATAGGACCATCAGCAAGTTCAGAGTATTCCCAAAATTGCATATGTGTTCAGCTGTTTTGCCTTATTATTTGTTGAATTTTAAGATTTATGTATGTACATTTTCAAAAACATAGAAAGATACCATAGTAATTAAAGTCAGGCTGAATTTATCATTCCTATAGAATTTGGATAGCAAGTGAACACATTACAGGCTGTTGTCCTCGAGATTAATTTATGCTAGCTCCATAACTTGCACATGAATTCTTCCAAGTTTATATTATTTTAACCCAAGTTTCTCCTAGGAATTGGAAGAGAAACAAAAGGTTGTTTTTGATACTGCCATACTTCGTTATTGTGACATTTGTCCTCGGTAAGATCATCTCTTCTCCAAGTGTACTTCTAGTGGGTTTGATAATAAAAGCAGATTTCTGAGAAATTGTCTTGTTTTATAATGGTGAATTATGTTTGGGGATTATAGGACAACTGAGCAATATGTAGCTGTCCCAGTGCCATGTATCCTTTTGGAAGGAGCTGTGCCTTCTCAATTACTCTTTGAAAGATCACATTCTTCTTGGACTTTTGGAGTCTGCATCCAGGGATGTTTGGGGGTTGATCCTGGACAGCACTCCTGCTTATTAGCTCAGGGTGTTCTTGGGAGGCGTTTGAAGTCAGCTGGTGCCCTGCTGATGGAGCTGCTGAGTTCAGCATCACATCGACATAATTTCGTGATGTGTTTGCACGCAGGGCTTTGGTGCTGTTTTTGAGTGAGGTAAGCACTTTAGGATGGAGGTTGACAAGGTGATCTGCTGGCTACCTGCTTTGCAAGGTGCTTTGTGTACTTCTGCTTCCCGCAATCCTGATGATACTTCTAAGGTGCGTTAATGGTGCTTGTTATTTGATGGCCTAGGACTTTAAATATAGCCAAGGAGGTTTACTTTTGCTAGACCTCTAAGAATTTAAACCAAAATGGCTTCCTGCTATTAAAGCTCTGATGTATTCTTTACAGAAACAGTGGAGTTTATTGGGGTCATTAAACTAGTTTATTGGTTTCATTCATCTAGAGACAGTCTAGATACAAATGGACTCCTTGATAGTCATTCATAAAAGTATAGTAGTCCCCTCTTATCTGTGGTTTCCCTTTTCATGGTTTTAATTACTCACAGTTAACTGTGGTCTGAACTATTAAATAAAAAATGCCAGAAATGATTCATAAGTTTTAAATAACTTTTACCATAATACATTGGTATAATTGTTTTATTTTATAATTAGTTACTGATGTTAATCTCTTATGGTGCATAATTTATAAATGAAAATTTATCATAGTTATATGTTTATAGGGAAAGCCATAGCACATGTGTAAAGAGTTCTAGACTATCCATGATTTCAGTCATCCACTGGGGGTCTTAGGAAGTATTCCTTGTGGATAAGGGGGCTATTGTAATATAGTCTCTACTTGTATTTGAAGAACTGCTTCCTGATTAAAATTCAGAAAATGTTATGATGAAAACCAGTTTTCCTTTGATAATAAGAATCATGTTGGACTAAAACTGACTCCATGATTCTTCACCAGAAACCTGGATACCAGTGAAATCTATAATTCCCTTGTTATGGTTATCTTCTCTTCAGCCCTGGATTTCCCAGAGAACAGCTCTAGTTTTGAGTGGACCCAGAAAATTAGCATCCCAGTGCTGTCACATCCTCTGTCTCTTCAGGTGCATTATTAAATTGCTTTGCACTTTGGCTTCTTTGTCTGTACAAGGATAGCTCCCTTCTCTACTACATAAGGTTGTTGCTAAAATTCCATGAAGATATAGATACTGTGGCATAGTAGCCAACACTTAATGTGCTTTCCTTTACCTCTAGGAAATGGTCTCTGTGGTGTTCTTGAGAACATGAAGCAGCCTTCCTCAGAGAAACTTTTCTATTCTGGACCCACTCAACATAACAGCACACACACACACACACACACACACACACACACGCACGCACGTTTCTCATTATTCATCATGGAGTCTAAAACGCTATGTTAGTGGTCTAGCTCTTTGCATGGTGGAGTAGGTTTGCATTACTGTTCAGCAGTAGTCAGTTCTCCTGGGGGATTATACTTTGGTGCTCCATGGAGGACAGGCATGGCCATGTTGGCTGCTCTGGTTAGTGACATGGGAGGGGAAGTAGTGTGTGTCACTTCTGAAGAGAAGTTTGATGAGACAGTTGGTGCCTTGCCACATGTGACTTCCCTGTGCCATGGTCAGAGGCAAGATACATTTAGTGCCAGGCGATGTGACCCAGTGAGGATCGCTACATTGAACAGGATTCTTTCCCCCCAGTTCATAGTAGATATGTGAATGGTAGTAATCGTTTGTGGTTTTGAGCCACTAAGATTTGGGGGCTGTTTGTGAGCACAGCATCACCTAGCCATCCTGCCTGAGATAATGATAATCATGTTTTAGGCCTTTAGGGTAGTCCATTGAGGTCCTAGGAGGAGCAGCTATTGGCATAAGATCTGACATTTTACTGCTGCCAGTATTCTGCCCACCCCCACCGCACATACCATTTTACAACCCAGATCATCAGTCTGCGAACATCCTAGTCAGCCATTGGTCTGCTGGTCAGCCTGCAAACATTCTTGACAGTCATTGGTCCAGATTGTTGGCCCCAAATGGACTTTGCATGTTTCTTACCATGGGTCTTTTCCAGCACTACCTGGGCAGTGAGAACCTAAAACAGAGCTATCTCATGATAGGGACCAGAAAATGCAGATTTCCAAAAGGCCCTGGTGGGGTTAAGTAAGTAATATGTGGGTTTCACTTTTAGTTTTAACAAAAACATAGCCTTAGTCTAAAGATTCTCACACTTTAATTACCTGAACAGGTTGTTGAAACATAGATCGCTGGATTTCCAGTTCAGGAAGTCTGGAGTGGGGTCCAATAATTAGTGTTTCTGAGAAAATGCCAATACTGCCCTTTGAGAACTACTCCCTTAAATCAGGGACACCAGGTAAATCAGGGGCATCTTCCTTAATCAGAGCAAAAGGAGACAGCTGGGAGGAAGTGGTTTCTTTGGTCCCATTGAAGATTGCTGCCTTTCGTCCTTTAAACCAAGCACCTTGACAAGTGACTGCTGGGTGAGCTGGCCAAGTCCCATGTTTCACGCCCTGCAGTTGATGCCACAGATACCTGAGCTTTCCAAACGGTTCTTCCACATCATCGGAGGGTGTGTTTCAGTCCCAAGTTCAGAAGTCTGTTGAAGAGATTAATAGGTGACTGACTCAAACTTGGGAAATTTAAGGTATGACAAAATTCAAACAGAGTGGGAGAAGAGGGAATGCTTTCCAATTCATGGGCCACGAGACACGCAAATCTCAGAAAGTGGAGTGCATAAAAAGCCACATGGTTATGGGACCCATGAAAGTAAGTAGGACTGCTGGGTACCAACAAGTATGTGTAAACAGAGATGTGATTAATTCTGCATTCCAGAAGGGAAAAATGTCATGAAAATTTCTCCTTCAGTTCAGCAAAGAAAGAAATCACAGAATCTGTAAAAATATTTAGGAAGCTTATGTGGTCACTGCAGGATTGCAGTTTTTCCCATTTGCGGTTTGGGAACCAGAGAGAAAAAGTAATCCAAGCTTTCACAGAGTCATCAAGAGGTACATGGAAACAGGAAATGAACTACCTATTAAAAATCAGAGAATGATGTCAAAATAATTTAAAAATTGCAAAACTAATTCAGACTTTCACAAGATAAAGTTAACTTTGGAATATACTGTGCGCAGCAATCTAAAATAATTACACAGCTTCTTATAAAAATGATGGACTAACTATATGTATATGGACACTAAGTACATTTATTCTTATAGAAATGACAAGGCTAAGCCAGATAAAGAAAGTTCTTGGTTTGAACAAAAACTAATTATCTTCACAGGTTAGGGATAGCTTTGCCTCTTTTCTTTAAATAGTAACTTCTTTTTTTGCGTGTTCTGCTCTGAGTCTCATGATATTTGGCCAACGTTCAATTTCTACAAACCTAATAGAATTGACGTTGTAAACAAAATTTCTATGTAAATAAAATAAGCCAGCGTTCTGCCTAGAAAATAGCACAAACCTTTGCAGGAGGTTTTACTCCTGTTATTTGTAGAGGACTAAAGTTAACTAAGCCCATTGTTACTTCCTATTAAAAACCCGTAGGGGTAATAACTGACCAACGGCGGAACAACATTCTTTTAAAATAGTGTGTGTTCTAGAATAAGAGGAAACAACTGAAAGGGCGAGGGTAGAGGAAACTAAATAAAGTCTTAGCAGCTGTTAAACGGGGTTTGGATAATAATAATAATTATTATTGTTATTATTATTATTATCCAAATGCAGTGTGAAGTTACTGGAAAGTTTTCAGCAGAGAGTAGGTGCTCTGCTTTCCCTCTGACTACATTCAGTCTGGCCAAGGAGAAGACTTTAAAGGTAATCCAGAAGGAAGGACAGGGGTTCAGCAGCAGCTGATTGCAGGCGAGGAAGGATGACATGATGGTTACCATGCCTGGAGTTTGGGGTGGAAGTGGAACTGGAAGGAAAGGGATGGACGTTGCAGCTATTGTTTAAATTCTCTGCTGGGTTCCGTGAGTACCATGAAAAGCGATAAGGATGAGAAAGGTAGGTTGTTCACTGAAAGAATGAGAGGGGGATTGTTTCTGGAGACAGAATGGAGGCTTCATTGGTGAAATTTCTGATCCCGTCCAGAACATCCTGCTGAATGTTCCTAAACTCACTGAGGGGTAGATTCAACTTTTGAAATCTGTTTGTGGAATCATGGAGGATGGCAGGAGCAGATGGCTGTGAAGACTGTGAGGGTGTAACTTCGTGGGTCTCACACACACACACACACACACACACACACACACACACTGAGCTCTTCAAGCCTGTCTGTTATGCCCTCCTGAAAATTCTCCATCATCTCTTGGCTTTCTCACCAATTCTATAATTTGCAACAATTTGATTTTCCTGGTTCCAAGGAAATCTGCTTTCAGAAAGAGTGAGAGATCTTGAAGGCATTGCTTGTTTCCCTTTAACCAAAGAAATGTTTCAACACAGCCACACCCCGGCTTCACTTTGCCATATCATATAATTACAGCACGCCATGTCCTTACAAAACTCAAAGAAACATTCCCCAAATGGATTCTGATTTCATTTCCTAGAGGTTGGTTTGGTTATCAACAGCTTTCTTGTTCTGAGAAGTGAACTGAGGTTCCATATGATACAGCGTCTCCCCAAGACATCTGAGGCAGGGTTGAAAAGAGCTTTGAGACCTTTAACTCCTATGTTGGTCAGTCCCATCTTTAGATCAAGTCAATATGACAGGAAGACATTATACACTTTAAATCCACAAGTTTTCCAATAACTAGGAAAAATATCAATCTTTCCTAAATGATTTCCTCCATTTTCTTTGTCCATTAACATCATTATAAAATACAAGAAAATAAAGACAAATAATAATGCATTTCATTGGTACTAGAATCACTTAGACAAAATTATTTTCTTGCAGAAAGCTTCTACTTTATTCAACATTATTTGTCCACTGGTAAAAAAGAAAATTAAATCTTGTCAAGAGTAATAAAGAGGAAATTCTATCTAAGTATGATGGAAGCAGAAAAATAAAGTTACTGAAGAAAACCAGTGAGTCTCTTGAAACTGAGTATAATGTAATGTTATTTCTAGTTTTGTTATATTTATATTTTGATATGCTTTATACTTGGTCTCTATATTCAGGATTATTTATATTTCATTTTCATGAAAATGTTAACTCAAGATTGAGTGATATTTACATTTGTCTGTTGATATAAATGGGAATAGATATATTTATGTTGGGGGTAGAACTTGAAAAACTGGCCAAGTAATTTATTCTTTTTTTCCCCCCTTTTCCCAAACTGTTTTAGTCTTTGAAACTTTCATGAACTGGCAGTTTTCAACTCTGCACTGTGCTTTATTCCTGATTAAGAAACTCAGTCCTTAATTAGCTTGCCGTCCCTTCATTGGAAACTCGTTCCATTTGATAACTCTTGGTTGCTCCTGGAATGGTTGGTGCAGGCTTGTGTGGGCTTCCTTAACACAAAAGCCAGATGGATTTTTTAAAACAGATAAATTTAGGCTTGAATAGTGAACTGTGAAAAAAAAAAAGCATTTTTAAAAAAACCCCACAAAACAAAACCAAACAAAATCTTGGTACTGATAAAACCAGTGAGAATTCACAGATTCTCAAATTAGGGAAAAACAAAACTTTCTCCTTTCCTTCCCTTCCCTCTTCCTTCTACTTTTTAATTTGTTTTGGGCTCAAGAATTGAAAAGTTCTGTTCCCAATTAAAAACGGATCACATTTGGGTCTGAGGGGGAGTGAGCTGCCTCGTGATGTGAGTGGAAGACAGAAGGCGGGGATGGAGCGAGAGTCCCGTGATACCAGCATTGCCTCCCCGCCATGGCTCATTTGCACACGGAAAAAACACTTGCATGTCGTCTTCAGAGTCTCTTGAAAGAAAAGCATCAGAAATACAAACAAAAATTCTTTCCAAGATGTCTACCTTATTTCACAGACTTAGTAGGGAGTTTCAACCTGGTGTGGGTATAAAAGTGAAATAGTTTTATACTTATTCAGTAAGTCCCTTCAACTGGAATATGTTGACCCTGTTTCCTGCTGGGAAGTAACTCTCAGATGCAACTTGTCCAGTTTCTCTGCCTTTCCTTTCACTTTTGGTCATTCGAACAGTTCATTTTGTCTTTAAGTCTCAGTCCCATTTATTTCGATACCTCAGTCTCCAATCAGATTCAAAACATGTGTCCTCTCCTCCAGCATTTGATTCTTCCACTCAGTGGCTTTAGTGGCTCTAGAGAACGTTGGTGTTCCGTTCTTCATGTACTTACTTTTTTCCTTCTTTTTTTGAACTCCTTCCTTTAATGTTACCCACCTCCTGAATGCTACTCTGGCCCTGTGTAGCACCGTCAGCTGGGGAGTAGCAGAATTGGAGTGTTGCTCTATCCTTCAAACTGGTCCTTCTCAGGTCATATGGCAGGCAACCTCCACGTAGCTGGTGTGTGTGTGTGTGTGTGTGTGTGTGTGTGTGTTTGTATCACAGTATGCAGCTTCATCCTGAACTCCTTTATCACTGGAAACTTCCAGCTTCCCCCACGGAGGGCAGCTACAACTTGCCCTTGAGCAGTGATGATCATTCCCAACTCCTTGTCTGTATTGGACCTCCCATTAATTGGTCCAGTGTCTATCTTTAGCGGCTCTATGGTCTCTCTCTTTCTACCAATTTCCACATTGCTGGAGTTACAGGAGCTATTGGAGTCCTCTTCTGTTTCCCAAACCCACAGAGACCTGAGATGCTGGCATCTCATTTCAGGTCTATTGCATAATGAGCCCTGATGACTTGTGTTTCTGAGCTAGAGAACTATTTTCAGATATTTCTGGTGTCTAAGTGAACACTATCCTCTATACTCAAATATGTACTTCCTCAAAGACTCCAGTGACATATGTCAAATACACACCCTCTCTTCTCACCTCTGCAGGCTTTGAGACTGGAAAGGATAGCTCATTATGCCCCCGATTTCCTAGAACACTCCTGGGGCAGCACCAGAGCAGGCCTTCATATCTGCAGCATAAGCTGTAGGGATCATCTGCTTTTCCCGGATCGCCTTCAGCATTTATTCCTGGTTTTCTTGGAAATTGTCTTTCTTGGTGTTGGGGAGAGAAAGGCACCATCCACAATGACAGAAAAATGAAGGAAAAGATTATTTTCACTCACATGGACTTCACCACCAGTGAACCATCCCCAACTCATTCTCTCCTTAATCCGACTGGGAACAGTTCAGAGACGAGCCTCTAGTGAGCCCTGTGGGAGGAGCTTACCGCCAACAGCCAGGCGCACCTTTGGTCCTTGGCCATGATTCTGGGACAGCAGGAAACGTCTCACTCTACATCCTATTACACTTTGTAACTTATTCTCTTCATTTGGCCTCACTCAACTCTCCTTGGCATTCTTCTTCTCATCCTATCATGACTGAGGCTGGGGTTGTAAGTTAACACTTTTCTAGGCTTCAGGCTAGCTCCTTGACCCTACCCTGTCAAACAGAAAATGTGTCCTGAAGACCACAAACAGAAAACTGCATAAGGGATGAACAGTCATAACCTGGGTCCACAGCCGTGGCTCTGATTGATCACCTATGACCCCTTTGACCCTCTAGAAACCCATTTCTCATTTCTAGAATAAAGATTCGAACTAGAATAAAGATGTCCAAACTTATTTTTGGTAGCAGAATCCGTTTTTCTATTCAAATTTGTTGTTAAACTCTAGATCCTCTGTCATTTCTAGCTATAGAAGATTAGGCATCCACATTATCCCTTTGTGAAATATGGCCATTTTCATGGTACAAGACTTGAGACCTACTGGCACAGAATATCAGTTGTTCTTGCAACTTTAAGATTCTTTTGAGCGTGATTAACTCTGCAGAAACTAAGCCTGCTACCTACAAGTAACTTAATGTTTACACTTACCTGACTTTCCAAATGTCTGTGGTATATTGGGCTCATGATTAGTAAGGTCAATTCTTTGTGCATTTTCAAATTGTTGCAGACGCTTCTAAAGGTCAAAAATTGGTGATGCTTATGTCTGGTTCCATGTTTTGCAAAGGTGATACTTGAAAAGAGAAATGCTTCCATAGCTCTGAAGTAGTACTTCATACTGACTTTGACACTAGTCCCTGGAAATACTCTGACACTGAACTCCACCGACAAAACCCTGTAAAAATGTGGCTTTCGGTGTCCTCCTCTTTGAGATTTAGAGCTCAGAGAAGAAGTGGATATAGCAAAGCCACTTGTTTAACTTTGTTTAACCCAGTATTCCCCAAACTGTTGAGCACAGAACCCCCTGTTTCCGTGACTATTTTTAAACACCCCATAGAAACAGTGTTCTTTCAAATATAGTGTATAAATCACTGCTTTAGAGCAGGGGTCCCTGTGCTTATTCTGTAAAGAGCCAGATGATTAAGTCTGTAGATTTCAACAACTCTGCCTCAACAATTCAATGCAGTCCTTGCAGCACAAAAGCAGTCATAGATACATTTAAGCAAATGAACATGGTTGTGTTCCATTAAGACTTTATGGTCAAAAATCGTGGCAGTGTAGATTTCGCCTGTGGGCTGTGATTGGATGATCCCAATTCAGCCTTAAACACATGAAATTTGTTCTGCAAAGGAAAGTAAAATCTCAAGTAGAGAAATAATAGCTTTGATCTTGCTTGAGTAATTATTAGAATTTCTCTTTACTTTGGAGATGACGCCACTGCTGGTAACAGTTTTCCGCCAATTATCTTGAGAATTGGAGCAGCCTAAGTGAATCATCCCGTGATGCTTATTTGACCAAAGAGTTATCTAGCCATGAAATTGTTGCCTGGCTCATGATCTATTGCTATTCATCAGCCAGTTTCACTGTGATGAAAGAATAACAAATAAGAGACACAGCAACCACTCAGTATCAACTCAATTATTCTATCAGAAATGAACTATCTAGAGTTGTCAAGCTCATAGAAGGAAGATGTTAAAATCAGAGGTACTCAGATCTTGGTCATTTCTGAATGGTTTACCATAACTAAAGAGTGTATTAGTTATATATTGCTGCATAACAAATTATTCTAAAAATTTGGTGGCCTAAAACAGCAAATGCTTCTCATCTCACAGGTAGTGTGACTCAGGAATCTTGGCCACTTAGTTTGTTTCTCTGCCCAGGATCTACCATTAAGGTGTCAGCTGAGGCTGTGCAGATACACATGGTGAAAAATCTGAGCTGGCTCACAAGGCAGACGGCAGGCCCTTGAGATCTGTTTTCTGCCACATGTGCCTCTCTGTAGGGTTGTTCACGACTTGCCAACAGGTTTCTCCCAGTGGGAAGCCCCAAAGAAAGAGGGCCCGGAAGGTGAGCAAGATGGGAAGGAAAACATTGCTGTAACCTAATCAAGGCATACCTAAGAGGGTCTTCTTCCTTTTACAAGTGTGTCACTAGTTCCAGCCCACACTCCGGAGAGGAAACTTCATGAGGTTGTCAATGAAGATAGAGGCCTGGGGTCCTTGAGGGTCATTTGAGAGGATATCCACTGTGTGTATTAAATTCACCAAGACATTTAAAAATATTTCTCTGTGCCATAAGGGTTCATAGTCCTTGACTTGAAATAGTAGAGAAAGAGACCACAGCCATAGTAGAATTATTAGGTTGTGTCTTATGAGGACTTGAGATGGGAACAGAAATGTGTGTGTTATAAGAGAGTGACAGACAGGTAGGAAGAAAAGTGAGGATGATTTATGGAGGCTTTTTTTTTTTTTTTTTGGTGTAAGGTGCCCTCATTTGGAAGGAAGAATGAAATCTTCCTGGCCCAGATCTGGCCAGTGGACTCCTTCTAGAACCTTCCAGCCTTGGCTCTGCTGTCAGCATGGCTCCCTTTCCCAACCATTTCTCAGTTCTCTGGGTTGCAGAAGACCTCACATTCTTCAATCCCCACGCATGCCTCACACAGTAGGTAGGCTCTATTATTACCAATATAACTGAATGAAGCCCTTTATAATTTTGGTTATCCAACTGGCAAAAAAAAAAAAAAAAATGGAAAGAAGAAAAGAAAAGAAAAAAGACATCAGCAAACTAGCACCATATTAGGTCCTAAAGAGGATGCAATTACATAATATATCTCCTGCCTTTGAAGATCTTATATTCCAATTAAGGAAACAAGACAAACATATGGAAACAGTTATGTTAGAATTCAAGATTTAAATAACAGTTCAAGGTAACAATGGAAGAAATATCATAAGGTGGCACATGATTAATTACCAGCCGGATTCTATGAAATTCATTACTATTGGAATTCAGGAGAGAGACAGATCACTGTGAGGAGGTGGTTGGGGAACATATTGCACAGCAAATGAGAAGGATTTGGAGAGGGAGAGGAAAGTAAGGGCATTCCAGGTGGATGGGATGGCATGAGCAAAAATAAGAAGGTGGGACAGGTGTTTGGGGGGAACAATGAGTTAACCAGTTTGGAGAGTGGGTTTTTGGAGGCGAGGAGTCTGAGACGAGGTAAATGTAAGTCAGACAGCCATGCAAGAACAGGTTGAGTTTAATTATCTAACCTGTGCTCAGTCCCTGAGGCAGATGGCTTGCCAACAAACTTGCATGAATTACCCTCTATTAGAATTTTTAAAAAGGGGTAAGTTCCAGGTTGATTCACTGAACATCTTGGGCTCACATTCCGTGCCTGTCTTTTAATAGTAAGTAGTGGCAAATGGAAATGATACCTGTGCTTTGTCTCCATAGCAGCAACTCAGAAAAGTCTTGGTGGCATCCAGCTGAAAGAGACCGAACTGTTGTCACCCCCATCAGAAGATAAGGACACAATAAGGAGAAGAAACAGGACTGTTTCAGCAGACCGGAGGGAAGAGAGTGTAGGGGATCCTGGACCGCAGGCAGGGGATCCTGACTAAAGTGGAGTTGTAAGGATTCAGTATATCAGAGCATCAGCGGCAGAATGGCAGGGTAGGGGGACACTGAGCCCGTCTTCCTCACATTCTACTGTCTCAGAGACAGAGGGGACATGGAACCTTTAGAGACGGTCAAAAGAAGTCTCAGTAATCCTAAGGAATTTCTAATCTTTCTAAATTTTTTCTGCTCATCTATAAAATAGAGATAAGGGTATTACTTACTACTATCATAGCATTGTTTTGAAAATCCAGGGAGTCCATGCCTGTAAAAGGTTTGTCAAATAACTTTATAAAAGTTTCTCAAAAATCACTACTGTTGTTGCTGTTGGTATTCTGCTCCTCCAAGCCTCTCCACATCTTTGTCACATAAGCATAAAACAAAGCAGCAGGTGGTAAAATTAGTGGTCTTTTATATTTAGTCACTTTGGAAATCTTGGAATGACCCAAGGAGCATTTGGGTTTTAGAATGTCAGTAAACATCACCCCACCCTCTTTCCTTTCTTCCTCCCTCCCCTCTCCCTTCATTCCTCTTTCCTCCTGGCATGTTTGGATATGATTTGAGTATATCCCCAAAGTTTCACTAGCTGGAAGCTTGCTTCCTAGTGGGACTGGTTTGAGAGGTGGTGGAACCTTTAAGAGGTGGGGTCTACTAGAAGATCATTAGGTCAATCGGGGGCATCACCCTTAGAAGAGAGTAATGGTGGTCTCTTGAGTGAGTTATTTCTCCAGAAAGTGGGTTGATATAAAGTGAGGTTATCCCATATGCTTCATTTCTTCTATACATGGCTGTTTTCCTTTTCTGCTTCTCTTTTGTGACCCAGCCAAGGAGGGCCTTCCCAGAGACTAAACAGAAGGGGTCTTCTGATTTTGGACTTTCAACCTCCAAAACTATAATCTTAATAAACAAATATTCTTTTTTTAAGTAACCAGACTCAGGTATTTTGTTATAGCAATGGAAACTCAATTAATATACCTCCCTTAAGTAAACCACATTTTGAATGTTTTCACTTTGCTAAGCATTTCTAGTATTTCTAGGCTCTGGGTATGCAGACTTGAATAAGGCTAATAATTGATTCCTGATTTCTGATAGGTAAGTAATGGTGTTCAGGTGTGCATTCATGAAAAATGTTATTAGGGTCCCTCAGTTGAGGATAAAAAGAAAGATTTCACTTTAAGAATGAAGAAAATGAAAATATGTGCCCAATGTGTGCAGTTTGGAAGTAAATTCCAGTTGTGCATCTGGAGTAGGGGGCAGGGGGCAGCTGCTGGTGTCCACAGGCTGGTCAGCAGGCAGGCAGCCCAGGGTGTGCAATGACCAGGCCTCCTGATGAAGGATAGACATGCAGTAGCAGGCGGCACCTTGACGTCGCAGCCCCACCTGGGGACTCATTTCTGCACCTGGCCTTCCAACCCCATGGGCTACCTAAATCTTGAGGACAGTACCACCAAACAACATGATCCATCTTCTTCTAATTATTATTCTATGGGAGCTTGGTCACAACTTCTATTTAATATATTCTGACTGGCAACAATGTGCTAAATGTTCTTCAGACCAAAGAATTAAGCATGGCTGTTGGCTGTTGTGCAATGGGCCAAAATCTTAATTCTAGACACAAGATTGTCCAGGAGGAAAAGAAGGCTCTGAGGGCAACAGGGTGAACAGCAAGATGGTAACCCCTCCATCCCAGCCTCAGTGCCCTTGACCTCAGGCTGCATCCAGAAGGTCCACTTCAGAGTTGCCCCCAAAGACGCTGATGAGTGAGCATTGACAAGTATCTGAAATAAACTAAGGAGTTAATTCGGTTCAGACCCCCAGGGGAGTTAGACTGCAGCGAGATGGGACCCCCACCGCAAAGGACGGCCAGTGACAGCCGAGAATATCACATTTCCCTCTTTGCCAAGAAGCCGATGAGTAGGAGGCTGAAGGCTGACATGAGCTCACCGCGGGCTTTGGCCGGCATTTCTGGCACCCCAAATTAGCAACAAGTATCATCAACTATATGAACTGGGAGGAATTCCAGAGGAACCAAATCATTGCTCTCCAAATAGCCGGAGAGAGGATGTAGCAAGGGGTCAGAAGTGGAGAGGACAGGCACAGGAAACCTTTGTGGTGTCATTTCTGTCCCAGAACAGGATGCCGGAAGGTGAGGGGTCAAAGCAACGGGAAGTCTAGCACCTTATCAAGACTGATTGGATTTCAATTGTTTCATTCTTTGGGGCAAGTGCTGCGTGATCACTTAGCCTCCGACAATCTATTGTGCTATGTCTTTTAAAGTTTATTTTTAATTTAAACTCAATAGATGAAAGGTTGAACAAACAAAGGTGGAGGTGGGAGTGAAGCCGAGGAAGAGCTTCTTATAGTAAAGGATCCAAAAAATGACAAACGCACCGGAGGGCCTTTGTGTAGGTTTCTCTCAGGCCGCGTTTCCCGCAGGACACCCGGGCTCTGATTCACAACACCGTCCTCTGGCTTGGGGCCCTGCTCAGATCATCTGGGTCTCCAATCCTAACAAGTCATCTTCTCCAGAGAGCTTAGCTGATCAATTCTATCAACCACCCCGAGGCCAATCAAAAGGAAGATGCTTTGGTAGGCCAGAGAAGGAGCAAAAATCCCCAACATCTCCAGGGCTGGGTGAGGTTCACCCCTCCACACATTTCCTGATGCTTTTGGTGATTAATTAGTATCACAAAAGTAACTCTTCAGTTTAGTCTACTCTCTTCTAGAATGGAAGGGCCATTGACAGCACCCCTCAAATCAAGGAAGAAACGCTGGAATGACATATTCCTTCAGAAAATGAATTTCAGTTTCAGAGCTCAGTCTCCACCCACTAGGGAGAAAAAGTTTATGGAATACAACTTGGAGTTAAATGTCCCCCGGTATAAGAGAGTAGGGGGTTGCATGGTACAGTTCACAAACATGCCTTGGAAACAAGGAAAACTGGCAGTAGCTGCAAGTATTCTCCAGGGTGGTGCAGCTTACTGGTCTAACTCCAAGTAGCCCCTGAATTCTGAGGTCTCCAGAAAAACCAACATGGTGTCCAGAGGTACGTACCAGCCCTTGGCCTGACTACTTGACCAGGTTACCTACTCTAAGGCACTCTCCAGCAACACGGTCTGTCCTGACCTTCTCTCATCACTACAGGACTCTACTCCAGGGACAAGGAATTCCTGGGTGCTGGCCTGACACGGATGGACAGTGAGGGGCTATCTCAAATGGGTGGTGCTCCACATCCTCCCATAGCAGAGCAGGCCTAGTTGCTTAGCCCCCAAAGTACACAGTGGCCATTTTTTTTAATATAAGAAATATACTACAATATGTATAATCAAAAAATGAGAAATTACTCTCCATTTATGTATGATCTCCCAAAATGTATAAATGCATTCTACTGTCACATACAATGAATTAGAACAAATAAAAAAAATTTAAATTAAGAAAAAGAAGTACCTAGGCTGTCTGAAATATTTAGCCATTATATCCCTAACTCCTGGATTCATCTTTAATGAAAAGATTTGAAAGGGAAAGCCTCATTTCTTCCTTTACTTAGTCATTCATCAAATTGAATACCCAGTGTGGATGAGGTACTCTGCTAGACACCAGGAAGACAAGAGTCAGCAAGCCAGATGTTTGTCAGCCTCCTTGGATAAACCAATGAACCAACAGAAAACTTACCACGGGGTAAACGCTCTGAAGGTAATCAGCAAGGGACTGATGTGAGGAAGGAGATCCTTTGGCTGGGTGGTCAAGGTCTATCGGAAGAGGTGGCATTTAATTTGAAAATGATGAGGGAAAAAAAGAAGAAAGTAGAAAAGGGAGCACTGCCAAAGGGAGGGCAAAGATACGCCATGGCCTTGAGGTGGGAATGAGCTGAGTGTTCCAGAGACTCATGAAAGAAGCCCAGTGGGGCTGGGCAGGTGGCCGAGGGAAGCAGGAGGCGAGACTGGAAAGAAACAGGGTCAAACTGAGGATGGCCATGGAAGTCAGGGCATAAAGTCCGAAGTTTAGTCTTATTGTGGCTGAAAGCTACCAGAGGGTGACGTTAGGGCTGGTTAAATGAAGAGGAGCAACACCATATAATTAGTATCCCTTCATTTGTGCTTCTTTATGGAGAATGAACGGGAGACGGAAGTAGGGGAGCAGGAGAGCAGCGGGGAGCCATGACTGGGATGCAGGTGAGGGGACGGTGGCCTGGACCTTCATGTGGCAGAGAGGGAGGAGAGAGGTGATACAGCTGATTTAAATGAACCAGGTGTTGACCCAAAGAATGCCAAATGGTTTCACTGCCCTCTCTTCACGCTTTACATTCAGATTGTTTATGCATAAAAACCACATGGAAACACAAGAGGGAAATAAAGTAAGTTCAGGATAAAATGCTAAAATGAAAATAGTAAAATTTTCCATCAGTTGATTTTAAAATATTTTCGTGGAATCCATTAAGATTTTTTTTTCCCCAAAGCAATCCCTCTCTGCAGACTCATCTTCCCTGCCTTTGAGGAGGTAACTCTTCAGTCAGAGTGGCCAACAGGCCGAGCAAGACACCGAGGTCTATGTCATCCCAATGTGGAGGAAATCTGGAGCTCTGGCGTGGGCATCTTTCCATATGCTCCTAGCTTTAATTACAAATTGATTTACAAATGACATTGTCTGGTGTGGTAGTTTGAAAGAATCATTATTTTAAAAACATCTGCCAAAATTGAAGGTTTTTTTTTTTTTTTTTTTTTTTATGGAAATACAAAAAAAAAAAAAAACCCTATGATCATAAAATTTCCCAACTCAGGTGTCTTGATGGAGACAGATTTTCTATGGACAACAATTGGTGACACAGTTGACCCTGGATCCTGTGCTATTTGCCTTTCTCGACCTCATTCTCTATCGGGTTTGGTTACCCCAAGTCTCCTTGAAAAGACATTTAAAGAGCATTACAAAATATCATCACTGGTCCTCTAATTACTTTGATAATGTTACTGTCAGTATTAATGACTTTAGTGGTATCTTTTATGGTGTGTGCTTTGCCTAGGAAGGAAAAATATCTTTGACTAAAATGTGAAAACTTTAATAACATGGAACACCTCAAAAATGGCACTTTGGTAAATTAGAGATTTTAAGATTGAGGAATAGTTGCTGGTTCATATTTTTAGATACTTTGATGCTACTCTGCTTCTACTCTGTTGAGATAGCTTAGTCAAAGCCTAAAGGTGACATCTTTCAATTTGGGAAACAGAAGACAGAATCAAAGTGACAGAAACGTGGGTAGATGATAAAGAGACAAAGAAGGAGGAGAAGGAGAAGGAGGAGGAGAAGAAGGAGGAGGAGAAAGAGAGAGAAAAAAGTCTGAGGGAAATTAACAGTTATTTATAAAGCATTTGCCATGATATTCCATGTACTTTACATAATTAACTTCTTATTCCCAGCCAAACCACTTTAAGGCTTTCTCCATTTTAGAGTAGAAGAAACAGATGAAATGCCTGACCTCAAACCTACAAGTTGTAGATAATATACGCAACCCCAAAATTTTAGTGAAAAAAAAAAATGATACATTCCATCATCCCAAATCCTTCCTTCCTTAAACGCAGGGAGAAATGAAGGCTTAGGGAAAGAGAGAGGAAGGTAAAAACGGTAATGTTTTCTGGAGAAATAAAATTAGTGTTTTCACCATAATGATAGGTTGAGATTTCTGAAGTGTAACTCAGAACTTGAACCTTTTGCACTGATCATTTTCGCTTAGATTTGATGAAAGCTGGAGGTGTGTGAGTTAGCTATGAATGCTTCAGCACTTCCCGGCCATGCATAAACATCTCTATGCAAAACAGCAAGGAGCACTCTGTTTATCACAGCTGCAGTGAAGCCAACGAAACTGTTTCCACCATTGAGGAAGAAATTCGTAAAATTCTCTCTCAAAGAATAAAACAAAATAAACCTTTTATTTGATTGCCCTTCCTTTTGATGACCTGCTCTGCTAATCTTTCTACTAGGTTTCCTTTGAAGTCTCAAAGGACTGAGATGCTAAAGGAGGGTCAGGTTCAAGGTTTTTGAGTGTGAAAGTTACTTTAAACAACTACGCAGCCAACCAGCCAAACAAACAAAAACACCAGATTTAGAGCAACTTCACGAGTCTCTGCCTCCTGTTCGTAATATGCACCTTTGTTAACACAGGAAAATAAGAAGGATAAGTGTAATGGAAACCAAAGAACTAAGGTCTTATGTTTATATAGGCAAATGTGCAACTTCTTAAAACTCAACCACTTTTGAAAAACCTCAATATTTTTCACAGATCTGTCTACACATTAGGAGCTGCCATCAGGTGAAAGCCAACACTGAAGATCTGTTGAAGGTTTCCAAATAAAAAGGTAGTTTCATTCCCTTTTCAAATGTCCCAGAAATTTGGATAATATCCTTTCCAGGAGAGTTTGCCCCTCTGCATTGATAATTGCTGGCATAAGAAGTTTTTAAACCAAGTTAGTTGCATTGATTCTCTCACCAGCCCTGTGAAGTTGGTAAGTCGAACAGATGTTGTTAAACTCATTTGAACACTAGGAAACTGAGGCTCACAGATCACTTTCTACAGATGATCTAGTAAATTAGCAGTGAAGTCTGAGCTTATTCAAAGGTCAGCTCTTTTCATTTCATTTCATTTATTTTTACCGCTAGGGCATACTGCATGGTCCATCAAAACTAAACTAAACTAAACTAAAATAATAAAGTTGGCATTAATTTGGTGAATGGGAATTTTAGATGACTGCCACTAAGACAGCTGGGTAAATTTCTGTGATTCCAGTTGGTTCCTTTAAAGAACAATGATCCATTTTTGTTTCCTCTCACTCTTGGAAAGTATAACAAACCCACCTCAAAGATGTCCGGCTGCTGCCCTGTTGTGCTTCTGGAATAGTCTATGTAGAGTCTGCTTCCGTGTTATTCTGAGTCCTGGTCTCCATGTGAATTTTTCATTTTATTTAGTTTTTATTTTTGGTGCTGAAGACTGAACCCAGGGCCTCCTGCATGCTAAACATGGGCTCTACCACTGAGCTTCGTCCTCAGCCTCTCTGTGTTTGTCCTTAGTGACGAGGATAGAGTTGGCATGGTGAAGGATGTTAAAATTCTGATTTTCTCTCTGGGTGCTTCAGACATGAGCGGAGTAGATACTTACTGAGATTTTAGTCCCAGTTATTGGGACTTGCTCAGTTTTTGGCCCTGTTATTTCTCATACATGTGAATGATCTATCCCCACCTGGAATTAATCTTGCCCAGGGGGAAATAAATAACTTACAGTCTCCTAATGGGTTGGGTTCAAAATCAAGGCTGATGTACAATAGATGTGATTTCTGGTAGTCTGGGTAGCCCAGCTGCCCTTGTTTCCACACCTGAAACTTAAAGTTTGGATTCTGCTTCTTCCTGTGTCAGCACTACCTTATCCCTATTGCTTTAGTTCGTGGGATATCCCATGAAATCTTCCCTTCTGGAATTTGAGCTCTTACTTGAACCCTCATCTATTTGACAGGGGCCAAGACATCTTTCCCTTCTGGGTTCCCTCCTTCCCCGCACTGTAGAATTTTCTGTCATGTCATCATCCACTGGGAGGCATCCTGTTCTAACAGGACTTACGGCATCTCAGAATCACTGGTCTCCATGGTGTCTGTCTCCTGCCCTCCAGGCCCTTTGACTCTGGAGCTCTGACTTGCCAATGGTCTGCCTTTGCCCTTGATAATTGCCTGAGCCACACCCTCACTTGGACACTGTGCCAGGCATTGCCAGTTCCTACCACCAGGAGCAGCCTCTGCATCTATACTGGTCCAGCCCCCATTCCACCGGGCCTTATTAACCACCCTTCTCCCCACAAGCCAGTATTGGGAGAGTCCAGCAGGTCTTCGAACAACAGAAAGACTCCTTTGTTGTCAATCCTCCACCTCAAACGAAACAAAAATCCTTCTTTCATGCCTAAGTTTTGCCTGCAGTTCTATTCTCACTGGTTTTAACCCCTACAGAAGAGATTACACTCTGGTAGGGTCTGTCCTGCCGAAGTGCTTCCTTTGTCCTACATGAGGTTGTTATATTTATTTAAAAATTTGGTTTACAGCATTTACAGCTTGATGAAAGATTTCTTGATTTTCTTGCAGATCAAAAATTCTGGCAGTGCTAGACTCTCTGGATGTGACTGGCTGGAGCAGAGGAAAAGTGGTCCCTTAGATGGGTCATAAGCTCTCCAATTCCAAGGAAATTTATCATCTGCCTTCCATATCTGCTTTCCTATAGGCATGTGGATTGGCCACCTCTGCTTTAAGTTCCTGATATATTTTAAACAGTGCAAGTTTCTCCTCCTCAATCCTTAGCCCCCACAAAAGACACATGTCACCAATGACAGTCATTCACACTTTATTCTAAATGTGGATATCCAGGTAAGTGTAGACTGTAGAAGGGCAGCTGGAAGAGGAATGGGAAGAATAAAAAGAGGATAGGGTCACTAAAGGGGCTAGGGTTTCCAATCACACTCCTGTCATATGGTATCTGTATATAGTTTGTTTTTACTCTGGGGGCAGCGTACCAGGAATTGGACCCAGGGGGCTTAACCACTGAGTCACATCCCAGTCCTTTTTATTTTTTATTTTGAGAGAGGGTCTCACTAAGTTGCTTAGGGCCTCACTAAATTGCTGAAGCTGGCTTTGAACTTGTGATTCTCCTGCCTCAACCTCTTGAGCTGCTGGGATAGAGTTTTTGAAAAATCTCTAGGGCATGTTCCATACTGCAGCTCTTTGTGTACGTCATTAGTCAAGACAAAACTAGCCAGGTGCAATGGCACATGCCTGTAATCCCAGCGACTCGGGAGGCTGAGGTAGGAGGATTGCAAATTCAAAGCCAGCCTCAGGAACTTAGAAGGCCCTGAGAAACTTAGAGAGAACCTGTCTCAAAATAAAATATAAAAAGGACTGGTGTGTGGCTCAGTGGTTAGAACCCTCTGGGTTCAATCCCCAGTACCCAAGAAAGAGGAAACTATATCAGACAGGCAGAGACAGCATTCTTGGCAAACTTTGGCAAGTGTTTCTTACTGTAGCTTTGTCCACCCCCAGCCAACATTTAGTGTAGTCTATATCTTTTTAGTTATAAGAAAATACTATTTAAGACATGGTTCTGTTGCCTCATTTTGCTTGAATAATAGTTCAACAAATTCTGATACATTCCAGAAAGTTTGAATTTAGAAATCATCTGAGTCAGTGGTTCTCAACTCTAGCTACTTGGTCATGCCACTCTGGGAAGCTACAGGAAATTGGATGCCTGAGCTGTACCCCCAAATTGGCTACATCAGGATCTCTGAGGGAGGTGGGGTGAGACACAAGCCCTGGCATTAAAAGGAAAAAGAAAGAAAACAAGATTCTTGGAAGATTCTAGTACCAGACCAAGGATGAGAATCACTGATCAAGGTCTTGCCCAAAAGACTTGAATTTTCAGAAAAGAATCTGTGATCAGCAATTTACCTGGAATCTCAGGGTCCCAAAACACAAAAACTGAGATAAGAATCTTAGTTTCCTGGTTTCCCATCCAGGGTTCTGTACTTCACAGAATTCTGCCAAGAAATGTGCAAATCCTTCTTTAATACTCCCCCACAAACCCTATAAGATAAGAGAGAGCCATTTTGGTATAGTACTGGCTAAACCCTGGCTGAAGACCACAGTGGAAGAATGACAGAGGGAGCATTAGATGGGAAGATTCTGCAGAGTGTGGACTGCACCAGGGTGAAGGGTAGATTGCAAGCGAGCAGGCACTGAGTGACATGATTCTCCATTTTATTTATACCACGACTATTCAATACTCTGAGATCTGAAACAGTCTAAAAACGACTTGGTGATCATCATGGATTATTAGACAAATTAGCATCTTGGCAGGAAACACCTATCAGTCTTTCCTGTCTACAGTGGGACAATATATCAGGATTATTTTAATAAGAAATTTGTCTGCTTCTTTTTTAAGAAAAAAGCTTCCTTTGTTCAATTTTAGATTTCCAGAAAAGTTGCAAAAATAGTACAGAATCCTGTATACCTCTTACACAGCTCCCCCTAATGTTAACATCTTACATAACCATAGTGTAATTATTAAAACCAGAACAATGGTTGTCCACGGGCATAATTATGTGAACTAGACTACAGGCTTTATTTGAATTTTACCAGGTTTCCCACTAACGTCCTTTTTCTGTCTCAGGCTTCAATCCAAGACTCCCCATTGCATTTAATTGTTATTTCTCTTTTATCTTCTCTAATCAGGGTCAATTCCTCAATCTTTCTTCATCTTTCATGATCTTGACACCTTTGAGGAGTCCTGATTAATTCTGTAGAATGTTCCTCAGAGTGGGTTTGTTAATGCTTTCTCATGATTAGAACAAGGTCATGCATTTTTAGGAAGAATATCAGGGATGATTTCTACTCCTCTCATATGTGCTTCATATCAAGGGGTTCACACTATCAATATATCTTATTGTTGATGATGTTAACCTTGATCTCTTAGCTAAAGTAGAGAATCTCTTTATTTCTGATGGTTTAACTGAAAGTCTAGTCAAAACACTTGGTCCAAGAGAAATTCATAAGCAGAATGTTATGTTTCTGGAGGTGGGGGCTGTGGTATGCTATAGTTTGGATCTGATATGTCCTCCAAGGACCCATGTATTAAAAGCTTGGTCCCCAGGATGGTGCCACCGTTAAGAGATGGGACCTAGCTGGAGGAAGGGCACATTGGAACCCAGGCCTCTTATTCTCTTTTTCCTTCTCAGTCACCATGAGTTAAGCAGCTTGCTTGCCTCATGGTACCACCATGACATTCTGTTTCACTACAGGCCCAGGAACAACAGGGATAATCAACTAAGTACTGAAACCTATAAAACCATAGCCAAAACAAACCTTTTCTCCTTATAAGTTGATTACTTCAGGCATTTGTTACAGCCACAGAAAACTGACACATAATATGATTTCTAGGAGCCTGATATCGCTCGAATTCTTTGTTCTCTTCTCACAAAACAACAACAACAACAACAAAAACAAACAAACAAAAAAAACTTCCTCCTTACATGGGCTGTTGCATTAAAATTCCACCATCCAAACTTCAATCATTTAGCTAAGGTTTGATCCCTATGAAAATATTTGTGTTTGAGGGAGGGGCTCCATAACTTGTGTCCAGCAGCCCCTGGGAGCATCTTTGGAGAGGAGATGGGGACAGGAAGTGGAGGAGCACTTCCTGCTTCTGTTTGGCTATGGAGGCAGCGGAGCTCTCTGAAGCATGCAGCCATCTTATTGGCTCCCCACTCCTCTCAACAGGAGCATCTTTGTGCTGCTTCGAGTCCAGCCTCACCTCACCTCTGCCATCTCGAACCCAGTGCCCTAGAGCTTCTATTGACTCCCTTGAAACATTCTGCTCTGCTCCACTTCACTAGATGGTGTTTTCTGACCCAGCAGGTCTTTGCTTGGTGGTCACTGACTCCAGAGACCTTTCATGAACTCTCAAAATAGTCAAGTTGCCCTTCTCTGACCTTGCACACCCCTTGGGGCTTTCTCCACATTAGAGTTCTCCCTCTAAACCTGAACACGTCTCCACCAGAAAGAGGGTTGTCAAAGAACAGCCTGTGAGCCAAATTCAGCCTAACTCCTGTGTTTTTATATAAAGTTTTATTGAATCGCAACTATGCTTAGTTATGTCTAATTATCTATGGATGCTCCATGTCACAAAGGCAGAATTGAGAAGTCACGGGAGAGACTGTGTGGCCTGCAAAACCAGAAGGGCCCTTTACAGGAAAAATTCTTGGCCTTCTTCTTAGACTGTATGCGCCACGTAAGCAAGGATTGCATCAATCAGCCTTGTCTGCAGTGAATTCACAGAACCCCAGGGGTTAGCCAAGATGAGAGCTTCAATAAACAGCGACTGAAGAAGGACAAACCTCACAAGTTTGCTCCATACCAGTCCTGTCAACATTTTATAGCCAATAAACATACATGAGGAAAAATCTGTCCTATTTTGCATTTGTTTTTGAGGAGTAACTTACCAGTAGTGGGATGTCTATAAGTTATCTCAGTCTTTCTACAGCATTTTTTTCCAAGGCAAAAAATAAAATAAATAAATAAATAAATAAATAAAAATAAATTTCTTGTTAAGTGCACATATCTCATTAGCAAGATGCTATTGAATTCACGTGTCCTGTCCATAAATCAGATGGACACTGAGCAGTTTTGAGATTCTCACAGATTCAGTAGCACCTCCTGACCTGGTCAAATTAAAAAAATAATTTGGGATTCCCAGAGAGTTTCCTAGTGAAAATGCCAAACCTAACCAGATTAACTACCTTTCAATAAGGTCACAGAGGAGTTAAGAAGATTTCCCGTGCAAGTGAGTCACTTAAATTAAATTAACAAAATTAAGAGGTGGGACATCGAGGAGCTGTGTTTAACCTGCTCACTCTGCAGACTTGGAAATGTGCTCCGTGTTCACTGGAGGCCCTGCTTACACCTGCCCCGAGCTGGGCTTGTGGATTTCATTACCTTTCCAAATATGAAAAACTACAGACTTGGTTTTCAGACTCTTGACTTCCTCTGGGAGAGGGTTCAACATCAAAGCAACTATTTCTCCAAACATTTAAAACATCTTTACTCTTCCTTCCCCCTACTGCTTTGCTTTTGGTAACACTCAACACACCCAGTTTTCCAGGCTCCGATGACCCAACAATACTCCATTCCCTAGCAGGGACCACATTACTGCCTGATTTATGGTTCGTGAATAATTAGGAGCCTGTGTGCTGGTCTGGGGTTGAGATCAAAAGAACCATGTGTCAACGTGAAGGGAGGGCGGCTGGAGCCGCAGAAGGGTGGTGGTGTTTGTTTGTAATCCTAACCAGAGAGAGGCCGGGCCGTGGCTTAATTGGGAAAAGACTCGGAGTCTGAAGAAAAGCTATGAAAGCAAGGCCTGTTCTAGGAAAAGAATCCGTGTGTTTTGCAAATCGACAATGTTTAGTGATAGGTGAACCCTTAGGGGGTCTGGAGGCTGGCCGGTTTGAATTAGTACTCAAAGGTCTGGAGAAAAATATGAACTATATGAATACTGAGTATAAAAAATTTGCTCCAATGGGTTCACTTATGAGATTTCTGGTATTTCCTTCTCTGGTCCAGAGGAAATGCCAAGGGAAGGACTGCAATATTTCAGTACTTCTGTATCTGTCATCCAACTTCCCAATGAATATCGATTCTCCCGTCTCTCCTTGTTCCTCCCCATTCCTGCCCATGGACAAACAGGACGTTGGCACAGAGATGCAGAGTAGTGGGCGTGTCTGTGCTGAACTGAGCCGTCAGCTGCTGGGGGGCAGGTGGACAGCACTGTGGAGGGAGGGCAGCCCATTCAACTCAGGGTGCCTGGTCTTTCGTCTGCTGTGCATTTATGACTTTCTATAAATCACACATGGGGCAATGGAAAAGACCCTGACAGCATATAAGGAAACCAGTTTCCAGTCCTGGCTTGGTTACCAACACTCTGTGTGGCCTTAGGCAAGTCAAGATTTCTGTCTCAGTTTCCTTATCAGTCAAACCAGACAGATGGACTTTGATGAGCTCCAAGCTCCTACTTGGCACTAAAATGCTTGCAGACCTATTCCTCCTCCTTAGCCCTTGAATTGTAGTTTTCACCCCCAATCCAAGTTCAGGTCCCATGGGCATTTGACTTTTCCTCTTGAGATAGGACTGTGGAACCCAGTGTGACAGGGAGGCATTTTTAAAGGCAACCCTCAGTTGTGAAAGAACACTTGGATTCAAACACACTCAGTGTGCAGATTGTACGGACTGAGCCCCAAGGACCTTTTTGGTGCTCACGGAGTAAACATAAAGCAACTGCAGTCCTCATCCACCTTGTAAAACCACCGCTCTCCAGACGGTGAGATGAGGAACAGAGCCACAAGGAGTAAAAGTCCTTTCCCAGTGTTTGAAGAAACCCAGAGTCAGTGAGGAGGACGGCGGCAATACTGGGTGGGGGCGATTTTCCACTGAGACCCAAGTTGCCAGATAAAGTCAAGTTGCACATGACACTTGAGAAGCTGGGACCCTTTGGAAGGTGTGTGTGTGTGTGTGTGTGTGTGTGTGTGTGTGTGTGTGCTGTGTGGGCTCTGGCGGCTGGGTCTGGGCTCTTCCCACATGACCAGTATACCATGCTGCCATCTAGTGTGCGCTCAGGATCTTCCTGGTGTGCTGGAGAGATGCGGAGGAGCAGAGACCCGGAGGCTGGAGGAAGAAGCCCATCAGGGTTGAGTGATGGGACGCTGTGTCCTCCTCTCTCCTCCTGATAACCCCACTTCTAGCGAAGCACATTTACCTCTCTAAGTCGCCTTCCCACTATGTACGAAGGAACCCTGGATTCTGCCCGAGGGCTCTTGCCATTGCTACTTAGGTATTCTCCCTTTGAAAAGTGAAAAGTTGAAATAGAAGATTAAAAAAACCCACCAAAACCTGTTTGTTGGAAAGCCAGGGACAAGTGTATAGATCATCACTCACCGTGTTCATCAACAGGGAAAGAGTCAACCTTGAGAAGTTCACTTTGTAAATTACACAGGGGATTTCATTTCAAAGTCAGTGCAAGGTGGTATCTCAGGATTGACAAGGTACCATGAAAACGTAGTTCTGAATGTCTCTTCAGAACACGTGCCCAACAATGAAAACGTACTCTTGATAAGACATGTAATGGGTGGAATTATGCTAATCAAGAAAAACCTTACAGGGTGAGTAATTTAGTAACCTCTTTCTGAGCATAAGAGCCTATTTTAAAGTTCTAAATGGCACCATAAATGTAGTCAGGCATATATTTCCATACTGATACTAGATAATAAACACAGTCGGAGTCGAAAGTACCTTGAGGGACACCCTGCTGTGCTTATTATCCTGTACTTCCCTACTAATCACTAGAGCCTAAAGTTTAATACTCATGGCTTTGTTTACCTAACACTTTGTCAAGTCCAATACATTTTGGTTCTTTTACCTTTCCTGGAAAGGCAGCTGTGAGCACGAAACTGTTGTCATTTTTCTCCTCGGCATGGACTTGAGATCTTTTTGTTATAGTCTAAGTCCATATTTTAAAAACAGAGGCCTTGCCTCAAACTTAAAAAAAAAAAACAAAAAACATTATTGGAATCATATGGAGGCTGAGACCGAAATAAGTCTTAAGTTGCCATTCATGAACTTCATTATAACACTGAAAATATTTATGGTTCTAGAAATCCTCCCTGCCCCTCTGACTGACTTCATAAGGAAGAAATGTTATAGCTGTAAAGCTTTGAAGTAGTACATTTATATTACTAAAATATTGTCTTATTGTTTCATGCATTTCGGTTTTGCCCAGGATTCATTTCCTCAAAAGCATTCAGAGATAGGAAAGTTTAAAATCCATGCGTCCATCTCTATTCCTTTATATCTGTAGTGATTTGTTTTCAAAAAGATTCTGCTAGACTCCTTGTTAACAGACTTCATTTCACAAAGCTTTTTTCTGATCTCTCTTAGCCTTTGAGGAAACAGAAGAGTTGGGAAAGAGAAGCCACCGGAACCCTCTGTGAACAGCAAGCGAACATTCCACCTGATATGCAGAAAATGGACTACATCTACACTTCAACTTTTCTGGAAGAGAACTAAAAGTTTGGGGACACTCACACATGTGAGTAGAGGAGAGGGAGAAGAGACAGATATACGGATTATGAGATGGGGATCTTGCCTGTGTCCCACAGCAGCATGATGCTCTCTGTGTTTCCTATGGGAGGTGAACCTGCTCACTGATCCGTGACATTTAAATGGGTTATGGATCCTAAACCCACACATGGTACGCCATTGAGGCTGAACGTGGAGGAGGTTGTCTTCTGTTTTAGCATTGCAGCAGCTTTCTGCAGAGCAAGTTTCAAGCGGTAGACAGTGAGAGATGAATGTGGACAAAGGGTAAGAAAATCTCCAAGACCAGAGGATGGAGAAGACTGAATAGTTTGGTTATGTGCCCAGCCTCTGGTATCAGGTGTCTGGGTACGAGCCTGGGCTTCACCTCTCAGGGATCGTGTAGCCTTGTGTAAGTTGTTTAAGTTACTTTGCTTCCATTGGCTCATCCTTGAATGAGAGGAATTATTATACAAGGATAATATCACTACTATTTTCATGCCTGATGATCATGCCTACCAGGGGATTAACCATGAATGGAATTAGTCAGGCTAAAGTATACAGAATAATTTCTTGCACAGAGTAATTAGTTCAAGATATGTTATTCATTATTATGTCATTATTAAAACTAAAGAAAAAATGGGTTTAGGTACTCTTACAACAACAACAAAAAAGAAGGCAATAAACTCAATTTTTTAATGCATTTACATTCATGAGTTAGCAGATCTGTTATATACAAGTTAGTTTTACCGTGGTCCTGCTGGGAGATACAAAGGCCCAGGGTTGGCTACATGTATTGTGGGACCCAGTGCCAAATAAAAATATGGATGCTTTGTTAAAAATATTGGCATTTTCAAGATAGCAGTTGACAGAAGAACAATAACCAAGCATGAGATCCTGCCTGACTGCACTGGTCACACACTCATGAGGGTGGTCTGGTAACAGTCACATGATATCAGGCCTCTGGGCCCACAGGACTTGCTCTCCAGCCCTTAGATGCAGTGTAATCTTTTCCTTTTCACTTGATTCCTATTGCTTAGCCTTTGGTGGTGGTGTTCTTGGTTCAATACACATGCTCCCTGGAGGTCGTGGAAGGACGCTTGGACCCGGTCTCTATTTCCCACTTTTCCCACACTCTTCCACTCATTGCAATCAGGTTTCACTCTGCCTTCCCCAATCTCCCACTCCACTCCTCTGCCATTACCATCTGCTCTGAATTTGGGGGGGTAGGGAACCAGTAGCTTCCCAATTTGTTGTAACTGTCCCACTTAAACTGTAGGTATCATTTATAGTTAGACAATGACAACATCTTCCTAAAACTCTCCTCTCTCACTTTGTACTTGCCACTTCAGAATGTCCCAGCGTTCTCTTCTTCTTTGTGTTTTTCCAGTTCCTGGGTGTCTTCAGCCTGTTCCTCAAAGTTGGGCAATCCTTGGGGATTTGTGTGTGAATTTTTGCTTCTTGTTCTCAACCTTTTTCCAGGTGTATTCCTGGAGGATCTCAATAATCTGATGGTTTCAATCACCACCAAACAAAGTCAACTGTCAACCACACTCACTCTCTCCTCTGCGGGCTGATTATAGACTTGTATTTCCAATGCACTCTAACCCGGCATTCCTAAGTGACCACTCACTCAAAACACCTCAAGACCAACCCTCTTCCCCCTCATCATCTTCCTTCCACTGTTCACTTTTATAACGACTGGGTGAATCCAGCTAAGACCAAGTCGTCCTCCACTTCCCTGCCTGCCTCACCCCTTAGCCTCCACTGCCTGCCCAGCTCCCGCTGATCCTATGATCTAAATACCTCTTGACTCCACCCCCGCCTCCTGCTTTCATCACTGGTTTGGTGCCCATCAATCTGCATCTGTCCTAGGCTGTTTTCTCATTGGATTGGGTTTCCAGGTTGTTCACCTTCCAGTTATATTCCATGCTTGTTCTAAAAATGTTTTCTAAAATGTCACTTTGTTCAAGATACATCCCTGATTAGAGTCCTCTATGGTCTTGTGGATTAAGTTGAAACTTCTTTGAAAAGCCAAGAGATTTTCAATTTTTGAACTGATCTCAACTTACCTGAGGTTGGCCTTAGCTTCTGGTCTTCCTAATCACATACGTCAGCTCAGGCAACTTTGACCTGCCGGCCTTTCCTTGATTGTGTGGCTATCTCTTATGCTCCCGGGCTCCGGTACATACCGTTCCTTACAGCCAGGAACACTTTTCCCTGCATTGCCTACCCAGTAAATTTTAATTGTCTTCCAATATGCAGCTTCTGAGACACCTTCTGGGACATTGTTTCTACTCTCTGTGCTCCCATAGCACTTTGCGACACTTCTATTGATTATGATTATTGAATCACCTTCTCTACAATTAGCTGTAAACCCCATAAAGTTGGTGTTATGCTGTATTATTCTTCAGAGCCTCAGTACCTAATATGATCCCTGGCTCAGATTAGAAATTGAAAAAAGTACATCATGAATGACTATCTTCTGCATAAATTTAAGGGTTTATTAGAACCTTTGTTTTTGAGTCATGAAGAGGGATTTCTTAAACAGAGAGAGAGAAAGAGAGAGAGAGAGAGAGAAAATGTGTTGGGGGGTGAAAAATGATGGAACTTGGACGAAAGAGAAAAAAAAAAAAAGAACTTTCTAAAATTTAAATATCCTCTGCTGTCTCAGGATGCTCAGAGATGATTTACTCCCACCCTCCAGAGGAGAGAACTGCATTGGGACTGAATGCTGTCTAATATTTTATAACTTAAACCCTACAGTAATTCTTCTGTTGGATAAGCTACAGCAAGAACATCTCATAAATACTAGGGCCTGAAGACACTCAGAAGTGGAAAAACACAAGAAGAAGAGAACACTGGGACACTGGGGTGGCACTTACAACTCAGCAACCGCCATTTCTTTTTAACTCCGCTTCCCCTTTGAGTCCCACTCATTCAGAGCTCTGGAGTGGATATTACCCTTCTTCTTTGGTGAAAGAAAGAAACCAGGTTATGTCTTAGCTTTGAGCATTAAACCTCTGGTCACAGCTTCTGTTTAGCTCTCCTGGTCACAGTGGCCAAAGTTACAGAATCATTTTTCAGAGAGATAAATTATAGTCCCAAAGAGAATTATCACCTCCTATAGGCAAAGATAGCATGACTTTCTATTGCTAGGTGAGAACAAGCAGGTACCTCTGAAGAACATCTCCATGATTGACACACACTCCAGCTGTAATAGTGAAATGGTAGTATTTGTGTGTCTGTCTATTGCCTAATATTTGTGAAATTTTAAGTGTGTCGCCAGCTCCAAATCTAGTTTTTAAAGATCAAATTCAACAACAAGGGAGAAAAAAGGAGTTGTCTCATACACGTTTTACAGGCATTGACAGTCAGACCAGGTTAATAATAATGAATGATACAATGGAAGCAGACTTTTCCAACTACATTTGTATTCTTCTGCAATGTTTTAAACAAATATTGGTTGTCTTCTTTTATCAAGTTTAAAGCTGTTATGAGTCATGTCTTATTACCAAATTGCATATCATAGCAGAGGTTACCAATTTTCCTAATAAAGACCACAGACCAACTTCCAACCTCAGTTTCTTCTTCTCTCAACTGGAATCAAGATTCATAATCTTGTGTTCAACCATTGTTTTGTAAAGTTCTGTAAAAGAAGCATAGCAAATTTTGGAGGCCACAAATTCAAACATGTGTGAAGGCTCTGTTTGCTTAGAAATGGAAATGCTTTGGGATAGACCAAGTTTGAGGGATAGTAAGAGAAGTCATGGAGAATCATTCACAACAGAAAGCAAAACCATTTGCATAAGCATGGTAAACACTGGAGGCTCCAGGCTCTTCTGTACATATAATGTAACAAAGGACCTAGTCTCTGATCCTGAACAATTTTCAATGCCCTAAGAAATCAGAACAATGCAGTACAGACTAAGGGTGTATTAACTACCAGTCCTTGTCATTGAATCATTTATCAGGGCTAAGTTCCTCAGAGGGTTTTAAAGGTTTTATAAAGGGAAGAATGTTGGCTGATATTAAATTGGCAAATGAGTTCAGGTTGAACAAAGGATTGTATGAACAAATAAAGCCTGACCCTAGAATGCACAGGAAGATAAGAGAACTAGGATAAACACGCCAGGAGGAGTTTGGGACATTGGTGAGGTCAAAGATTTGTGGTTAGATAAGAAGCTTTAAGTCCAAGGAAAATTAAGAGAAGCTAGCATGGATTGCAATAGAAAGATTGTGAGCATAGATTTAAAAGTGTAGAACGGGGCCAGCAAACTTTTCTGCAAAGGACCAGATGGTAAATATTTTTGGCTTTGCAGGCCATACAGTCTCTGTCGCCACCACTCCACTCTGCTGTTGTTGTGGGAATGTAGCCATAGACAATCCATAAAGAATGAGCATGGCTTTGTTCCAATAAAACTTTATTGACTAAAACAGGAAGTGGACTGGTTTGGCCAATGGACTAAAGTATAGGAGAACTGAAAAAAAAAAAAAAATCAACCAAATTGATTCACCGCACCAGTAGCCAGGGCATCATAGGCTAGGACATGTTTGATTCTGCATTTTTGACTCCCATAGAAATTAATTTGAATAAAATTGGGAATGGCTCTCTAAATATGTTAGTAATAGAAATCTAGTAGTATGACATTGGACACAAAAAAGTTACTTTAAACCCTACAACTGTCATTATGAGGACTTTAGGAAATTTTTATTTCATAACTGGGGACTGAGGTATAAGAGGGCTTAATCATAGAAATTATGTATAATTAGGGACACAGTTGTACAAGAAGTCAGGTCAATAGATTTTTAGGTTTGTGCTTTTTTCCCCAGGTAATGCTATTTTATTTATCATGCTACTTTTCAAAGTCATGTCAGTATCTTTAAATAAGAGCACATAATAATTATCCCATAAGATCTGGGATACAGTATCCAATCTTCCTGTATTGTGAATGAGAAATAGGATAGAGTCAGGCTTTCTTAATGTTGGGGACATGGACCAAGCAATCTCCGCTTCTGTTCAATATTATGCTATCTTTATGAAAAGTGGACTGCACACTGTCCCAGGAGTTTAATATTTGTGAAGATAGACATGCACCGATTCATCCACCATCCCTGGTCCCTTTATCATCAGTGATACATTTATGAGGTGACTGGTCAGGCAGAGGATGCAGAACATCACAGAGAAAGACAACCCTCCCAGGTGGCTTGAACCTCTTTATCACCAACTGTGCTCACTAGCCAAAAACATGAAAAGGTAGAACAACATGTGTATTTTTAAGATGAAAATCACTCTGTTCACAAGTGGCCGACACTACAGGGATTGTTTTCACTAGACTATCATTTTGTCAAACCCAAATGCTGCTGGTTGAGTTGATGAAATTCAAAGCATTTGAGTCAAATAAATTGGATTACCACCCTTGGATTAAGATAAATAATTTCCCAAATTTTTGGTCTGTTTGCTTTGGCTGAACTTGAGTCCTGTGAACTCTGCTTTTGATAACCACACAAAAGCTACAGGGAGTGAGTTAGAAGCAGGAGATATGAGAGAGACCGAACTAGAAAATACATAATCCACAAATGACTCTTCGGATTTTTTTTTTTTTCCTCCTCAATGCTTCAGAACTTGGAATCCTTCCTCTGTTGATTCATTACCCTTGACCTAGAAACTCCATCCCAGAGAAAACAGAATTGGAGACTGATGATGGATTTGTGAGGGAAGGAAGTTATCACCAGTAATTCCTCTATCTGTCTTTCCAAATTCAGTAAAATTTTTCCATGAGGTGGATGGGATCATAAGGTCAAGCATGGGTGGGCTCTGTTCCCATTCAGTCTCCCTGCTTAGGGGAGAAAGTCCAGCCCAGCACTGCATGGGACATTGATTTGATTTGGGGGCCTTTGAGATTTACTTTTAGAATGTGTGTGGTGCATTTGTGTACTGATCACTTTCAAACTCTGCAGTTATCAGCATTAAAATTGTAATCTTATGCAGATTTCCTGGGAGTTAAGGAGATAATACCAATGGTTTTGATCAAGAGTGACCTAAATTTGGGCAGCAGGTAAACTGCTTACTTTTTCTTTATTGGTACTTCTCTGTTGTGGGTACCTCTCACCATCCCCGCCCTCAACAGTACTTCCAAACGTAATTCCTCAACACGTACCTTCCAAGAGACCTACAGCCGTCTTCCTGCCATTGCTGGACAATGCTTTATGAATGTCTCTAGCCGCCCCCCCTTTTTTTTTCTTCCTATTCCCAGTTTTCTCCATTGCCCCCAATGAATTCACATTGTTATTAATGACTAAAAATTATTTAATCCCTCCTGGGATTAAACTCTTTTTCTATGAAGAAATAAACCTTCATTCATACAGTTTGGAACTGGCTTGTAAAAGAAATAATCTGGGATAAGGAGGAAATTTCCATTATCCCTCCGATCATGTCACTTTATACTCTACTCAGTATTTAATTGCCTCCTGGAACACATAGCCAGCCAATCCTAAGGTCACTGAGGTCAGTAAACCATTTGGAGAGCATATTGCCATATTGGCTTTTATGGGGTTCTTGTTTAAAGAGGGTAAAATAAGATGCTCTTTAACTCTGGGAATGTGGGCAAGCCTATCCTTGGGAAGTTTAATGGAGCTGGTTCCAAAAGGAAATCAAAACCAATAAGGTACTGGATGCCATCATAGGTAGCAGACTGATCTGGGCCCTTTCAACTCCCCTTCATGGTCTAACCCAGAAAACACAGGCAGAGAACCAGTGCAGGCCCAGATCAGGAGAGACAATTCTTTTTTTTTTCTAAAGTAAAACTCTTGAAAATCCACCTCCCAGGAAAAAAAAAAAAATGGCCAAAGGCGAAGGAATTTAATAAGATGGAGCCTTTATTTAGAAACAACACACCCCTCCTGCGAACACAGAACTCACTTGGAAAGAAGCTAAGAATGGACCCGCACGATTATTTTCTGGCACAGAACCAATCACATTTGGAGACCTCAGCAGCTGAACACAGAGTGACAGCTGAAAACTAAAACATGTTACAAAGATCAGAGACATTGCTGAATGCTCCATTTTGAAGTTTGATCCAAAGACCCAATTTATGTCATGCCGATTTTATTGCAGTGAGGAGGTTTATTCCAAAGACTCTTTTAAGTCCTACCCTCGTCTTTTGCTCTCTTGGCCCTTCAGCCCCACAGGATTTTCAATATCCCTGGAAGGCATTTGCTGCTCAGAAAAGAGTCCAACAGTGCTTAGGAAAAGCATTAGGTGCTCTTCACCCTGCTTCCTCTCCCAGTGCTGTGGTTACGAGGGGCATTCCCCCACGTTCTAATAAGAATGCATTTCTCTCCACCTGAGGCCTGCTTGTCCCCACCGGGTCCTTTTGAAATATCCATGACTTGTCCAACATGAAAGAAGACAAGGAAAAAGTAGATTAAAATTTTTACTATGATCTGAATTTTTAAAAAAGACCATAAAGACATGACAAAAGAAAATAAAATAAGGAGAAATTTGGGGTGAATGTTCTTTGCTCTGGGAGGTGACTGTTGGAGTCTGAAAGGGATCTGTTTTGTGACCATGGACAATCCATGTCTTGAAGCCCCTGTTCCTCAATCACCAGAGAATAAGTATCCTCACCTCATTGTTCTATTATAAGGTTAAGTAAGTTTTCAATGAAACTTTAAATTTTAAGTGTTTTATAATAAAAGCACTTAATATGATATATTAGTCTTGAATGTAAAGGGGCATGGATCAAAGTATAAATAATAAGACAGGAGGTCAGAGACCTTCAAAGAACGCAGAACTAGAGAGATGTGGCTAAAGAAGCATTAAGCTGAGGTTTAGAATTGCATCTCTTTCATAGTCTGTCCAGAAAAAAATGTAAAAATGTGTTAATTTGCTGCCATCTCTAAAACACTAATGGCCTTCTGTTCCCGGTCTGCATTCTAGGGTTGCTTATTTTACCTATGTCTACCCTCAGACCCTTATGAAACCACTAATGGATATTTTGGTGTAAACAGACCTTGCCTTTCTTCTGCTTCCCCAACTCCTCCCAGTTAATCGGCTGCATTCCCTGATACGTGGGGGACCGCCGGCCAACTTTCCGCTTCTGTGGCTGGCCTACATCCCACCCAATTCAATCCAATTCTTCAAATCACATTTTAGGAAAAACACTTCATTTTTGAGCATTTTATTAAATTCAGATGCACTGTTTACTGGATTTACTATTCTAACTCTACGATGCGGTTTAGAAGATCAAACTGATATGTCATGACACATTTCTCACGTTTTCAAAAGAGCCCAGAAAATTGAGTGGAAAACCCTAATTAACGTGCCTGCACCATTCTCGACACTTTTCTTCCCTGGTCTTAACAATTCCTCCTTAGTTTTGGGCCCCACAATTTATAGCCTCTGGGATTTCTATCTAATTTAAAGATGTGTCTGATGAGTATTTCTTTCCTTTGCTTTGACCCTGAACCTGAAGATTATAACATTTTTCATCTCCTGTAGAGAACACAGGTTCCGTTTCCACCCAGTGTCTCACTGGACATCAAATTTCCATCCTAACTAATTGACCTCCTAGATGGGGATTTTATTTGATAACTTGGCTCCAGAAAGTCTGAAATATTTTATTATAAATTGCTTCATTATACATAAGCGATGAAACATCTGAAAGGGAAATGAGGAAAAAACTGTTCGCAATAGCCTCAAAAAAAAAAAATAAAATACTGGGAATCAATCTAACCAAAGAGGTGAAAGATCTCTACAATGAAAACTACAGAACATTAAAGAAAGAAATTGAAGAAGACCTTAGAAGATGGAAAGATCTCCCATGTTCTTGGATAGGCAGAATTAATATTATCAAAATGGCCATACTTCCAAAGGCCCTATACAGATTTAACACAATTCCAATTAAAATCCCTATGACATTTCTCATAGAAATAGAGAAAGCAATCATGAAATTCATTTGGAAGAACAAAAGACCCAGAATAGCCAAAGCAATCCTGGGCAGGAAGAGTGATGCAGGAGGTATCACAATACCAGACCTTAAACTCTACTAGAGAGCAATAGTAACAAAAATGGCATGGTAGTGGCACCAAAATAGACAGGTAGACCAATGGTACAGGATAGAAGACATGGAGACATACCCACATAAGTACAGTAACCTCATACTAGACACAGGTGCTTACAATGGAGGAAAGACAGCCTCTTCAACAAATGGTACTGGCAAAACTAGAAATTCATATGCAGTAAAATGAAATTAAACCCCTATCTCTTACCATGTATAAAATTCAACTCAAAATGGATCAAGGATCTAGGAACTAGACCTGAGACCCTTCACCAAATAGAAGAAAAAGTAGGCCTGAATCTCCATTACATTGGCTTAGGACAAGACTTCCTTAACAAGACCCCCATAGTGCAAGAAATAAAAGCAAGAATCAATAAATGGGATAGGTTCAAACTAAAAAGTTTTTTCTCAGCACAGGAAACAATCAATAATGTGAAAAGAGAGCCTACAGAGTGGGAGAAAATCTTTTCCATACACACTTCAGACAGAGCACTCATCTCTAAAGTTTATAAAGAACTTAAAAAACTTTACACCCAAAATACAAAGAACCCAGTCATGGGCTAAGGAACTGGGCAGACACTTCACAGAAGAAGATATATAGGCGATCAAGAAATAAATGAAAAAGTGCTCATCAGCCCTACTAATTAGAGAAATGCAAATTAAAACCACCCTAAGATTTCATCTATCTCCAATTAGAATGGCTATTACCAAGAACACAAGCAATAATAAGTGTTGGCGTGGATGCAGGGAAAAAGGTACACTCATACAATGCTGGTGGAGTTGCAAATTGGTGCAGCCACTCTGGAAAGCAGTATGGAGATTCCTCAGAAAACTTGGAATGGACCCACCATTTGACCCAGCTATCCCACTCCTCAGTTTATACCCAAAGGATTTAAAATCAGCATACTACAGTGATGCAGCCACATCAATGTTCACAGCAGCTCAATTCACAATAGCTAGACTGTGGAACCAACCTAGATGCCCTTCAATTGATGAATGGATAAAGAAACTGTGGTATATATATGCAATGGAATATTACTCAGCCATAAAGAAGAATAAAATTATGGTATTTGCTGGTAAATGGATGAAGTTGGAAAATATCATGCTAAGTGAAACAGACCAAGCCCAAAAAACCAAAGGCCAAATGTTTTCCCTGATAAGTGCATGACAATATATACGAGGGAGGGTGGTGGGGGGAGAGAAGAATGTAGGAACTTTGGATGGTGTAGAGGAAAATGAGGTGGGATGGGGTGGGGGATGGGAAGATAGAATGGAAATATAGAAAGAAACAGACAGTATTACCCTATGTATATGTATGATTACATGAATGGTGTGAATCTACATTGTGTACAACCATAGAAATGAAAAGTTGTACCCCATTTGTGTACAATGAATCAAAAATGCAGTATGTAAAAATAAAAAAAAAGATTAAAAATAAATAAATAAATGAAATTAAATAAAAAATAAATTGCTTCATTTTAATTGGCATGGATTTTTCCCCCGAACTCCCATTCACTCATTGATGTTCCCAAATCTCTAATATTTTGGTATGTGCAAACTCTCCCTTTCTGCTCTAATTTCACTCAATCTCCCAATGATTTGTTATAAAAGATTGTCTGCTTATGGAGAAATCACTGACTCTTTGGGACTCCTGTCCCACAGCTGAAATCCACATCTCTTCATTTTTCTGGCAAGTTTTCAAGTTGTTATGTGTTTGTTTGAATCAACAGATTTGTTCCCAATCTCACGGGAAGAGCTGCTGAGATCCAGAATGTATTTACCCCAAGTGAGATCCCAGTTTGCAGATACTATAGTAAACCCAATTTGCAAAATAGTCGTGGCCATATACATGTTTTTTTTTCACATGCTTGCTTTTGTTAATATTAAGCAGTTATTTGCAAAACAAGTGGGTACAATTTCTTTATATGATAGTTTTACAGGATTCTATCAGCTGTTGCAAGAAAAGAACCAAGCAGCAAAAAGGGATTTAAGTTGTATCTTATTACCCTTTGTTTGGGAGGGTATTGAATTTGGTTGAAAATCAGTCAACTCCTTTAGAAATTATGTTGCAGACAGACAAATGCAAAATGCCAGATGGTGGAGTTAAAACAGAGAACTCATTTGAGTCAATGAAGTCTACTTTTAGTATTCTTGTCCCATTAAACATCATTTATTTTTTCTCCCACTTAACTGAATCTTTCTTATGAAATATAAAAATTCATAATGCACTTTACCCCTAATCTTATTTAAACAGTTATTTTATATAGATCTGCTCTAGATTCTCACAGTCTCAGTAATAACAAAATGTTCTTGGTTGACTGATTTCCATGGTACCACTAGTCTTTGGACATAATGAAGATACACAACCGGGGTCACTTGTCATTTAAATTAATTCCACTTTTCATTTATATAATGTCATGTATAAGAAACTGATTATACCTTTAAAAGGTTTCTAGCTTGTGTTTCTTCTTTCCGAGACCACAGAGACACTCCAGTGATTATGTTAAGCTAAATAATACTTCATTATTCTGCCATTACAGAGATGGCAAGACAGAGATAGCAACATATCATCTATCAGTCTTTCTTGGTAACTGGCCTATTCCTTATGAGTGGGTTTGTCAAGAAATGAAGTGTATCATCTTATGAATAAAAAATATTAAAATATTAATATTATTCATTTAGCATAGACATTGGTAAAAAAAAAAAAAAAATCACTGTGCACTTGCTGGGTGGTCCGGCAGGAGATGGTTGGTTAAGAATCCCAATCTCAGGCTGGCCAGGGAAAGTGAGGAGGTGCTCCAGGGCTGGTCCTGGCTGGGGCAGATGCTTGTCACTGTCCCCAGGTGCTCCAGCCCAGGGAATCCCCGTTCCTTGCAGTCACCTTGGTACTTTGGGTTGCCTGGGTCTCTTGCCACTCTTCTAGAGTTTTCTTTGTTCCATGACCTCCCTCCTCTCTTCTTCTTCCTCTCTCTCTCTCTCTCTCTCTCTCTCTCTCTCTATGAATTAGTGATACTGATCACACTGAATTGGTTCATTGACATCTAATTGACATCTCAGTCTAAGACTCTTTTGGGAATTCTGGTTCTAGAGCCTCAAAACTGAATCAATGCCGTCCTGAAACACACACACACACACACACACACACACACACACCCCACACACGCAGGCAGGCACACATTTTTTTTTTCTAGAAATTTCTGTGCTGAAAACAGTATAGCTTCCTTTACTATTGAGCTAGCATGCTCATGAGCAATGTGTCTTTGCCTTCCCTGCTAGACCAAGGGTGACCGAGGCTGTTTACTGCTTCATTTGGTTGCAGATTGCCGGAGTCTCCCTTTCTTATTCAGCCTATCAGCTATCAGCAACTGCTAGAAAAGTCATATCTGTAGCCCCTCAGTGCCTTTTTCTAAAGTTTGTTTATTAAAATAGCACACATTAAATGGACTATTTTGGTGCACAATACATTTTAGCATGTGTGTAGAGTTGGGTATCTAATCATTTCCATTACTGCAAAAAAAGTGTCCTTTGTGGTCCCTTTGTAAACACACCCTCCCTCTACCCCAGGCCCTGTGCCCTCCGATTTTTTTTTCTCTATAATTATGGTTTTGTCTTTTTAAGAATGTCATGTCAGGGGCTGGGGTTGTGGCTCAGTGGTAGAGCACCTGCCTACCACATGAGAGGCACTGGGTTTGATCCTCAGCACCACATGAAAAACATAAACAAATGAAGTAATTAAAAAAAGAAAAGAAAGACATGTTCAAAAATATGTGATACCAGTGCGATCACACGTTGTACAGCCTTTTGAAACCGACTCCTCTCACATAGCCTGATGCCTTCAAGATCCATACACACACAGATCAAAATCGAGACATTGTCTTTGTTTATTGCCGAGTACTATTCCATTCCAGGGATACACAAAAGTTACTGAAGACCATCTCAGTAATTTCCAGTTTGGGGTGATTATTATTGGGTTACTATAAACATGTAGGTATAGGTGTTATGTGAAGTTTGTATTTCTCCAAGATAAAATTAAGCTTGGGACTGTTTTGTAATATGGTAGGTATAAACATATTTAAAATTTTTGAGCAACTGTTTGTTTTCCAGAGTGCTCACCCATTTTACATTCCCACCAGCAATATAAGTGAGATTTACTTCCTTTGCATGTTTATCATCCTTTGGTGTTTTGGGTACGGTTTTATTTGAGCCATTCTATCGGGTATGAAGGAGTATCTCACTGTAGTTTTGATTTGTATTACTCCAGTGATGAATGATGTTGAGCATCTTTTCAAGTGTGTATTTGCCACCTATGTTTCTTCTTTGGTGAAGTATCTGTTCGCATTATTTACCCACTTTTTAAATAGAATTATTGTTGCTGAGTTGTAAGTTTCTCTGTGTATTCTGATTTGAGTCCTCTGTTGGATATGTGATTTGCAAGGAACTTCTCTTGGTCTGAAGCTTGTCTTCTCATTCTTTTCCCAGAGTCCTTTGCTGAGGAAAGGGTTATAATTATGTAGAAGTTGGATTTCATCCATTTCAACTTTATAGATTAGGGTTTTGGTTTTGTATCTAATAAATCTTTGCCCAGTGTCATGAAATCTTTCCTTTATGTTTTCTCCTAAAATGTTGTTTTATACTGAGATCTATTATGCATTTTGAGTTAATTTCTGCATAAGATATGAAGTTGGAGTTTGGGGTTCATTTTATTTTTGGCATATGGATGTCCATTTGTTCCAACATTGCTGTGACCTTTTAAATTTGATTTAAATTTTATTAAGAGGTAGAAAATCAAACGGCCAAGTTTTTTAGAAGAATCCTTAAGGACTATTGTGATACCAGTTATGGTAACTTAATGGTCTGTCTTGCTTTCTTCTTCCATTAGTGATTTTGTTAAGATACAAAGTATAGCTTATTATGAGTTAATCTATTAAAACTAATCCTTCAGCATAGAAATTGGTCATGCCAAGTTTGTTTTATGTTACTTTTGATACACTCTAGATGTTGAGAGTGATATCTGGATAAGAGGTGTCCCCATAAATCAAACCACTTAAGCAGAAATACAATTTGAAGACAACTTGAAATATCTGATTGCTAGAATTAGGTGGGTGATTTCCACAGACTGGTACCAAGTCACTGAGCCATTCCAACTCTCTTCCTTTCTTAAGGTAGTCCATGCAGCTTGCATGTTATTGAGTCACCCATTAACTCATATTGCAAATGGTATGGAACCCCTACTGTGAACCTGGGTCCTACTCTAGATACAAGGGATTCATCAATGAGTAAAGGCAGGCGGCCCCTCCCATGGAGCTTACTTCATGTGGATAGTGGATATGTACTCACATATGGGGCACAGGTGAGCACAGGTTGATATTAATATGATAAAGATGCATAAGATGATGTTTATGTAAACACAAGTTTACATAATAAGATAAAAAATAGTAAAGGTGAATTCATACATTTAAAAATAAGATAATTTTGTTTTCAAAGGTTTAAAAATATAAGACATGAGTTCTAAGCAGTACCTACTTATTAATCTCTAATATATTTATTTAATAAAGGTTTATTCCCAGGTAACATATGCAAATTACCATTTGGTAAAAGGGCACTTTGTATGATAAATAAATCACTTCCTCTTTCTACATTTGTCTGTGTATGTGTGTGGATGTATGTTGTGGAGTTGATGTTGCCTAGAAATACAGTGTACATATATATGTGATGCTCTACATGAGTGATCCGAATGAGAGGGATGAGAATCCAGAGGCTCAAAAAACAACTCTTGACCACATATTAACTACTTGTTTGGCCCTTTGCCTACCAGGAAGTGGTTAACAACAAAGATGCCATTATTCATTTTGAATCTTTTTTAGTAGGGAAAAATTCAAGCATCTAAAGTATTAGAAGAATATTTTTAAAAAACCTCCAAGTAGTCATCATTTGGCTTAAATAATTTTTAACAACTGCAAGGATTTTGAGGTCAGGCACATATAAAAGCTGTTCCTAGCACTTCCTTTGCTAGTTACATGATCTAGATCAAACTACTGTCTCTGAGCTTTGGTTTCTCATCTGCAAAATGGGCTAATGATACCACACAAACTGTTTGTGTGAGGAAGAGGCAAAATGTTGGATAAGATGTGCCTGTCACAATGTCTCCTATGTAGTAAAGGGACTCAGTATACAGAGTAGACTCCTTTTCTTCATGCGCTAGCAGTTTGTTTTCAGTTCTGGGGTTGGTGTGTCTGCTCTCCATTAACTAGAGGACCTGGAAGGAAGAGTTTACCCTTTTCACCTGTTTCCATCCTGCCTGACACATAGCATATATTCCCTAAATATTTGTAAGCTAATAAAGAAAGTGAGCAAACAGAAGATTTCACAGGAGAGGTATTATTTAAATAAAGTATTGAAAGATGTTGGGGTGTGGGAAAATTATTCTGAGAAGTGATCTCAGAGGTAGAAAAGTCCAATACATATTCATAAAAATAATCAGGTCTCACACTGGTGGGGTCTAGCGGATGAGCGTGGGAAGGTGGGTTGGTCCCATACCATAGATCCTGGTGTGTCAACATTATGTAGGTGACAGGGAGCCTCTGAGGTCTTCAGAGCCAAGTTGTTTTTAGTGTACTGTTGTCAGTATCTAAATGTGCATTCCAGAAGTCCTCTAAGAGAATCTCACTTCTAAATAGTGTTGAGGTTGAAGGGTGTCCCTTCCAAAGTTACAGGTATTAACCTTCTGTACTTGTGAATGTGAATTAATTTGGTAAAAGCCTCTTTGAAGTTGAATCAAGTTAAAATGATGTCACTAGGGTGGGACCTAATTCAATATGCCTGATTGTCCCCATGAGAAGAAGGAAATTCAGATGCCCAGAAACACACACAGAGACGAAAGCACCATGTGACAACACAGGACAGGCTGCTGGCCACGGAACACCAAGTGTTGCCGGCCACGCCCAGAAGCCGGAAGAGGTGCAAAAGGATCATTCTCTGCAAGTTTCAGAAGGAACATGACCCTGCCGTCCAAGACCTTGATTTTCAGGCTCCAGGCCTGTGAGGGAACACATGTCTAGGCTTTAAGCCATCCTGTCTGCGGTTCTTTGTTCTGAGAATCTTAGGGAATTAATTCAATTTAACATGTTCTCCTAGGAAATCTCGGTGACATTATCTGTTTCCGTTACCAGTATTTTAGATACAGTAAAGAGAAACATTGACCCTTTTCCCTACTGAATGTTCTCAAGATTGAAGTGATGACAGTCTGATTTAGAAATGTCAATGGGAAACCATGACCTAGATCTGAAGTTCAAATACTCCCTGCCCTGGGTAGAGCCATAGACCCAGAGAAGAACTGCATGTAGCAAGAGAAATGTTAGCAGATGCACATTGTGACCCACTGGCACAAATGAAGTGCAGGGACTTCCTTTGGCTACCACAGGTCCTCCAGGCTTCATGAAGCAGGTCTGGCGCTACAGTTTTGACTAAGCTGTGAGTTGCACTTATGTTGTGAAGGGCTGGGGATAGTGTTGGATGTGTATTGTGGTAGCTGAGGAAGCCCCAAACGGCTTGGAACCCCTCCAGGTCCTCTTGTCTTATAGCACAGGCACCTGCCTTGGCTCTGCCTGGATGCAGCCAAAAGTAGCACTCCGGAAGGAATTCCTGAATGGGCTGGGGCGTGGTAGGGGGAGACAGTTTCTGATTAACTTGGGGGCATCTGATGAAGAATAGAGTTCACATCGAAATGTTTTGAAGTATGCAATGACTCAAGGCCAGACTTTTGTGGCCAATGTGGAAGAGCCTATGCATTCCCCTCAGACAAACAGCTAGAGATTAGAGACCGATCTGCCTAAAAAGAAATACAAACCCCTGGGCTGTGCCTCCTCCCGGCTGGCTCCCAAGGGCAAGGGAGTGATCTCCTTATCAGCTCTCAGAGAGGGCTTGCCCCTTCCCCAGCGTGTTGTAGGGGCTGGAGCTGCCCACCTGGTACCCTGGTAGGTTGGAGGTAAGAGACTTTTCTGGTATTGGGTGGTCAGGTCGTACTCAGTCCTGGGACGTTTCCAATGCTCCTACTCCTGGGCTGTGGAGGGACTCTGGGGAGATTCCATGTCATTTCTCTGATTCACAGATTCAGCATTTTTTCTCATAAAATGATATAAAATAGGATTGGTCCCCAAACCTGCTCACTCTTCTAGGGTTACAACTTCTATTTGTTTCTGACAGCTTGAAAAGACATCCATGTTCTGAACCAAATGCCCCTCACCACCCATTCACATGCTGTAGTTCTAGTGCCTCTGCCTCAGAATAGGACCTTATTTGAAAAATAGGGTCATTGTAGATATAATCAGTTAAGACATGGTCATTAAAGTGGGTCCTACTCCAATATACTGACGTCCTTATGAAAGGGAAATTTGATGTAGAGTCATTCAAAGAGGGAGAAGATCATATGAAAATGAAGGCAGAAATTGGGGAGATGATTCTACAAGCCCAAGGATGCCACAGATGGCCAGCAAAACACCAATAGCGAGCGGGGAGACAGGGAACAGGTTCTCTCAGAGCTCTCAGGAGGAGTCAACCCTGTCAACGCTTTGAGCCCAGGACTCCAGCCTCCAGAACTCTGAGACAATAGTCAACTTCCATTGTTGAAACCACTCAGTTTGTGGCGCTTAGTTTATAGCAGCCCTGGGAACAAATTTCATCCTCATAAATAAGAATGAAACCGGACGGGGAGCTGTGGGTGGGGAGCAGGCTAGAGCAGCGGATCTTGGGAGCAGCTTCTCAACCCTCGAGAGGCTGGGAGGATGGTGCCACCCCACCGCCTGCATGGACGTGACACATCAACTGCCCTGGAGCCCTTTTACCAAGCACCCCCTCCCACTGCCTGCTGGAAGAGCCCTGCAGGGCAGCAGACGGGGAGAGAGACCAAGGGGCACGGACTCTGGGTCACATACAAGCAGACGAGACATGACAACCAGCTCCTTTTAAATTTAATCAGAGACTCGAAGACAGGAAGCGGCAGCCTTTAATTCCCTAAGGGAAGATATATTAGGATTCCAAGTACATCAGTTATTCTAAAAATAAAAGTAAACATGTGAAGGAAATAAATTAATAAGCAAACCAGCCAAGTTTTCATTAGAAGACTGCTGCTTTTCCTGCCCTAGAAATCTCGCTTCCTCAGCTAAGTCTGCCGTTCCCTCCTTGGCTGCCCCTTGGAGTGATGCATGTGATATTCCAGAATTCTTGATCAGGTCCAATTTCTTTCTTTTTCTCCCTTCCTCCCTCTTCTATTTGCTTTGCATTCCTATTTTTTTTGTAGGTGCATAATAATTGTAAAAACTAGTGGATTTCGGTGATAGAATGATAGTAGAATAAATCAGACATTATTGCCCTACATGCACATATGATTACACGACCTGCGTAACTCTACATCATGTACAACCAGACGAATGGGAAGTCATACTCCACTTATGTATGATGTGTCAAAATGCATTCTTTAGTGTATAACTAATTAGAACAAATAAAAAATATCTTAAAAATAATGGGTTTCATTGTGGTATATTTGTTTGTGCATATGACAACCTGATTAATTTAACTCTCAATACCCACTTACCCTTCCCTCATCCCTCCCCCATCCTCTTTTTCTACCTAAGTGTCTCCCTTTTGCTTTCATAGTGTCTCCTCTCTCCCTCCCTCCCTCCCTCCCTGCCTGCCTTCCTTCCTCCCTCCCTTCCTTCCTCCCTCCCTCCCTTCCTTCCTTCCTTCCTTCCTTCCTTCCTTCCTTCCTTCCTTCCTTCCTTCCTTTCTTCCTGTCTCTTTCTCTGTCTCATTCATTCTTCCTTTCTACCCCTGTAGCTTCCACAAACAAATGAAGACATTCTGAATCTGGTTGATTTAACTCAAGAGGATGCTCTCCAGTTCCATCCATTTCCTTGAAAATGATGTTATTTTTATTTTTCCTTTATGGCTGAATAAAACTCCACTGTGTATATGTACATGATTTTCTTTATCACATTGCCTGTTGATGGACACTGAGGTAGACTCCCTCCCAATTCTTCACAGCCCTTTCCTTTGAATGACTGCAGTGCTTAGCAAATCTATGCTTAACAAAGGGTAATTCCTTTCATCTACAGACTCCTGTCTCCTAATGATGTTTTCATTATACCTTCCTTAAATAGATGTGTCTTAAACATTAAGATATTTATAAACTCTGAGGTTACAGATATATGTTGGGCATCCAGACCCAATTTCATTTGTTTTACTAAGGTTTAGTTCATTGCCAACATTTTTTTAAAAAGCAACATGCATGCACATGCCTAAATGGATATAAATAAGTAAAATAGTCTTAACACGGATTTTCTTCCACTCTGGAAAAATGGGGTGATTTGACCACACCAGACCCAAGTTCCTTCTTGTCCACCTCTGGCTGGAGGTGGGTGAGGCCACTCCTGAGCGAGGAGAAGTGTGCTCTCCCATTCCACTGTGACCCATTCTGCTTCCCTCTGGACCTTACAGCTCTGTCATGGCTGAGGACAGCAGCTTTGGGCGAGTCCCCAGGGTGACTCCCTGCTTGTGAATTTGGTTTTCCTCCAACTTGGTTTCCTCTTTGCTGTCTTCACATTGTTTCCCACAGTTCTGTAACTCTCAAATTCAATCAAAACCTGTTCCTGTTGAGAAGAAAACCTGGCGAATGTTTACATTGACTGGCTATTAGTAGTGTTAGCCAGAAATGGCTGCTTATGTCAAATTTGGCAGAGTAAACAGAAATTTGCAACATTAAGTATTGCTTAATTAGAATCGCTGGAGACCCACATTTATTAATACTTTGAGCTTGTGGTGGATGCTTTCCTAACACTAATTAATAAGTAAATATTTTCTTTTAAATTACACTTTATGGGCCAGCTCTCCAGTGACAGAATTGAACAGTGGTTGCTGCAATAAAAGAAAATTAATTTTTACTCGCCCTAGCATTTCATGGTTTGCAAAGTTCCTTTGTGCGATGTTGCACTTGCTGTCACCTGCCTGTCATCCTCAGCTTGGCTTGGGCAGCAACGTGGACTGGAACCTCAGCAGTAGAAAAGGGACCTGGGAAAACTGTGAAATGACCTGCTTCCAGAATTGTCGTGTGGGAACAGAAAAATGTCTACATCCAGGTGAGGAAGATGTAGCTCAATCCAAGTTGGAGGTGTTAGACATGATAGCTTGTCTTTGGCCACGTGACACTCCCAAGCAAGAAAGGGCATGGCCTGCCAGGCACGAAGGAGACACACAGAACCTGTGAGAAACACGAAGACCAAGCAACTGCTTTTGCCATGAATAATAAGTCCTTTGTTTCTAACCCTGAGTCCATTTCCTCTGCAGAGAGTGAACTTCAGTTTTTCACTTGTAAGTAGGGTCATTTCCAGGCCCTGCATGTTCCTTGGTGAGAAAGAGGTAACATTTCAGTTGAGAAGGCAGGTTGCATTTCTCTCAAGAAGAGTCCAGAATCCCTTTCTTTCTCACATACAATCTGCTGTACAAGGAGAATTGTGGAGGGTAGTTCTGGTGGCTCCTCTACTCCCTCCCCCAATTTTTCCCCTTTTCTTCATGGCTCAAGTATGATGGAACCATTAATCATTGATAAGTTTTTTATGAGATGCCTATTTATTGAGAACTTTATTGCTCTTTGTCCTGTTTGTAGTTTTAGCATAGTAACTAGCAAAAAAGTACAGCCTTAATCTTCTTTTTAATAACTCCAAATTGAATTGAACTAAATCTGAAAGCATGAGTGTCAACCAATCGGAGGCAGCCAGAGGAATCATAAACAACTTTACCGATGCAAGAACTTGGCAAACTAGCACTTTGAGAGAGCGGCGAGTCACCAAGAGGTTAGCAAGCCAGATGAGGCACCTGTGAAGTACGACACATGAAGCAAGGGAAAGGTCAGAGGCTAGGTGTTCAGATGAGAGCCAGGTCACAGAGGCCAGGTTAAAAGGCTAGGGGCAAAACTCGGGGCTTTGTAAACAGTCAACAATGGGGATGTGTGGAAGGGCAAGACAGGTTCAGGGCAAGGTGAGCACAGAATCACAGTGAGACCAGCAGCGAGGAAGGACCGTGGTCAACGAGGTGAGCCCCCACCAGCGGGAGGGTTGATGCTGTCTTTCCCAGGTGGAGCCAGTCCCAGTGTGTGACTCAATCAGGCTGCACGTGGCCCTAAGGTGCACGTGAGAACAAATCTGCACTCTCTGAGAGTTTCCCTGGCTGAATTCCTGCCTGCGAAGCCAAGAGGAAAAAGACATTTTGAGGATGAGATCTTACTTTTGAAACACTGTAATAGATTTTCTTGGAGGAGAATAAAAACGTAGCACATCTTTCTTAACCAGTCTTCATTCAACCCCGGGTCCTACTGACATTTTTATTTTTTCAGCATCAGCATTTTGTCAACAAATAACAACTCAAATATCTTTTTTTTAAAGAATGCTACGGGTGAGAACAATGTCTAACCTTGCAGGTCTTCATCCCAATAGACCGTCTCCAGATATACAGGAGAGTCTCTCTGAAATGTGTACCAGGCTGGGGAATTATAAATATGTTTTTAATTCAAAATGTAAGATAATGGTTTCAGGAAAACTGACAGAGTAGGAATAAGCTTCTATAAAAAGTTTCAGCCTGAAAATAGACACATGCTCTCTTTGTCCCCTCTGTCCTGGCACACATAACCCAAAATTTGGACCCCCACATTTGTAACTCATTTGCATGTGGAAGTGCCAGTTGGCAGTATTGTGAGCACTGCAGTATTCTCCCTGCATCCGCTTAAGTTGGGGCTGCTGCCGAAGCCCCCATTCGATGTGTTTTGTTGTTCCTGCCATTTCAAAATGAAGTCATGAGCTTGGGACCTCTTCCAAAAAAGGTCCAGAAAGTAACTTTATTTTCACCCTTTTGCTGCCTTATATCCCACATCATTTGAAATCCCTGTAAAATGATAACGAAAGGTCTAGTTATCACTCATTTTGGTGAATTCCAGAATGTCTAACAGTGGCTTGGGGCATCATTTGGGAAGCTATCCAAGCAGAGTAAGTTTCAGGTGACTCTAGACATTTTTTATCTTCTCTTAGTTTCACACAGTGATTTTTTTTTTTTTTCTGGAGGAAAGTGAACCTAGGATAGAGGCAAGTAGGAGATCCTACAGATTCCATTTTCCAGAAGCCTCTAGTTTTTCCAGGTGAAATCTTGGGGCTAAGATAAGTGCTATTTCTATTTTTCTCCTTTTCTCCTTGACCATCTTTAAAGGCTTTTTCTTTCCACTTTCAAGAGTACATCTGTGAGTCAATGTAAACATGCTTGGCTCTCCATAGGGACTGAATGATATACTACAAGACTGGTTAGTTTAACAAGCAAAACACAACCACATAGCAGGATTGAGAGTTGGTAAACACCTTTGAGGAGAATAACAAAGAGCTGGGATAATTATTCAATCCAATTTTTACTTAAGGTTAGTTTTTCTTTGTAAAGGTTCAGATTGTCAAGTTGACAAATGGAAATACCAGAGACTTCTCACCCACCTGTTTCCAGGGGTGGCCTCATAGATATGGCATTTCATAGATATTTAATATGTGCACAAGCTCTTCACTAGAGGGTTGATCTGAGGCACCAAAAAACAATATCGGCCACCTTTGAAAGGAAGTACTAGACAACATACGTACAGATGAAGTTGGGCCTCTTGTTCAACACAAACATTCTATTTGTGTCGTGCCTCACCAGTGAGAAGACTTCCTCCATTCCTCACTGTGACATCCAGAGGATGCCAGCTGCCATGCTCTTCTTTGAAATGTCTTCTTCTCCGTGAGTTTTGGTTCTAGTCATCTCACCTTCAACTGATCTCAGTAAATCCAGTGGGAGCTTCCATGGAAGCTCCCAGGGCCCAGAATCTGAAGGTGCTGTAAAATCTCATCCCAGGACACCCAGATGCCTTTACTAGGTTGATTTTGTCCCTGGACTCATCGTTGTCTTCCAGACATACAGTGCACAGATGCTGAAAGAAAAATGTGTTCAGATTTTTGATGCAGGACTGACCTCTATTTAGACTACTAGTGGCACTGGTTCAGATCCACATGGTCCTGGTAAATAAGTATGAAGTATGTGTCTCCTTTTCCTGGGACACTGGACTCTTTTTGTCAACTCATCCCTCTGAAAGGATTTCCCAAAGCACCTCCTCCTGGCAGTCGTAGATACATTGCTGCTCTGAGCATCTGCAGCAGAGGCTCTGGGGATAATAGTTCTAGTGTCCACCAGTCATGAGAGGGGGAAGAACGGAAGTGGCTGGAGGCGATGACTTTCAGCACCTACCTTTAGCTGCCTAGCACCTCCTAAAGTGGATGATGGCCTCTTCCTAATTGTTCAGCTCCAGCTGAACGGAGTGAGGGAGAAAAAGGAACTGAATTCTTTGCCACTTTGTGCCCCCTTGTGTTCAGTGTGCTGCTTTTCTCTGGTACAACTTGACCACACACAAATACCCAAAGCACAGAAGGAAGAATGAAGTTCTCCATAATTGTGCACCTGCCATTGCTCATGTAGGAAGTGAAAATAACATCAATGCGCTCCATCCCACGCAGCACAGAAACACCAGCCAAAAAAATCCCCTCACAAAATGCCACTGAGACTCCCATTCAGCCCACACCCTTATGCAGACCCAACATCTGAGCACCTGGCATGTGGGACATCACATCTCACACCTCGCATGTCATGAGGCTCAGGATGGGAGCAGGGAGGGAGATTTAGGCATGGACACCGAATGCCCAGCCCATTCCCATTACCCATGTTACTTAACTCTGAAAGCATTTCCTTATCTGGATAGTGGAAGTATTATTGTTTTCATAATAGTAAAGATGGCACAGACCATGTTATGCATTGAATTGTTTCTCTCCACAAAGCTGAAATTCTAATCCTTAATACCTCAGAATATGACCTTATTTGGAAACAAGGTTATTCACAGGTGTAATTTGCTAAGTTATGCTGAAGTCATTAAGGAGGGCTCTAATTCAATATGACTAGTGTCCTTATGAAAAGAAGAAATTTGGACACAGATGTGCACACAGGGAGATTCACATGAGGGTGAAGTCAGGGGTTGGATTGATGCTTGTGCAAGCCAGGAATACCAAAGAAGCCCAGCGAGCCACTGGAAGCTAGGAGAGTGGTAGGGAACAAACTCTCCTCCACTGTCCTGAGAAAGAACCAACAGAGCTGACACTTCGGTTTCCAAGTTCTAGGCTCCAGAATTGTAAGACAATACTTTTCTGTTGCTTTAGTCTCTCAGTTTGCATAACTTTGTTATGGCAGTCATAGCAAACTATTGTGGCCCTAAGTAATAGAGGGGGATGCAATACAGGTTTTTTGCATCCTTTTCTACTCTGACTATAGGTTTATAAAACCAACAGGGAGCTAAGCATGTGAGGGCTACACTCCCAATACTCTAAAAGTCAATGGAGGAGCATTTTCTTCCCCATGTGCCTGTTCAGACCCACTCAGCAACATTAGTTTGTGAACAACTGTTCCTCTCCACTCCAGATTGCCTCCAACAAGGCTTTTGACATTTATTCACAAGCTAGTAAGCTCTTATGCTGTAGTTCTTCTTGTGGTGTAGCTAACTATCACAAAACTTAGTAGCTTAGTATAATATCTCCTTTATTGTATTTTATGGATTCTACAGGAAACCAGGCAGGGCTCATTTGGGTGTGTTTTTGATCCCTTCTGATATTTCCCAAGGTTAATAAGTGGATTTCAGCTGGCAGAAGGGCTGGTTTGGAGGAACCAGAAAAACCTTGTTTGCATGTCTGGTGCTATTGTGGGTATGGATGGCAAGTGGGGGTTAGCTGGGACTATTAACTGAAGCACTTTCACCTAGTAGTTGCAGCCCAGGGGCTGCACTGCTGCCTGAATTTCTTACATGGGTGCTGGCTTTCTACATAATGAGTATCCTAAGACAGCTATGTAGGAGTTGGTTGGCTTTGTAAGACCTAATAGAACTCCCAAGTATTATTTCCATCATTATCTATTGTTTAAAGTGGTCCCAAGGGCCATCCAGATTCAAGGGGAAGTTCAAAGACCTTAGATCTTGATGGGAGGAGAAAATAAATGTACAGATATTTAAAAATGGCAACAACATTACACTTTCCATATCTTGGGTAGTAAAGAAAATACAGAAAAACTTAATTTTTCTCCAAATGCTGACTTTTGTGTTCCCAGAGTACAGATATGGTGGGTGTAAAGCAGTCCCTGAGGCATATTTGTAGCTCTTCTTTGACTATTTTATGCTTGAAACTGCTCAAGGAGCTCAGAGTCTTAGTCCATGCAGTGTCCAGTTGTGGTCCTGAAGCCTCTCAGGAAGCCCAAATGAAAATGAGAAGTTGAACAACATACTTTCAAGTCAGCATGCTTCCAATATATATGGTCTTAACCTGCCCATTCATGCCTCTAGAATTATTTAGTAGCCTTCCATGGACTCTCTCACTCAGTATCTCTTAAAAGTAGCAGGAAAGAAGCCCTTACCTTTCTGTTTTCTGTCTTCAGAAGGCTGCCTGACAGACTAAGTAGTCTGGAAGAGCAAAACTCCTTGGAGAAGTGGAAGACACATCACTAATCTGTGTCCTTTGCTGCATCCCCTTCCTAAAGTATGGACTCTATAAACCAAACATCTGGCAAAAGGAAATTGGGATTTGGGCTTGCTCCTCTGGCAATTCCATTTGTTGTTCTAGTTTCTGTCCACTTCTATATTGCTCTACCTTGTTTGGGTCTCCAAGATGTCTGGATTCCCTGGGAATCCATTACTTCCCAGTAGTTCTTCTTGTTTTGATGGAATCCTTAGAGAAATGAATAATATTAAGATGTAACCCTTTCAGAAAGCTTAATGTCAAGGGGGAAGCTAAGCTGGATGATGGTGGGCAGAATGGCAGAGGCCTTGGCAATAATAGGTAGGTAATAAAAAACAATGCCAAGTCAGGTGTGGCGGTGCGTGCCTGTAATCCCAGCAATTTGGGAAATGGAAGCAGGAGGATTGGAAGTTTGAGACCGGCTTCAGGAACATAGCAAGACCTGTCTCAAAATACAAAATAAAAAAAAAAAAGGGGGAGGTTATATAAGCTCAGTGTTAGACTGTTCCTGGGTTCAATCCCAGGGCCACAAAAAAAAAAAAAAAAAAAAAGAAAGAAAGAAAGAAAGAAAGAATGAAAAGACAATAGCAAGTGGACAAGTGAACAGAAAAGGAATTTTAAAGATGAACAGATTATCTTGAAGAAGAATGAAAAGTGTTTGTCAGCCGAACAGATAAAGGAAAAGACCAAAATGGTTTCGAAGGTTTTCAGCAGCATAATTGAGATGTTACAGCTGACCGAAACTGAGAAGTCTGAAAGAGGATTTGGTTTGGGGAAAAGATACAAGCTTGGTTTTAGACATACTGAGTTTGAGGTGTTCTGGATAAGTGTTCACACATTGTGAGTTATGAGTTAGTGGTGCATGTGAAACCTGGGCTTCTATCCCCTCCCTCTGCCCAAGAAGGGGCCCTGATTCAGTCAAAGTCATGAGTAGATCATGGTGTTCAGAAAAAAGGCACAAGGGAGGAGTGGAGTGGTTGGTGTTCTCTCTTCTGCATGTGGGGACTGTTTCCTCTTTGAATGGTCTCCATCTTAGAATGGTTTCTCAAGCAGCTGGTGTGGTCAAGTGGGTGCTGGGACTTTTCCCACAATGAAAGCATTCCATTCTATCTTTAAACCTTTCCCATCCTCTACACACACACACCTTAGAAACCCAGGAGGGACCTAGGGTGGGGCTTTCAAGGAGTGGAGTCTCACTCTTGGATACTCTCCCCTTCCAGGCCAGAAGTATTCTTTATATTTGACATGTGGTCCAGATGAGAGACCCGGTAGGTGTAGAAACCTCTAGCTGGGAGTCATGTTTCTTTTCCTGGGGAGGTGGCAGGTGGCAATTCACAACAAGACAGGGGACGGTAGTCAAGGGCTTAGAGTCCTAGACAACTATTTTAATGACTAATGTATAATTTTGCTGGTGTCAAGAGAGCAGAGAGATGGCATATATAATTTATAATTACTCATAGTTGGAGAATGATTCAATACATGATTGTTGATGAAACTATGAAGGAAAAGTCATTGAAAGAAGAGGTAAAGAGCAGAAATGTCTTACAGCACAAGAATTTCATTCCTAGACAATTACCCAACAAAATGGGTACACACATTCAAAAGAGACAACCATAAGAATGTTCACATCAGCACTATTTATTATGATAAAAAATTGAACCAACCTGCGTGCATTAGTGGTAACTGGATAAATGAATTGTGGCTTATTTGTTCAGAGGAACACTATACAGCAATAAGAATAGACAACAACTGTAAGCAGGAAGTAGAAGAGACCAGACTCAGAAGAGTACATACTTTATGATCTCATTTACATGAAATTCAAAACCAGCCAGTTTTTCATGCTGTTAGAAGTCAAGAGAATGGTAACTCTTGTGAGAGGGCCCAAGGGAATTCTGGTTTTGTTTTAGTTCTTGATCTGGGTGCATGTATTCAGTTGTATTCACTTAAAAATTTCTTTCAAGGTAGACTTTAATGACTCTTACCTGTGTACATGTTATACACTGATAAAATTTACAAAGGGTAAATAGTGAGAGGGGGTTTTCTCTCTCTTAGAAGATAAGCACAGGACAAAGTCTAGAAAACTCATTCAGAAAGTGCTAGAATTGTTTTACTCAGTTCCACAGATGTTAAGAAGTCTTAAGAGATGTAGGTAACTACATAAAAATATTTAACTTATAAAGTAAAAACAAAAAAATCATGAGATCAAGAGTCAGACAACCATCTGGAAAATATATTTACAGCAATAATGATAAAGAGCTTAGGCAAAAGGTGGTAAAACCTGCACTATTGTATTAATAGGTCTTCTCCAAGAAACAGAAACAATAGGATATCACACATACATACACACTCATGCACATGCACACATGCACATTTATTATAAAGATTGGTTCACATGATTATGGAGGCTGAGTTCAGACGTAGGAGAACTGATGGTCTGGTGCTACTTTGAGTCTGACCTGAGAACCAGGAGGGACAAATTATGCAACTTCCCATTAGATTTTGAATCTGAAAACAGAAGGAGACCAATATCCTAGCTTGAAGACAGTGGGACAGAGAGAAAGATTCTTTCTTGTTCAACCTTCAACAGATGGATGAGGCCCACATGCTTTGGGAGTGGTAATCTGCTTTACTTAGTCAACTGATTCAATCCAATCCAGAAACACCCTCACAGACAAACCCAAAATAATATATACCAAAAATCTGGGCACCTCATAGCCCAGTCAAAATTAACCATACAAATACACTTAATTACAAATGAGCCAAAGACACAAATGGGTGATATTAATGGTTGGCAATGGCAGATGTCATTCAAATGCCATTTGACAGACAATGCCATTTGACCTCCTATCAATGGAGTCAGAAATATAATTTTTATAAATTTCAGAGATGAGACATTCCGAGTTGCGGATATTAACTAACTTGTTCAAAGTATAGATACTCAAAAAAGGCAGAAAAATCTTCCTTATAAAATAAAATAAGAGCAAATGCATAGAGCTTGAATCTGGAAACTGTAGGCTCAGAAGTGAAATGATCCAGAAGTATCCAGCCATGGATGAGGGCAGACTGTTGACTATGTTTTGAAACATGAGAACTAGGAATGCAGAAAAGGGCTGGAGAACCCGAAGGCCTCAGACACTGGTTTTATGGAGACAGACATCTTGAAACCTGGGGTGAAGTAAGTAGATAACTGGAATATGGCTCTGCCATAGGGAGCCACCTTGGAGTTCCCTTGCTAAAGAGAGAACAGGAGCTTAAAAGAGCTTCCTGAATGGCTGAGCTAACGCCTCAGAGAACTGTTCACGTTTCAAAGTGGAGGTACTAGAGGAAGCAATGAGGCTGCTTCACAAATATATTTGGCTAAGGGTCAGCCAGATTAGTGAGATGGCGCCTCGGATGCCACAGAGGTCTCCTCTTTCTCTGATTTAACTGCACTTTCACCCACTTCAGTTGTGAAAGACAGCTCTGAGATCAAAAGTAATAATGGCATAAATGGAGCAGATATGACTTCCCAGGGTTGCACTTAACCCTCACGTATGTGTAAGGTCAAGTTCAATGCCCTTGTTGATAGGATAGGATCCACTGAACGGTGCAGCTGGTGGCCGTTCAGATTTTATGCTAGCTATTAAAAGTGATAAAGCATGGAGAGAGGGACTGTCAACCAAGTCTTTCCTGTTCCACTGTCTCTTTCTTAATGCATTATCAGACTCACACAAGTTTTCAGGCCACTGATCCACCCTACTGTCACGTTCAGAGGTAGTATGGTGGGTGTGGCCACGCCTACATAAGATAAGATTTTCATTGGTCACATAGCTCACAAAATGCATGCATTCTTTTAATTTATAAGGTTTCATGAATTAAGCACATGTAGTTTCAAGAAGAACATGTAAAAACATGGAAATTAAAATGACCTTTAAGAAATTGAAATCAGTTGGTCAAAATTTTCCCCTTCCATCCCGTAATTCCACTGGACTGCATGGTGTTTAAGACAAGGGTCATGTATGCTGCACTTTTGCATCTCAGCCCCTCTTGAAGTGCCTGACCTTGTGAATCAGCCATTCATGAATCAGGGTATGAGTCTGGTTGGCTCAGCGGGTTACGGTCCACCTGTCTCACTGTCACGCCAGGCTGCCTGTAGAGTTGGACAAATGCTCAACTGTCATCAGATGGCTGCATTGATCCATGGGAAAAGCCAGAGATCATTTTGATACATAGGTAAATATCACTGCCATTGGTGCCTTCCGACGATCTAAGTCTCATTAAATCTAGATAGTGTTATACTTTTAATTGAAGACCCTTAGTTTATGTTAGAGCTCAGTATTGTCACTGATAAGACAGAATGTATCATTTGAATTAAATAACCTATTGATATGTACATTCTAAAAATATAGCTTGGAGGAATTTTAAGAGAAAAGAAGTCACTATAGTTTATACAACATTGATATATATATATATATGTGTATATGTACATATTTGTATGTATATAAATGTACATATTTTACATGTATCCCTGCATACCATTTGTGTCAAAATTACTTTTTCCATTGCATGTGAGTGCCACAGGTATTGTAGTTTGTGCTACTTTTACACTTTTTACTCTTGGGAGAGTTAATTACAAACAATTTAATTAAGATTTCTTACTCATTAATGTTCTAGTAGCTTAGCAAGTTTGGGTAGCTCAGCAGGTTGCAAAGGTTTAATTTTATCAGTTATCCTCCCATTAACTCATACACCATCAGTACTGTGCTTGTTTTTATCCTTCCCTGCCTGGGGTACCAACGGAATTTAAAATATCATTAAAACTAAGAATTCAGGGAAGACTCTGTTAGTTGCCACCTGTCCTGATGAGGTTCAGATTTCCATTTTGAATCTTTAGAATACAAGATCAAGGAGATCTCAATAACATTCTCTCCAATAACTCCAAACAAACAAAAACCATATTTTATTTTTTGTTAGAATTAGAGCAATCCCTTATGGTTTCTGTTAGCTTTGTGAGAAATATAGGTTTCAAAGAAAAAGACCTGTCCTAAAATTCATTAGTTGCTCAAACATTAAGGTATAAATATTTTTGGGTAAGGTATAAATTTTAACTAAAACAGAATCACAAAGAATATACCTAACAGGTATATTCATAAATCAAATGTTTGGGAAATAGTTTTTATTCATTTTTTTAATTCTCAGAACATCAGATATAAGCACAATTTATCCTTGGCTACAAGTGTCACTAATTCAGACTACCCAGAATGGAATATAATGCCTGTGATATTCAAACTTGTTAAAAGTCAACACTTTTTGTATTTTTCAAGATCAACTGAACTTTTTCCAGGTATAACTGGTTTAATAAACAAGGAGCACTTAGCTCTATCAAGGATTAAGCTCTATCAAGGATTAAGACTTAGCTCTATCTATGGATTAAGTAGCAAATAAAGTATAGTTATTATATATTAAACTGGTTTTTTCTAGACTCTGGAAATGAATCTAAGTTCTCTTATTAACCATGATCTTTACTAGTAATCACTGGACTTGAATTTCCTTTCTGCTCTTAGGAACAAGGGAGATGGATACCAACTCTTGAGAGGATATGAATATTTAAGGGAAAATAATTATAAAAGGAAAAGCATTTAGGGCTTAGTTTTTGTTGTAATTTTACAGTTTTGAAATAACCTGGAAACATTAGTTTGGAAATACATAAATTGCAATATTTTGTGATTAAAAAAAAGATATGCTAAAATTATTGACATTATTATATATCCACAGAAAATATGATATACTCAGAACACATTTGTAAAAATAATGAGAAATCACATTTTTAACAACTTGAAAATTAACAATTTAAAGATTAGTTAAATTCAGATTAGCAAAAACATTTATTGTAAGTTGATAAAGGTATACCAAAAGGAAAAATTAAGAATGGGACTGTGGGCCTCTGAACATAATAAGACTCAGGTAGGTTTGGAAAATTTAGTAAACGAAAATACACATCTTTCAGTTTGAATTTCGGGTAAACGATGAAGAGTATTTTTAGGATAGACTCACCCCATCCAATATTTGGACCATTTTTATCCTGAGAAAGTAGTCATTGTTTATTTAATTCAAATCGAGCTGGGCATCTTATATTTTATCTGGTGACCCTAGGTAACTTGTGTGTCAGACCCAAGGTCATGGGGCTACTTTGTGGCACATTGACCACTAGGACCTGGGCCTGGCAAATTGTGTTGCTTCCATTTTCTGACATGGTGCTCTATATAATTGTCTTATGCATAGCCCTCTTTAATCTGTGAAAATTAAAAATAAAAATATTTCTCTTTCATTTTTCAGGCATCTCATGTCTGAAGACAACCCTTTCTAATCCATGAAATGACACTATTAAAAATCTGAAGATAAAAGCCACAGTGAGCTCTCCTAATTATTCTGCAAAATGGTTATTTTAACATGGAGTATCAAAATTGTTCTACACAGTGTGATTTTATAGCCAAGTCATTTGACATGTATTAAAACTTAAGGAGAGTTACAATCAGGAAAATCACAACCAAGGATCAGACTTGCAATGGAAAACTTTGAACACTCATAAAAGCCATTTTTTCTCCTCTCTATTATTTTACCATCAAAAATGAAAGCAGAGGGTGGCTATATACCGATGAAATGTATAAACGCTGTCTAAAAACGACAATGATTTTTGCAGCTGAGAAATGTAGATGGTAATGGGCAGCGGTTTGCTTCAGTGGCTGTGATTTTATAACCCAAAGCTGTGCTTTCTGGCAGGAAAATTCCGTGCCTGGATCAGAAGTGTGAATACATGAGGTGCTCTGCAGGATGCTGGGAAAGAAATGAAGCCGGCAAGCCCCACAGCCTTCGAGGCCAGGCACTAACACAGTGGCCAGTTTAAAACTCTAAAAATTTTTAAGAGCTCAAAAATCTGTAAACCCCACTGTAATTTTTTTTCTTCACGCTCTCCTGATGGCTTTTCTTGAAGGGAAACACAGAGGGGTTAATTCACTTTCCTCTGTGCTGTGGAGCACCCTGTGATGCGTGCAGGTGTGCTGATCTCTGCCACCCACTGCAGTCTGGTGGCCTTCAAACTGTTAGGCTGGGTGCTCAGACTTGGGTGGTTTGTACCACCTGGCGAGGAGACAATCTGGAAACAGTCAGACTACCAACTTGTTCTAGTCGGGAACTAGAAGAGTATTGTGAAAGCACAAAGCAGAGAGATCCCAAACCATACCCGGAAGCTCAGAGATTTCTTAGAGATGATACTTAGTTTCCTCCTTGAGATATATACTGAAATATTTGCCAATGATATGATATGAGATCTGGAAATTACTTTACAATGCTAATCACTGTAAGAAAGGGAACGTGAGTGAAATAAGTTAACCATGACTTGATATCAGTGTTTTGAGTATGTGGATGGTTATTATTGAGTCTAGTTGATGTATTTGAAATTGTCCATAATAAAGAGGTAATGCGGTCATGTGTGTGCACTTGTGTGTGTGTGTGCGTGCGTGTGTGTAGACAAAGATATAAAAAGAAAGAGGAAGACTGAATTTCTGAGGCAAAAATATCTGGGGAAGATGGAGTGGCCCAGAGGGAGTAGTGTAATTCAGTGTGTCAATGTGCAAAATGGAAGAGATTCAGCTTTTGCTCTGTGACTGCAGGAGGCACATGCATGAACAGGGTAAGTCCCCAGCACTGCTCCTGGCACTTAGTAGGAAGGTCTTCGAAGGGTAGAATGGGGAGATTTCAGCCAGCCTACTTACCAAAGATGCCAGAACTGCCCACCTGGGACTTTCCTTCAGGCATGTTATACCTGGATTCTTTGTCAAATTCTTAGAGAGCTGCTTCCTAGGACCTTGCAAAAACAGGTTGGACAACCACTGCCAAACAGACAGGATGAATTTGCACAATGTCCAGACACTCTCCAGGATGTTAGAAAGAGCAGGACGTAATGGTCTGATCCTTCTCCTAGCGAAGCGCTGGTCTGTGAGCTCCTGGACCAATATGTCTTTGTTCTCTGTACTTGTAGAACCCCTTGGTCAGTATGGTCAGTATTTGTCGGCTCTAGACTGTTAGCCAAGCCCTGTGCTCAGTGTCTGGAGGAGAAGGGGCTCACTGTTCGTGTTGTTGGAGGAATTAAAGTTTAGATGATAACATTATGATCTTGCAGGGCGTGAACAAAGGAGCTGATGGTGCTTGACCTCTTAGGAAGCGAATCAAGTGTGCTTTTTAAATGTAGCCATTTCGTCACAAAAGAAAGCTTAGTTTGAAATCAGTCCCTCTCTGTCCTTTCTCTGCTGGGTAATCTAATTTGAATGCAAGGAAGTCTGGCAGTCGAAAATGCTAGCTGGCAATAGAAGCGCATTTTCATTGACTTCCTGGGATTCTTTGCCTCCCTCAAATATTTTGGATACAGAGAACATGGCACGGATTCTTCAGTCGGTGCTAATGATGAGAAGAACTGCATAATGGAGAGTGTGCCTCATCCAGACAGAGAGAAGTCGTGCAGATGAACGCAGCCTGCCCAAAATGGAGGCCGCTTCCAAGGCTGCCAGCCTGGCGACCACAAGCGGCAAAGACTGTGACATCCAAGTGTCGCAGCTCCAGTCAAAGTCGGCGGAGTCTGCCAATTGAAGACAATTAGCAAGCGCGACTTCTCAATTGTGTTGACAGATGAGGGAGAAAAATCAAATAGATGTGAGAGCTGTGTTTATCCTGCTGCAGTGTTTTGCAATATTATGTCTATTGATTTGCTTTTTGTTCCTGAGTTATTGGGTGGATGGTGTGTTGCTCTGCCTGTCAACCCGGCAAACTTGCTTTCACAGCTGCTTGTCAAGTGAGAATTTCTGCACAAATCACCCCAACCTGTCTCACAGGGGACATTAGGCCAAAGATACTCTGTTATGATTTAATGGAAGTGGGGGGGGGGGATACTAGCATGTGGCTCAATTTTCTTTTTATAACAATTGGTTATAGCTTTTGAATTCTGTAATGTGGTGCAGCCTGCTGTAATTGGTTTTGCAAGTATTGCACAATCCGGGAAGGTAGGCTGGGTTGTGTGTGGCTTTATGTGCTGTCAACGTCTGACCCTTCCACTCACATGTTCTATGGACTTGCTTTGTCTTGCCTTGCAAAACTCTCAGATCAAGATACAACAGTCAGTTGTTGCAAGGCTACATTGCTATTTTAAAAGAATACGAAACCTCTGAGCCTGCCACAAGTCCTCAAGAAAAAGAATTTTCTGTGTCGTTTTCTCCCCATTACTGTACCCCATCAATTTCTGGGAGACTCTCATGCTTTCCTGGGTGGGATACTTCCACAGCTGGATCAATTCTTTTTAGCAGGTCTCCTTACCCCACTCCACTTTTAAATTTTAATGTTAAAAATCTATCTCAATTAGGGACCAGACTTAAAGAGTCTTGGGTCTAAAAGTGACAAAATAGATTCTGGAAAATTCAGGCAGGACGATATGATCTAACTTTACCTCGTATCAGTTTTACTTGGGAAGGGGAACTTATTTGAAGGAATGATATTCGTGGTAGGCAATTTGGAATCTAAGGGCAAGTGACTAGGGAAAGGGACGTGGGAGCATCCCGCCAATTATATCAGACTCTACTTCCTTCTTTTCATGTGGCTCCGCTCTTGCACTAAATCAGAATTATGAAACAAATCTCCCTCCCCACCTCTGTATTTACTAATTTATCTTTCAACACTCTGCAATTGGGAACAGTTGTGGAATCTCTGTTCCGTATCCCTCCACAGGAGCTTCACAGAGCACTTCCTATGGTATGGGTGTTAAGCTGGGCTGAGAAGCTCCAGAAGGCAAAGCCACATACATCTTGACTAGAAAAGAAACCCCGCACTGTAGGCATGTATTTGTGTACACAAATTTTTTCATGGTACTACATATTGAGGCTCCTGTGTCCTACTCATTCTCTGGTAGTGACTTAGGTGCATTTAGGGAGATGTGTTACTTTCCTACAAAGAACACAGGGACTGTTAAACAAACAGCAGGAAGATGGCTTAATTTTAAGTAAAATTTACGGGCCCAGAATGAATGCCCTTTCCTAAATAACTAACTTACTACCGGGGAATTTCTTAGGCACCGGGGATTAGAAACGCTGATTCTAGAGTTAATTACAATACATAAACATGTATTTAAAAAGATAATTATTTGACATTATTTTGGAACTTGACTGAAAATTGCTTCCTAAGGACAAGAACTCCTTCTACAGGTCTCAGATGACTTGGTACATAACAAAGAAGATGTATCATTTAGCACATGGATTCTCTCCTGACTGTGCCTTCTTTACAAAAACCAGTGTTTCCAATTCTTTGTTTCTTCTCCTGTTCTATTATTTCCTCTCTCGAGTCTTTTTTCTCCTGCTACCTTAAAATGTCATAAATATCATCATGAGAGAGAATGTGGTCCAATGCAGTGTTATTAGAAAGTCTCCTGCTTCCTGAGTCCAAATTGTTACCAACCTGCTGTTCCTGGACCACCCTCCATTCCAACAGGTTCCCAGGGAACAAATCAGCAGCACTGGATTCTTCACAGCTCCTCCATGGCTATTTTATTCATCTAGACCAGTATCCATTCAACGTCATCGGTGTGTACAGGATGCTATAAAAAATACAAAATGGTTCCAACAACAAATCCCTGCCCCCAAAATACTGAGCTTCTAGTTGTTGGATGTCCGCGAACACAGGCCTGATGGCGCCCTCACAAAAGGCAGGCGTTTCAAGAGCTCTCCTGTGGCAGATGCTGATTCGCAGAAAGGATGGTCTCCTGTAGTTACGGGTTTTCAAAGGTTGGGAAACCTGGCCGTGTTTAATCCTGCTGGCAACTCTGTGTCGTAGATAGTCTCTTCTTCTCTTTACAGAGGCGAAAACTGGAACCCAGGCAAGTGGAATGATGCCATAACTGGTAAACGGCAGACCCCAGGCCCTGTCGAGGCCCCATGGGGTAACAGAACAGGCAAGAGTGTGGGTCTGACGTGATCTATGCCCGACCTCAACTCAACTCCAGTTCTTTCCAGTTGGGCAACTGTAATCTGAGGACAATGAAGCCTACTTCCTAGGGTTGTCCTGAGAATTAAATGAGGTGTTCTGTATTTTCCTCTAATTTGGGAGGCTTGTGTGCATCCCCCTCAAGTTTACATGTTGAATTCCTAATTCCCAAGGTCATATAATACTATCACACTGGGAATGGGATGGGAGGCGGGGCCTCTGGGATGTGATTACCTCACATGGGTGGAATCCTAATGATGGATTAATTCCTTGTGAGAAGGACACAGCATTTGTCCTCCCTCTGCTCTCTGTCCTGTGAGGACACAGCAAGAAGATGGCCATCTGAAAAGCAGGAAAGAGTCATCAATAGATTCCAGATCTGCTGGCACGTTGGTCTTTGACTTCTGAACTCCACACCTAAGAGAGATTAACACTTGTCGTTTAAGCTACCCAGTCGATGGTGATCAGTTACAGCAACTTCAACTAAGAGATGCCCCTCATCAAAGATATCACTAATTATAAGTAGGATGGTTATTTTATACCTAACTTTTTAAAAATGCTGTCAATGAATCCACAAATACAGCCTCCCATTTGGACGATATTACTTATTCAAAGAGATTTTTTGAGACTTATTTAGATATAGGTTTTCATTTTTAAATCGAATAAACCATGAGGCATACAGAAAAGGGAGGATACAAAAAACAGTGGGCTAAGTACTATTAGACTTCATGTTCAACCACTCAAGCCCTTCTTGGTTGGAGGTTCTCAATGTCTGTGCTTTGCCTACAAGCATCACCCTCTAGGCCTGCAAGACAACGGGGATGTGGCATTTCCTGAAAGAAAAGGTGTAATCTTAGGTGTAAGATTTTTTTCTGATATATTCCCAGTGCAAGTTTTGATACTGCAGCATCCATAGGGAGTTTTAATCACCAACCAGAATTTTAATTCCTTCTTCAAAATGCTCCAGTGCTTCAATGTTGCCTGTGTTGAATGTCAAGGGATTGGAGTTGTCCTGACGTTCCACCAAGAATAATAAATGAACAATGATGGTCATGTCACGACTTCAGGCTTGCCAACAGTGACCGCTGGACAGAGTCGACTGTGGGAAGCATCCTGATGTCAGAGACATTAGCTTGAAAACACAAATGGATGTTTCAGAATCCATGAGATTCAGACCTATACAACAGAGTATTCCAATCTGTACTCCGTAGATGTTTTCAAAGTTATTTTTCTTTTATCCTCTTTTTAATATGCACCATAGCTTTTCAACTGCATTTACCAATAAAGGTTGTGGGTGCACAGGAATAAGTGTCCTGAAATAGAGAGGTCAAAATCACTCACGGAAGAAGTGGGAAGCTGCTCTCAGCTAGAAGGAAAGGATAAGGAGACAGACGAAGAAGGCATTCTGAAAACGTTTTGGACGCAGCGCCAAGAGCTCACTTCAGTGGTGATTTTCACTCCTCTCCCATCATTACCATCAGCCCCACCAAACACAATGGGCTTGTTATGCAAATACAACTTCAAGAAAATTCTTCAGCAGCCCTCCTCCAACTACGCTGCCACTTCTAAATCTGGAAATTCCACTAAAATTTGCAGAAATAAGAATGCATATAGCAAAAACACATCTGATGCTTTGGAATGAATGAGTAGTAGTTGGGAGACTTGAGAAATCTACTTGAGTTGTAGGGTTGAGAATCAGGCCAACATAACTCCTACTTCTGACTTCAGTCCTTAATAACTGAACTTGCGTGGGAACATTTCTTCATCTCTGCAACTCAGTTTCCTCTTTCAGAAAATAGCCGGGACTGTTACCTATCTTAGAAGAGTATCTAACTTGAAGAGAACATGGTAATGTATACAAAATGCTTAGAACAGTTCTTGGCTCATGTAAGCACTCAGAAAGAATATTTGACAATATAAGCCTAATTAGAGCCCCAGTGGCAAAGTAATAAGTCAATGTAAGATCTTAGACTAGTGAAACCTGACTGCTCTCAAGATCAGCTTTGACACGTATCAGCTGTGTAACCTTAGAAAAATGGCGCCTCTGTATGTTAGTATTCTCATCTGGGAAATGGGGTTACTAGAAGAACTCTTCATGATTAAATGAGCAGGTTATTTTTAATAACGTAGACACGGGCTGAATTAGCAAGTGCCTGATAAATGTTCATTCTTACTGTCTGTCCTAGAAGTGTATTTATTGCTTTGTTATGTTTTTACAGGGGGTGTCTGAAGATGGCAATCGTCTAATCCAGTCGATCAGTATTGCCATTCAGAAAGATGTGACATGGCGGGGTGCCAGGAAATAGAGTAGCACATTAAGGCATTTGGGGAATGATTTGTGAGGAGAGAGTCATTTTTCAAACTGTACCATATAAATGACTGCTCGACCCAGACCTTTTATTATATAGCCTAGAATCCCACCAGCCTGTATCCCCAGAACCTCACAGAAATGTTAGAGCCAACACCTACCTGAACTAGAAAAGGATTCGCTTTGGGAGATGACTTCCAAGTCCAACAGGGTTCTAGATGCAAGACCCTCCTGTCTACTCTCTCCACGCCCAGGGCACACATTTTCCCTGCAGCCAAGGAAAGAAGAAAATAGAACCTTCCCCAACAAATGGAGATCAATCTTTGGAGACTTCCCTCATCTTCTGCCCAGGCACCTTCTCAAGCCCTCGTAACATCATGTTAAGCCTTTATTTGTTGAAAACCAGGGAATTGTATTGCCTTCCACTGGGGTTCAAAGTTGAAATATGGCTCAGTGCAGCCGCCATGCCACATTTACCAAAATGTTACATGCTCAGTCATTTTCAATGAGTCATTTATTTAATTCATCAGTAATTTTTTCCCTTTGCTTTGGGTGAAAAGCAAGCTCATCAGCGATGTGGCTCAGATGTTCTGATCAGCCAATATATTATGTTGGTTGTACTCCAGAGCCACATTTGAATTTAAAAGAGAGGAGAGAGAGAGAGAGCAAGTCACTTCTTTTTAAGCCGTGTTTGTTCTCTTTTGCATTCAGTCTGATTCTTCTAAACAAGTACAAATCCAACTGTTTCATCTTATCATCTTCAACTCCCCAGGATAACAAATGAAAATAGTGTATCTCACTCAAAAAAAATGTTTCAGGAAATGGAGAAAGGAAAATCTTTAGAGTCAAGTCTTAGGTTTTCCATCATCATGGGTCTTTCCAATCTAGTGCTACCTCTCTTGGCAGGCTCCACCTCAGGGAGCTTTGGGTCCTTCAGCCAGGGAGCAGGTGACTCCTTGTCCTTATGATCTTGAGCTTTTGTTTGTACTGCACCCTCAGAAAAAAGGACCGTTCAGTTCTATCTTCCTGGAAAACCCCCAGTCATCTCCCAAGATGCAAATAACAGGTCACCTTCTCTGCAGGACCTTGTCCATTCTCAGTGTTCTTCTCTCCTGTGTCATCTTAGCTTCTCCTGCATGGTTGATGGGCATTGTGCACACCGCTGACAGAGTGCTCAGCTTCTTGTGTCTGACTGCTTACCCATCTATCTCTACCATCAAACCACACAATCTTTCATGGACCAGATTATACATTTTTATGTTTTGCTCCTAACTTATGAGAACAAACTACATTCAACAAGGCACTCAATAGATATCTATTGAATGAATGATTACTAAAAGACTGGAATATTTGTGGCATTATAAGAGGAAAGAGACAATTATGAGACACTTACCTGAGCAGCAATGGAGATCTACAGCATGTTCAAGACCAGCTTATGAAAGCCAAGTGTCTGTTGTTCACATCCTTATTTGCCTGCTGCTCTGTAATAATGGACCTGAACTTTGTCACTATCTCTCTCCTGTCAGTTGGCATAGAGTTAAGTACTGTCAGATGAGGAGGTATTCAGGGATACTGGAAGAAAAAGGGTTTCTCTTTTCTGTTCTTATATGCCTTAAAGGTGCAATTTCTCCAGTCCCTGCTCCTATAGAAGAAGGCTGCCAGATACCAGTTCTTGCTATTTAACATGACCCAAAGGAGCCACCGACTTTCCTGGAGCCTCCTCCAATGGCTTCAGAGTGGAGTGCTGTCAGCAAGGTATAGGCCTCTGAACAACAATCTTCCCTTTTGCTTTCCAGTACAGTGGCTGTTCCTGACATCTGTTATTCCTTTGTTTTTTGTTGTTTCCTTTAACTCTTACTAACCAATTATTAAGAGTCAAACTTTGTTTTTTGTTTGTTTATTTTTTGGGGGTTCCGGGGATTGGACTCAGGGACACTCGACCACTGAGCCACATCCCCATCCCCAGCCCTGTGGTTTGTATTTATTTAGAGACAGGTTCTTGCTGAGTTGCTTAGGACCTCACTAAGTTGCCTAGGCTGGCTTTGAACTGCCTCAGCCTCCCGAGCCACCAGGACTAACTTTGTTTTAACTCTTCCTTCTACTACTTTGTCCTTATTTCAAATTATTGCATAATTTTTGTCTCCTGATTAGGTGACTTTGTAGTGAAATCTGAAGCCTGGAATCTGTTTTCCTCTAGATGCCAGGAGACAGATCTCCAGCAAGTCCTATCTACATGCACCTCAGTTACTTCTTGTCCTCCAATGAGTCACAGTCACGTGTTCTTCACTGAGGTCTGTATCTTAGCCCTGTTTGGGCAGGGGTCTTCTTTGGCTCTGTCTCACTCCAAGAATAGTTGCTATTCCTGATCCTGTTATTCCTTTATTCTTTGTCATTTTATTTATCTCTTATTAGCCAATTAGTAAGAGTTAGTCTGACTTTGTTTTAATTATTCTATCTATTACTTTGTCCTTATTCAAATTATTGCATAGTTTTTGTCTCCTGATTGGGCTGGACTGATAAATGAGATATAAAGAAAATTTTTTTACTTTATAAATTCGTAACCGATGTCAGAGTACTGTGAAGTTCAAGGAGCTAGCTATCTTTACATTAAATAGTTCATGTTAATTATACTACATTTTGAATATCCAAAGTAGAAATAGTTTCTGCTCAAACTTATGCTGAGACTTGAACACTAAAGAGAAAAACTTTGAATTTAGATGTTCTCAATTTTGAATTTTTCATAATTCATATGGGATCTGAATCAAAAATTTTCATGTCAGAATTTTCTTCTGATTAGTACAAATGAACAGCATGATCACATCTGCAAAGATAAGATTTAAAATGCTATCCTGTGCTCAGATATACCCAATACCTTATATATGGTAGGCCCCTAATAAATGCTGATAATGCTATCATTGAAGAGTAAACTCAACCAAATCTTTCATAAAGGATTTTGTCCTAGGACTCATTTTTTTTAAAGATAAACTTGGTCTAACTGGATTTACTGCATTTTTAGTTTGGATTTGGAATGTCCCCCAAAGGCTCCTGTGTTCAAGGCTTGGTCCCTAATGCAGCAATGTTCAGAGGTAGGGATTTGGGGAAGAGATTGAATCTTGAGGGCTCTGATCTCATCAATGAATTAATCCATTCATGTGTTCATAATTGAATGTACTGTTGGAAGGTGGTAGAAACATTCGGAGGTGAGGCCAAGTTGGGGAAAGGAGGTGACTGGGGATATGCCCTGGAAGAATATACCTTGTTTCCAACCTCTTCCTTGGGTGTACTCTGCCCCCTCTCTCCTTCCTGGTTGCCAGGGAAAAACCAGCTTTCTTCCACCATACCCCTCTGCCATGATGTTCTGTCTCACTGTTGGCCCAGAAACAATGGAGTTGAGTAACCAGGGACCAAAAACTCTCAAACCATGAGCCAAAATAAATCTTTCCTCTTTTAAATTTATTTTCTCAAGTACTTTGTTACAGCAATGAAGAGTTGACTAATGCACTGCATATATGTAAAATCATCTTTCTAACATCTCTAAAATTAATCTCAACCTTAGCTACTCAGTTTGAATAAGTGGAGTATCAGTGTTCATTGCTTTTTGTTGTTGCCAATGTTATATTTTAACATCTTTATAAGGCAACTTAATACATTGACTGACTAAATATAAATTTTACTGAGAAAAAAGAAGAAAAATGAGTAGAGGTCACCTACATGCACATATTTCTCTTTTCTGAGAAATCAGAGTCACATTAGAAAACTACACACCACTTAGATTACATTACTGAGCTTGTGTTTCATATCTGAATCGATTTGTTGCATTAGTAAAGACACCCACCATTATTAAAACCTGCTTAAGGATCTCATTCACTGCCAACTGCTACTTTCAGACTTTCAGGGGAAATTCCCACATGATTGGGAACCATTTACCCTTATATTGGTTTGGATGATAACATGTGTTTCTAATGGCTCACTCTCCTTGATTAAAGCATTGCTTGTGGGCCAATTTCCTTCATATATGATTCTCTTGACTGTCAAATGCAGCATGGGCCTCTTCGTTTATTACAGAGACTCTTCATTTTTGTATCAGATACAATGCAATGATAGCATTTTTTTTTTTGTCAATTTTCATTTTCACCACCTTTCCAAATGTTCTCCAGCTAACTAGTACATTTTAGCCTGGCCACCTCAACCTAAAGTTCTCTCTCTCTCTCTCTCTCTCTCTCTCTCTCTCCCTCTCTCTCTTTCTCTCTCTCTTTGTGTTTCAGATGTGAATATTTACAACAATTTTATAATATCTAGAATAAGGGTCAACTAACTTTTCTGTGAAAGGCCAGATAGAGACTATTTTAGGCTTTGAGCACCCTATAGTCTGGTGCTTCTACTCAGATCTGTCATAATGGTGCTAATGCAGTCATACACAAGCAAATAAACATGGCTGAATCCCCAAAAACTTTATTTACCAATACAGAATGGTAATCAGAGCTAGTCCATCTTTTACAGTTTGTCAAGGATTCATCCAAACAAGAGATTTTAATTTCAAGAATCCATAAAAGCTTTTCAGACTGTGTGTGAGCATAGATGGTGTTATGGTTGGATGTGAGGTGTCTCCCAAAGCTCACATGTGAGACAATGCAGGAAGGTTCAGAGGAGAAATGATTGGGCTGAGAGAGTCTTAACCTAATCAGTGATTAATCCCAGATGGGATTAATGGAGTGGTAGCTGGAGGCAGGTGGGGTGTGGCTGGAGGGAGTGGTTCATTGGGATCATGACTATGGGGTATACAGTTTTTATCTGGAAAGTGGAGTCTCTGCTTCCTGAGCACAATGTGAGCTGTTTACCTCAGCCACACTCTTCTACCACGATGTTTATCGTCACCTCAAACTCCAAGGAATGGAGCCAACCTTCTGTGGACTAAGACCACTGAAACTGTGAGCCCTCAAATAAACTTTTCCTCCTCTAAAATTGTTCTGGTCATATCTTTTGGTGACAGCAGCAAAACAGGTGACTAAAACAGATGGGTTTGAGGGAACCACTCTCCTGATCACACACTTCAATCACATTCCCTTCTGCAATTAATCTGCCTGACAACTGGTAGGTCAATTCCCTTTTCCCTGCTCTCTCTCTCTCTCTCTCTCTCTCCCTCTCTCTCTCTCCCCCTCCTTCCTGGCTACCAGGAGACAGGAGACAAACAGCTTTCCTCTGCCATGCCCTTATGTCCATGCTCCACTTTGCCAGAGAAATGCATGCATTTCATCAGCATGTCTTCTTGTACCATGGTGCAAAGGCCTCTGAGGTCCAAAATCAATACAAAAGTTGTAAAATCCATTGGGATACAAAACCAAAGGGTTCATTATGAAACAGCTTGCTCTTAAAGGAGCATGGTCTCACATGTGAGCTTTTGGGAGACACCTCATATCCAACCATAACACCATCTATGCTCACACACAGTCTGAAAAGCTTTTATGGATTCTTGAAATTAAAATCTCTTGTTTGGATAAATGCTTGACAAACTATAGGCCTTTGCCGTCCACTTGGATGCTGTATCTTACTTATTTCATCAAGGTGAAACACTCATGGCAAAGCCTTGTGCCTTCTCACCCTCTCTGTGCACATCTGTTTACCTACCTACCTATCAGGTTAGCCAAAGTGCAACTCTCCTTCCTTCCTGGGTGATGCTTGCTTCCTGGACACTTTCACTAACAATCTTGAAGTCATCATTACTTCATCCTCTCCTTCATCCATGGTTGTCCTCAGTGTCTTTCCACCTCTACTCCCCTAGTTTTGGGCCTTCTTGTATAAAAGTTTAAATCTTTCCACCACCTCTTAAATGGTCAAGAGTCATCTCTGGGTTCAGGTGTCACATGGAGAGCTTTAAAGAATCCCAATGCCTAGGCTAGCCTAAGACAATTGCATCTGGGGGTGGTCAGTAGAGAGAGACATTGTAATGCTCCTGAAAGATTCCAATGTGCAGCCAGGAACCCCTGTCTAGACCCTCTCCCTCTGAATCAAATTCAATTCCAGAGTTTATTTATAAACCCTAAAGGAAGGATCACACTGTTCAACTCAGACATTTTCCTATATTTTCTTAATAACTAAAGCATAAAACAAGTTTTCCCAAGGCTTATCTTCATGATTGTTTGGGGCTGCTACTGAGATCATTTTCTAATCTTTCTTTTAATCTTATTAAAAAACTTCCAAACAAAAAGTTATAATCTAGTTCATCGGATCTAACAAAACCTGACAATTCACTATTCTCCTTTATACTAGCCTTAGTATTTCCACTTTCTGGTCTGAGAATGGAATTCTACAACTCCTTTAAGGAACAACTTTCTCCATGGGACCATCTAATATGGTACCCATTAGAGAGGGCTTGACTCCTCTCTTGCAAGTTACTGTTGCATTTAAAGTGTGATTCTCATGTGACACCTTATATACTCTATTCGCTTTTGTGACCATTGGTCTCTTCTTTTTTCTTGAGCTGAAAAGTAGTTTAGGATTTGTGCATTTTCTAAATTTATGAACTATGTGGCACCAAGCACTGCTTTGCCCTTATTTGCTAAACAACTTGCTAAAAGAGGGAACGCATTCTTCTTGGTATAACATATAAGTCGTGAGCATAGGTATTGCTCTTAGAAAATGTCTACCACATAACAAGTGTTCAATAAATGCTATCAATTATAATTGAGCCTCTGAGGATAATGACTAATTATAGGGGAATACTGAAATTCTACAACTAAAATTATCACTGTCAAATATCAAAAGGAAACCTGATTTCAATGTATTACCTGATATAAAGTACTAATTCAAATAGTAATGCATGTAAGGGGTTAGTCTAAATAATATTGTTGAAATAACCAACTCTACAGTGTCAGCTATTTGACACAAGAGTTTATCTCTTGCTTGCACTGTAAGTACCACATGGATTGTTAGGCAGCTCTGCTCCAATAGACTCTCAAGGGATCCAGGAATATTAGGCTTGTCCATGAGATAGCACCATTTGGAATATACAGTCTCACCAGCTGTTAGAATAGAGAGAAGTTGTGCCTTGACTAGGGATTATTTTAGCCCATTGGCTCAAATGAATCACATGATCCTTCGTAAATGAGGGTTTGGAAGTGCTAGCCTCCAATTATCCACACCGAGGAGGAGACTTGGACAGTAACATCTGCCAGAATGTATTTCCCTAATGGCAAATGTGTACTAAGACTTACCTGAAGTATTAAGACATTGCTTTAAATATTCAGGAATAATGAATAATAAAAATACCCAACTCTGAGAATTGATTAAATTATGTTGCATCCACCTGAGAAAATAATATTCAGCCAATAAAAATCTTCCAGAATAATATTTAAAAACACAGAATTAAGCATTGATATGTCTGTGTCACTGTAGCATACTGAGTTTAAGTTCTTTGGGTACAAACCTAGGAGTGGGATAACTGAGTCAAGTAGTGGGTCCATTTCAAGTTTTCTGAGGAATCTCCATACGGCTTTCCATAGTGTTTGCACTAATTTGCAGTCCCACCATCAGTGTATGAGTGTATCTTTCCCCCCATATCCTTGCCAACATTTATCGTAGTTTGTATTCTTGATAATTGCCATTCTGAATGGAACCAATCTAGATGTCCTTCAACAGATGAATGGATAAAGAAAATGTGGTAGTACACAATGGAATATTACTCAGTCTTAAAGAAGAATGAAATTACGGCATTTGCTGGTAAATGGGTGGAACTGGAGAATATAATGATAAGCAAAATAAGCCAATCCCAAAGAACCAAAGGCAGCATGTTTTCTCTGGTATGCAGATACTAATTAACAATGGGGATGTGGTAGGGAAGAACAGAGGTACTTTGGATTAAACAGAGGGGAGTGAAGGGAGGGGAGAGGGTGTGGGGGTAGGAAGGATTATAGAATGAATCAGACATTATGAACCTATATGCTTATAGGATTACATAACCAGTGTAATCCTATATCATGTACAATGAGAAGAATGAGAAGTTTTACTCCATTTATGTATGATGTGTCAAAATGCATTCTATTGTCATGTATAACTAATTAGAACAAATAAAAAATTGAAAAAATGGACTTACATTCGTGATATAACATTAAGTGGAAAAAGAAGAGCATCACATGGTAAGCTTAGCATACCCCAAATATGGAAAAATGTATTCGGATAAGTCTACAGAACTCAACATCAAAATATTAAGAATGGTTATTTTTGAATGATGACATTATAGGGAATTTATTTTTTCTCCATACTTTTCTATATTTTCTATAGTTAACATACATTTAACTATCAGCAAAATTATTTTTTAAAGTATTTTCTTTACATACATTTGTAGAAATAACACAATATTTCATTTTTTTTTCTTAACTCACCTCTTGTCTGTCTCATCTTTCTAACATGACTGTAACTGAATCTTGTTTCCTTCCAAACCATTGGATGCAGGATCCCAACAGAGTCAGTTATATACTCTGCTCTCATAACTGATTGGTGACAGAAGATTATCTATAGTGATTAGAAACAAACAAACAAACAAAAAAACCAGTAACAATACCTAAAAACCCTTATCTCGAGAGAACTCAGACTATCATCTATTTTCAATTCATGACAAAATATTTAAATGAACACAGATCAAATTCTAAGCTTCTCATTCTTAGGAAAATGATCATAGCAGTTTTTAAAGTTTATTTTCTCCACTTAAGAAATCTACTGTTATTCTCTGGAGTTTCAGTCCCTTTCAGAAAAATCATGAAGCAAAGATGGGAAAGCAAAATAAAATCTCAGGACTCACGGAGTGCTTATAATTTGGGACAGATGATTTATTTAGTTCTAAGATCAAGATAGATATTATAATATGGTGCAAATTAGAATGAAGATACTAAATAATTTACGCTAATGCTCTCAGTTATAAAGATAACTGCCTCACTTTGCAACTGATATAAATTAAGGGAATATATTTAAATGTATATTTTAATCAATCAAGAAGGTTCGTCTGCCAGCCGGTGTTAGATGCTAATGTATGCTCTCAATGAAACGGTCTGTTTATTAACTAATTAAGTGCCAGCTGACTGAGTTGCTGGATTTGGATATGAAAAGAGTGGCAGGGTAGAGTCCTGGTCATTGGGCATAATTCACCATGCAGAGGTCAGCCATTATACCCGAGAAATGTTGTCTATTGCTAAGTGTCCAAGCTGCTGTTTGTCCAAAATGTGCGGTGCATGGTGGCATTAAGAGAGACGAGGTGTCAGAAGTGAGGACGTCCTGCAGCAAGCAGCATTGAGAAGAGCATGTGCCCACACCAAGGTCCCAAGTTCCCTGCTGTTGCTGCCCCACCATCCAGCACATAGTAGGTGGCTCTGTGAATGTTTGTGGAATGGAAACAAATGAAGCTGAATGTGCTATTAGGTATCCTGATGAGCTGGAAGAAAGACATCTTTTCAGGGACTTGTGGGGACAGGATAAAAAAGCATAACTGAATAACTCCCAGCATCAAAAGATTGTGCAGTAATAAAAGAGGGAGAAGCACAGGTAGAGGCAGTGAATACTCGAGTTGAAAGCAGAACCAACAAATTAGGGTACATTAACTGCTCAGGCAACATCAAACATGAAAGAAAAGGCATTTGAAAGAAGAGCCAGAAGAATGAGAGGAACTGGAAATTCACAATCAGTCCCATTTCCTTACTAATCAAAATCCATTTTCTTCAGCTTTTATTTTTTCCACGCTGGCATTTTTCTCACACATCATGGGCATAGAAAATAAAATCAGCCAGGAAAAGTGGCGTCTCCTCAACATCGCTAACGGATCGCTATCAAACTGATGTTCAGGATCCTTCTTTTTTAATTTGCTTGCTTAAGCGTTGAGATTAAACAGGAAAACCTGAAGATAATTTGAATCGCATCTAGCCTGCTCAAATAATATTTTTATTAAAGAAAAGTCCCCCATCCAAATGAATTGCCCTTTACACGCGTGATTCATTGATTTTTTTCACATTTTAAGAACTCATAAAACACTTTAAAAAATGAAGATTAGTGCACTGACTAGAATAACAATTATTTGATTGGGAATTACTGAACTTAGAGTCAATGTAAACATAATTTTAAATTGAAAGTAGTTCAGATCTTTCTCAAGTATCATTTTGAAAGTGAACTTCAAGAAACAGAAAACCCGATGTGGCAGATGCTCCATGGAATTCTCAATATCTATAATTTCTGAATTGTTATTATTGTCTTTTATCTGGCTTTGTTTAGAGGATGTTATTCTTCATGCCATCTAAAAAACCTTCCACAAAAAGATCACATCAAATGGGAATCCTTTTTTTAGCTGAACCCCTTTCCACAGACCCTGGTTGAGGGAGATGTGGTTCTGGTCTCCTTATCTCTCCATCCTTCGCCTGCTTGATTAAGGGGCTGGCTTGAGCCTTGCCTGTCCTCAGTCTTGTGATGAAGGTCGCTGAATTCTTTTCACAAATTACAGTTTTGTCATAGCCATAGAGACAAGCCGACAGTGCCTGAGGTGAGTTCCCGAATTCTTCTGAACTTAGATAAATGTTCAACAAAAATTTGAACGCATGCTGTTTATAGTTTAACCTGGAGTTATTTCCTGCTTGAATGACCAGTTCCTGGATTTCTGAAAGACCAAGTGAATTGTGTACATACCTCAACTCAGTCCGGATGACCTGACTTTCAGGATCAATGGTGATAGCACCTCTCTCCCCAAAGCTGCTTTTCAGTTTAGGAAAACCATACACTTTGCAGGAGATGTAAATATTTCCACGGTGTCATGTTGGCATCAACAGCGCTCAGTGTTTATACTGATCAGAAGAGGAATTCTAGCAATGTGTAATCACACAGGGTTAGGTCAAGGTCAGCGAAGTTTTCCCTTCAGTTCAAGAGAGGCTGACCAGAGGGACAGGACTCCGGAACTTCCTTGTTGAGATCTAGTCCCAGGGGGCTCTCTTTACAGGTACTTGGCTTCTCCCTGTCCTACTCTAGGAACAAGAAATCACTAACATTTCTATGCAGGTTAAAGATTGCACCAAGAATGGCAATGACTCCTTACTGGTGAGAAATCTGCAAGTGAGAAGCTGGGTTCCCGTTACTTTGAAAGATTTTTTTTTTTTTTAAATCTTTTTCTTTCTAGTCCATCTACTTCTCCCTAAGGATAATATTGTGTAAGGGCGAGAAGGAGAGTTTGATAGGAGTCAGGAAAGTATAACCCTTAAATTTTATTCCTGTGATATCAAACCTTTATGTGATATCTATCTTATTTGGTTTCCCATTTTAATTTTATTGTTTCTTTCTATTGCCTGTTTAAAAAGTTAACATCACACTGTATCATTGGGTGTGTTGAATAAAATCTTCAGTAGATATTTTTATACCTAAGGCTGTATTAGACGCTTTACCTTCAAATGTTTCCTTTTGAAAATAATAAAAATTCCCTTTTATTTTTCATTTTGGAAAAAAGGGTATACTGAATCGGTTGTATCTTAGTACTAGTGGCATTAAAAAATGCAGTTGAAAGCTGGAAACATCCTAAGAAACTTCATCTCTAATCTCATTTTACAGATTCAAAAACTGAGGCCCAGGGAGAGCCTATGATTTGCTTCAAGTCACACCACCTACTCCCTGAGTCCTCGACCAGTATGTGTCCCCTTTGTCTCATCGTGTCACAGAATACTTATTTAAGTAGGCAGGCTATCTTTTGCTGGGTTAGCCACATGGTTTGAAACAAAAATATTCACATGAATGAGGTCTGCTTTGAGCTGTAGTTCGTCTTTCAACAGTTGTATTTAAGATCAGCATTTTATTTTGCCCTGAAATTAAAAGAACAAATGCACAATATTACATGATAACATTTCTAAAGCTCCATGAATCACTGGAAATGATATAGACGCGACAACATCGATATAGTCTATGCCAATTATCGCGCCTCTCTTATGGGATAATTAGGAGATGTTCGCCGAAATATGCTTTTCATTTTCATTCACTGGTAATGACCATGCACTCCTTCAGAGAAGATTTATTTTCCCTCCACCTCTGCTTCGACTAAGCTAGGCACTTATTCCCAACTCATGCAAATGAAAGGTGTATATTCCATGCAAGAGATTGTGTGTGTTTGTGTAATTAAGACGTACATATTAACTTTTTAGCTGACACAAGAAGATACAGCTTCAAAATATTGGAAATTTGTTCCAGATAGAACACATCTTCATGTCCTCCATTCTATATAAAACAAGCGATATTTACAGGAATAATTCTCTATGTAATTACACAATTATTAAAAACATAGTAGTGAAGTAGGAGCTTTTATCAAGTCATTCAAATTAGTGCTATTTCATACTAATCACTATCTACTTGAATGTGTATTGCTTGGATGTGACTGTAGAAAGCTCATTAAATAAATTTTCTTTAAAATTTAATTACTGGGAACTTCTTCAGATAATAATGATTATGGGTATAATTAGGATCTTTGTTCCTCTTTGTTGTTAGACTAAAAGGTACAAAGACTCAGAGAAAAAGAGATCGAAATTGCATATCCAACACTTGGAGAAGTGGCTGTCACAGGCGCTGTAGAATATTAAAGAGCTCAATCCAGCAGTGGCGCATCGAGATCGAAGTATGGAAATTGTAATTTGGCGTTTAGTTCTTTAGTTTCTCATTTTCTTCCTAAATTGCCTGGGTTGTATCCATGAACTATAAGTGAGAAACAATGAAAGACCATTTCCTTTAATGTCTGACTGAAGAAGATGTTAGAAATTTATATTATCTTCACTTTTAAGGACTACAGGACTCAGATCATGTACTTTGGTAATTGAATAAGCTCACAGGAAAGTGCTGTGTGTTTCCTCTTACTATGCTGAACAAAAAATCATACTTGCTCACTGGATGTAATGCTGTCTGACCCTGCTGTAATTCTCAAAAACACACGCACACTGACTGGAGAAATTTTTCAAACCCTCTTTCCCATGTGGCAATGGAACCTATCTATAAATTGAAAGTCTAGCAAAGTCTTTCCTAAGATCACTTCATTTATAAGCAACATACATGGAATCAAACTGCTATGTATGATTTCTGGATTCAATTAGTATAACAACCCCCCCTTCCTTAGTCAAAACAGTTCCAAGTTGGTATTTTAGCATACAAAAGCATTCTCTTCTGTGAAATCCAGAGCTCAGAAATGAATTGTGCATATTTCCTTAAAGACTTCAGAGGAATGTAAAAAGTGACATGCTTTAGCTCATTTAAAGTTGACACACTGTGTTTGTAAAATATTCAAGATAAGAAGTTAGAAAATATTATTATAGCTAAAAATAGACTCCACTTATGGGAAATGAATAGGAAGATGAAATTCTTATTCATACATTAGTGCTGGAGCACTGGATGAAGGGGTTCCATAAATATTAGCCAAAACGGTGACTCACAGGCAGCCACTCTCCAACAGAGCCTTACCATTACCAGTTGCCTGGACTCTTGTGCGTCAGTGTGTTGGGTTCCCGTAAAGTGTGCCAACCTCCCTGTACAGAACTAGGAGTCTCAACAAGTACGTGGACCCACATTCAGAGACATGTGCTTACCTGAGAAGGAAGCTAATTGACATTTGTATGGTGCTTGGCTGGGTCTTGGGAGCTATACAACTTACTCAGGGTACCTGGAATCGAGCAGGTTAGCTAACAACCCTCTGAGAGAAACATCAGAGGTGATGAAGGAAGAGGAAGAGGAGCCACCACCTCACCATGAAAACAACTCAGAGGGTTTCTTTTCCCCTAGTTAACTGAAACAGTCATTTTCCTATCAAAAATCTTAGGTGTTACTTGACAGGAAATAGAAGAAGTGGGTATAATTGTCTTTTCTTGGATTCCTGTTAATTTCCATATCATCTCTATGAAATAGAAGTCCTTTGTCTCATTCAACACTTAGTATTAAACGTATGACTGCAGCTTTGATTGATTGATTTCTAAGTTTCTGTTAGTGCAGATTAGGTTTGGGGGCTCATTCGCCAGAGGAGAGAAATCAGAGGCTAAAATACAGAGAAGTTCTGAAATGCCTGTTGTCCAAGGGTAGGATTTGTAATCATTTCTTTTCTCAGAGAAGTTTCTCTGTCCATTTTAGCAGTCAGGCTACCTGGGCTGGCTTATCAAGGACTGCTTTAGCAGTGGGGACACAGGCTCCACATGTGTCCTGATAGGTAGCTCAGATCTAAGGTTGATAGGGGTATAGGTGATGTCTTACACCTCTGGGCATTTTTAAGAACTTTGAGACAATTGACACCATCATTAGTCTAAATGTTTGGGGTTTCAATTTTGCACCATGAAATGTATTATGCTGCTGAGTACCCGAGAGATTCATGCACAAATAAGCGTCATTATTTTCAAATGTTTGTGGATTTTTGTTTTTCTAGACAGTTAAGGGTTGTTTAGTGAGGCTACTAAATCTACAGTGAGATTTTCATAACTTTAGTCTAGGATTCAAGATGATTTTGAATAGCTTCTATGTTGATATATATTTTCGAAGCAATGGTGGTGTAAATTGAGGAGAAGGGGTAAAACATCTGAATTCACTATTGCATGAGTTGATAATGTTAGCTCTGCTGCCTCACATCGGCACCTGTTTGGGACTCAACCTTAAGCTGGGCATGATCATGCAGGAATGGTCAATGAGAATACCCTGTCCTCATAGCCAGGACAAGGGGTGCCTGAGGCAAAAATTAGGCAAGTGCCCCCATGTCTAACAGATACAAAAGAGGGACTTTGTCTCTTCAGCGTTCCCTTCTCTTGATTCAGGTCCTCAGAGCACACGCCCATCTCAGTCCTCAGCTTCCTGGTGAGACGCAGACTAACTAAGGTCGCTAGCCACTGCCTCTTGTCTGCCTGAAGCCAACATGCCTGTCGCTGCATTCATCACATCTCTGTTCTCAGATGAGTGATTCTCCTGTTTTCAGTCCTGATTCTTGGAACAGTGAGCTAATAAGTCTTCTCTTCTCTAGTTTTGTACCTAACAGATAGATCCACTTGTCCCTCTTAAACACGTGAAGCTGAACGTGCTGTTCTGTTTGGAACTCTCTGTGGCTCCCATTTGCCTCAGGAATCAAGTCCATGCACCTAGGGAAGCGATGGAGGTTCTTCAGAATCTGGTCCTCACTGGGGATCTGACGCAGGCCTCTCAAGGGGGCTCCCTGAAAGGATTCCCTCTGCACTGTGGAAGTGTCACATAGTTAGAAGCCTCACCGGTTGTGAAATCTGATGCAGCCTGATCCACAGAAATCATTTAATATTTTTTGATTGGCAAACTGAGTGAACGAGTGCTTGAGCATGACTCCCCATGTTGCTTTTACGACCTGTCAGTACTGACGGATGTGTCTTCTCAGGGCACACCACGCTGCGGACACCTTCCCGCCCTTTCCAAGAAGTCCCCTCCTGGGGCACGGTCCCTGCCTCGCTCCCCCATCTAACTCATTCTCATCCTCTGAGACTTTGCTCTGATGGTGTCTTTTGTAAAGCCCTCCAGGTAAGTCTGACCCACCTTTCTCTGTACTTCTAGAATTTTCTGTGTAAACTCTTCTCAGCTTTAATTCCAAATTATCTTAAAGTGCAGCATTTGTGTCTCTGTCTGGTCTATCATCGTCCCAGCAAGCACCTTGGGACGATGCCTAGCATGGAGCTTTGCCCGTAGTAGGTATACAAAAACTACTTGAAGAACTGCTCTGTGCTAAGCTGTCTTCTCATTCGTTCAGGTTTGTGCCAGACTCACATCTCTGGGAAACTGTTCCTGTGCCATACTGTCCATTAATCCTGTTGGAATTCCCATAATGCACAGTCCCCGAATCAGCAACTTCCAACTGCATCATATACTGCTTTCTGTCTTAGCTTTAGCAACTTCGATGAGGTATGACTGACACACAATAGTCTTAAAGTGCACGATTTGATGTTTGGACATATGCATGTACCCTGGAAACTGTCACCATATTCAAGATAATCAGCATATCATCCATAACTCTCTGCACCCCTTTTTCCTTTCCTTGCTCAATCCCTCCTGGAGCCACCATGGATTTACTTTGTTGAAAATCACTGTAGAATAGTTTGCATTTACTAGAACTATATGTAACTAGAGCCAAAATTATGCATTATTTTTGTCTGCCTTCTTGCACTAAGCATAATTATTTGATATCCGTGGTGTTGCTGGGCTCATTCCTTTTTATTGCTGAGTAGTATTCCATGACAGGGCTATGTTTTGTATCTTTGTTTATTCATTCATCTGTTGATGAACCCTGAGTTGTTTCCAGATTTTTAGTCATTACAAATAATGTTGCTGTGAAGAGTTATGTACAAGTCTTTGTGTGGACATAAACTTTCATATCTCTCACATAAATGCCTGGGAATGGAATAAATGGATCATATGGTATGTGTGTGTTTAGCTTTTTAAGAAATAGTCAAACTGTTTTCATGATTGTTGTGCAATTTTACGCTACCACCAGCAGTGTTTGAGAGTTCTAGTTATTTCCATTCTCATCAACACTGAAGATGGGCAGTTTTAAAACCTTCGACCATGAAAATATGTGTAGAGGTATCTCGTGATTTCAATTTGCAATTCTTAATGTCAGATGATGCCAAGTATCCTTTTGTGTGCATATTTGCCATCCTTTTGTCTTTGGATGGAGTCAGCATACATTTGTCTCATTAAAAAATGTAGGTTTTCTTGAGTTTTGAGTACTTCCTAGATATTTTGGATTTGAATTCTTTAGCAGGTATATGGTTTGCAAATATTTTCTCCCACCCCATGATATGTCTTTTCCTATCTTTAATGTTGATTTGTAAGGAAGTTTTTAATTTTGATGAAATCTGTTGTTTCAATTTGATCATGATTTTAGCAAAGATGTCTTTGCTTAACCCAAGGTCACAAAGATTTCTTCTAAAAATTTTATGATATTTAGGTATATGATCTCCTTTGAATTATTTTTTATATTAGTACTAGGCATTGATCAAAAAAAATTTTTTTTTAATTTTTGGCTCTTTTGTTCCTGGAAATCCATTTGTTCTGGCACCATGTGTTGGAAAGACAATCCTTTCTCCAGGATTACTGGTGCTTGCTTCTGCACCTTTGTTGAATATCAGTTGTCTACATATCATATATTACACGGGTCTATTTTTGGATTCTTTATCCTGTTCCTATAAAGTATTTGTCTGTCTTTACACCAGTTGCTACTCTGTCTTGATTACTATGACTTTATAATCTCTTAAAATCAGATAATAGTGTTTCTCCAGTTTTATTTTCCTTTTTCAAAGTTGTTTTGGCTTACTAGTTTTTAAAATGTATTATTTTGTTCTCTTTTTACAAAAGAATTGCAAAATGGAAGGCTATCTTGCCCATCTGAAAATATTTTACAATAAATACTTATTCTTTTTCCTCTAGTGCTTTTATCTGATTTACATTTTTCTGATAAACTCAGAAGTATGGCAGCTTTTTCCAGTCTCTTTGAAACTTGTTCCTACATTTTTTCAAAGTTCTTTGAGAATTTTGAAGCGTGACAGTTTCCTTCAACTTTAGTTAATCATACACAAAGTGCTCACATACTGAAAAACAAGTCATTCTATATGTTGGGAGGCGTGCTTTCCTCGGAGAAGGAGAAGAAAGAGAAAGAAAAAGCCACAGGCATTAGTGCACAATGCTGCAGAAGGTGTTTTCCTGAACTCTAGACAATGGCTGCTAATGGATCATTTGTGCTATGTACTGAAGCCTTTTCAATTTGCAACAAGACAAATCATCTCTGATGATGCTTTACTCAGCCAAGTTCTCCAATCAGCCAAATTACAAACACTGAAACTTCAAGGAATGAGACCATCTTTGGAAGGACCGAAAGTCTGTTTGGCAGCTTGACTACTGAATAGCATGTGGAGCAAGCTGAGAAATTGTTAGAAAGGTGCAAATGTATACAGGGTCCATTATACTCTCTGTTCGGATCGTCCAGGCCTTTCTTCATCCTTGAATAAGCAGACTTAATGCTCCCTTTGTACTGCACGGATATTGGGCTTCTTATGACACATCCATCCCAACCTACCAGTTCAGATTCCAGAGAAAGGATTTGACACGTGAAGTTTCCCGGAGCCTTGCAGGTGTTAAAGCATCTTCTCATTGTCCTACTCCTTCCTGTCACCAAGTTGAAGTCACTATCACCAATTCAAGGAAGCGGTTTCGGAGCAGAAATGTTTCTTCCCATTAAGACTCAAATGGAAATAAGACAGCTGGGATAATAGCTTTGTTCAGAACCAAGGCACAGATGGGTGAACCAGGATCTCACATCAATCACGCTACCCACAGGTGTATGTTGAAAACCTTTGGAAATGTCTCTGAAGGTTATATCTTGCAGGTGGCTGGAGGTCCTGTCCTGATCTTTCACTCTTCTGTGAAATAAGTGCCATGATCATAATGAATTCCAAAGCCTTTTTGTAGTTCTGAAAAATCAAAGTAGCTCTGTTATGAATCTGTTTTCCTTATCTCTACTTTATTGGGATCTATTCAATGATAGGATCGAGGGCTCCCTGTACGCTTCAGTAATACCTGGAGACACTTGGAGAATCCCTGTGCCCTAAAGGAGATGAAGGCTCTTTCAGAAGGATGACATTCTAGAAAAATAATGGATTATTGAATAATCTTGATTTATTGTCCCAGTGTGGGCACAATAGAGTTAAAGGAAACCAACCTGTAGCTCTCCCCCAAACAAAGGTGCAAAGAAATAATTTCACAACAAATATAACAAATGTGCATGGGCACCAGCTAGGGCCAGTCTAGACTTTGACTGCACCGTCAGGGAAGCTGAGTCTGCTGGAGAGACAGAAAACTAAATTTGAAATTACAAACTGTTGATAAGAACTTTGAGGACAAAATACAGGTTGCTATGCCCAGGGAAAAAAAAACAGGGCTCTGACACAGTTTGGAGGGGTGATAGGTGGAGAAGAGAAAAACTATTAACCTGGGAGTCAAGGATTAGCTATCAGACCTTTCACGTCCTGGTTCCTCTGCTAAGGTGTCTTTCTCCCCTGCTTCATCTCCTAACCTCTACTTATCCTTTGAACCTTGTCTATACTTTGCTTCTCAAATGAAGTTTTCTCTGAACTTCCTGGATTAGTCAAGTATCATTATAGACACTCATAATAACAGATTTTAAGTGTCTTGGCATGCTTATCACTGTGATTGTTTGATTTCTCTCCAACTCCCTTACTTTATAAGCTGCATGAGAGGCAGGATCATATCTGGGTTACTTGGCTCCCATTGTAGCTCTTGAACCAAGCCCTAAGCCCTTGACCATATCGTTGAATCCATGAATGAATAAGAGATGACTGCGTATAGGAGATGTGTTTTCCTAGCAAAGAGAAAATACACATGTGAATGATTAAGACCTTCAACCATTAGAAAGGAGAGATACCCACAGTGAGTGGGAAGACTATAAAAATACAGCTTAAATCATTATCAGATCAGAGAACTAAAATAGTCCTATTAGTAGCAGCTACTACTGCTCACCTATGCCAAGGTTTGTCCTATGGCCATTACACATATTTACTCATTTAATGATTGCAGCCTTCAATTCCTGCCTTTCGGATGAGTGAAGTAGGCAGAGAAGTTAAGTAACTTATATCCAAGGTCAGAGTTCAAGGACAAGTCAACAGACATAAACTTGGAGATAGGTAGTTCTGACCCCAGAGTTTGTGTTCTCAGTTTGGGGGCTATTTTCCTCTTGCTTATTTCTTCCCAGGGTTGTTGAATTATTCACTGATGTTTAGGATCCTGAAAATCAAAGATGAAATCTGAGTTTATGAAGAAAAGGCTCAAACTTCAAGACAAAACAAAAAATTTTTTCTGGGAGAACACCTACAGGGACAAGATGAATTTGCACTAATTGAAAAGGTAGGTCAATATAAGGGTGCATTTAACAGGTTTGTTCTATATCAATCAGTTAATCAATAAATAAAGGGTTATTGAGTCACAATATGCAAAGGTCTAAGAGTAGTCCAAGAAAGGAATGTGGATTGTGTCAGATGTCAAGTACTTTGAATCTTAGATTACATTTTTATTTATTTATTGTTTGAGCTGGAGAGCTTTACACACAACAAGCATGTGCTCTACAATTGAGAGACACCCCAGCCCCAAAATATATTAACAGTGAGCGCTATTGATGTTAAGCCAGAACTCTTGTGAATATCACCAGGAATCTGGGTTTTTTGTTTATTTGTTTTGTTTTGTTGTTTTTCATACCCAGCAAATGAATTCAACAGAAACTCATAAACCCAACTCTATCATACGAACATTCAGGGAATAGACAGGAAGGAGATATAGATCAGGATCAGGATGCTTACAGGTTAGCTGGGGGTAATGTATTGCTAAATAAAGATGAACACAGAAAAATGCATCACCCACACTTCTCAGATTGAACCAAGTCAGTGAGTAAAATTTTTGTCTTGTTTAAAGTAATTAATCAGATCTTAATGCTCTAAATCTTCCTGACTATAGCCATTAACCTCCCAAAAGTACTAATTTGGCTTGGATTGTTCTCCACAATATTTGTAAGACTCCACAGGGATGCTTCACTACCGGTGCCCCTTGCTCCTACCATTTGTGAACACAAACTAAAAGCTCCTTTTCTCAATAAGTCTCAGGACAGGGGTTTGAGGAGGGGTTGTCTAATGTCATATTGAACCCTCTCCACAACTGTAAAGGCCTTCTGCTGATGCATAAGAGTTAAGTCTTTTTCTCACATTCCTCTTCAACACAAGGTTTGGCGTTGACACATCAACCTATTATTAAAACAAGTGATTTTTGTTCATAATAAACTTCCTCAATATTAAATTGTTAATGTTTGACATCAATGGAACAAAATCTATCTTGGGAAGTTTGATTTTCTTTTCTTTTTCAGTAATGATTAATGAGTACATTAAACAAATCTAAAGAGAGCATGCATCATGAGCCAGTGCCCAGGCACTAGGAATACAGAAATGGATAAAGCATCATGAACAAGCATCATGATCTTACTCTAGATGAGGAATCTGAGGAATCTAGGGTAAGTCTGTTGGTATTCTGGTCAGAAAGCTATGGTGTGTCTTTGGGTTTGATGGCCTCTGTGACAGTAACTGGTACACGGGTGCCTTATGGTTTTAAACTCTAAGCTCCACCCCATATGGGGGAAACCGAGTAAGTTAGAGTTGCCTGTGGTACTCAGGCCACAAAGTTGTAGAATGGTGTTAAAATCTTGATAGTCTCAATTTCCATAAAGGGTAATGCTGGTGCCTTTTGATGTTAAACTCTAAGATCTACAGGGGGAGACTCCTGCTCATATTTTCTACAACTGGATATATCCAGTATTTAACACAGTCTCTCTCATTTGTTATGGTGGTCAATAAATATTGAACAATGTGAGTAAAACTGGGAAAATATAAATATTTTTGAGGTCATGGAATAGAAGAGAAGAAGTTGAGGAGCCATAGAAGTTCAATGTTTTGATATTTAAAGACTAGACAAATGTCAAATAGTCTGTGCTTATCATATTTGCTTTTGATATTTTGGTGCAGGTCTTTGATATAAAAACATTTGGGAGCCAGGGGCAATCTTAGAGTCTACAGTAGTAAAGTGTCAGCTCTTTATTCTTGAGTGCCTCCCTTAATAATATATTTTTATTACAGTGTCTTTTATTGTGGATGAACTTGACCATGATTGCTGTTGTTGCCCAAGCTAATGGTACTTATAAAATTCAGTTGTATGAAAGCGAGACCTTATTTTAGATGGTATGTTGGGAGAGAAAAAAAAAAACCAAAAAACCAAAGCTCTTTCTTGAGCATTTTTCATCTGGAGATGAATCATAGGCAATTAACAGGAACAATTCTAATTAACTGACATAATTAAAAAACTAATAATGTTTAACATTATTGTTTTATACAATGACATTAGCTTTAACAGCCTAGCAACACATCAAGGCCTCATTTCCATAGTCACAGAGTATATTATTTATCCTAAGTTTCTCTGGTAACCAGTTTGACAATAGTAACAGCAATGTGAGTTCCTAAATTGTTTTGCCATACAGCTTCATAATTTATGCCATTGGCAGTAATTATAATGTCTATATAATTTCCTTTTAATTATCAACTAATGAAATTTACATTCATTTGGGTAAAACAAATATTCACTTTCAACTTCCAATCACCTGTCCACACTTCCATTTAATTTACTCAAGTTTGGTGCCTTTTATTTATATTTTTAATATCAAACTGTGAGAAGAATATTAACATTTATTTTCTGATTAGTGTTTAGGGAAATATTGATTATATGGTTCTTCTCCCTTCTTTGCCTTTAAATTTTCAGTGTATGATTTTTTTAATCCAAGAAGATACATATTTCCTAGTTTTTCCACATTAAACTCCAAGGAGTTTAAGTGGAATTAATTTAGTAAACTTTAATTGCAGAATAATCTCTGCCTGTTCCCTTATCTCTTGATTTATTACAGGCATTTATTTCTACTTTGAAAAATTCTCATCAGTTTCCCAGGGAATTAATTTAGATTTCTAAAAAGGAAAAAAAAAAAAACCAAATTGCATCTAAATTCAAATTAAGATGCTAATTACAATAATTATTTCATCACATTATATAGAAACTTTGTACATATGAGTATAGCAATTTTGAGGTAAAAAAGTGCTAGTTTTTCACAATCTGAATTCTTGCAACTTTTGAACAGATGAATTTCTCAGTTTAATTAGTTGTATACAAAGACCCTGTCCCCAAAAGAAGTTGTGCTAAATGCCAGTTGAGTGCTAATTTGAAAAATTGAAAATAAATAGCTGTTATAAGTGAGCAGAGTGCCAATATTAATCCACCAAAGCAAGATGAGCATGTGATTAGTAAACTATGGGGGTTGATCATTAAGAGGCTGGAACAGTGTTCTTTAGACCAGAGAGATTCACATTCGTGAACTGTGCTTATTCAAATGGGGAAAGACTTATTTAAAAAGTGATTATAACTTTTTTATTATTATTAAAAGGGGGAAACACATTAGGAAGAGTATGAGTTTATTCCGCACCTGAGCCCAGATCACCTGGGATGGTAACTTCTGTGTGTACCCAGGTCATTGGAAAGGCACAGATTCCACACTCAAGATTTAATTCCAGGGAAGAAGCTGCTGGAAGAGGGAAGGGAAGGGAATGTGCATCTCAGGGTTTTTGTGTTGTTCTGGTTTGGTTCTTTGGGGCAGCAAATGAAGATTTTTTTTTTTTTTTTACTTTGTTTTTTGTGTTGTTCTTGTTTCTTTCCAGATAAATTCAGATTATTTCCCCTTGTACCTTGTGAATGGAGAGTCGATGCCTACCCATAGTTAATGCACATGCATTTAATGACTTCAATTCTGAAGTCAGAATTGGCGGGTATATTACCATGCATTGTTTTGAATTTTTTTGTAAGCTGAAAACAAACAAATATGTTTCTGTTTAATGTAAATATACAATGTACTGATTTCAGGGGGCATTCCTTATTTGATTTTTCCTGGAAAGACTGCTAAACATTGGATTGGGGGGGTTGGGGTTGGGGCTCAGCGGTAGAGTGTTTGCCTAGCACATGTGAGGCAATGGGTTCATCCCCAGCACCACATAAAACTAAATAAATGAAAAACATTGGGTTTGGGGGAACCTGAATTTTATTTAGATGTTGGAGATTCTGCATCATGATGTTAGGAATAACCATTGGCATAAATGGGTCAGATGCTTACTGCTCAAGAGACTCTATGAAATCCACTTTACTTCTCTGATCTTTGATTTCTTATTTTGAAAAATGGAGATGGATAATAATCTCTGCTTCTTCAGGGTTTTTACAGAATTATACGAGATAACAGAGGCAAAGTGATTTATAAATTGTGAAGACTGTGAAACTATAAGATACTACTAGAACTATTCTGTTCAGGTCTTCAGATGAAAACAGAACTGATTTTACAGCAAATTTCAATTTGTAGAAAGTTAGCATCTTTAAATGAACATTTAAAATAGGTATTTTCTTAAAGTAAATATAAATCATTGACTACTGAAGATTTTCACCGATATAAATTATGACCTTCCAACTTTCTCTAATTTTGGATTTTAATATATTAACGGTTTTACTTTATACTTTTAGTATTGTTTCTGGTAGATCTTAGCATGCATGTGGTTAACATATTAAAATTTTCTCCATTCAGTTGATTTTACCAGAGGCTGAGACCATATTATAGACATTTTGACAGTGATTAATAAGTAGGCAGATATTATTACTCCCTAAGGTCACTAAAATACAACATCTAAAGAATCCCCAAATATTCTTTGGTAAATCTCTAGTCACTCATGTTGAAAATCTACTTCTTGATCCTTCAATTTAAGAAATTTCCTTCCAATTTAGACAAGCAAAAACAACACATTTATTTAATATGCAAAATGAATTGTTACTTGTTAAAATGGAAATATATACAATGAGTGGAAAGTCTTATATTATGTAAACAGTTGTTTTAATCTTTAAAATAGCCAAGGAAGATTGCATTGGGCAATGTAGATTTTTAGTTTCCATTTGGCCCTTGAATTACTTAAGCTGTGTTCCTCTTACTATAAGAAGGACTGCACTACTTATAAAAAAAAAAAAAGCACTATTAAAACTGTTGTTTCTTTTTGTCATCACAGTTTTCAATATATGCCTACATAAAACTCTTATCAGTATCAATACTGTCTGGTGACTCTTTGCAAGGTCCTTGGGTGACTAAGGTATATTATACAGAGTTCTTCTCCTTCAATGTTTGTATTAGATTCAGGAAAGCATCCTAAAAAAGTTTTAAAAAGTACGAAATATTTTATGGTCAGTGTAAAATGAATGGTAGAGATGTAGTCTTAAAGGAAAATTCCAGAGAATTTGACTTGAAACAGAAACATCAGTGTTGCTGCTACTGAATCTTCAGGAAGGTAGTACTTGCCAAGAGTGCAGGAAGCCCGGATGTGAAGCTTACTGCTACCCTTATTAACTCTATGACCTTGGGGAATTCACTTCCTCTGGATCTCAGTTTTCTCATCTATAAATGGGACTATTTATGTACCTATTTCCTAAAATAGCATTTTTTACATTATTATATTTCATGTGTATTATTTTCATCTACTATTATTTAAATTTTCCAGGTGGGGAAACTTAGGCAAAGTTCAGTTTCATGCTGCGGATAGAAACCAACCTCTTAAACCCCATAACATGCTTTTCAGTCACTCTCTAGAGACGACTGTTTAGACTATCTCTGAAAAAAAATCTGCATTTCAAATTTTAGCACGAGGTTATCACTGAGACTTGAACATTTGAGATTCATGAATGAAACTCAACAATGGAAGGAGCTCTAAATTAAGTGGAAAAATAAGGTTTAATGTGTGAAGGTGCATGACAAGTCAAATTATAATTAATACTTTAAATAGGAATTTAAGATGACAAGAAGAAATGTCAAAAGATAATTCTTGACAAATTGACTTAAGTGTTCAAATAGTGATTACTATACTAGCAATTAAAAGAAAAACCAGGAGAAATTCTCAGTCCCTGGATTTAAGGTGCACCCTACAACACCCAAGAAGTTATAACAGTCCCTGTTAAGTTCAACTACAAGTAGTAAAATAAACCAAAGTCATAGTGACTTAAACAAACTAGAAGGTTACTTCTTTGTCACATCAAGAAATTCTGAGGTCCAGGCCTGGTACGGCAGGACATGGTATCAAGGTTTCCTCTGTCTTGTCCTGCCATCTGTGACTTTTATTTGTAAGGATTTTTATGGTTTGAAGTTGCTGCTGGAGTTTCAGCTACTAAGTTCATACTTCAACCAACAGGAAGGAAAAGACAGAGTGGGCAAGAAGAATAAGTCTCCAGCCTTGGAGGATGTTCCTTGGAAGTTGTACACAGAATTTCTGCCTTATTGTATTAACCAGAAATTAGCCTCTTGACCCAATGGGTTGCTAAGAAACTAGGAAATCTAACCCTTTGTGTTTGGAGAAAGGGGCTATATAGTTCGTTAAGTGAGCCGATTCTGATACTGAGGAAAGTAGGGAGAATGGACACTGAGGGAGGTGGGAAGACAACTGGCAGACTGGGACACACGACTTCATCAGTAGCCTTTCGTGAGCACCAGCCCTCCTTCCTGTGACAGGCTAACCCAAACCCTGGGAAGATTCAAAGGTAAGAACATGCCCACCTCACTGAGTGGTGAAATGACTTCAGGGAGCTGAGCCGCCCGTCTTTACGAACGCTTCACGCTGTGGGCATCAGTCTCTGGTAGTGGGGTTCCGTATGAGACGAACTGATGAAATAACCCTAAGTAAACTGTTTACCAGCAACAAACTCTAGTCTCTAGTTTTATGCAAGGGGAAGGAGTTGTGGAATATCGTGTTTTCTACCCCGTTCTTAGAAGTTGAACACATTTCCACAGTCACACTGAGAAAGCTCTTGATTTATAAAAGGGGGAAAAGAACGGTGTGTCTGAATTGGTCCAAGTGAGAGTAAGGCAGGCCCTTGATTCAATAAGAGATGGATTTTGTGAGCAGACTGTGACTAAAAGGAATCCCAGATCCAAATTTGCAGTTTCTGTTTTGTTTTATTGACATTCTGTATGATCTTGAAAGATTAAGTTCTCAAGGTGTCATTTTCCTCTTCTGCAAATGAGAAACCAAAATTAGTACCCTATTTCTTTCCTCACCGGGGAGAAAACTAATTAGAATAAAACTGGGGCAATTATTTGAGATCTGTAGAGAAAGGCAAAAGCAATTTCTTACAGGGAAGATCATTATTATTAATCTATGTATTTTTTCTCTATCTAGAATGCTGTTCAATCCCTCTCTACCATTTTATTTTTGAAAGCGATTTCACTGAAATTCACCTGGATAAAGGAGGATATGCCTTTTCCTTCTCTGTACTCTTGTGCTACCCAACCCTTCCAGGATGCATTTGTGTCTTTAACATGGTTTTATGACCTTATCTTGGTCAGCAGCTCTTTGAGGCATGGTTTATCCCCACTACCTCCTGGTGAGCTCAGTGGATTAGCACTCAGACTCTGCCATCAGAGAACAACTGGGTTCAACCCGCATCTCTGACATTTGCTAGTTTTGTAAACTGTAGCGATTTTACCTCTTAATCCTCAATATCCTGAACCGCAAAGTAGATATTATAATACCCATTTCATGAGACTTTTATGATATTTAATCAAGATGATACATGTAAACCACCTTTATATATCCAATTAGAGAGGAAGAATCTAATAAATCAATGCCCTTGTGATTATAGGAAAATAATGAAAGGTAGAGAATTTTTAATTTTCTGTATCCTCTGAGGCCTAAGTATCAGTTGGACAAGTGGATAATAGAAATATTTAGCATTCCTCGTGCAGAGTAGGTAGTAATTACAGTGTCATAAAGATTGAAAATGGCAGAGTTGAAATTTGAATTTGGACAGTCTGTCTTCAGACAGATCACAAATAGTCACGACTCTTTTCCTCCAGACTACTGAAGCTCTAAAAGTCACACCCATTGGGTGCCTCTAAGGACTCATAGGAGCTTCATTCTCTGCTGATGCTCATGAGGTTATGTGAGGATTGACAGGTCACCTATGATAGCTCATGATATCTTCTCTCTATATATATTTTTAAAATATTTTTATTAGTTGTTGATGAACCTTTATTTATTTATTTATATGTGATGCTGAGGATCGAACCTAGTACCTCACACTTGCTAGGCAAGCACTCTACCACTGAGCCACAACCCCAGCCCTCTTCTCTATATTTTGACCTAGACTTCAAACAGTGGGCTCTGCCACTCAAACTTCACCCCCTACTCTGGAACTTTGGAACCTGACATGGTGCTTGGAGCTCCCAGTGGCTGGGCTGTGATTTTTATAACACACTGGGACAATTTGGTCCTTCAGTTCATGGTACCCTGCACCACCGCCAGTAGCAATTCCACACTGGCCTGACTCCGAGAAATGTCTTCTCCACAGTGATCATGTGGCAACACCCTCGTTCTACCAGAATTCTTCATCCACCTACTGGAATTCCTGCACACAGTGGAGTATTTTATCTTCATATGAATATTTTCTGTTCTCACAAACAGAAACTGAGAATGTTGATGCTGTTACCATTTTACTGTTGGCCAAAACTACTTTGGAATTCTGTTGGAAAAACAAAGCCAGGACACAAACTTTTACGCAATCCAAAGATGCAAGCTGTATTTTAGAATTGGGTTCCCAATAGAGAGAAATTGTTCAAGATCACTAGGAGCTAAGTTCAGGAGATAATGTAAGATATCAGGAGGGGCAACAAAATTTAAAATTTAACTGGCGAGGATAAAATCAAGAGGTCTTCCTGGGATGTTCTTGAGGTCATTTTGAGGACTGTTTTCAAAGATGACTTAGAAAAAACTGTTTCTGGAAACAGCAATGCCACAGAAATGATGGTCTATGGGTCTCCTACAGTCATGAATTTGAAGGGGACGAAATGAACAAATACAAAGTTCATAAGAAATTGAAAGCTTTTCTTTAGAGTTGTTTTAGTCAGGTTTTTCATCACTGGGATCAAACGACCTGATAAGAACAATTTTAGAGGAGGAAAGTTTATTTGGGGCTCACAGTTTCAGAGGTCTCAGTCCATAGATGGCTAACTCCATAACTTTGGGCCACAAGTGAGATACCACACCATGGTGGAAGGGTGTGGAGGAGGAGAGAAGCAGCTCAGGACAGGTCAAGCTGGAAGCACAGAGAGTTCCACTCACAAGGGGCAGAAAATATACCTCACAGGCATGCCCCTAGTGACCCACCTCCTCTAGCCACACCCTACCTTTCAGTTACCACCCAGTTAATCCCTATCAGTGGATGAATTCACTGATTAGGTTACAACTTTCATCATCTAATTATTTCACCTCTGAACCTTCTTGCATTGTCTCAGATATGAGCTTTTGAGGGATACCTGATAGCTAAACCATCACAAGAGTTATGCTTCCTTCTTTTCAGTTCTTTACAAAATCAGTGAATGGCCCTCTATTCTACAATGGGACTAATTTGGGGACTTTTAAATGTAAGTAGTAAAGCAAAAATATCACACCCAAACTAGGACCAGGATATTTTTCCACTCTATTGTTTTTCTTTATCTTCAGGGTGTTAAACATCACCCGGGTTTGAACTATTCTAGTCCCTGGCTTAAAATAATCTCCTCCTAAAATTCAAAGTCATTTGATGGGGAGGCAGATAGAAGGAAAGTTGCTTGAAACAGAGTTTTTCTAACCATTTTTCTTATTCTCTCAAGGCAGAAATAATTGACTTTCATAAAAGTCCTTAAAATGAGGCCAATATGCACCTCTATAATTGGTAACCATGACAAAATTAAGAAGCATAATTGTGAATCTCAGTGGCTCAGGAGGCCGAGGCAGGAGGATGTAAGTTCAAAGCCAGCCTCAGCAACTTAGGGAGGGCTTACATAATTTAGTGAGACCCTGTCTCAAAAAATAAAAAGGATCGGGATGTGACTCTGTGGTTAAGCACCCCTGGGTTCAATCCCTGGTACCCAAAACAAACAAAAAACTAAAAAAGAACAACATAATTTTGAACACGAAAGATTTCTTAAAGGAACTTTGCAATCGTTATAGGTGCTTGTTGTTGTAGCATCTGATATGTGTCTACAGGAAAACTCCACTTTCTTAGTATCACTGACATTATGAACTGAATTTGTTAATTATATATTTTAATTTCTGTAGGACAGGGGAAAAATCATTATGCCATGAGCGTGAGTGGACTTTAAGCTTAGAAAGGGAAATTTGAACAAAGGTCCCCTTGATTTCAGGACTTCTCCAACTTTAATGGACACAAGAATCACAGGAACCAGCAGTTGAACTGGAAATCCTGATTGGCCAGGTTTGGGGGAAGCCTTTGCATTTCTACCACTGTCCCACAGGATGCTGATGCTGCTGGTCTCAGGGCTGCACTTTGAGCAGAAAAATCTCAGAAAACTATTCCTTCCCAAAGAGTCTATATTTAAAATAAATAACAATTAAGAGGCATAATCTCCCAGTTACAACCTTGACACAGGCTTGCTGTGATTCATGAGTTCTGGAGGGTCCAGTTCTGGAAGTCATTAGGAAACTCAATGCAACAATGTGCTCTAGTCCATGTGTACAGCACGTGCGATCAATTAGTGGCGGATTGGAACAGGCATAGTCTGATTGGTGCGTAGCCTGGGGAGGGAGCCTTTGTAGTTATTTCAGGTGTGAGTATATTCAGTTTTTAAAACAATAAGCATCAGGGCGTGTGGTTTGAAGATTCTAAAATTCAGGGGCATATGGTATGTTTAAGTGAGCACATAAATTTCTAATTCAAGGGAGAAAAAGGAACACTTTGGGTTCAATTAGGAAAGTTGTTAAAAGCAAGAACCCTGACAGATATATTGCTTTCATGTCAATTCTTCAGCAAAAATAGGGACTTAGGCATGCTAAAGATCAAGGTGGTTATAAAAACAACACAAAACATGAAAACAAGGAAATCCCCTTGGGGAAGTCTTCAGGATTTTCTCTACACTAGCTTTTACCATTAATTCTGTCTTAGAGAATGTCTGAGCTTGACTTGCACAGTCTAGACCTAGTATTCAATTGTGTTTCTTCAGATCAGAGGAACTAATCTAATTAATCCTTGATCATTGTCTTGAAGAATTGTAGACACAGGTGATTATGGCCAGATGCAAGAAAGCATGCAGTGCACACACTACTGAATGAAATCAGACAGGTGATTTCATGCATGTTTCAAGAACAAAGTCACACAGCATGTAATAAGACTAAGGATTTTAATCAATGTAGAACTGAGTGTTGTTGCAAATTTCTACTTATCCATATTCTCTAAAGATGTTCAGCTTGAACAAGAAGTTCAGTTGCATTCTGTACATTCTTTGATAAAATACCTTAGACGTCTCTTCGATTAGACAATTTGTATTTTTTTTAACTCCAGTCATATGAGGTAATTTGAAAATATGAGTTTCATTTTCAAGTGTGTTTGGGAAATATTGCAGATAATATGCTTCTTGTGGAAATTCACAATATACTGTAGCCATGCAAAGGCTCTGAAATGTCCTGGGTGGTAGACACCTGCGTATCCTTTCTTCTCGTGGTGGTAAGTGATTAACATCCTGTGCAATATCCTTGAAAAGAGATGCTGATCAAGCTTTTTGCATATCACCAAGAATATTTTAAATGACCAAATCTGTGTCACTTCTGCCGATCATTTGACTGTATTCACCTGATGTTAATTGTATAGAGTCCAGGTAATTTGGGTGTGAAAGAAAGACTGGTAGAAAACATTATGAAATTGAAAGGGAATTCCAGATCTACACAATAATATCATACAGTCATAATTTCCAATCTTCAGGGTATGGTTGTAACACTTTGATCTCTTGTGGGTGTCTAACTGGCTTTTTTAGATACGAGATCCTAAGACAAATTGCTGGAGCGAAGGATCAAGGATACAATCTACTGCTTCCTATAGAAATGTGATTCATATGCTTTTATTGATTGTTTGACTAAAAATGTTTATAGAGTAGCAATTTTTATGGGCCTTGAATTATACTGGGTCCTTTGGAAAATAAAAGGGAAAATTTTCTGGCCTTGAAGAATTGGCAACATAACTGGAGACTCAAGACTGCTTCCCTTGAAGAGTCAAATAAAAATAAAGACAATATCTATGACAGGCATGACAATCCACATTTTGGAAGTGGATATTTAGGGAAGAATGTTGCAAACTCTTGGAGGCTTGAGACCATTTCTGGTTCCTTCCTTGACCCTCACGGCCTAGCATGAAGCTTTACTGAGCTGCACGGCAATATACTGTTGTCCTGAATAGTCCATCAGAGCTTCACAGAAGCTTGAGAACAACCTCTTCTGCTGGACCTGTGGGCTCAAATGGTCTTCCTAAATTAGGGTATACCAGTTGCCTCAGACAAAAGGAACCCATATGAGGAGAAGCTGGAAGATCTGATATCTGGGATGAAAGCATCTCCAAGCTAAAACTGGTAAAGCCACAGCATTCAACAAGTCTGGCCTGTGAAAGACGAGGGTGTACTCTCTGAGAACAGTACCATATCTCTTGCAACTCAAGGATGGCTCCTAAGATAACCAAAGTCATCAGATCCAGGGAGCGAGTTCCCCTTACACAAAGTGGGAAAAGTCCCCAGAGTGACTCTTTCCTCTCCCCTAAGGCAGTGTATGTGCAGCACCCTCTTCTATAACTGTGGATCTTGTCAGTCTTAAAACTCTGACCCTGGGTTCCCCAAAGCTCCTTCATGCTCTCCCGTTATCACAGATCCTCCGCAAATGCAGCTCTCTTATGGAACTTTTAAACGATTTTCTCCAAAAGGCAATGAGAACATCTTTCCTTTGTTTCTGTGGATTGAAAGGTACTTTTTGGTTTTGCTCGCAATGTGTTATCCTTTTTTTTTTCCTAGAAATTAGGGCTAATTACAGAAGTGATCAATTGACAAAATAAGAGAGAAGAATGAAGACTCTTTGGGGCCCCAGTGAACAAATATCCAATTGCTTATAAATCGAATCAAATAATCTGTTACTTGGGGAATAATTGGGTTTTGCAGTTCTCTTGCTCATTACTTTTATGCAGGTGCTCAAATCCCACCATTTCCGTCTGCCGATGGTGATGCCTTTGACTATACTTGTTTAGCACTTTGAAGGTTAATGATCCACAGAGAAGACCCAGGTAAATGGATGGTGTGCAAGTACAAGGCTGTAAAGGACAGCAGTGTTCATGCAGTTTGCTATGGTTTGGGGAATTTGGTGCTTCCAGCATGATTTCCTTTGATCCCCAGCCTCTTAGAGCCTTGCTGTCCTTGTGACTGGCTGTGCAGTCTTTGTTGGACAGCTTACTCTCTCTGTGCTTCCCTTTCATGACAGTGAGCTTTGAGTGATACTGTTTACTAATTTGTAACAGGTTTTGTGATCCCCAGATGCTGTAAATTGCTTGTTATTAACAATAATTGCCTACAGATTTTTCTAAACCATTTACATGAAGAATCTTTGCAATATGAGGTTAAATTATAATATGCAACTAGTCAATCAATGTTGAACGGTAGGTTGCTGAGCTACCACTCTGGCTGCTCAAAGCAAGAGCTCTCCTCTTCATCCTCCTGTTATTTCTGGTTCTGCCTCGCTGCTGGCTTGGCATGAGGGAACAAAAATCTCCTTAACTTAAGACTTTCTGTACATGTACATTGTGCCGGGAGGTTTGGAAATCACAAGGGTCTCCCCTTCCTGAACGGGTGGTGGGCACATTCCTATATAGGTTGTGTGCAGCTGTGTAGAGACGCCGTTGGAATTCTTGTGAACAAAGAAAGGTCTGTGATGAAACACAGCTCAAAGGAATGGCATTAAAGCATGAGGAAACCTGCAGGAATTTACTAAAAGGAGAGGTTGCGCAAACCACATGTCAGCCGAGAACAAGGTAAACAAACCTCACTCGTGTAGGGTCTGTAAACCAGAGGCAGCAGAGAGTGAGCCCAAATGCACATGATCCACAGTTCTGACCTTCCTTGAAGGCAACGTGATACAAAAGAGTGAGAAAGGGGCTGCCAGGAAGGTATTTTTGGAAAAATTTGCCATTTTTTTTCTCTTTGACCAGGAAATTAGTCAATCAACAGATTTTAGTATAAAACTGCCAAATGCAAAAACCAAAAAATACAAACACAAAAAAATCTAAGCCATAAAAGAAACACAAACCATGGTCTCATATCGTGGGACTCTTATAAGTTGACTGATGGAAGAAGACAGGCCCCAGAAAGGGAAAGCCTAGCTCAATGCCCCCTTTACCTTGGGAGCCAGCTGATCTCACAAGGATGCACATCCTGAATGAAGAGGAGCCTCCTGGGGGTGATGCTACTGCAGATCCTGCAGTTCCAGAAGGTGCGCTGTCAGGAGTTCAGGGCCTTGTCTGGTCCATCACTTTATCTCCAGCATCTGCCAAGAGTCTCTTCTTTGTAATGGATGATTGACACGTATCTGTAGAATGAATGAATTAATAAATTAAATGGAGGGCAAAGCAGGAGTACAGGAAATACAGTTTGGGGCGTATGCTCAGATGACAATGATTTCCTTTTCCATAAGCTGGAGTTGGTTTGGCTACCAAAGGAGTACCTAACTGCAGAGGAAATGGGTAGAGATTTTTTTTGTCCCATGAAGTCCTGAGCAGACAAACATCATCAGCAACTCGGGGCATTCTGTCTACTCTGCCATGCCTCGTGTAGACTTGGTCCTCATCGCTGCCATCTTATGGTCACAAGCTGGCTGTTATGAATGTCACATCTGTGTTCCAGGCAAGAAAGCGGGAGTGGGGCCAGGGATGTTTTCTCCTGAGAAAAAATTTCTCTTCCCACAAGGATTTGTGCAGGCATCTTCGTACCCAGAACCAGTTGTGAAGGTACCTCTAACTGTGCGGGAAACCGAGAGGAAGGTTTTAGTAATCTAATCTCCACAGAGGAAAGATTAAAAGGGAGAGGAGAATGCAGGTGAGTGAGCCATTCCACAGCACCCGTGGCTTCTCTGTGATATGTTAACTGTCCACAGGGTGAGAGGCTGGAAGTCCTCTTCGACCCACACAGGTTTCTAGGTGTGGAGCCAGTGTTAAGCGGTACAAAGTGTCCAGCTGCCCCCAGCTTCCTGGAATTCCAGAACCAGACGAAATCAAGTGAATCTCTGAGGACTGCAGGAACAGAAATGTTTAAGAGGGTTTCCAAGCTGTTGCTGGGTGACTCTGGAAAAGAAGAGGAATCTGGTTTCTGGGCAGAGGGTACAAAAGAGAGGAGACACTCGAGGGAAGCAGGGACTCAGCAGACATGATGGACGTCCTTGTTTCTGGGTCTAGTTCCACCTGAAATTCAGTGGCCTGGAGTCCTGTTAAGATTTCCTCTTCCAAGCTGCCTTTTAAATTTCATCTAAAGCGTTTGGTATTATTACTATGTAATGGGATCAAATTTTTACATTCTGTGATTACACATTTTCTTTGGGGGATAATGAAAGTGTTCTCAAATGAGATAGGATGATGGGTGTACAACTCTGCACATGTATTAAACACCATTCAATTTCACCATTCACTTGAAATAGCTAAACTTTATACTGGGCAAAATATATCTCAATAAATTTGTTTAAAAATGTGTATATACTACAACCCAGTTGTGAGAAGATATATAATCTTTAATTTATCTGAGTGATTTAATCATTTTCCTAAATAAAATCTTAACTTTCTGGACAGCATGAGAAAAGTTTGATTTCTCATGAAAATTATATGTCTGCAATTAATGATATCTCAAAATCGTTAGGCTCAAATCATCTTTATTGGATGGTTTGCCCTCTTCTGAGTAAATGGTTGACGATTTAAATTTTTCGCTCTTGTCTCATTTGATAATGTCTGTGTCTCCACTGGTGATACAGGTCAAGAGCACCTGCTTTCATCTGGTCTCTTACATCATTGTGCTGGCATTCATGGTTCTAGATTCTAACCCTTGCCTTCTGACTCAAATTAACAAATCCCAGCTCATAAAGCCCTCTTGTTCTGACCCAGATTTCTGCTGGTCCACTGTCTTTGAAAAGTGTTCCCAAATCCTTCCACTCGGCACAAGGAACTTTCTGAGTCTCCACAAGTATGTTTGATTCTTAGTCCCTTAGGAGCCAAAAGCACTCCCCTGGCTTACCCATCAGATCACCTGTCTATGAAACCAATGACGTGAAATCCTTCATACCTAATTTGGAGGTCTCTTTCTCAGGATTTCCTGTCATTAGTCCCCCGTAATGTTCTCCCTTATCCGGAAACCTAGGTCCTCCTATCCTGACCTCTCCTCACCCCTTAGCTTACAGCACAATTTACTCTCTCTAGATCTGTTAGTTGTCTTCTAGTTTAGTTAATGCAGTGGCGCACACCTGTAATCTCAGTGTCTTGGGAGGCTGAGGCAGGAGGATCACGATTTCAAAGCCAGCCTCAGCAACTTAGTAAGGCTACTTAGCAAGACCTTGTCTCTAAATAAAATGTAAAAAAGGGCTGGGGATGTGTCTCAGTGAGTAAGTGCCCCTGGACTCAATCCCTACAACCAACAGTAGTAATAGTAATAGTAGTAGTAGTAGTAGTAATAATAATAATAATAATAATAATAATTATATATTTAACACAAACCTAGCTTTCAAGACTGTTTTCTTAACATGAACTCAAAAAAGAAAAAAAATTACTTTGAATGGCAAGAGTTGTTTTTTTTCTTAAGTTATACTCATTGAGATATAATTTGTGTATAATTAAAAGCACCCATTTGAAATAAGCATGCTGGTAATATTTTCTGTTAAATACATGCATCACTTCAATTCAATAGTGAGTAGACTTTATTCTTATTTCCAAGACGTGAATGTGAAGACAGGAGACTTCTGAGAATTTCAGAAAGGATGGACTTAGTCATTCACTGTGAAACTGATAAATGGAAGATCTACGTGATTGTTGCTTGGTCAGTAGAGTGTGCCTGAAGTGACAGAGTCCCAGCTTTGGGCTGAGATAATAAAAGTTCTGGCAGCTCCTGCCTTTGTCCCTTGTGAACTTTTACTATGTAAAAACTCAAGGAGAATTCTGGAGAGAGGCCATGTGAAGAGAGAAAGAGCCATAGAGAGGTTAGATAATGTTTTTAATGTCCACAACTAGTGGTGGAGTTGGGTAAGGACCCTGCTATGTCTCTGAGGCTTGTCAACTTAAGCTTTTCTTTTCTACTCTATGACAGTGAGCAATTTTTTAACCTCTGGTAAGAGTTTCCTTATTTATTTATAGGACCATTATCAACTTGGAGACTACTGTAAGAATTAACAAAAGTGTTTATAATACATCCAACAACATACATGGACACACATACATACATATGAAATGCACAAAATGGAAAGATCACCACATTGACAAATGAAAATCAGATGTACTTTAATACTAAAACCAGGCCAGATAGTGTTATGGTTTATATATGTGGTGTCCTCCAAAAGCTCATGTGTGAGACAATGCTAGAAAGTTTAGAGGTGAAATGATTGGTTATGAGAGTTTTGACTAATCAGTGTGTTAATCCCTGATAAGAATTAACAGAGTAGTAACTGTAAGCAGGTAAGGTGTGGCAGGAGCCGGTAGGTAGTTGGGTTACTCCTTTGTCCACGGAGAGGAGAGGTCTCTCTGCTTCCTGGTGCCATGTCTTGAGCTGCTTTTCTTCACCACACTCTTCTGCCATGATGTTTCCCAAAAGTTGAACCACAAAAGAATGGAGTTGACCCCCTAGGACTGAGACCTCTGAAACATGAGCCTGTGAATTAACTTTTCTTCCTCTGATTGTTCTTGTTAGATCTTTTGGTCACAAAATGAAAAAACTGACTAAAACAGATAGACCCTTGTGTATGTGAAATGATTATTTTAGTTTAACTGCAAAGAGATACAGAACTTCATCACACTCAGGATTCACAGTGAAAAGATAGTTACTTTCTCCAAAATGGACAGCATGCTATTTGCTGGTCCCCAAAGCTGCTGCAGTGTTGTCACCTGTGTGAGTGGTAAGATCTGGGTGAATGAAAGTCATATCAGAACTTCTGGAAACAGTCGACCCTCTGTTAGTCCATCCTTGTATACATAGGAGCTCCCTGTGGTAGCTAGTGTGTTTCATGCAGGGCCACCTCATCTGGGCCTGGTACGCTCCCCAATGCTGGAGTTACACAATGCACTATAATTTTCAGAGTTCTGCAAAACCCAGCACAGGCAGCATCTCCACTCTGCAGTGTATTCAGCAGTGAAATACAGCCTATGCCCAGGACACCACCAATCTCAGGGTTGCGATGCTAAAATGAAAGCCATGTTTCAAAATAAAGTACATTTTCTAAAAATGTAGACTGACGGCATCTTGTATAATGAGATATGCTGGTGTTTCTTTTTAAACAAAAACATACACTGTTGGAGAATGGAAAACTCGGATTTAAAACATCACGTGTTATTGCAGAGTAATGGGGCTGACAATCCAGATATGACTCAGGCGCCATAACTCACAAGCAGACCTAGCTTGTCACAGCCAGGAAGCCCTTCCCCAGATGCTGTTTGAAAATAGGCAGGGTAGAAAACTGTTCAACTAGATATTTAAATTTGGTACCCAGAAAATGGTGGTAGGTAGGTACAACTTTTACCACAGGTTTAACGTGTTTTACATTTTTTCCTAAACAAAATGATGCTCATTTTGGAAAATATGGAACATACAGGAAAGCAAAAAGGAAAAAAGAAAAAAATCACCCACAAGTCTATAACTTTTTAATAGTCACTAATATTTTTATCTATGATTTTCCACTTTTTTCTTACACATTTATTTGTTAATATATTTTATAAGCAAATATGTTATATGATTTTAAGAGCCTAAAATGATTAACATAATAAAGTGAACATTTTATCGTATAATTAATTATTTTCACACACTGAATCAATGGGTGTATAGATAAAATGACTTGACTACCAAAACAATAAAACCAATTTATATGCCCACTTGAAGTGTTAAGAAACAGTCATTACTCTTAAATCTATAAGTCTTAAATAGTTTATTTTATTTTAGACAAACAAAAATTGACACCTCTCTAGTTTGTATGTCTGAGATTCCTGGAGACTTCAGATTTTTTCCTGTGTTTACTGGCCAATTCTTTATTCTCTTTCATGGATTACCAGGCCCTGCCCTTTGCATAGTTTGGAGCAGGTGACAGAATGGAAGATTTTACTTGTTTCATTAATGATTGGGGTAAGACCTTTTTCTGCAGAAACAAATAATAAACATTTGTCTGTCATTTATTATAACTCTTTCTCAGTTTGATGTTTAGCTTTCTTCAGGTCACATTTACTCATAGGAATGTAATTTTCTTCTGTGTTCTGAAGAACTTGGAAAGACTCAAAAATGTGAATGCAGAAGGACATAAATCTTTCTAATGGGGAAATGCTCAGCGGAGCTGAGTGGTGGGGTATACACGCTTGTGTAGCCAGGTGGGCTGCCGCTCACCCACCTGCTCTCTTCCTAATGTCCCTCCGACCCCATCGCTCTGGTGGGGCGGCCTGGCTAAGAAGGCGTGGGCCGCCATGGCCGAGAGGAAAGGTAGAGGCCGGTTGGGCACCTTTCCTGCTGCTCAGATGTGGATAACCTTGTGAAGGACCCACTTGGAGAGACAGAGTTGCTTAAAATAAAATGGGAGGAAGACTTTTAAGAGATGGAACATCTGTGATAAACTCATTTTCTGTGTGAGCACCAAAGGAGATGCCTGTCTGGGTCGGCTGAGCAGCATTTGTAGAGCAGTTGAAAATTCATTTCATTTCATTATCAGAACTGTTCAAGCACCCCGGTTTGGATCAGGGAACAGCTTCTTAAACCTGCAGGAAGCTCATTTACCCCTGCTGAGGACCCAGCTCACTTTCGTACGGGAAGGTAGAGATGTCTCGCTTATAAATCCTGGCAGATATATACGCATGGGTACAGAGTGTGTGTGTGTGTGTGTGTGTGTGTGTGTGTGTGTGTGCATGTGTGTGTGTACATGTGATTCCTGTCGAAGGAGCAGAACCATTTCCCAGGATCCTCCATCTCCAGCAGCCTTCCTATTATCCTGCTTCTGTTTTATTTGGGTCTGTGTCAAGGCTACTTTCCCATTCCTTTCATCCGTTAAATATACTGTTCTCTGAGCATTCGTAAACAGGGAAGTGCCTCTCAGGTGGTACGCAGTGGAACAAAGAACAGAGCATCAATTCTCTCAACAGCCAACAATGAGGCAAGTTGGAGGATTTTTCAAACCACAAACAACAATTGAGAAAACTTTTAAAGAATCCCAGATGGCATTTACAGATTCAGAACAAAATTAATGGAGGGAGAAAAATCCATATAATGTGAAGCCTTTAAAATGAAAGCCATAAGACTTCTAGTTGTTTCTCGACTGTGACTCTCCTGCGCTTAAAAACCATAACTGTAATTGCATTCCAGGATCCTCCAGGTCAGAGAAGGAGCCAAGAACACAGTAGTCACCAGGAGGAGGCCAGTGGTGCTTAGACATGGGAAGTGGGTCCATGATTGGGGACAGGGCTGCAGTAACTGGAGCAAACCCAGATCAGATAGTCAAAGGGACAAGTCAGGGCCAATTAGATGTCTGGAGTGCGGAACAGTGAGGGACTGAGGACTGCAAAGACTCACCTAGGGTAGACCAGCTGCCCCAGGAATCAGCTTCCTGGTCAGGGTGAGGGAATTTAGAAAGTAACTTGAGAGAAGACTCAGAACAGGTCTCCATCCCCGGGTCACTGGGAGGAGTAAGCCACAATCCCTCCTGTGGCAGGAAAACTGTGCAGATGACTGATGTATGGATCCAAGGACAGGAAAACAAATCAACTTCCATTAGCAATGACTCCCAGAGAGGGCAACAGCCCTTGGCTGGGTTGGACAGATCCACTGGGATATCTGCTTGACCCTGGGACCTCTGTTTACCCCACTAATGAGAGTTAGTCTCATGGCTCCAGGGATGTTGAGTCCTCAGGAGGAAAGGAACCCAGCTGGACTGAGGTGAAAGCCATGTATTCCTAACATGGTTGACTTCCACTGTTTCTGGGAGATTGACTTTAAAAATACTGAGTTAGAGTATTTTGCTAATTTTCAGTGCCTGGCAGGTGTGTGTGTGTGTGTGTGTGTGTGTGTGTGTGTGTGTTAACTGGACTTTCATGTAAGCTGACCCAATATTCACAATGGGAAAAAACCAAACTGGGAATCGTAGGCAAGGTGGGAAGTGAAGGTGTAGAAGTCAGGAGCGCAGTGTGTTCTGGAAGAATTCTACCAGTAAGAGAGTTAGGTCTGAAAGACTCACCGTGTTTATTTCTGTCCTTGAAGGAGTCTGCCTATCACAGAGCTGTGCAGAGTGAGGGCCGCATTAATTCACGTTGCTGGAAAGGAGATGTCCCAGGGAAATCAGGGGGATTGACATTGTTGATTAGTCAGTAGAGTGAGGCCCAGGAAGAACTGGACTCTGCTTTGTGGGATAAGCTACTAGGTCCTGGAGACCAATGGAGGGGCAAAAACATGGCAGATGCTTTTGGTTGAGCAGCTATTACAGAACTCTCGTTGGTGAGATGTTTGTGTGCATCATCTCATTTACAGGAGACCTGTAAGCTGGCTACTTTTGTTTTTCATACCCACCAACACAAAAAGAGAAACATCTCTCCAAGATCACGAAAATGAGTGGGAGAGCTGGACATGCATGTGGAGCTCTCTGACTTGGAAGCACACAGCTGTCTTTTATATCTGGTCATATTTATTCTATGCAGTATAATGCTCAGCCTAAGTCACTGCTATACAGAAAACACAGGATCATATATCTTACCAACACACTTAGGATATATTAGGTGAGTTTCCAATCTTCAACGATTCACCCTTTGCCCGCGTGAAATTAGTAAGATGGCTACATTAACATTTCTTTTAATGCTCTTTTAAAAAGAGTACATTTTTAAGCACGGAAATAATGCATTTAAATGTGCTCTATAAAATGTGCATTTGTTTATAATAGACCAAGAAAATTGCAAATGCAAAAGTACAAATTGTTTTAGACACAGCAATTTTTGTACTTATAGTACTTTTAACGGCCTAAAATACACATTTTAGTGTATATGCACTGGGAAATGTGCTTTTAAATGTGGAATTGTCATGCAGACATATCAAAGAATTCTCATTAATTGCAAATATGTCTCATTTGCTGCCTATTTGTAGAATTAGAATAATATCTACCTGATTTTAATAAACAATATAGAATCACTCACACATTCATAATTGATGAGTAGGAAGCAAGATGAGAAATAACTGCTACCTCAGAAGACAAACATCTTTGTTTTATGAATTTGAACAATCAACTGGTTGTTCAATCTGAACAATAAAAGCAGAGATGGGCAGAAAGAGAGAAAGGTAAAATGGCAGGAAGGAAACAGAAGTAGAATTAATGGTGGGAGTTGGACGGAAAACATGTATTTATCCACATGACAAATAAAAATGAATGATTTTTGGCAGAAATATTTCATTAAGGTAGGACCATGCCTTTTTTCCTCATTTATATTAGGTTTAAATGCCAGAAAAATGTTATTATTTTGCCTACTCTCATTTATTAAAATCATTCTTAAAATGTAGTTCCCAGACATCCATCTGTCATATCAGGAAATAAGCTAATTTTCTCTTTCTCTCCCTCTCTTTCTTTTTTTTTTTTCAAATACACTAGAAGAAATTAGATAAACAAATGTAATGCAATTTATTATATATTTTCTCCACTGTGTAAGAAGAATACATAGACTTCTCAGGAAAACTTGGAAAAGCAGAGGCAAAAACTACAGTCTCACCACCCAAAGAAAACAAAGTTTAACATTTTGAGGAACGTACATTCTTCCAGTCTTCTCCCCCTGCAACAACTGCTTTTTGGGTTTAAACTTACATTTTTGCAAACTATTAAAACATCCAGAGCTCAATAATTATTAGATGCATCATTATAATTTCCCCCCAAATCAAAAAAAAAGAAGAAGAAGAAAAAAAAAAAGTGTTATGGGAATCCTTAGTTCATGCATCTTGCTCAGAGTCCAATAGAAACAGTGCTTTAGTCTAAACTGAGTTAATTTCAGTCATTCATCCCTCACTGCTTTTGATGTATCCAACCATATGTGCCACAGAGCAGAGCTTCCATATACATTCCCAAGTCTTTCTCCCAAGTGCATTGTAATGATGGTGGACTCCTGAACGCAGCATCAATGAAATTACACAATTCAGTGTCAGAGCAGAATAAATCTAATAAACTTAATGTCTCAGCAGGTCTCCACTGGCTCCAAAACTGGAATATAGTGCATAGTAAGAATCTCTTTCCCTAGAGACAGAAACAAGTGATGTGTCAGTTTTGATTCCATTAGCTTCATTTAACATGGAAGTTGCTCTCTGCACTACTTCGTCTTTTACCAAAGATTGATGAGAGAACTATCTACATAGTCCAAATGCAGGGGACTGCTGATCACTCTGTGAGAAACTCGGGTTGTAAAGAAGCAGCCTTGTCATCTAAATGGGCACCTCCACTCCTTACTGCACTTTAAGTTTGAGCCATATGATTGATTGAAGGAGGACTCAGAGAATCTCAGAAGTTGTAGTTAGAGTACTAGGTCACTGGACAGCTGGGCCCTTATTCTATTGTCTCCAGGCTGGGGCATGAGAGAAATTACCCTACTTTTGAGAATAGGGATTTATATTAATCATAACTCATGTGATTTACAGACTTAAACTTTATAGACTCAAATGAATTATGTGTGTTTACTTAAATGTTAGCATTTGGTGCCTTTGCACATGGGTGGCCAACCTTAGGCAGTCAGAGGAAATGATGGAAATTTTCATAGCTTTGGCAACTTTATCCCATGGAATCAGTGATTTCTTCCACAGGAAAGTAGTTCTGTCCTGAATTTTTTTTTTTTTTTTTTTTTTTTTTTTTTTTTGGTGGGCTGGTGATTAAACACAGGGCCTCACATATGCTGAGTAAGCACTCTATCACTGAGCTACACCCTAGTCCTGTTTTAGTTTTGTTTTGAGACAGTGGTCTTGCTAAAGTGCCTAAGTGGGCCTTGAATTTGCATTCTTCTTGGTCAGCCTGAGTAGCTGGGATTACAGGTGTGCATCCCCATGCCAGACTGGCTTGATATTTTATATGACTTTTGGTCTTGGAAACATACTGTGGCCTTATCTCCCAAAGACCATGTCACTCACTTTAAAACATCATCCAATCATCTCTCAATAGCCTGAATGTCCTTGTGTATCTTCACGTATTTTCCAGGAGTTTGTCATCTGTTTAATCAGAAAACTAGATTCTACTGACTTCTCAGGTTCTCTTTCCTCTGCCTGAGCCATCTTACAATTAGAGTCAACATTCTTGAAGCACACATGTATGTTTTTAAGAATTGCATAAAACATTCCTGATTAAGTTCTTTAAGGATTTTATTTTTACCTTGGAACACAGACATATGCAAAATAAAGATGGAGGAGCTGGGGGTGGGGCCCAGTGGTACAGGACTTGCCCAATAGGAGCAAGGCCCTGGATCCATTCCCAGCACCAGAAGCACACAAAACACACACACACACACACACACACACACACACACACACACTCATCCCACATGAGAACAAAGACAGCATTCCTTGTTTTACTTCATTTATAATGGGAAACTTGATGTTTCCTTGCTTTCCTATTTTTTCCCTTTGCCTTCAATGGGATCCCTGCCCTGTACAAATAAGTCAATTGCTGTTTATTCTCTGATGCTGTTGTGCTGATGTAATCACTGATTCTACAGTAGTTATGGCGATTTTTATTCTGGCTAATTAATGAGCCAGGGTAATTTATCAGACAGTCTTTTCCTTTGATATTTCTCTAAGTGTTGCTTTTCCTTCAGTTTCCATGTAGTCGCCCCTGGTTCCTTGTACTTTCTTTGTGGTCCAGCCTTTCTTTGTGGCTGATGTGTCCTGTGGAGAATCGAATAGTAAATATATTAGACTTTTCTTTCTAGCTTCTATTGTAGCTGCTCAATTCTTTCATTATAGCAAAAACACAGAGAATAATAGAAAATGTAAATGAATGATGCAGCCACGTCCCAATAACATTGTGTTCACATGAAGAGACAGCAGACCAGACTTGACCTGTAGGCCACAGTTGGCTGACCCTGTTCTGGACTATCACCTGTCAGGACAGACTGGTGGTAGTTGCATGCATCTTTGTCCCATTAAGAATTTATAAATATTTTCATTCAGACTTAGGTTCCTTTTCAATAATGAGAAAAACATTTCAATAATGAGAGTAACATTTCTTGAACACTCAGATGTCCTAGATGTTAAACATGGTACATGATTGATCTTATTTAATCTGCTCAGAGGTCTTACAAGGAAATTCTAATATTAGCATATTTTATAAATGAAGAAACTGAGGCACAGAGCATTTAAGTATCTTGCTGAAGAATGCCATCAAAAGAATCAATGTGGCAAACCTCCAGAGCCCACTCCTACTGTGCACTTCTGCCTCCACACAGCAGAATACACTTCCAGGTTGGACCGTAGTGTCATGTTCCAACAGGTTGGACCATAGCACCGTGGTCCAAATGGCCTTTGAGTTTGTTCTACGTCTCTAGAGCCAAAGGAGGCAGGGCAGCCTTATGCATCAGCCAGTCCTCAGTGATTTTAAAGGTTAAGAGTACCTCAGAAACCACCGTACAGCATTTAGTCAAGCTGCCTTTTGACTTTCCACAGAGAATTGAGGGGAAGAGAAAGAACCTAGTTCATTCTAGGGAGCATTGAACTTGTTGCTCTGTCCTCCATTCACATGTTCAAGTAGACATCCAATCACATGACTTCCAACTTTAGGCAGAAATTTTGAACTAGAGTAGCACATTTTCAAGGGTTTGCTCTGGAAACAGTAAATAGCATATTTCATATTTTGCTTTGTGGAATGTAGATATAAGATAAGGGATCAGGTTTGTGCATTAAATAGCTTATAGGGAAATAAAATAAGCAAATGTACTTTAGAGAAATTTTTTAGTCTGTACAAGAAAGCTTTCTCTTAAGTGAAATAGTTCAAAAACAGTCAGCCTGTTTATGGAAATGCCCTCAGAATTTCTGAGGAAATGTTTTTATGTGAAAATGAATAAATGAATGAATGTTCTCTGGTCATGTATTATTCATATAAAAATTTACCCATTGCTTAATATGTAACAGACACTGTGTAATAAGGGATAAATGGGCTATCACATAAAACCACCAAACTTTGGAACAAAAAATCTAATTATAAAAAAAGTCTATGTAGAAAATCTAAAGAATAAAGTTTGAGGAAAAACATTTTAAATTAAATTCGTCTTTAATTCGAACCTGTCCAAAAAGAACCTTTGTTATTAATTTGATGTTATGATATTTTCTGCACATACTCTACATATAATTATTAAGATGATAAAAAATATAGTTCTGCATTTCTCCTTTTACTGTTTAACATTATAGTATGACAGTTTTTAATCTTTAAATGTCATCAAAAGTCTAATTTTATTGTAAATCATCAAATTGCACATTATATTTTAATACCTGTCCATGAGATATGAGGTTTTCCTTGTCACAATTATCTGGTACTGACATGGAAATTTCATAAGAATAGTATAAGAAATGAGAAAAGTTGAGTCCTTTCCATTAAAATGATTGAAATAAATTTTCATGACTTTAATTTTGGTTATCTAGAAAATTCACTTATGCAAAATTTGTAGTGGTAAATAGATGAACTGTTAATGAATGTAGATCATGTCTTGTCCAAAAATGTCTAGCTACATGACAGAGTTGATTTATATTAAATGTAAATTATATTAAAATCATTTAATTACTTGTTAGTTTTACTAGTTAAATTAATGCAGAGAGGTAGAAGCTGCAGTGTCAATAAAGCTGCATCTTTTTCCATATTCTTTATTGGACCAATATAATTATGCACAATGGTGGAATACATTGTTGCATATGCATACAGTATAGTAATATAATTTGACCAATATCACTCAAAGTTGCATTTTTAAATGGAATCTAAAGGACTATAGGTATAGTTGATTACTTAAAATTAAAGTGAACAATCACTGTAATATAGATATTTAAGAACTTTTTTTGGTCTAATTCATGTGTTTACTATTGTCATAGAGTATATACACAACACACACACACAACAAAACCACAGACTCACAAATGCACACTTATATTCCTAAACTGGAGAATCAATTCTCCATTTTGCTAGAGTTTAATCATAAGATTTCGTGACAGATATTTTTCATATCTTGTCATATCTGACTTCTAGAAACACGTACATATGGTGAATTTTGGTGCAGAACCATGACCAGATTTTTCAAAAGCCCCAATCAAAACATTTTGATCTTTCATTTAATATAAGCAATAAACCCCCTCACTTTACCTTTTTTTGTAACTTCTTTAAAAATGCAATTTGGTGAGGGGGGAACTTTCACAGTATCAAACAACATCTTGAATCTCTCTGCCTTTTTTCTCTCTCCTTGAAGGTTTCAACTTGAAATTCAGCTTAAAATCCGAGTCTAACTAAAATTCAATTTAGTTGTTAATCCCATAAGGGGATGCAATAGCTGCTACACATTCTGGCAGACTCAAAAATCTACAAATTTTACTTTTAATAATGTTTTCCCTGTCTCTAATTTCCTGTGTAAGAAAACATTCTCTTGGACAATTACCCCTGTAATGGCCTTGCCAGAATCAATTTCAACTTTAGCTGTCTCAAAGAGTTCAGTAGCAGTCTGCAATTTTTTTTCCTATGAGTTTTATTCTGCTGCACAAGAAACTAAGTTTATTTTTGTATTGCAATCTTAAATGTCTTCACATATTGTTAAATATATATAGGACACATGTATTAGCACTAGGTATTAGTGCAATATTCAGACTGAATCCAACTTACAAATGGGATAAGTTCTAAAAATGCTTTTATCAGTCAGACATTTGAAGCATGCTATATATTTCTCTAGAGATATACTAGTAGCACTAAAGGATAGATTTTTAAAAAACGAAGTTTAAAAAAAAAGAAAAAGAAATAGCCATAGATGCTAATGTATCAGTAAAAAATACTTTAAGCTATATGTTAATGGCACCTATTCCCCAGTGATATGGAGAAATTCATCCTGAATTCCAGTCAATACCAGGAGCACATCTCTTCTCATTCAGGGGCTTCTCTGTGTGGGGCATGAGGGATGGCAGGTGGGGATTAGGGTAGAAGGAGGAGCCTGGCATAAATAATTTCTGTCTTCAATATTGTGTTAAAACTTTTGATGGAAGCACATTTCTCTGAATCAATCACACCCCAGAGGTTCTAAACTGAGAAATGAAGGCTAAACTTATCTATAAGAAATATGAGCTCTAATTTTCCATATATTTATAGATATGGTATTTATATATCAGATACAGATTCTTTTGTTTTTCCACTGAGAAAAGGGAAAACTAAAAAATACATAAACAAAATGAAATCACATAACCTGAGGGTGCAGGAGCTACCCTTAGAGATTGCTGCTGCATTGAGGGAATTTCACAAGCAGAAGTGGCCCCGAGCAGGCTGCCAGGCAGTAAGCAAAGCGTCTCTGACACTTAACATAGTGAACACGTCGCCACTGAGGGACGAATGGGCAACTCTGGGGCCTGTGAGCAGCCAATCCCCTTCCTGTCCTGGGTGGGGCTCTGCTCATCAATTGTCTCTTACTGCCTTCCAAACCTGGATGAGCCTTCAGAACCTCTTTCTAAAATGGAGCCCCCTTCTTTCTGTAGAAAGAATATATCGAAAATCAATCTATCTAATCATCCACATTATCACTCAAAACAAGAGTGGGGCGGAAGTGTCAGATAACATTCACTTATGACAAGAACTCTTAGCAAACTAGGCGTAGAAGAAAACTTCCTCAATCCAAGAATGAGCTGTAGATTTTTCAAAGGACACGGCCTTAAAGCTCACAGGGGGTCAGGAACAGGGCCTGTTCCCAGCAGTCAGACTGGAAACTTAAAGAGGCAAAGGGCACTGAGAGCAGCTGACTTCCTCAACCTGAGAAAGGATACCTACGGAAATGCTGCTGCGAACCTGGTGTCTAGTGATGAAAGACTAGACGTTTTCTCTGTAAGACCAAGAAAGGACAAGATGTTCACTCTTCGGCATTACACTGGAGGTTCTCACCTGCACAATACAAGAAGAGAAGGATATAAAAGATAAGTAGATTTGAAGGAAAGAAACAAAACGGTTTGTGAGTTTTGTAAGGCAGAAGGATAAGGAGTCAATATAAAAGTCAACTGTATTTGATATAGGAGCCATGATTGCATGAAATCTATAGAAATGCATGAAATTGGGACAGACTGACATCTTAACAGTATGGAGTCTTTCACCAATGAACACACTGTCTCTTCCATTTTTTCATCTGCTTTGTTTGATTTCATAAAACTTAAAAACTTCTACTTACCTGGTGTGGTGGTACATGCTTGTAACCTCAGCCCCTCCAGAGACACAAGTTCAAGATCAAACTTGGCAACTTATTGAAACCCTGTCTCAAAAACCAAAATTATCTATGCCTAGCCATAGAACCACCATTAAGGACTGGAAATAGCCAGAAGAGACTTTGTGGAGAAGGCAAGATGGGAAGAATTGACAGAATTTGACCCATAGAAAAGTGAAGGAAAAGAAGAAAGGAAGGAAAGTGGAGAAGGGCAATTGTTTCAGATATTAGGGAAAGCCTTAGATTTGGAGCTTTAAGGTCTAGGCTTGATTCAATGCTTTGCTTTCCTAACTGTCTAATTCTGGGCAAGATGATTTAAAAGCTCCGAACATCAGTTACTCCATGATGTGTATATGACTGGTCATGTGAACTCGGAAAACTTCTGTTTGTTTCCAGTCCTTAATGGTGGTTCTGTGGTTAGTTATTGATAATGGGTGTGAGCACTCTAAAGAGTGCTTCTTTTCTAAGTAATCTTGACCTTCTGTACTCTTTTTACCCTCTACCTTCGTTTCTTTTCCCCAAAAGTTGGTAGTTAGGGTGGGAAGAGCCAGCACAATGTTATGCAGGCAAGAAAGACTGAAGCTTACCAACAGTAGGAGGCTCGTTTTGCAAAGGGCATCTGAAGAGGTAGAACAACCTGGAGAACTTACCAAATACAGAATGGTACTACTAAGACATGAGATGCTCTAATGGTACCATTTGGGCAGAAAGAAGCTAAACTATGAGAAATTAACCCTTCAGGAAAACAAACAAACAAACAAACAAAAAAAACAAAATTACAAAAAAGGACTGGGGATGTAGTTCAGAGGTAGAACAGATGGGGTTTAGTCCACAGTAACACACACACACACACACACACACACACACACACAAATTGCTCTTGGAAAGAGTGTTACCAGAATGACTATCAAGCTACAGAATGAGAAAATATTTGCACATCATATATCTGATAAAGAACTTTATCTAGAAAACATAAAGAACTTGCAAAAGGTAAAAGATTTGAACAGATATTTTACCAGAGAAGATATATGAGTGGTCTATAAGCCCATGAAAAGATGTTTAACGTCATTAGTCATGAGAGAAATGCAAACTGGAGCCATAATGTGACTCCATGACACACCTAACGGAGTGACTGAAGGTGTGGGTGAGGATGGGGAGGAGCTGACGCTAAAGCTGTTGGTGGGATGTCAACTGGTACAGCCATGCTGCAAATACAGCCTGGCGGTTTCTTAAAAGCTAAAACATACACCTACACCATGAGTCAGCCATTCCACTCCTAAGAGAAACGAAATAGCTATATACAGACTTGTACATGGACATACATTGCAGTTTTAGTTGTCATAGGTAATTACTGGAAATGACCCAAATGTGCAAGGACAAGTGCTTGTATAAACAAACTGTGGTGTCACCATACAATAGGGTACTGTTTAACAACAGGAAGAATAAATGGCATGATAAAAATGAGTGAATTTTAAAATGATTATACTCAATAAAAGAAACTGCAAAAAAAAAAAAAAAAAGAGCCCATGTCGTATGATTCCATTTATGTAAGGTCCTAGAACACGTGATCTATCCTAGAAAAAATGGCTCTATGATAGAAGGGACAGAAAGCAGACAGGGGACCATGGGTCAGAAATCATAGGAGGAGATTTCAAAGAGGTATGAATTAACTTTGGTGTTTCACAAGTGTATTCACAGGCTGAAATGTTTCAAATGGAATTGTGAGCATTAAATATGTTCAGTTCAGTGTATGTTGGCATGACTCTATAATGCCACTGAAACCCTAAAAATCTACAAATAACCAGCATCACAGGCTCTTCTCCAACCCTCTAGAGAGGAAGAAGACTGATGGACAGCTCAGTTCCATGTGAGGAAGGGCTACTAGTGTTCAAGGATGCAGACAGGAGGTGAAGGGACTTGTTTAAAATCCTGTCCAACTCAGTTACTTTTGTCAAAGTGCTTATGATCATTTTTCTTGAATAAAAATATTGAAATGGGCTATTTACTGGCCATGGTGGAGAACGAGGCAAAGGCAATGATCTAGGTGGGCTGTGTCTTCATGAACCATTGAAGGCTTCCAGCTGGGAGGAAGGCGTCTCTCCTTTTGGCCTCTAAAGAGAAATCACAGTATTCTCATCTCCAGACCCAGACTCAGTCTCCCACAATGCTCCCATTTTTCTCTGGTTTATCAACTCAGGTCAGATCCCAATTGTTCCTTCTATCTTAGAGCCAGTTTTTCTCATCATCTCCAAGAGCTATCTGTTCTTACTTACCTCATCCTGTACTGGGAGAGAGAATTCATCCAGAGTCTGGGTCCATCACAGAATGATAGTTGATCCACAACCTCAGGAAAAAAAAAAAAAAAAAAAATATATATATATATATATATACACACACACACACACACACACACACACACACTCACACACTTTGTATAAAGTACAAGGTTTCATCTTTTCAATTTTTCTTTTCAAAGTAAGAAAATCCTAAACAAGGTACTATAACAAAGTTGTAAGAAAAAGCTGCAACTTCTTTCTTCACCAGTCAGGAGGAGATGAAAATAGTGCTTTGTTTTCTTTTGCTGTTTGATGATGCTGGGGATCAAACCCAGAGCCGTGTGCATGCTAGACCAGTACTTTACCACTGAGCTACATCCAAGCCCCACAAGCAGACTTTTAAGAAGTTTTGTAAACACACAGTGGCTATGTGAACTTGGAAAAATCATGATTTGTCAGTTTTGGACTTGCCCAGTTGAAGAAATGAAAAGATTACACAGAACAATCTCGAAGGCCTCATTCAATTCTATTCAGGCACATGTTCCCAGGCCTTGGTGGGATTGCAATCTGGTAGGAGCAGAAGACTAACCAGCCTGAAAAAACAGTAAGCATTACTAGAAAAAATACAATTAAGTGTTCAATTACGTGGTGCAGATTCTGAGTGTTTCAAGAACTGAACGCACAGTAGTTTCTGAGATTGGAGAGCACGCCAAGGCCGTATGGGAAAGGGGGTTTGGCTAGGTCTTAAACGGGACTTATTAGCATTGTGATTCCAAACTCCATTGGGGCAGTGGCTAATTTTCAGGGCAGGAACTGTGTCTTCTTAATCCTCATACTTCTCTTCCCCAGAGTTCCTTGTCTACACCATTGGATTTGGCTCCAGATCCACTCTATCTTGTCCTATTTACTGTTGGCTGGCGCATGCTCCTCCAACAACATCGGAAGTTCTTCAAGAGCCAGACCTTTCCTTTATTTGCATCTAGACTCATCCATTCTGTGGTTCAACACAGCAGTCATGACACAGCCCTCTCCAAACTCTCTTGATGGAACTAAAATTACTTGATACTCTGCAATGAGAGCTGGGTTCAGAGGAAAAGAAGATATTTAAAGGAGACTGGAGAGGAGAGGGTGGTGACAGTGGGCACTTTTGTAGATAGATACCACAAAGGACTGATGGCTATATAGGTATGAGCCTCAAGATTTTAAAAATCTTGTCTGCATAGGATGCTGTACCACCCTCTTTGTTGTCTTTTAAATGTTTCCTCAATTGTAAGTGGATACCTCCTGCTCAGGTCCTTAGAAATTTCTCATCTAGTAATAACTGTGTCTGCATCCCCGCTCCAGTGTCCAGCATGGAGCTAGGATAAAGTGATGCTGTATAACTGAAATGCTATTAAGTCTCAGCTAAAGGCAAACTACACATAAAACCTCAAATGTGTGAGTAACCAGTCAATATCTGTTGAGCCCAGCTCTTGTCAACTGATTGACCTCTGCAAACTTGTGAGCCAAGAAACCACTTCCCTGTGCACCACTAAGGTTCTGAGGTTGTGTGTTACGCAGCATTGTTGTGGTGGTAACTGATACAGAGGGCTTTGCTGTAGCCCCAGAAAATGGGACCAACATTCAGTTTCAGTCACCTTTGACAGACCAGTGCTGGAACAGTTTTAGACTTCATATTCCTCAGACTTCTCAGTCTTCTCTTCCTGTTGTTTGGAAGTGCTGCTGACTTCTTATGGACTGATAAAGTTCAAAGGTTCTTGGACAAGTGGGGGTTCAAAAGTCCTCAGATGAACATTCTGCACTTCCTGCTAAAAGGGGGAGGGAGATTCTTTTCAGGGCTCAGACAACTAGTTAGAAATAAAAGAGACATGAGAGGGGATAAAGCCCACTAAGGCCTTGAAAGCCACTGTGAGAACTTGGCTTGGTATTTAGAAAATGGAAGTCTTTGGATTGTTCTGAGTGAGCATGCTTTCTTAATCCGGCCAGCTGTCAGCTGTGGGACGATGGGGTGAAGTGGTGACCTGGTAAGAAACCCCTGCAGAACTCCAGGTGACCTGCGGTGGCTCAGCTGCTCTGGTAGGAGGAGGGGGTGGAGTCTCAAGATAAATTAAAGGAAGAGCCAACAGGATTTGCCAGGGATTTACCAGGATTTACCAGGGTAGGACGCGGGGCCTGAGAAGACAGGAAGTCAGTGCTGAATTCACAGTTTGGAACTGAGTGAAAACCAGAAAAATGGATCTTTCTGTATCTGAGATGGGAAAACTGGAAGGAGCAGAGTTTAGAGGAAAGACTACAAGTTCTGATTGGGAGAAGTTAAGAGTGAGATTTCTGCTAGACATTCAAGTGGAGACAGACTATATTTTATAATACTAGAATGTACATCTAGTAATACTAGAGGTTTTCTGGATTCCGTGGCAAAACTCCTCCTTTTCAAAGCATACAAACATATCCATAAATCCAGAGATTTCCAGTTTTCTAGAAGAGTGATGATTATTATTGTTTATTTGATTTCATTTGTCTTTTAAATTACATCTCCATTTTATTGACCTCAACTTTTGCATATTCAATATAATGCTTCCTTATTAGGGTAGACTGAGTTATGTATTTCCAAATTAAGCATTTCATTTGATAACATATATTTCTGTTAAGGTCACAAAAACTCTCAAGGTACCTGTCACCTCATATCAAATGCTAAGTGGAAATGGAATTGAGATTGGCATACTGTCTGATTGTATATTAAGGATTTTGATTTATTTTTTACACAGAATATTGGATCTTTTACTGTCATCAAGTAGGGTTTTAATTTTAGACATATCTATTCTCTTTATTTCTATTTATTGATTTATTTATTTAATGGGGGGGTGTTTCTGGGGAAGGAACCCAGGGTCTTGTGCATGCTAGGCAAGCACTCTACCACTGAACTACATCTCCAGCCCAATTTTAAAAGTATCTAAATTAATTTTAATCACCCAACAAACATTTATTGAATAAATTCCATGAGCTTGGTATTATGCTAGTCTCAGAAAGCCTGGAAATTTTCTGTAATGCCCTTTTTATATTTTGTGGAAGCCTTTCTGGAGACAGTGGTAGGGAGTATAAGAGGAGATAAAGAGCTCATGAATAAACTGAATATTCAGTACAATGTAGCTTCAAAAACCACAAATAAAGGTTTGAACAAATGGTTGGGGATTTTGAGGCAGGGCACGATCTATCTTGCCTTCATTCCAAGTGCAAATCCCATGTCCAGTTTTGGGGGAACTTGCTTGATTTACAAGTGCTTAGAGTCCACCCTTGCTCTCTGCTCTTCTATCAAGAGGTTCTGGTCCTTCTTGGAGGAAACAGGTGGAAATCAGTGAGTCAGAATATCCACAGCTTCTGGGTAACCCTCCAAGACAATGTTTTGTCCTGTGAACAGTGACCCCTGGAGTTTGAATTCTGGTGCTGGGCAATGTTTCCATGGGCAGGAGTGGAGGCTGTGGGCTTCTCAGAGCCCATGGCTAGAGGGGCTGCCTTCATCCTAGCAAAGGCACACACAGTGAGGGTCCTCCTGCTTGCTTTCTTGGAAGCCTAAAATCACTAGCATTGTTGTAAAACTCACTGAAGAACATGAAATTTGTATGAAAGCAGGTGCTGATGATAGTAAGAGAGCTACTGTGAGGCTCCTGTGAGCTAATTAATCTAGGTAAAGCATCCTGCCCAGTGCTTGGCACACAGTAGTTGCTCAATAAACATTAGACATTTTGCCTTCTAAGCCTTGATTTGAGAATTCGAATTTCGATTAGCCTAGAGCCTAGGGTGATGCTGTGAAACAAGCAGGTCTAAGATCCCATCCGCCCTGTTTTACTTCCTAAGCACATACACTATCAGAAAACGGGATACCTAGACATTTTATGAAATGACCACTAGGTGGCAACATGTCGTCATATTTACTGTCCCACAGTCTAAATTTGTTACAAGGAACCTGAGAGATCACATTCACCTTATTGGATACCTAAGAATTTTACAAGCAAAAATGGACTGGTTGCAGTAATTATATGAAAAACAAAAACAAAAACAAAACAACAAAAAGGCACCAATTAGTGGGATTTTGTTTTTAAAATATCATGATTGTTTTTCACTTGCTGGTATTGGCTTAAAACTCAACTACAGTTGATGAAAACTGAAAACTAGGCCTTAGCAAGGACAAAGTGCATCATTGTTCATGAAACAAATATTCAATGACTTCCCAGGCGAGGCCTTGGGAATTCAGCGGTGATGCTAATGGACACAGTCTGCGTTCACCATTGCTCCAATAGGAAGACGGGTAGCAAATAATCGCAGGACTTGCAGGAATGATGGAGAGCAGGCACGTGGAGATTTGAAATGAGAGAAGAAAGTTCACCCAGGGTACACATTGGAATTCAAGTTTGCTTAGAAAAACAAACAAGAAAAAACAACGCCCAAACAAAATCTAATATGATTTATTATAACTGATCTACCATCTTTCGAATGACCAGTAAACATGGTACAGGGCCAAATTCTTGGTACCCTGATGTGCTTCAAGCTAGCACACACCCTAAAAAAGCAGCAGATGCCCAGTTAACAGAATCCCTGCTTATAACCTCTAGTGTCCAGCACACTGGCAGCCCTGAGTGATACCCACTGCTCTGGGGCCTGGCGTCTAGCAAGTGCCTTGGAAGCCCAGGTCCTTTCGCTCACACTAGGAAGCTGTATACTTCTTAACCACTAGTTACATTTTTTTTCTCAGACTCGTTGATGCCAGTTCTGCTCTACATTTTTGTTGTACAACATACTTAAATATCATGTGAACCAATGAAGTAATGCCAAAAGATTGATGGTTTTTTATGAAAAGTTAGTTGAATATTTTGAAAATACTCAGACTGATGGAAAAATATCTGCTCTCATCAATACCACATGTTCTCACTCATATGTGGAAGCTAAGAAAATTGATCTCATGGAAGAAGGGAGCTGAATAATGATTGGTAAAGACTGGAAAAGCAGGGTGCAGAGGGTTTAGTAGCAGCTACCAAAACACCAGGAGGAGTAAGTTCTAGTGTTCTGTAGCACAGGATGGCGACGGTAGTTGATAACAACTTACTATACATTTTATAAAAAACAACAAAAAAAGAAGTTTATAGGTTCTATACCCAAAGAAATAATAAGTGTTTGAAGATAGGGAAATGCTAATTACCCTGATTTGATCATTACACAAATATACACATATCAAATTATCAAACTGTATCCAAAAATATGTATGATTTCTGTATAAATTTAAAAATATATTTTATTATAAACATTCTTAATTCCTTTTTGACATTTTGTGGCAGACAAATCCAATAAATTCAGCAATTACCGAATGCCTACTTCTTGCTGTTAAGCTCTGTAATATTAGCAGTAGTGGAAAAGGATGGCCTCAAGAAACCAAAAAAATTAGAAATTCCTGAGAAATGCTTTGTTCAAACAGGAATTTAATAGATGTGTTTTTCTAGGCACATAAAGTACTTGTGTTAATTCTTTCATTTGTAATTAGAAGTCATCTTGAGGATATGTTGTCATTACTAAAGCCTAATATTTTCTAGAGCTATCATGTCTTAGATTTAAAATTCAAGACTGGAAACTGGCTATCTCATAATTTCTGAGATAGCAATGCATGTATTTTCTATTCCTAAGCCTCACATGAAAACCTTCGCTGCATAACCACTACAAGAGAGCTCTAAAATTCCTGGCAGACAAGGCAAAATAGTAAAGGACACTCTTACCTGTCTTACAAAATAAGAGACAAAACTTTACTGGTATACAATTATAAAGACTTTCATATCATGAATAAAAGGGTTATGGAACATACTCACCCTGAGAGAGTCAGTTAAGTAGATCAAGTTAATTGCTGAAATTTAGTCACAATTTGTTTGATTTATGTGGCATAAAGGTGTAATGTTTGAGCAGTATTCCAGAAACTCCCAAATAGTCATCTACTAACCTTGCTTTACACAGCAGTCTTATGGGTCATGTTTAGAGTGGGATATAAGCTAAGTTAAATGAGAAGACTAGAATTTACAAAGTAGCTGAACAACGATCAGCCTGGGAGAGTCACATTATCTAAGTTATATGGGGGTTTTTTGGCTTTTTTTTTTTTATGAGTTCCTAGTATTACAAAATATATTTACACTATATGCCAAGGTACACTGAACACAGTATTTAAAATGTCATCCTAATAAATGTTCTTTTAAGTGAAAAAAATATATATATTTTAACATATTTTGCTCTTGAAATAGAGATAGATAAGACAAGTATTGGGTAGGAAAGTCAATGAAAGCCTACATCTTTCCATCTTCTAAGGTTTTCTTTAATTTCTTTCTTCTTTCTTTAGTGTTCTGTAGTTCTCATTGTAGAGGTCTTTCACCTCTTTCGTGAGATTGATTCCCAAGTATTTTATTTTTTTCAAGGCTATTGTGAATGGGGTAGTTTTCCTAACTTCTCTTTCTGAAGATTCATCACTTATGTATAAAAATGCATTGGATTTATGGTACCAAAATAGACAGGTAGATCAATGGTACAGAATAGAGGACATGGACACAAACCCAAATAAATACAATTTTTTCATACTAGACAAAGGGGCCAAAAATATGCAATGGAGAAAAGATAGCCTCTTCAACAAATGGTGCTGGGAAAACTGGAAAACCATATGCAACAGAATTAAATTAAACCCCTATCTCTCACCCTGCACAAAACTCAACTCAAAATGGATCAAGGACCTCGGAATCAGACCAGAGACCTTGCATCTTATAGAAGAAAAAGTAGGTCCAAATCTTCAACATGTCGGCTTAGGATCACACTTCCTTAACAGGACTCCCATAGCACAAGAAATAAAAGCAAGAATCAACAACTGGTATAGATTCAAACTAAAAAGCTTTCTCTCAGCAAAGGAAACTATCAGTAATATGAAAAGAGAGCCTACAGAGTGGGAGAAAATCTTTGCCATTCATACTTCAGATAGAGTGCTAATTTCCAGAATATAGGAAGAACTCAAAAAACTCTACACCAAGAATACAAATAATCCAATTAACAAATGGGCTAAGGAAATGAACAGATACTTCATAGAAGAAGATGTACAAGCAATCAACAGATATATGAAAAAATGTTCAACATCTATAGTAATAAGAGAAATGCAAATCAAAACTACCCTAAGATTCCATCTCACCCCAATTAGGATGGCGATTATCAAGAACACAAGCAACAATAGGTGTTGATGAGGATGTGGGGAAAAAGGTACACTCATACATTGCTGGTGGGGTTGCAAATTAGTGCAGCCACTCTGGAAAGCAGTATGGAGATTCCTCAGAAAGCTTGGAATGGAACCACCATTTGACCCAGCTATCCCACTCCTTGGCCTATACCCAAAGGATTTAAAATCAGCATACTACAGAGATACAGTCACATCAATGTTTATTGCTGCTCAATTCACCATAGCCAGATTGTGGAACCAACCTAGATGCCCTTCAGTTGATGAATGGATAAAGAAACTGTGGCATATATATACAATGGAATATTACTCGACCATAAAGAATGATAAAATTATGGCATTTGCAGGCAAATGGATGAAATTGGAGAATATCATGCTAAGTGAGATAAGCCAATCTCAGAAAACCAAAGGACAAATGATCTAGCTGATAAGTGGATGATGACACATAATGGGAGGTGGGAGGGATTAGCGTTAGGGTTAGGGTTAGGTTTAGGGTTAGGGTTAAGGAGAGTGGCAAGAATGGAGGAAGGAAGGACTGTATAGAGGGAAAAGAGGGGTGGGAGGGGTGGGGGGAAGGAAAAAAATAACAGAATGAATCAAACAACATTACCCTATGTAAATTTATGATTACACAAATGGTATGCCTTTACTCCATGTACAAACAGAGAAACAACATGTATCCCATTTGTTTACAATAAAAAAAAAAAAGAAAGCCTAGCAAGGTCCTGCACTTAGATTGCTTCGCGAACGTGTTTAAATCTTCACTTTCTTTTAAAAGAGCAGAAGTTGAACAGTGTAGATGATGCCCCTGGGCTGTGCTCATTTTAAATCAATATGCTCGAAGAAGGAGAGATTCGCCAGTGCTCAAAATGCTGGGCCCTGCCTCAAAATAGTGGGGCATACACATACACGTAGGTTTTAATTAGAGTCAAATGTTTGAAGGCTCCATGTATCATTTTTCATGCTTCTACCTGGTGAGTTGACTCTTTGGATGTCCCCACAATTGCCTTCATCGAAACAAATTTGGAAAGAGCAGCCACGCACTCCTGTCTCCATTTATTAACCCCTCAGATCCTGAGTCAAGACCTTAGTGACTGTGACTTTTCTTCTGACATCCTAACCACCAGAGCCCTCCCATCTTCCATTTTCTCGCCCTCCTCTTTGTTCTCAGTCTGCTCAATTTCAGACAGAAGCCTCCCAACTAGCCCACGGCCTCCAGTCTGCCCTAGGCATGGCTGCCAGATAATCTTCCTAAAGTGCAGTTCTCTTTAGGGTGTCCAAGTCTTTCTGGAAAGGTCTGTGGGAACTGCACGGGTGGGTTTGATAAAGAGAGGCGGGCAAGAGAGAGGAGGAGAAGACCAGGGATGCAGAGGCATTCCAACAAATCATTGTAGATCAAATCAATGAAGTTGAAAGAAAGATCCCAACTGTTGTTGAAGGGAAGCTGAGAAAACTGAGCCACATGAGGACTGAAAAACAGGACTTGAGGGGCTTAAGATTTAATATTAAACATAGTCCGTGTAATAAGGTGGCCCTGAATAGCCAGGGGTGCTGTGGCTGACTTTCTCTGAACTACTCCATGTATGGTTTGGACTGAGGTTGAGTTGGAGAGCTGGGATAACTTCTTATTCTTAACCTATCTTTGGAGACTCCATGGTACAAGATCTGTCTCTACTGCATGCATTCTTTTTATTTATTTATTTATTTATTTATTTATTTATTTATTTATTTATTTATTTTGTGGTGCTTGGGATTGAACCCAGGGCCTTGTGCTTGCAAGGCAAGCACTCTACCCACTGAACTATATCCCCAACCCTGCATGCATTCTTGATTGAACTGTTGACCAAGATGTTCTTCTTGACATTGGCCAAATGATGAGCAACTGACACACACAGGCCAATTATGATTTCTCTTGGCAATTTGCTTCTTGGATGGAAAGCAAAAGAGCTATTACAGTTGACTCACTCTAAAGTCAGTGCCTTGAGAAGACTTCCACTGAGTCCAGCTCATGAACTCCTAGTCCAGTGGAGCCATCTGACCAGGTTCTTTGGATTCTATGAGCTCCTTCAACTAAATTAATTCCATTAATTCTGCTCAGGACTCTGTTTCTGTTTTGCTGCCGTAGCACTGACTGATTCTCCAGGTTAAAGAATCATTCTGTTCTGAAAGTACTGGACTTTTCTACAGCACATATTTAATTGTTCCCTATGACCTACAAATTAAGTTCATGTTCCTAACAATGGAGTTTCAAGCTTTCCAAAATAAAATGGCAATCTACTTCAATTTCATTTCTGTTTCCCTACTTATATCTGACTGTCTAGTCAATAAATTACCTGACCTTACTCCTCTGTGATAAAGGATTATACTAAGGGCTGACAGTGAGTCATGTCTCCTGGTGTCCACACCTTTATGTAGTCCCTTCTGTGTTCACTCTGGGCTTGGCCATGTGACTTGCTTCAGCTGACATTAATAAACATGAGAGAAGCAGAGACTCAAAAAGGATAAAAATTTCAGTTGGATAGAAGTAATGAGTTCAAGCAATCGGTAGTACATGGTGACCTTAGTTAATAACAATGTTGTAGTCTTGAAAATTGCTTAGAGAGTAGATTTTAAGTATTTTCATCACAAAAGATAAATGTGAGGCAATGCAGATGTAAATTGGCTTGATTTAACAATTCCACTCTGTGTGCCTGCACGTGTATATGTATATATGTGTGCGTATTTCAAAATATGTAATATGCAATAATATATACATTTTTTTCAGTTTAAATAAATAATTTTAAGAAACAACAAAAACAGAAGAAAAAGAAACAAAAAAAGAAAAGTGCTAAGCCTTGGGTCTGTGTTCTTGGAACATGGTTGCCCCATGCCACAAAATCTCATCCTGGCCAGGGTGAGACAGGGTCAGCTGTCCCAGTCTCCAGCAGACCCTCCATTTGAAGCCTCATGAGCTGGCTAGACAATCCACAGAATTAAATCATGAGAGAGGATCAGTCGTCTTTATTTTAAGCTACTGAATATTGCAGTAGTTTGTTACATAGCAAGGATAACAGAAGAAGTTTCTCCCTTCTCCTTACAGGTGCAAGTCCAATGCACACTTTTAAACTCATAATCCATCTTTCAGGCACTGTTTGGCCAGCGGATTCACAGGCATAAAACATGGATCTGGGTGGCCACTTCCCACCCTTCATCAGTACTTTCCTCTCTATTCTTCTAGATTCCAACAACAGTCTCCGTGTTGCTTTTCTAGCCTCTGCCTGCCATCTTGTCACAAAGTGGAAGCCACGTGTTTCAATTTTTTGTTATGCTAACACACATAACAAAAGGTAACAAGTTCTATCTCGGTTGCAAAATATGGTAGCCATGTTTTTTTTTTTTTTTAAAGTAATATAACATTTTTTTAAAGATGGTCCTAAATGCCACCTCTCCCATGAAGCCTTCCCTTCTTGTTATTTCTCTTTTATTTGAAATCTAGTGCTTTGAACCTTTCTCTGAGTATTTGTGATTTCAATCATCTGTCTGTGCTTTGTTGGCTGCTGGTTGTCTCCCCTGGAGCATCTTAAGAGATACGAGAGCCTCATCTTTACACTCTCTATGCTTTGCTCCCTCAAATGTGGTCCCCAGATCAGGAGAAAAGATATTACTTGGGATTTTGTTAAAAAATGTCAAATCTGGGACTCCCCACCAGACCTACTGAATTAAGATTTGCATTTTACCAAAATTCCCACATAATTCAAATAGCCAGTAAAGTCTGAAAAGCATTATTTCAATGCAGTAGTATGGAACTGTACATTAGAAGAACTTGGAGGCTTTAAAAATATATGTTTCAAGGCATGGGTTCCAAACAGTGAATTAAACCTGAATATGTGGCCGGGAGCAGTGGCACATGCCTATGATTCCACTGGCTCAGGAGACTGAGGTAGAAGGATCACGAGTTCAAAGTCACCCTCAGGAACTTAGCAGGACCCTGTCTCTAAATAAAATGTAAAAAAGGACTGGGAATGTAGCTCAGTGGTTAAGCACCCCTGGGTTTAATCCTCTGTACCAAAAAAAAAAAAAAAAAAAAAAAAAATGTATGGACTGAGATTTGTTTATCAGTGGGTTAATAGACTGCTTCCAACCCGTTGATGGTGATTCTAATTTAGAATCCAGGGTGAGGTCCACTGTTCTAATGTTAAGTTGCCTGATTTAGCAAACAAAAACATAGAATGTTCAGGTAAGTTTGAATTTCAGATCCAAAGCAAAGAATTTTCTAGCATAAATAGGCCTTAAGCATACTAGAGAATTCTCTGATATTGATTGAAGGTTCAAATTTAATTGAGCATCTTAGGTTTGATCTGAGAACTCTGTTGGTGTGAAGTAGTGAGTGGTTGCCAAACCTGGGAGTGCCTCAGAATCATTTGGGGGGTTTCAACATGTAGAGCTAAGACTCAGCTCTCAGAGTTTCTGCTTCCCTGGAGCTGGGGCGAAGCACAAGAATTTGCATTCCTAACAAGTTTTCCAGGTGCTGCTATTGATCTAGGAACCACAGAGGAGAACCGCTGCTCCATCAGTTGATTGGTGTGCGTGGATGCTTCAAGTGTGTATTAGTCAGTGATTAGAAAACTGAGCAGATGCCACGACCATCTTCATCAGCAATACTGAACACGGAAAAGCTTTGCCATGGAGAGGAGTATTTTATAGGGTTGGGTGCCTGAATAAGAAAAAAAAAATAACTTTCTTGATGGCCATGACAACTCTAGGGTCTACAGGGCCTCTCTGGGTACCCCTCTCAAGGGACAGTTGGAAGCATGACTTATCTCTGCCTTCGACTATGTGGCTCTAGAATAGAGCCTCCCCATAGAAACATAATGTGAAGCACGTGTGCAATTTTTAAAAATTTAGAAGTTATATTAAAATAATTAAAGAAAAATATAAATATTTTATTTAACCAACTTATCCAAAGTATCATTTTATGTGTAATCATTATAAAAGTACGAATGAAATCATTCACATTTTTTTTCATACTAAGTCCTTGAAATTTGATGTATATTTCACACTTCATCACATCTCACTGCTCAGTAGCCTCGGGTGGCCCTTAGCTGCATTAACGAACATTGGTGTGCGGAAACCATTGCCTGCTCCTGCACTTGAAGGCACAGCTTGACTGCAGACTGGTCACCTGGTGGAGCCCCTTGTTCTTCTTTGACCATAGACTGGGACTCACCCCATGCAGCTATACCCTGCGATCACTTTCCTTTCCTCTTGAATTTCTAGCCCTACCCTCACCCTCCTTACCCCTGTGTCATTGCTGCAGGGGTCTTTCAGTCAGTTTTTCATCACCGTGAAAAAATACCTGACTTAGAGCAGCTCAATTCACAGTAGCTCAGCTATGGAACCAGCCTAGATACCCTTCAACAGATGAATGGATAAATAAAATGTGGTATATGTACACAATGGAATATTACTCTTCTTAAAGGAGAATGAAGTTATGGCATTTGCAGGTAAATGGATGGAGTTGGAGAATATTGTGCTAAGTGAAATGAGCCAATCCCAAAAATCTAAAGCCTGAATATTTTCTCTGATATGCTGATGTTGATCCATAATGGGTGGTGGGGTGGCTAGGGAAGAATGGAGGAAGTTTGGATTTGGCAGAAGGAATGAGGGGAGGGGAGGGCAGTGGGGTGGGAAGGTTGGTGTAATGAGACAGACATTATTACCCTACGTACATGTATTTTTGCACAAACAGTGTGACTCTGCATCATGTACAACCAGAAAAATGAGAAGTTGTACTCCATCTGTGTACAATGAGTTGAAATGCTTTCTGCTGCCGTGGATAACTAATTAGAACAAATTTATAAAAGAACAACTTAAGGGAGAAAAAGGTTATTTTAGCTCCTGGTTTCAGAGGTTGGGTATATAGTCAGCCGACTCCATAGCTCTGGGCCCACAGTGAGGCAGAGCATCATGGTGGGAGGGTGTGGAGGAGGAAAGCAGCTCAGGACATGGCAACCAAGAATGAGAGAGCTGTGCTCATCAAGGACAAAATATAAACCCCAAAGGCACACCTCCAGTGACCCACTTCCTCCAGCCACATGCTACCTGTCTGTAGTTACCACCCAGTTAATCCCTCTCAGTGGAATAATCCACCGATTAGGTTTCACCTCTCATAATCAAATCATTTCATCTCTGAAAATTCATGTGTTGTCTCACATATGAGCCTTTGGGAAACACCTCAAAGCTAAACCATAACAAGGGGAAACCGTAAGAATGGGAATCTCCATGCCAAATATAACACGATTTCAAGAGACCTCGTTGCCTATTCCATGTAAAGTCAGTGACTATAGTGCATGGTCATCAAAGCTGCCTTGGATGGGTTTTTCCATTACACAACAAGGCTCAACCAAAGACTCAGTCCAAGAAGCACCTCTGAAGCATTGTTAAATCTGGTTCTACAATCTTAAGTGTTGGACAGACTAACATTTTCCCTAGGAGAGCTCTCTGGAATCCTGTGATTTTCATTTTTGAGGAAATTGGCTCTATATAAGTAACACACATAAAGGAGATGAAAAATCACCAAAAGGTAAAAGGCCAAAAGTTTTTAATTCTTGAGTTAAAATAAACACAGTGCTATAATTGAAACCATAATTCCTATTTTCTCACATGTCCATGACACATTTATCCCAATTTTGAAACTTTTTAGTTATAAAGATGTCAAACAGTTTGGTAATTATATACTTGACAGAAGAAAAGAAATTCTTTATCAAACATATTCATCTGTGAGACAAAAAAATATACAAAATTTTTCTGTATATTAGCTCTATTCTAGGGAGGTTCAGTTCTGTTTTAGCTGTGGGCCCAGAAAGTGAGCAAGATCCTGGGCTTGGCTGTTTTAATGGAAAAGCAAAGGAACACATACAGGACCCCAAAGCTGTGAGCGCTGCTGTCATCCAGAATTATGTCTGAGGTCCTGAGACTTGGGTTAAATTTAACTTAGATCATTAACCAGATGAATTTTAGGCTAGGATTTTAGCTGTAAACAATCTGACAGGGTGATTGGCAGCCTCTCATTATAGAGGCGTAGTGATTAATTAACACAGAGCTTAATTAATTTTGTAAGGCAAGAAACAGTATTTCTTTGCAGTGAAAATCAATATTTGAATACTCAGAGCCCCTGCTCAGAGTTAATTTCACTCAGAGATTTAGCTCATTTTTAATTCTCACTTCTTGGTAAATGTTATATGCTTCCAACTATTAAGGTAATTGATACTATTTATGATATTCTACCTGAAGCTATTTTTGGAAGAAGAATGTGAAATGTAAATGAATACATCCCTTTATTCTTGTTTTAATTCCAGAAGCTTGTTTATATTATTGTGTTGGTCAGGATGTTAAGCTTCATTGTTAAAGGCAAAGATGCATGCAGAAACCGTGGGATTACATCTACTCCTGCTTTGGTAGAAGTTATATGGAAGTTGTCCTCAATGCAAATGTAAGCCATGCTTCCATTGTCAAAGCCTGGAGAACCACTTCCTTAAACATCGGAGTGAGTCTTAGGGACTCGGCAGAAAGGTCACTTCCCTTGGCAGTTGACTTAACTCTGCAAATAAACCAAGAATGTGAGGTTTTCTTCAACTTGGAAAAACAATTTACTGTGAGGATCTGAAGAGAGCCCAGAGGGAAAAGGAAGCAATGCCGATCAGGAAGCTCAAGGTGAAGACTGAACACAGAGGCCCAGAAAGAGAAAGGACCAGGTGGCAGGTGGGCCTCATGGAGCAGCACCCATGGACCAAAACTCCAGGGAGGCCCGGGGGGTATTTATATATGTATGCAGGTATTATGTATGTATGTATGTATGTATGTATGTATTCATTCCTTCCTTTCTGGTGAACCAGAGTTAGAGCAAAGTTTGAGGAATCCTAGAAAGGCAGAGAAGAGAAAGCAAAAAGGAAATAAATGCCCCCTGGAAAGACCAGAAAGGACTTTGAGGAAAATCTTCCAGGATAAACTGAACATCCTGCCACACCTAACACTCATGAACTAATTTTACCTCTGTTAGAACAGTATTTTACTTAAGTTTTCAGAACAATTTTCTTTACAGTAATTTGGTAATTATTTAGTTTTAATTTCTTTCTTCTTTTAAATAAACATCTTTCCTTCTGAGTCTCTTTAATGTTGTAGAGAGGGGAGCAGTGTTTCCTTAGGTCTCCGCATCTGGGTGTCAGCGGGTGTAAAGCCCAGGGAGAATCAGTGCACAGGACAGGAGGAAGGTGAAGCACTGAGGGAGAATTTCAGGGTCAGCTGTGGACACAGGAGACCGAGATGTCAGCTTCTGTTTCTGAAGCTAGCTGAAACTACTTCCCTGGCCTCTGTGACAGCTGGATACCACACATACAAATCATCTGCACACAAAAGGGACACTTAGTTGCTAGTAAAGCTAAGTCATGACATTTCATCACTGTTTTCAGGAGCATGATGCAAACTGCATTGCTTCCCAGATTTTAAACTAATTCACTGTTTCAGGGCATGACTCTCAGGCAGCCACAGAGACCCTCTCTTCAAGCCCTGATTCAAGACATCACACCAGAAAGATTTTGTATATGTTGTTCAGTGTAACAGGCATGAGTTTATTGGAAAGGATTGGAAAAGAGAAAGGCGGACACTCCCAGATGTGAGAGTAGATCCTCTTAGGAGAGAGACGATGTGCCGATCCTGCCCTCTCATTTTATTGGGAATCCCAGGGAAGTTTCCAGAAAGTCCTGCTCAGGTCCACCTCCTGACTTTTGACTGACAGCATGATGACATCAGATGTTCAAATCCCCACCATGGATGACAACTCTAAGTCATTTGGCCCAGGCTGACTGGTTCTAATTGGAACCCATTCTTACAGATATTATGGTTAGGGTGTATTACTTTATCTTCCTGAGTTATGGGTCACGGTCTGTGTAAGGGTCACAAAAGTCCACCCCTGCAGGACAACTTACGTTCTTTTCATCAGCATTGCAGGACTGAATTTCTCCTGCAGATCACGGGTTGTTTGCTGAGGAGCAAAATATCTTAAGACAGGCAGGGCTGCAGGTAAAAGGCTTTAGAAGAAAGAAAGGAAGGAAGGAAGAGAGAGGGGGCAGCACAGTGGGCACAGTTTATAGACTTATTCCCTTATCCTCATTTTCCCACTGTTCACATCTACCCGTTCCTGATCATTCACCCGCTACTAAGAGGCCACATTTGAATGAAAACTTGCAATTAGCGAGGAAGTTCCATATGCAGATAACAGAAGGAAGACAATTCCAGGCAGAGGAGACAATCAATGCCAAGGGTAGAAGGTGGAGCACACCTGACAAAATCGAGGAACAGCCAGGGATCAGGGTCATGGAGGTGGAATGGGAGGAAAGAGGCAGGGAGCAGGGACCATGTCTCTGTAATTTTCGCAAGAAAGTTGGCTTTTTATTTTTGAGAGAATTGGGGAACCATTGCAGAAGGATCTCATTCATGTTCTCAGAGATCAACCGAACTCTGACTCAGAATAAGTTTCAAAGAGGCAAGCATGGAAGCCAGCACACTAGGTAGGAGGTTATTGCTGTTATTAAGACAACAAATAACAGTGATTTATTCCAGAGGAGTAGTGGAGGAAGGCTGTATTTTGAGGGGAGAGCCTGTAGTATTTTTGGATGGACTGGACATAGGGTAAAAAATATACAGAGAATTCAGGATGATGTCAAGATTTGGGACTAAACAACTGGAATTACAAATTTGCTGTTTACTGAGTAGTGAGGTTACTGATGGAACAGGTGGATGTTCAGAACATGGTTTTGGTTTGGAACATGTTCTGTTTGAGATGTCTGCTGGACATTCGACTGCTGATACCGAGCAGGACATTGGAAACATGAGTCTGAACTCAGAGGAGAGGCCCTGGGTGGAAGATTCATATTTCAGAGTCATGGAACACAAATAGGACTTAAATCAAGGACGTGAGCTTAGACTGAGGAGCAAAGAGGACTTAGTACTGAGTGTCTGGGACATTCCAAAATTAATAGACCAGGAAGAAACATCAAAGGAGAGGGAGAGAAATTGCATGAAGAAAAGGAACAACAGGAGAGTGTAGTGTCTGAGAGTCCCGGAGAGACACACATGCAGAGTGGACAGAGAGCCACTGACCCAAATCCTGCACATAGGTGAATCAAAGCGAGGATTGACAGCCGACTGCTAGGTCTGGCAATGTGGGGATACCGACATCCAGGATCACAGTTTTGATGGAAAACAGGGGCAAAAGCCTAATTAGAAATGGTTTAAGAGAGAGTATGAAAAGAGGAATAATAACTGTTTTTAGGAGTTTTGCTGTACCTAGATACAAAGAAATGAAAGATAACTGATAGAGGAAGTGAGATTAAGAGGTTTCTTCTTTTTTCATTAATCATTTTAATTGGAGTGTAGCAAGCAGGCAGGATGTGCAAAGATCCCAACCGAGTAAAATGGAACAAGTTTTCACAAGCTTAACACTACCCATGTCAGGAAATGGAACAGTACCAGCATTTCCAGAAGACCCCTTGTGCTCCAGCCCAAGAACTGAGCACCCATAGCTAACTAGTGTACTGGCTTCTGATTGCGCAAATTTGTTTCTCCAGTTTTTGACCTTTATATAAGTGGAATAGTTTAGTGTGTACACTTTTATGTCTGACTTCCTTCTCTAACATGATGTTTATAAGATTAATCCATGCTGGTATATGCAAAAAAGTTCATTTGTTCTCATTTCCATTCAGTATTTAATTTGTACATTATATCACTCAGCAACTAAATTTCCACTATCTTAATAACGTAATTTAATGAATACAATTTATTGATCCTTTATGGTATGTGATTTGGGTATCCTGTTAAGAAAGTTTGTCTGTGCCAAAATGATGAAGATATTCTCTTATGTTTACTTCTAGCAGCTCTGTGGCTTTGTCTTTCACATTTACATCTGCAATCCACCCAAAATTCACTTACCAGTATGGTGTGAGATAGAAAGTAAGATTCATTTTTGGTTGACTGGGTTATTGGTACTGTTATTGAAAAGAATGTCTTCTCCAATTGAAACATAACCTTTCTTCATTTTGTAAAATATGTGACTGCTGCTCTATGGATGTCCTTTTAAAATTTCCAGTCTATTCAGTTTGTATTATTCTCTATCTTTGGGCCACTTACCAAGCGTATTACTAGTCTTTTTTATAAAGTTTTGGTATCTGTGTAGAGTTTTCCAACTTGGTTCATTTTTTTGTTCAAGTTCATCTTGACTATTTTTGGATGTCTGCATTTCCCTATACATTTTATAAATAATTTGTCAACTTCAGTTAGAAAATGAAATTTTAATTTTGATTTCTTTAAATCAGGAGAAACCAATGTGAAGGACAACTGACATCTTTAAGGAACATCTTCTACATTACAAATTATGAACACATTACATCCTGCCATGTTCTTTAGGACTTCTTCAGATTGGCACTGTCTGCTCTGCAGTTTCCTGTGTTAGAGGTCTTACATGTTTTTGGTCTGATAGATTTCAAGTGTTTTATATATACTAGTCCTATTTGTAAGTGATGTTTTTCTAAAAATCATCCTTTCTAATTTGTTCCTTTTACATTGAAATTGATTGACAGGTTTTATATGTGTATCATCCATGTATCCAGCAACTTGGATTAATTTATTTCTTAATGCAAAGAATTTATCTTCAGATTTAGGTGGATATTCCACATATGTAATTATGTTATCTTTAAGTAATGAAACATAATTTTCCTTTTTAATCTTTATGTATTTTATTTCCTTTTCTTATATCACTGATAATAATCTTCTTTATGACAGTGCATAAAACCTGGGATGGACTCATGGTTAACTCCTGTCTCATCTCCACATTGGAGGCCTTCCATATTTTGTTATTAAATGTAATGTTTTCTTCAAAGTTATGCTGATCTTTATGGAATTCAGAAAGTTTCCTACATTTTCTGATTTGCTAAAGGATTTGTTTGTTTTTATAATTATGCTCATTTTAACAAATGCTTTCCCTCCTTTTTGAAATGATTAGATATCTCTTATTTATTTTCTTAATGTGCAGAATTATGTTGATTGATTTTTAATAGTTCTGTCAATCTTGCGATCCTGAAACAAATCTGTTATGGGGCGCAACTTAAGAACAGACCTATCACCACTGAGAAGTCCAAAATTGAGAGTCTTTATTAAGCTGGCCAGCTAACTGTCTCACACAATTCCCCAAAAAATGACTATTGGGAGAATAGCCCCGACCACAGGGTTGTAGGGGTTCTTATACCAAAAATCACATCAATCATAAGTGTCTGTTGCTATGATTCGAAATTACAAACTAACATCATGAGATCATCAACAGAGGGGGAAGTGGGTCAAAATGACCCTTACCTAGGTACAAACTAAAGAATGGTTACTAATATCCACACAATCACTGTTCACATGGTACATTGTTTAGGAGCAATAGAGATCAAAAGAGAGCAATTCTTTACTATATAGGAGTTGCCATTGTATATTATTAAACATGTCACACCAAGTAACTGATGATGGGCACAGAGGCAGGGTGTTCCCATGGGAGAAGTTTATTTTCTACATAACATGGAATCTCAGAGCAAAATGAAGTCTGTTTAGTCATTTCCCTTAGAGTCTGGCCTATAACATTCTCATGGAGTCAGATTTGTCAGCCCATCACAAAATCTAACTTGATTGGGATATATTACACTCTTTGTAACTTGCTGGATTCAATTTGACAATATTCTGCTTGAGAAATTTACATACATGAACCTGAAAGGTGCTGGCCTGCCCCTGGCCTGTCATTTAGCTTTCTTATCTCTTTCTATATTATATCATCCATGGGCCAGCTGTGAGTACAGGCCAGTTGATGGTACCATGCTATCTCCTGGCTCTCATGGGTTGCATTTGTCTTTTGAGTCCTTATTTGGGCCAAGCACATCTAATATTTGACCCAGGTCATTGATCTAGGATATGCACCTCTCCACCTTTGCGAGGTAGTCCAGAGAATGTTGCCTGAGGTTGGAAAATGGTTTATGTTTCCTACCTATGCTATTGCAGGATGAGTTATTCCAACTTCTGATATAAGAAGAATCCGGAAAGGGCAGATCAGCTAACCTCAGCCTAGGTGATTGCCAGAAACAAAGTGGCCATCCATTCTTGTATTAGATCTTGAACCAGAGGTCAAGGTCATCATCTCAGGATATGAAAACATGTCTCAAAATTCATCTGGGATCTTCTAGAGACCTGGGTGTTTTTCTCTTTTAGTCTAGTCCTGGACTATTTTGCTAGGTCTCCAGAATTTAGGTACAAAAAGAAGTGTTTGGTAGAGCGTAAACTTCCCCTTGGGTTCTGACTTACAGCAGAAATCATGCTTTCTTAAGAAGTGGTGATGGAGCAACACCAATTCTTTTGGGAACAACAGGAATAAGACATTCATCCCTTAAGTTTGGCAGACTCATTAAATAATTATACAGTGTCTGCAAAACAGGCTGGGATGTCGCTATAGAAAGCACATTGACCATTATCGCAAGGATAGCCCCAAGAGATTCCTTTGTTTTCAGCCTATTTCAAAGTCATAACAACCTCAGATCATCCTACAATTAGCATAAACACTGGATGTTTTATCTTCTGTCTGTTGGCATGTCTAGGCGAGGGCGATTAATTGAGCTGTTTGAACTAACTTAATTTGTAGAGTAAGCTACTATTTTGAGGGTAAAAACACATCTGTGATGGCCTAGCCTGCTTTTTACTTTTTTCTTTTTGAGTACGAATCATCATCAAATGAAATTTCATCAAGGTCATTCAAAGGAGTCTTTCAGATAAACCCTTATCAAACACAATCTAATCAGGCCCATTCAAAGGCATCTTTCAGGGAAGGATGGTGAAGCAATCGCAGACTCCTTTTGGGGTGAAGGAAGAGAGGGCTGAGTGTGGAGCATGCCACCTGCCCCCACCAACCTGCCATTGAATTCTTGGACCTCAACCCTCAATTACCTTCTTTATATTTGGAAACATTAGCCATGGTGCCCTCAAGCTGAAGTTCCATTCTAAGGGCCTGTTACACCACAGCCTCTGTTGAGGGAGGACCCCCGCCCCCATCGGGGGTGACTATTGAATATTTACTAAGCCCTGGAAGACAGAGAGGAAGTGATGGCACTCATCCCAATGGTAGCCAGTCCACAGCATTTTAAAGAGACAAAAGCAGGTTTCAACAGAGCCTTACCCTCAGGATCAGAAATGAGAAAAACAAAAACAACCCAACAGTAGTCACAAGCATCCATGAAAATGGAACCCCATTTTACAGAAACTGAAGCCAGAGAGGTCTGTCACTCGCCTAATCTGGAGATTTACAGAGCAAGGGGTAAGAGATATATGATAGCGGCAAGATGTGAGAAGTCATCTTTAGAGAAGCAGAGATGGAAAAGCTAGCAACTGATCCCTGTTAACACTCATGGCCCTCCAGCATGAGGATCCCCACACTCTTGCCCAAATCCTACATTTCCCTGTCCCAGCTGGTCCCCAAGAGTCTCAGCCACTGAAGGGTCCCTTCATTTGGATCTTCATGAGTTTTCTATCTCTCTTATTGCCATGTGATCCCTAATGTTAACCTCTGCCTTACTTGAGTTAGTTGAGTTAGCCCAAGGACAACACTTTAAAAAACAAAAGGCAAACAAACAAAAAAACCCTTGGAAACTGTAATCTAGGTGTCAAATTATAATTAGTCTGTCAGAGAATACCTTTAAAAAGAAACAAAAGGAAGCCACAGAAGTGGAGTTTTAACTAACAGGTTCGAAAGGCAGATAAAATTTAGTTTACTCTGCTTTGGAATCTGACAGATTCCATGTTATTCCAGCAGAGGAAAGAAAGGAAACATGAGCTTCTGGAGTTACTATTAAAATTGTCCATAGCAGCTGAAGGTAGGTGAGGGCAAAGGGAAAGAACGGAACTCAATGCTACCACAAATCCTCTCAAAATGTAGGCTCCATCTATAACCAAAAAACTTTTTCTAACGCTGCCTTCCCACAATCTTATTCTGGGTTTGACATCCCTTCTCCAAGCTTAGAAATACCTGGATAAAGTTTTTATCACTGACATCTCAACTGTCATGCCTCATTCCACCTTTTCCCATGCTTCTTTCCTTTGGGGAGAAGGACTCATGGTGCAGATAAGAGTGACATTTATTACTCTAGCTACTGCCAAGGTAGAGAAAATCAGGCTCATCAACAAAGAAAGCTACAGAAATCAGAATTTATTAGTCCAAAGGAATATGTCCAAATTCCCTTCCAAAGGGTATTTCTGAAAGGACATCTAGTTTTGCTGAGAGAGAATTAATAGTTTTAAATAATAATGTCCAGGACTGACTTTCAGCAGGTTACCACGAAGTTATTCACATCAAAGGTTTATTATGGCTGGCAGCTTTTCTGATTGGTTGGTACCGTTGCTCAATCAGCAGGAACATGTTTTGAATATCACTCCTGGTTATGTCATGGTTTCTGTATCTGTTATGTGAAAGAGTCTTAGAAAAAGATGTACTCGTTTAGACAGAGTTGTTTATACAAGTAGACACTCATGTATTGTTCCCAAACACTTGTTAAGTGTTTTACTAATAAACTCATAACAACATTTAGAGTTTCAGGTCCTGCAATGATTTTTTTCTTCCCTTTCTTGACAGTGATGAACAATAAAAGGACATTTCCTGGACCTTCCACTTCTCTGCTTGATCTCCCCTTGGTTTCCTGTGGTCTGGTGCCCCTGGACTGGGTTCCTTGGTAGCACTTCAATGTGCCCAGCAGATAGTTATAACTAGGAAAGTGCACAAAATCCACCTTTACCTCTGATCTTGTCAACTTCTTCTGAGATATTATCTTAATCAGTTTGAGCTGCTATAACAAAATATCATAGACTGGTATTAAACTAGCTTAAAATGCAAATATTTATTTCTCACAATTTGGAGACTGGGAAGTTCAAGGTCAAGGTTCCCACAGGTGTGATATTTGGTGAGGGCCCTCTTCCTGGTTTGCAAGTGGCTGTTTACTTGCCATGTCCTTTCATGACAGAGAGTTGCTCTGTCTCCTGTTAGTTGTTTAAATGGCACTAAGCCCACTCATGATTGCCCCATGACCTAATTCTCCCCTAAAGATTCTGCTGTCCAACACTATTGCATTGATAACTAGGGCTTCAACGTAGTCATTTTGGGAGGAAACATTTATTTTACAAAATGTTTTCTTTTAATTTATTTTTAGTGTTATTACTAAGTTAATAATATGTTATTACTTTTAGTAACTTTGTCAAAAAAAATTGAAAAGTAGAAAATCACTTAGCTCTCTTGATTATTCAGTTTCATCTATTCTGTGCTTTTCTGGGACAACCTGGGCTAATGGAGAAGTATCATATTTGACTGCATAATAGTTGCAGATTTTTATGACCAATTTTTAAATTATATTCTTATTTGATTGGTTCTTTTAAATTATACATAACATCAGCATCCATTCTAAGAAAATCATACAAGCATGGAATATATCTTATTCTAGTTACAGTTCCATTCTTATGGATGTATATGACTGTGGGATTCACTGTGTCATTTTCATACATGTACATGGGAACACTATGCTATGACCAATTTTTATTTGTAAGAAAGTGGAGTGTGACCACTATGTGAAACTTTTAAAAAATTTGTTCCATAGGAATCATTTATTATTAAGTTGTCTTTGGTGCAAGATTGGGATGCATGAACACTCTTGAATGTTAAGTTAATGGAATGGTGGTGATGGTATTAGGTGCAATATGGTAGACTTCCCTCTCCTAGAAAGATTATGACCAGGAGAGGTGAAGGGGTCCCAGAAAACAGGACAGAATCGAATGCTGAGCAAAACCCAAACTCAGAGGAGGAAATGTGGTGTTTACCGAACTGACTTGCAAATGCAAACATGAGCAAACCAGAGCAACGTAACAAATGATCTTTAGCAGCTGGAGCTCTTCAATGTTTAAACTGCTAATAAACATCAGGCTATCTTTGGAACATGATTTGCCTGTAAATATACATATATCTATTTAATAGAACCACAAGAATTAGTTAACAAAAAAAATTATCAAAGAACCATCAATTTTCACTTCTGACTTGTAATCCACTAGTTAAACTGTTGGAAAAAGAAATAACATTTCATTCTGACTGTGGTGGGAATCAGCGATTGTAGGATTCTCAGGAAGATTCTGAAAATCGCTTGAGTATTGAGGGATTTAGGCTGCAATTTTCCAAATCTGCTAAATGTGAGAGGAGTGGAAGAAGTGTGTATGTATATATATCTATCTGTATATATATATATTTTATATATATATATATATATTTTTTTTTTTTTTTTAACCAAAAGTTCCAAAAGTGTTTGGACTTTCAAAGGGGCATTGAACTCAACCAGAAAGGGTTTCCACTGAGCAGCAAAATAATGTAGTATTGAATTTTACCTCCAAGTAAAAGATAAATATATGCAAGTCTATTCTGATATAAATAAATGATTGCATAGATAAATAAATGGGAGAGAAGGAAAAAAATCTTTCTTACAGAATAATTCCTGATAGCAGTAGATGGATACTCCCTTCTCTAAGAGGTGGGGTTCAATCCCTCCTTTGACCGGAGTGTGACCTGAATCGAGTGATTCCCATCAGAAGAAAGTATGGAAAGAGAAAAATAAGAATTTTGCAGTATGGGAATTTGGCAGACCTGACTTTACCCAAAGCATCAAGGTCAACATCACCAGTAAATAGTAATGCTGCTACCATGTACCTGTGAAGCAGCCAGGAGAAGAGCACTTGGTCTCTGTGATCTTCTCCCCTGCCACACCCCCAAACCCATAGCCCTGTGAGAAAAATATTAGAACCAAATCTGGGATACCAACAGAACTTACCTAGAATACCACAATTCTTCAATTGCTGTTACAGTAGAGAAACGACTAAGAAACTATTACGAACCACAAATGATACATGTGGGAGCCATGAAGACAAGATCCTGGAATAGAAAGATATTAGTCAAAACACTAGTGAAATCAGCATCAAGTCTAGGGTTTCAATAATTCCAGTGGACTCATGTTACTTTCAGAGTTATGACAAATGTATCTTGGTTATGTAAGATACGAACATAAGAGAACATGGGCTGAAGGGTACTGGGAACATTGTGTGTTTTGCAACTTTTTTTTTTTTTGGTACCAAGGATTGAACCCAGGGTCGCTTAACCATTGAGCCACACCTTCAGCCCTTGGTGATTTACTTATTTATTTATTTTTACTTTGAGACAGAGTCTTGCTAAGTTCCTTAGAGCCTAGCTAAATTGCTAAGGCTGATCTTGAACTTGGGATCTCCTTGCTTCAGTCTTCCAAGCTGCAGGGATTACGGGCATGTGCCACCATGCCCGTCTTCCACCTTTCTTGTGTCTCAAATATTGGAAACAAAAGTTTTACTAAAAGCAACAAAAACAAAAGTTTATGAACTTAGGGTGCACATAGAAACTTCTTGAAATGCAGCAGCATAAGTCCCTCTTCAGCACGTATCTCCATTGAGAGGCGTGCAGGGCAGGTATCGGTCCCTGGGCTTGGGCGCTGCCCCAGCCGAGGCTCCTCCCCGGAGCCACAGGGGCGCCGGACTCTGCCCTGGACGCGCCCCGCGGGGCGGAGCCGAATCTGCGGACAGCAGCTGCACACGCACAGCCCCGCGGAGCAGATTCTGGCCCCACCGCGGGGCCGTAGGGCCCCTGGGAGAAGCAGCTGGGTCATTGCACTGACTGAGCGCTTCCAAGGTAGGCAAGCCATGGAGATCGGCGGGCGGCGCGCACCAAGTGGGCGGGTGCCTGGGTGCCCTTGGAGGGGTGTCCCCAGCGGAGCTCGGTGCTCCAAGGACATTTCCTAGAAAAAGTCTTGGTGAAGAGAAAAACTTTACCAAGGTAATCTGTTCTCAGGTTGGATTCCCTGGACAAGAAATTTCTTCGCCTTTGGAAAGAGAGTTTTTTCTCCAGCAAAGGAGCCAATCTCTCCTTAGCCTGGCGCACACCTGATTATTTATTTAGTTTGTTGTTATCCATTTCCTCTATTATAGGCCCCCGCGATTTCTGTCTGCTAATTTCAGGAGCGGTGGAGAAAAACCCTCCGGAAAACTCACCGGCGTGGCACTCACAGCATCCTCAGTTTTTCACAGCAAAGATGAATGAGGGTGGTGGTCTTGCCCTTCATTCATTGGTTTTGCGGGTGCAGCTACAGGGCAGCCCCCTGCTTGACAGTTGTGTTTTGTTTCTGTTGAGAGGGCATTTTCACATTTTTGAGTTACGCATTGCAGAGCCCTAAACAGCACTGGAAAGGAGCAGTGTTACCTTCTGAAAGTAGTACAGGACAATGCAAATGTTTTTTTTTTAGATTGGGTGGTGACATAGTTGTGAATTTTCAGCTTTTTTTCCAAGAGAAAAAGAAAAGAAAAATCAATTGAATATAAACCTCAGAACATGTACTAGCCCTGAGCATAACCACAATTGATCACCATTATATCATAGTTGTTTTATTTGAGGAATCAAACCGCTCTTCCTTTTTTGGTGTGTAAAGAGCAGATGAAGTGTCCAAACAGAAAAGGGAGTTATTCTGCATTTGCAACAGGGGAAAGGTAATCTGTCTGTCTGATTTTACCTAGTGCCATTAAATATTCAGCTCTATGGGAAGACTGGTTTACCAGAAATTTGAGCTGGGCTGTAGTGTCAGGGGCCCCAGCACACACAATTGGAGCTGTTGTGAAACTGTTGCTTGGTTGTTTCCCTCCCCCTCACAATTTGAGAGTGAAGGCCCCTGACAGGGAGGAATTTGTGCCTAAGGCAATAAAGATCCCATGTGGTTCATGTTCTATTTATGGAATGAATGAAATCAGGTCCTATTTCCTGAGAACCAAGCAAACTTCACAAGTTTCTTACCTTTCTTTATTTAGAAAATAAATTGATACCCTGTCCTAATTAAAAAAGGGACTTTTGAAATGAACATAGAAGCTATTTCCTGAATTACTAGTGGGCATGTTATTTGTTAGACTAGTTATTTACAATGTGCTTAGCAGTGGACTTGAATTCTAATTTAAATTTTGGCCCAAACTGAAAAACTGTAAGCTTGATTTGGCAAAAGATGAAAAATGAGAGGCATATTTATTTGGGATAATGACTGAAGGGAAATAATTGATCTTTAAAGAAATTCAAAAATCTTTTAATGTTGTAGTTTCAGATCTTTTGAACTAAGATATTTACATCAAAATTGTATGATCATTTATAGATCGAAAATTTTCATAACAGCAAAATTTTACTATGGATTTAATAGCATGTTTAAATGAATTTCCATTTTACTAAGCACAAAAACACAGTTGTCTACATGGGTTTGGAAAACAAATGTGTATGGGGATATGTGTGCATATATTCAGTTTTAGAAAATATTTGTATTTGTTGCATCTGTGACTTTGTAAATAAATACTGGCCCTACTCACACATTCACTGGGCCAGTATTTATTGAGCACCTTTTATACAGGACACTGTTCTGTGTAGAAGACAGGAGGCGACACATTCCTTTTTTGTTTTAAAACATTGGGTCCTCGATGGCACCCCAAGATCATAGATCAGGACCACATCAATGACTATTAATCAGTTTTGATAGTGACTAAATTTAGGTTAGTTTCAAATTCCGTACTCTCTTACACAGATTTAAGTTGTTGATTCTAAAAATTTTAAAGAAGCTCCCACGTTATTCTAGTCAGTGATTTCTCTTTTTTTAGGTTGGGGAAGAAATTAGGAATCACGTGTTCTAGGTTTAATATTACTAAATATTGAAGCATTAAACCTAAAATAGCTAAACATTGATTCCATACACATTAAATGGAAACTAAACTTGTATTGTGTATGTCAGTAATCTAAATGGAAAATATCTTAAAATAGAGGACATAATTTTTCCTTTAAATTAGAAAAATATGACTACAATTATATTTTTCCTAGAGGGGAAAAAGAAGTCACTTTATTCAAGTTATACTTACTTTTTGTTATTTTTTTTAAAAAACCTGCTTTGTTGGAAGTGTAATTTTGTACCATAAAATGCATCCAAGTGTCCAGTGCAATGATTTTTAGTAAATTTACATAGTCATACAACCATCACTGCAGTCCTGAATTTAGATCACTTCATCAAATACCTGTTGTCCATTTGAGGTCATTCATCCCCACCCCTCGCCCTAGGCGACTACTTTTCTACTTTCTCTACTTTCTCTACTTTCTGTCTTTTTAGATTTGGCTTTTATGGACATACCATGCAAATGAAGTCATATAACAAATGGTCTTTAGTATCTGGCTTCGTTCACATAGAATAAAGTTTTGGAGGCTCTTTCATGTGGTAGCATATATCTGCACTTGGTTTCTTTTTATTGCTAACCAGTATTCATTCAATTTGATGGCTGTACCACATTTTGTTTCACCAGGTGGTGGACATTTCTGCAATTTTGCTTAAATAGTAAGATATGTTTGATCTGGCTTCCATGGCAGCATAATTTGAAAGTAACTGACATGAGCCATCTTCTTATTTGATGCTTTGATTCTCTTCCATGATTTAAAATATTAATGCCGAGAGATAAACATCTAGGTTCCTTTTAAGCAATGGGGTTTCCTATGTGGAACTATTCAGGGAGCAAAAAAAAAAAAAAAAAAAAAAAAGGAAAAAAAAGACCTTCTTAATGTTGACTTTTGTTATACCTCTATTAGGAGTCAGGAACCTTGAACAGTCTGAATTTTGTCTTATACACCCCTTTTATCCTGCCTTGAGCTACCATGGCAGGTCATGCCTGACAACTTAGGCTTAGAGAGAGTCCTCTATCTGAGCAGAAACCCTACTCTTAAAATCTGGCAATTTTTGTGAATCTAAAGGTGTCTTTTACAGTGTCTCTCTGAATGCCTTTCAGTTATTACTCAAATTGCAAGTTCTTATTGGGGAAAACAGAACAGTAAAATAAATAGCTTGAAGTTTATTTTTATTGGTAACTTAGAATGCCCAGAGATTTGCTTAAACATCTAAAATCTGACAATAAGACAGCCTGGGTCAAATAATATAGTTTTCTAAAGCTAAATGTGTTCATGTGCAACTTAGTTTTTGTCTGAAATGTCAGAACAACTTCCTTTAACTTCCAGGCAGAGGCAGAAGTTTAATGTTCAATCTCGGTAGCAACACCCCCAACCTTGGTAAGGGTTTTAAAAATTCTAAAACAGATGCTTTTTTCTAGCCTTACAGTGACAATTTGTTCTAAATTTCTTCTACGAGGTATATTCTATTTTCAGGAATCCGCCTTCACCCTTCTTACTTTCATGTGCTTCAGTTATCTGGGCGGACCCATGCTGTGTGGTCCGCCAGGAGGAACCAGGCTTGATTAGCCTAGTGCCGTGAGTACCCTCTGATGATTTTGATGGGTTCCCTATGTTGTGATGATCTGCTATGAGGAACTTGGACAGGCGACTGCCTCTCAGCCTTGTGTCTCTCTGGATTTTAGGAGGAGGCTGCTCTCTGATAAGCTGGGCATCTTCATGGCACAGAAGGGTGAGCAGGGAATGACCAAAAGGAGGGTCCAGGACTTGAGTAGACTTTGTAGTCATTGACCCCATAGTCTACATGCAAATGGACAAAGATGTTGTGCATCTAGAAAACTATCATGAAAGGGAAGACTAGACAAGAGAAGGAGTTTTTCATTTGCGAATTAGATCCAGTTCTTGTTGCAGACATTCTTGTATTTCTTATGTAGTCTATATATTTCCTTCCACTTTTTCACCTTAGGAAATAGTGCTTATCATTAACTTTCTTGCAACATCAAAAAGACTTTTTTTTGTTTTGTTGTTACATGGATGTCAACTGTTGAACTTCAACAGTTCTACTACCTGTCACAGTTCACTTGGCTGCTTATTAACAGTTCTGAGTTCAGTGCCCTTTCTTTTCATTTACACCTTTTTGGGTTAACATTTAAATGAAGGAAAACAACTTCAGTTAATTGAGACGTCCAGTTCTCCTAAAATCAGGGAGAGCCCTTGGATTTTGAATCTCAATTATTTTCCTTTTCTGGGGTACTGTGCATTATTATGAAAATAAAAGTTTTTAATAATTTTTTTTTTTAACTGCATAGTATTGTAAGTTTTAACAGCTGGTTACAGTCATGGAACCACCATCACCATCAAGTTATGAACAATTGCTTTACCCCCCTCCCAGATCCTCTGTGTCTCCCTTTCCTCATTTCCAGTCCCAAGTAGCCACCAATTTGTTTCCACTTCCTATAGTTTTCAATTTTGTAGAATGTCATATAAATGGAACATAGAGTATGTGTCTCTATGAACATGGCCATATTCAGTCAGGATGGTATATTGAGATTCATCTATGTTTTTGTGAGTATCAGTTAATTTCTGTATTAGCTTTCCATCACCAAAACAAATACCTGAGATAACTCATAAGGAGAATAGGTTTGTTTTGGCTCATAGCTCTGGAACTTTCAGTCCATGATCAGTTGACCTTGTGGCTTTGGGGCCTATGGTAAGGTAGCATGTCATGACAGAATTGTATGGCTGAGCAAAGCCACTCACCCCATGATTCCGGAGTGAAAGAGAGGAAGAAGAAGGGGCTGGGGCCTGAATCCCCTTCAAGGTACACCCCCAGTGATCTGAGACCTCCTTTTGGCCCTACCTCTGAAATGTTCCACCAGCTCCCAGTTGTACCTTGCTAGGGACGACGTCTTTACCATGGACATTTAGGGACCCTCCAGACTTAAACTATAGTGATTTGTTTTATTGCTGAGTTTCACATGCCTGTTGGTGAACCCTTGACTTGTTTCCAGAGTTTGGTAATTAAGAACATTAGTTTACAGGTTTTATGGAGCATAAGTTTTTCATTTTATTGGGCAAATTGCTAGGACTGGGATTTCTGGGTTGTACAGTTTAACTGTGTAGGAAGCTGTCAACCTGTTGTCCACAGTGACTCTGTGTTTTGCCTTCCCATCAGCAACAGACAGGCGTTCCAACTGACCAGCATGCTCACCAGTACTTGGTATTACCTCCTCTCCCCATGGCTAATCTTAAAATGAAGTCAATTATATTGTAGCTAAAATCTTCTGGGAGGAGTCTAGAAATCTATAGATATTTTGTAAATTCCTGACTTATTGACTCTTAAAAGATTTTATAAAGCCACACAAGAAATTTTCCAAAAGGGAACCAGGTAAATATTACGAGTCACATGGTATATGTCACTGGCATCTGCTTCTTTTCATATTGTCTTCGCTGACAAGTCATAACTGGCTTTCAGTTTGATTTGTTAGTTCAGAACCTCAAGGTAGGAGGAGTGATTTGCTGAATGGGTGAGGGAGGAAGATTGAGGGGACACTTGAGCTTAGGTGTTGCCACTCTCAAATGAAATCCTATAAGCAAATGTCCACTAGTTGTGAATATAAACATAATTATTTAATATTCGCTTAATGTGCATATGTCAGATACTTCATAAAGTACTTTTAATGCCTCGTCTCATTTGATGCCCACATAATTCAATGAGAAGGTAAACGTTCGCATATGAATTTTCAGATGAAGAAGCTAAAGTCTGGGGAGTTTAAATAGCTGTCTAAGGCTGCCGGGGTAAGAAAGTAAAGTAGTCTTGTAGACATCACCGATGGCATCCAAGTCTTTTGTTTTTAAGCCATGAAGCCATCTTGCCTCCATTCATGAAATAAATCTACTGGGTAACAACATCTGCTCAGTTCCTGAAGGACACACCTGGAATCTCACATCAGGAGTTCCTTGGCTGTGACTTAGTGACTCACTTTGGAATACCCTGATTCTTATCATCAGTCCAAGAAGCAAGGATTAGAAATTCATTCAAAATGCTGTAGGAGCTCACAGTGGTGAGCTGGAAAGAGCTATCAGACTCCCAGGCCAGAGTCACCCAGGCCTTGGGTGGGGATGCTATGACCATCATGACTCGCTCGCTGTCTTTGCTCAATCTTGCTGAGCCTCCTTTCCTCATTTGTAAATACCTCGACTGACCTCTCTGTGCTGCTGAGACAGGCAACATACTCTACCCAGCACATTTTGGGCACTCCACAGATCCTGGTCCCTCCCTCGCACTCTTTCCTGAATGAGACGGGCTCACGTGACTTGTACCTCTTTGCAACTTAGTTGCTGAGCTGGCCTTGACTGACACCTTCAGCTGTTCCACAACGTTTCAAATCAGACTATATAGACTATTTCAATACAAAGACATTTGAACTTGAGGTCAGTCTGAGTTCAGGTGATAAGGTCAATTTATAACCTTGAAAAACTTGTATCACTTCTCTTTGCCTTGTTCCACTTATTATGTGCTGAAGACAATGCCTATAGGGTAGTGTTGTAATGATTAATTGTGACAATGTATGGGCAATAATTTTTTTGGTAAGTGGCACAGTGCTTTGTTAACAGTATATGTTTGTACATAGTTTTTACACCAATATTTAAGTCATTTTCCCTCTAAAATAAATAGCTTTATTTCATATCTAAGAGTTTTCTATAGGAGTAAATTTATGTGTGTATTTGAATGAGTAGCTCATGGTTGAATAAAATCAATTCTACTGAAGAATACATTACACAATTACTGGAAAACAGAAGTGAGGTTCCGTGTTAACAGGCATGTCTTTGGTGTACTGTGTATCATTTCCAGGTAAACTGCTCAGTCACCGGAGATCGAGCCAGCTGACACTGGATGTCACCATTGTGCTGTGTAATGTAGCTGTGGCACAGGTGTGCTGCTTAAGATTCAGGACAGGGCCATTCTCTCTGAGGACTTGAAGGTTTGCTAGCTTCCCTACTCATAACCTGATAAAGATCCAGTGGTACTTCAGTTGTAACTTGCTTTACAGTTTCTGATATCTAAGCTGTGTATGATAGAGATCAAGAGCCAAGAAATAATATTGTTAGCTCAGAGCTGGGAAACTAAAAACGGAAAACCCAGAGACTGTGCTAAAACCAATCAGAGTGCCTGGTTGCAAACCAGAGTAATTGGCTGAATGACTTGGCAGATAAAGAATTTACTGGAAGAATGTGGAGTAACTCCAAGAATTGTTAGGAAAGTTAGAAAACTAGGTTTGGAAAGTGGGAGGATCTCACGCGCTTATCATATCTCTGCATGATCAGGCCACAGGTAAAACAGGTTAGGGTCCTTCTGGTGTCACCACTGATCACTGGTCACCACTACTGGTGTTTTGGCCACTGGCCATGAAGCACAACTCTGTGTTAGAGTCCTTCCAGTACCTGAATGAGAATTGGGTTTTCACAGCCTCCAGCATCACCAAACCATATGGCCACTTACATCCCGGGGGCAGCACTCAGCTGGTGGAGTCTAGGTGTGGTAGCTTACTATGCTCTAACTCCAGGGAGTGGGGACAGATGAGCAAGAGACACTTTCTGCAAGGCTCACGCAGATGGTGGTTCCAGTGTCTGGGAAGGAGGGTCAGGTACTCCATAGCAAACACGCCAGGCATCCTGAAGAAAAGAGCTGGGTGCCTCTGTGTGGTCCCCGGGGCTTTACTGCCCTTGCTGGGCTGACTGGGACGCATGTAGGGCTGCAGCTGGCCTGTCCTTCAACTCTCGGGGATCCATGCCAGTCAGGGCGGTTTTACTGTGGCTAAGGAGTTGACTCCTCGGGCAAATTGGATGTCTCAGACCATTTCAGTCTCCTCAAAGAAAACAAAGCAAAACAAAAACCCTGCAAATTAAAAGAAAAGGAAAAGACAGTGGTAGGCTGTACTTCACGCCATGGTGTTCTTGTGTGCGGTGTGACTGCATGTGACCTCCAGCCTCTGCTCTTCTGTAGGTGGCCACACAGCCTGCGGTTGTTCCTTCAGTCCCGTGTTTTTCTCCAGTGCCCCTTCCTCACTGAGCATCCCAAACAGCCTTGCCTTTTATCCTGTTACTCTGATCTGCTTTATTCATGGCACTGATACCACCTCCCATATTTATTTATTCATTTCCTGTCTGTCTCTTCTCGGTACTGAAAGTCCCCTGGAAGCAGGTCTTTGGCTCAACCCTGCCGGCCACAGCCCCTAACACAGTGGTATTCAAAAAATGTTTACTATAGGAAAGAATGAGTCAGAGGTTAGCCCAGAAAGGAAACGCCCTGTGGTTTCAAGACAATAAAGGGTGCCTTGTTACTTTGCTGAGGCTGCTCTCACCAAGCACCACAGGCTGAGGCTTTAAGGTAGAAGTTTATCATCTCACAGTTCTGGAGGCTGGGCGTCTAAGATCAACATGTCAGGAGGGCTGGGTCCCTCCAGGGCTGGGAGAGAGTCTGTTGTGCTTGTGCCCTGGTGTTCGGTGGTCTGCTGGCAGTCTCGGGCACCCCTTGGCTTGTGAAATCATCACCCTATTTGCTGCCTTCGCCTTCACATAGGTTCTTCCTGTGTACTCCAAACTGCAGGAAAATTCTCCCTCCAAACTACAGGAAGCGTCCACCCTGCTACAGCATCACCTCCTTTTTACTAACTAGTTACATCTACAGTGACCCTCCTTTCAAGTCAGGTCACATTCTGAGGTAGCAGGGGTTAGAACATCAACATATGCATTTGGAGGGGGGACACTATTTCAACCCATAACAAAGCCTTCTGTGTGTTTATTATGTAATACTGTAGCTATTCTCCTGTCATCCAATGGTGCAGTGGGTTTGGTTGTATTCCTAGGTGTCCAGTAACAAGGTGATTTATCACAGGGACTACAATTCACAGTAATGTTTGTGCTTTGCTTTGTAGGTTGTAAACTATTCATTAGATGCTAGTATCATTGGTTGGGATGTTGACAAATTATTGATGCATTAGCAATAAAGAATCAGTATCATGGATTTGCCAGTCTTAAAATCCCCCAAAGCAAATTTTTCTTTATAGCCCATCTCAGTCTAGAGACTATTCAAAATATTACCTGTTTTCTTCCCCTGTAGGGAAGAAAACTACTCAAACTGCTTGTCAACCTTAATTATGGATAATGGTCTCATATTTTATTTACTCATTTGACAAACATGTGCACATCATTTATTATGTATTATATGTGCTAAGTGCTTGACAAATATTAACTCACACACAACCCCATGTTGATTATTATTGTTAATAATTAATATTATCTGAATTGTACTGTTAATGAGACTGAAGCACAGAGAGGTTAAGGAAGTTGCCCAAGTAATACAGCTCTGGGGTGGCAGAATGAGGACATGAAACTGGGCAGGCTGCCTATAAACCTTTTAGCTGTTGAACTTTCTTTCTTCACAGAAAATCTCGTGGAAAAATTCAGTATATGATAGACAAAGCCGATCTGCTTTGGTTGAGGTTAAGGAGACAGTGCCCTCTCTCTTTAGCAATCCCTCTCCTCCCTGGGAGTCCTGTCTGAAAAGCCCTCATCTAGGAAATCACTCCCTTGGCATGAGGCCCCGTGTAAGCCGTCTCAATCCATTCTAGCGTAGAACAAATAAAGTCTTTCCTCACTTTAATTAACTGATTGTGTTTTATTTTGAAAATTCTATCTGCCTAATCTACTTCTGGCTGAAATAAAATGCTAACATGGATTTTCCCCAGGATGGTAATGCCATATGGCAATTTGGACTTCGCTGGCTGGTGTTCCCCTTGGGTTTCTTTAAATGAAGCAGACTGTGGGCACAAAAGTTTTCTGAACCAGATAGAGAAATGGAGTTTAACTTCATGTGGATATCATTGGGCGGAGAGCTTTGCAACCAGATAGGTGTGAACTGCCTCTATTATGGGCTGGCTGTCTTCTGTGATGATCAATAGCAGGAAAGAAGAATTGCAGTAATATTGGTATTTATTAACCATCGAGTGCCTTTACTATCAAGCATTCAAACTACAGTAACAACACATGCTCACAACTCTAGGTGTCTTCCCCTATGTGACAGATGTGTAAGTTATGGCTGAGGTCTTGGACAACTCCTTTAATTGGTGAGTGGAAAAGGCGGGCTTTTTGAGAAATATCAGGGATCAAGATGCAGAATTATTTGATATTAAGAATAAAAGGAACAGGGGAGAGTATCTTTTTGTATACATGGCATGAAGTCCCAGGTAAATTCCAATTATGAAGATTGGGAATGTAGCGGAATCCTTCCTAAAGAGAGATTGTGCCCCATGATGAATTGCCTCTGCTGGTTCGTTAATGTTCAGGGTGCCTGACAGGCGAAAAGAAAAATGAAAGCAAATCAGTCAAGTGAGATTATAGATCCAGGGAGATTGAATGGGAGGAAAACCTCGGCCCAGACCAGATAGGCTGCTTGCCTGGCTTCTGTTTCCCCGGTCCTACTTCCATTCCCATTTTGCTCCAGGGCCAGCAAACTTATCCTGGAAAGGGCTAGATAGCAACTGCTTCAGCTTGGCTTGCCAAGTGTCTTCTCTATTGCACCTACTCACCCCAAATGCAAAACCAAAGCAGTGTGGCCCAAATTCAAACCAATGCAGGGTTGCCTTGAAGCCAAACTTCACTTGTAGATGCAAAGTTTCAACTTCGTATAATTTGCACGTGTCATTCTTTGGAAACTTTTTTTAGTTTGAATCATTAAAAATGTAAGAACCACTCTCAGCTCACAGACTATACAAACAGGTGGGGGCCAGATTGGGGTCTCAGGTGTGGTTTCCTGATCTCTATCCTGGCTGACCACCCTCCCTTTGGTTTCTGAGCACTTTGCTTATCATCTCAAAGATTTTGAGACTTAAATGTTGTTTTGAACCCAGTCTTGAATCCTGAAGAGACTTGAGAGTACTGAGTCAGAGAAGTACTGCCACTCTGGTCTATGCAAACTGACTTGCAGGGTCGCTACCGCCAAATCAACTTCTGCCGAAGCAAATAGAAGCCATAGCGACTGTGTAAGAGGATTTACATTAAAAGAGAAAATTCTTGGCGTGCTCTGTCAATTTCATTGAAAATTAAAGGATAAATGTGGGACTTTCTGGTACCTCCAGAGGCTGTCTTATTTCAAAGTGATGTAGGCCAATGTGAAAATTCTTTTAGCAGCAGAGGTCACTGCTCAATTTTAAACATCTTGTTGTTGGTTGCTGTTGTTTCTCTCTAGTGAAATCGGCCTTAATGGGATGAAAACACCCTGACTTGATGTCAAAAAGTCCAAGGTTTGACTTTTAGCTCTGCTGGTTTTACTGTGATCTTGGGTAAGTTAACTTTACTATGGGAGTCTTGATTTTCTTATCAGTAAAATGGGTTTAATAATTCTATTTTGCAGCACTTTTTAGTACAGTTTCTTTCTTAGTGCTTTATTATGTATTATAGAAATTTAAAGCAAAACCCAAATAGAGGAGTATAATAAGCCCTTTTTGCCTACCATCCAGCATCGACAATTACCAACATTTTGCTAAACTTCTTTCATCTTTACCCCAACTCCATTTTTCATCCCTGCTGCCTATTTTAAAGTAGCTCCAAATGCATATCATTTCACCTACAAATATTTTAGTATTTATTGCTAATAAGGAAGATCTTCTAAAAGAATCTCATATTCCTATTATCACAGCTGACAAAATTAAAATGATTCCTTAGGATCAGCTATTTCCCAGTTAGTCTCAAATATGTCTTTATGTAATTGATTTGTTTCAAGCAAGATCCAAGCACAGTTCATATGTTGCCTTTGGTCATATGTCTCTTAAGACTCTTAATTCATGGCAGTTTTTGGTCAAGATGGATGAATAAGGTCTCTCAGGTTAATGTATTCCTCATTGAACCTTCACCTCCTCATTGCACCTTCACCTCACGTTCTTAGCTGGTTAATGGTTGCTGCTCAGATCCATTATTTCACAGGGGGCTGAAAATGGTGGGTTTTCCATGAGTCCTTGTGAATGCATTAGCTGGAATTCAGTAGCAACCTCTTCCTCATCAACTATTGGGTCACCATGAAATCCAGTTCATGAAGATGAGATGAATGCTGGTTCCTTTCTCTTCCCGTTCCCCCATCCCACACTTCTTTTTCCTTTCCTTTCTTTTTCTTTCCTCTCTCCTCCCTGCCTGTTATCTTTCTTTCTTCTCTCTTTTTGTTTCTTTTTTCTTTCCTTTCTCCCCCCTCCCTCTCTTCCTTCAGGTTGTAGTGTAGTGGTGTTTATCTCCACTGAGTTGTGGCCTTATTGACTTCCAGGGGTGGACAATGAGGCTGCTGGTGGTGGGTTTTCACCTGCTATCGTACTTTCAGAGATTTAGGATTTTGATATTTCCATCCATCATGATCATACCTCCTCAGGATGACTTTTGTGTCTTATTCAAGTAATAAGTGAATCAAGTTTTGCTTGTGGGATGATGTAATATCTCAGACTTACTTCATACATTTCTTGCCCACAATTTGGATCAGCTAAGATAGTCGAGTTTCTTTTTAGCAGGCTGAGATACACAAGGAGCACAGGATGGTCACTAAGGGGCTAATTGTTACTACTTGTAGTGAATAAATGTAAAATGTATATATTTTAAGGAAAAGAAGTCATTATTTTGTATTCATAATTCTAGGTGAGAGTGTAAGAGTGTTTACCTAACATTTCTGGGTCTGTAATTTATTTTTTCTGTTATGACAAAAAATCTTGACTCTTAATGATGTTAACTCATTTACTTATTGGCTTTTTTTCTACAATATGCACTGAAGCTCACCTGAACACACACACACACACACACACACACACACACACAGGATTTCAAAATAGCAATACCAACCTTCCACTAACAATATTATTGGTGAATACAGTTTAAGATTGTTTTGTCATTCTTTTTGTTCTTACAATAAATATAGCACACCAATGATTGGTATGTGTTTTAGAATCAACTGAAATAATTCTATGCCATCAACTCAATATGTAGATGCATTCATTTTTTCATTTTGTTTTTATTCTGTGTGATTAACTTTTCTAAATTCTGTTTTAGTTATTTAAAATATTTTTATGGCTCTATGTCAAAACTGTAAGACATAGATTTTCCTCTTCCATTCCCATTCCCCACTCTTCTCATAGAAAATAGGATCCTATATGTTCCTTTCAGTATCATACCTTTAATTGAACAATGCACCCTGGAGATAATTCCACAATCAATTGGATTTATTTAACCAATCCAATTTTTGTGGGCATTTGGTTTTTTCTCCAGTCTTTCACTATTACAAATAGTTCTTTCATAAATAGCCTTTGTAGACTATATATAAAGATACATGCTCACACAACACAACATGATTTTGTTATAATTGTATTGTTAATTCTGTAGAAATTCCTTAAGCACTGACAGCATGTGAGAAAATAAAGGTGAATAACACATGCACCCATTCACCCATTCCTTTTTTTTTTTTTTTTTTGAGTACTGGGGATTGAACTCAGGGGCACTCAACCACTGAGCCATATCCCCAGCCCCTTTTTATACTTTATTTAGAGACAGGGTCTCCCTAAGTTGCTTAGGTCCTTGCTAAGTTGCTAAGGCTGGCTTTGAACTCAGGATCCTCATGCCTCAGCCTCCCCAGCTGCTGGGATTACAGTGGGTGCCGCCATACCTGGCAATGTCCGCCATTCTTGCTTAATAGTAATTTTAAGATGAGGCTAAAGAAAAAGAAATTTCACATTTTCCCATCTCAGATTATTTAATTTTTTAAAAAAATTTTAATTATGATTGTTTTGAATTATCTTGCTTCCATATTCAATTTTAATGGGTATCTATAGATACTGAGTACTTACAATTTTTGTCTACTTTTGATTATAGTGAACTTCTGTAAGTTTGTGAATCACACAATCATAAATCAGGAAACACTGTTTTGCTAATAAGCTCATTTATGTTTTCTTAAAGCCCGAGTTCACAATGACAACAATAACAGTGACCACAGAAGTTCCCCCAAAGGGCAAGATGGACAATCTTTCTGCCTCGTATGAATCTACGTCAGCTCACATTATTGAAGAGACTGAATATGTGAAAAAGGTATTTGGGTGCCGGAGGTCATTTTCAGGATACGATTTTTTAAGATAAATTCTAGTATGGATTGGTGGGCTTTATTTTTCCCCATGGAAAATATAAAAGAAACAAATCTAGTCTGGCAAAGGACGGCCTTGGCAGCTGAAATTTGAACACACGGTTAGTGATTTCTTTTGAGGATATGAACCTGATCCTACACTTGGAGTAAAATGATTTTCTTTCCCCAGTAAAACTGAGTGATGGGCCAGGAGGGTTCAGAACACCTATCAGCACTTAATTTGCCCCATGCTATTCTCTGCTGGATTTCCTACTGTTTTATAACCTTTCCCGGTGGTTTCATGAGTGCTGGTACTGTGTTCCCAAGTAGATGTTTATGTTTCCTGCTGAGCGTCTCTCTCTTTACCTGGCTCCTCTTCACAGTTTGGGGCAGCCACTGCTAATGACTACACGTTGGCACTCCTTCATTAAAATGTGAGGTCTTACAAGAATCCAAGATGATAAGGGCTAACAAAAGAGATATTCATATTAACTGTTTCTTAGAACAGATGGATAAACTCCGATGTGGATAGTTCATAACTTGTTTAGATCAACTAATTAAATGATCTTTGAGTCTCTTGCAAGTCCATCGGTCATCACGACATGGGGCTTCTATTTCATACATAAATTTATATTAATTTCTTTTAGATGATTATTCTGTAGTAATTACTTAATAGCAATTATTTCATACTAATTACTGGGTAGTAATTATTTTGTAGTAATTACTGGATAGTAATTATTTTGTAGTGATTACTAAATAGTAATTGCTTTGTAGTAATTATTAAACAGTAAATTAGTACTAAATTACTATGTAGATAAAATAAAACCAAGTAGATAATATTAAGTACTAATTACTAAATAAATATTTTGTAGTATGATATTAATTTAGCTTATCAGGTTTTTTAGTTTGAATGAAAAATATATTTAAGAGCCAAATTGTTATTTCAGCAATCTAAATAGTATCAGCCTAAATGCAAGTTAAGTTGACGTTTAAATCTGACATCAGCATCTATATGTTACTTTCTAGAAAAATGAGGTATTTTATAGCTGGTATAGATTTTTTTTTTTAAAAAGTATTGGGCATTAAATGCCTTTGCAAAAAATAATTATTTTTCTTCCTCTAGATTCGAACTACTTTGGAAAAGATCAGAAATCAAATGTTTAAAGATGAAGTAGGACCTAACAGTACAAATCACAAACTGGAGGCGAAGGTAATGAATTTACCAAAATTTACTACTTGCATTCTTTCAGAAAATTAGCAAAAAGCCATATTGATCTTATTTAAGCAAATTTTCTGGTAATTATTTTTCTTTGAAGCTTCGAAGGTAAAATATTTCATATGTATCTAAAGATATTAATGGCCCAATGTGTGGAATCTTTGTCCACCAGTAAGCAGAGCACATTGGAATGGACAGGCCTTGTTGGAATATTTTAATGGGAGCTAATTTACCTGATGTATATGGGAAGATGTTGGCACAGGAAGGATACCTGGCAGCAACATTTCCCAATGACAGACTAAGATATAAGCTTGTGGACTCACCTGGGCCACACCAGTGAACGCACAGTTGAAGACATTAGGCTTGGGTTGAGTGAGGATCTTGCCAGCCAACATCTTCCATTTCAAGACCAACCTCGTGTACCTAAGGTGGAACAGTTTGCACTTCACCTAATCTGGATTGTGCCAGGCTAACTACATCTAAGCCAGTCATGAGTGTCACCCACAGTATGGTCACAGAGTACACCATCAGAACAGAGGGTGTGATGTATAATAGAGTCCCCTTCATCATCCTCAGCCTTCCAAGCTGATACAGTTAGCCCCAATTATTTTCTTAAATTAAGTGCTCTGAAACTGGGGTGGGGGAATGTGTGCTTGGGGGTGATAGGGAATATCAAAATCATTTTGGCCATGTTGAGTTGGCTGACCTCCATGGAGTAGGCAGCTGGACGCATGATTCTGGAGTTGAGGGTAGCAGTCTGGGCACTGGGTCCAGGTTACAGGGTAGAGATTTGGGTCACCATTAGGGGTACTTAAAGTTCTAAAACTGAAAGAGATTCCCAGGCAGGTGACTATAAATAGAAACAGGAGACAATCTAAGGACTGCATCTTGAGCTTCCCAAAGTTTAGGTGTCAGGAAGAGGTACCATCACAGGAGGCTGAGACAAGAAGCTAGTGAGTGACCAGGAAGAGCAGCCTTGGAAATGGAGTCACTGAGGGCAAGTGTGGAAGTGATTTCAGAAAGAGGGAGGGCCTGCTCTGTCCAATGTTGTTCATGGTCAAGTAAATTGAGGACTGGCCATTGTAAATAGCAAGATGGAGCTGTTGGTGGCCTTGGTGGACATAGCTTCTTATGAAGACATGGGCTGCCTTATCAAATCCAGAAGCTCAGCAGAACAACTGAGCACCAAAATATCAGCTACCTGGCCCTGTGGAGGTTGCTCTGTCATAGTGCAGGGCCTTGCTGCTCCATGTACGGGCTCAGTCTTAGTGGCAGTAGCATCTCTAGGAGCTTGTTAGGTATGCAGCTGCAGTCCAGGCTCCCTTATTTCAGGACCTGCGTCCTTAACCAGCTCCTTCACCAACTGATTCTTCTCAAACATTAAAGTCTGAAAAGCACTGATCTATGTCCTCTATAGCCTTGTATCATTGCTAATAATCTACCTTCCACAGGAGTTTTCTGCCAAATATTCAATAACAAATTTTAAAAGAAAATAATTCCTACTTATTATATGGATGGTGAGTGTATACACTGGGGTTGGGACATAACAGACAAAATTAGCAGAGTTCTGATAAGGGCGGGTATAAATCTCTCTGCACTGTATTCTTTTTGGGCTTTATTTTTGTAAATATAGTCAGTATATGTAGTGGAAAGAAGAAAGGCTCAGTCGTGAAGCAAACTCACATTCTAGTTCTGGTTGTAGTAGTTATTTTACACATAACCTTGGGCTTGTTAAACTTTCACCTTCAGTTTCCTCATCTGTATGAAGGCCATAATGTCTTCTAGTATTTTGAGTATTAAGACAATGACAATGGAGTGTATAGAAAACATTAAAAAAAAAGACCTGGCACATAATATGTGCTTAGCAAATTGAGTATTTGTATAATTTGTTTCCATCCTCCTTGAAATAAATTTAAAGAGCACAGGATGGATATCAAGAGGTTGTACTGTGAGTTCTTACACTTGCTATGTAGCTTGGATTCTGGTCCTTGGATTCTGTAAAATTGATGACAGTAAAAAGTTGGCAGTGTGCTGATTTTCTTTCTACCTCTAGGTGTTCAAGATTCCAGGTGAGATTTGTGGTCCAAGTATAGTTTCGGTGAGCTACAGTTTACATAGAGTTATAATGGCAGTGGCACCCCATTCTGATATCTCTGATTGGAAATTTAATATGAGATATAATTTAATTACATTGAAACATTGAATATTATGTATTATAGCTAATAGATCTGATTATTTTAGTATGTAATGCAGTATAACCAAAATATATTTATGCCCATAACTTAGATAAGAAATCTGGTCTTGTGGATATTATCTCCTAAAATGCATTTAACAGTATGTTTGAAACCATAGGAAATAGAAAAGGCATAAGTCATGTTGTTCTACCTCATTTATTGTAAGAATTTGTTCAAATTTGAGCAAATGTAGAGGCCAACCTGGTGCTATAGGGCACACCTGTAATCCCAGCAACTTGGGAGGCTGAGACAGGAGGATCGAAAGTTTGAATTCAGCCTTAGTGATTCAGTGAGGCCCTGAGCAACTCAGCAAGGCCCTCAACAACTAAATGAGACACTCTCCCAAAATAAAAAATATGAAGAACTGGGAATGTGGCTAACTGGTAAGGTGCCCTGGGTTCAATCTCCTATACAAAAAGAAAAAAGAAAAAAAAAAAAAGTAGAGGCCAGCTGCTTTGATTTTTGTCATGCTGAGTGATAATCATTGTTGTCCAAGTTCGCGAGGAAAGGAGTCATCAGCTCAGTGATATCAGGTTTGTCTGTTTCAGCCTTGTGGAAACTTTCAAAATAGCCCCGACTCTGAAGTAGACCCCTCTTGCTGCAGTTTGGATTTGCTCATGGAAAAACTGAGAGGAAAGGACCTGCAGCTCTTAGAAGTGAACAAACAGAATGAAGTATTGAAAATCAAGGTATGACCATTAGGAGAAATTTCAAATCTCACATTTTGAGCTTTGGAGCCGTCAGGTGGTTAGCATCTGTGGATTTGTGCAGGCTGAGTGACATCCACACACATCCACAGGTCCACAGGTGAGCTCACACATGTACAGAAGCACTTCTCTATTTCACAAATTAGGTCTCACCTTGGTTTACTTTGAGGATTATTATTATTATTATTATTATTATTATTATTATTATTATTTTGAGGTGCTGGGGATCAAACCCAGGTCCCTGTGCTTGTAAGGCAAACATTTTACCAACTGAGCTATCTCCCCAGCCCTTGAGGATTATTTTTATTATTGAAGAAATCTTACAGAAGTTCAGTGGGTATAAAGTTTCAGTTATGAAAGATGAGTAAGTCTTGAAGGCTTGCTTTGGATATTGAGCTTACAGTTAACCATGCTGTACTGAACGCTTCCAAATTCAGGAGGCTGGGTCTCATGCTAAGTGTTCTTTACCATAATACATTTAAAAAGCATTTGTATATTTAATAAACATTAATTATAGCATTCATAGTCAAATGTCTCACTATTGATTTAATGGGTCCATTGTTGCATGCTTTATGTTTTCTTTTGGGGGCCTTATTTTATATTCAGTCCTGCAGTGAATATCCTAGTAGATATTCTTTGCAGTCATCTTTATTTCTGTTAGCACAAAAAGACTGGGCTAGATGCAAACCTCATGAATCATCTCAGTTGTTTATTCAGGAACAAAGTTTCACACTGGGACAGGGGATGTAGGGATGAAATAGTGCTGGTGGACCCACTTTCCTGGTGAAAAATGAGCCACTGAACAAAGAAAGGGACTGGGTTTATATAAGTTATTTTGAGGGGTGGTCTAGTGAATATATGAGTTTTATTGGGCACTCAGGAATTTGAAGTTTTTTGGGCTGGGGGGGTCTGTGGGCAGCATCTAGAGAGGATTTACTTTGAAGGAAATTAATGCCTCCTAGAGGCTCTTACTTTTGGGGTGATAAAACCCCCTCCCCATCTGCAGCCAGCACCTGGGACACATTTGCGGTGGGAGACGAAGGCTGTCAGTGCATGGCCTTTTTTTCACTCCCTTTTCCCAGGACACATTAGCTTGGGGATTTTTTCATTTTCCCTATCTATTAATTTCCCTATTTAAGACTTTGAAGGATTCACAATACTTAAATTTTGTTGCCCAAATACTTCTATTTCAGGAAGCTACACCTTTTAGTATAGTTATCAGCCATCAGTGCCAACAGTGCCAACGTGCACTTCGGCGTGTATGCTGATGGGACCTGGTGGAGCTCTTTAAGGGCGCTGTCTCTCCGCGCCAGGCATCCATCCAGCACCTAGAGCTCTGTTTTGACTTGGCTGAGACAGATATACCTCCATTCCCTGACCCGCTAAGCAGACATTTTCCTTTACTGAGTAACAGCGTCCTTTCTCCCATCCATTGTCTATGAGGGTGCAAATGGTTTAGTTATGGCCTGTGTTTTTAATTGCCCATCAAAATGTTCTGCCTTTAACCCTTTTTCCTGGAAATGTCAAAACATGCAGAGGGACCTTTTTTCTAGCTGGAAGCCTCCAGAGAAGCAGGAGCAGCAGCTCTGAGAAATGTGGCCCAGAAATTATTTGAAAACTACCAAACACAGTCTGAAGACGTGAGAAAGAAGCATGAAGACAGTAAACACTTGCTCCAGGTACCAACTTTCGGCTTGACTCTGGGAGCCAACCTCACGCAGGACGGTCCAGACCCTCTTCCTGGGGGAGTTAGATGTGGAACAAGCCAGCGCCAATGATCTGGCAGTGCAGAGGCAGAATAGCCATCTTTGTGCTGATTGCCTCACCTCTGCTGAGCCCACCCCAGTGTGGCTGAGCTGCTGTGTTGCCTGCCATTCTTGCCCAGTGCCCCCTGCACAGCACAGGTACAGGAGGCAGGGCCATCCTGCCAGGTGATCCGGGCTGGCTGGTGCCTCCTCTTCCCTGCCTTTAATGAGATGGTCCAGATAGAGTCATTTCTTTTTCTCTGGACTTGGGTTTTCTTGTCTCTAGAAGGAAAAAGTTGGGCCAGATAAATGGATGGAAGATTGTTTGGGTGCTAGAATACATTCTTCTGATCAGGAAAAATAAACAAACAAAAATTATGTGTGCACACAAATATATTTAAAAATATAAAAATAAATGTGCACACATGCACACACTCATTTTTTTTCTTTGCTTTTATATCAGAAGTATGTGTGCTGAGGCAGATAAATGTCTGAAAAATGTTCTAGGATTGGAGGAGAGAACATGTGTGTGTGTGTGTGTGTGTGTGTGTGTGTGTGTGTGTGCTGAAACTCAAAATGTAAAACATAGGGTGGGGCACCTGGGTCTCTGCCAGGTCGGGTCTTAGGAAGGTCCCCTTGGGAGCACAGTAGGAAATGCACAGCTAGGTGATGCCCCTCCTGCTTCGGGCCATGGTGCTGATGGCCACAAACACATCTGTGTGCAGCGTGGTGTGAAGAACATAAGCAGAATGAAATGGCCTGCCTGGCTCATGCGTCTGGGAGGTGCACTGTGTGAGCAGTGGGATCTTTAGTGACAGGACATGCATGTCCTCGTGATGGGATATCAGCCTCACCCCTGGCAGCCTGGCAGGAATGCGCACCTGGAGTTTCCAAGAGCAGACAGATTTTTTTTTTTTTTTTAACAAATCTCAAGTTCTGCTAAATGCATTCACAGGTATCTATGTTCGTGTCAGATAGAAGTCAAGTTGAAACACTCCCAAGTGGGCAGCCACTTGACTCTTCTCTTCTGTGATCTTTCAATTCCTGTAGTGTACCTGGGAAAAAAAATCCCAAACACATGAGGGATTATTCTGCTTTTATGACACTTCCTAATTGAAAAGGAAACACTTTCAACTGAACACATAAGCTTCTATGTTTTATTCTAGATAATTTTTGTTAAGAAAAAGTCAGATATTTTGCTTTTCTTAAATTAGCATCTGTCTTTCTCGTACCATTTTAGGAGGTGCATTTTGTGGTAACAAATGTCAACATTCTAGGAATCATATTTATATATTATTCTCTACTGATGTAGTATTGCATTCATCAGTATTATTTTGAAGAAAACACTGAAATCAAAAGAATAATTCTGAACAAGTGTGAGTTATTCATTTTTGTGGCTAGTTAGAAAATTCTAGAGGGACACGTTTTTATATGTACAGTTTCATAAAAACAAAAGTCTGGTAATGTTTTTTTCTGACCAAAGGTTAAGAAGCTTGAAAAAGAACAGAAATTGAAACAACATGTCGAAAATCTAAATCAAGTCACTGACAAACTTGAAGAAAAACAAAGTCAGATTACAGAATTGGAGAACCTTCTAGAAAGAATGGAACAGGTAAGTCCCTGGATAATGAAAGGGATTTTTTCCTGACAGGGTTGGGGGAAAACAAAAGATAATAATTGAAAAAATAGGACATTAAATAAGATGACATGAAGTGAAAGTTCCCCTTGTGATACCTCATCTTAGGAAGTACTCAATAATGTTAGTTTCTTTTCTTTAACGTTTAATATGATCTGTGGTGTAGTTATCGATTTACTTTGGTAAATACCATAATGATATCATGGTCACTTTCCCTTTCTAGTGAATGCACATCTTAGAACATGGAGCCAGGTCAGGTTGTGAATGGAAATAATGGAAAATGCCACAGGATCTACCTCTTAGAGTAATAACATAGCAGCTGCTAGCTCGTGTCCTTTGTGTGTATTAGGGAGGGCAATCTTCATTCTGTCCCCTCTTGACTCCTGGGTTCATAAAAACTGATGGTTCCACTAGGAGAAAGAGTTCACAACAAGAAAATTCATTCTTTGGAAATTGGAACTTCCAAAAGAAGGATTTAGAAAAGAGTAACAGAAGAAAGATTAGGAAAAGTTTCATTCAGTGCTCCTTTAAGTTGGTGGCACACCAAATGCATACAAAATGTAAACCCATAAATTAAATTATTTAGAATTTAAATAATTTAATTATTTTAGAATTTAGAATTCAGACAACAAGGAATGTTAATTTTTAATAATAAAACAATTAGGAAATTGGCATTTCTGAAACTATATTGAGAGTAGATAAGAACACAGGTTTGGCTTCTAGAAAGTGTCTTTACAAGTCTGCCTGGGCTATGGAATTTCAGAAATGTCACTTCAAAAACATCACATTTCATGGTATTCATACTTCTTACCAAAGGTACTTTGATTAGTTTTAAATATTTCCCAAGAATGTAGGATTTGTGACACTGAATTTAGCTGCATTTATAATCTTAACGAAGGTCCTAAGAGGAAATCACAAAAATCACATTTCTATCATGCATTGGGTCACTGAGTGTTATTCTTAATCAGAATCATTGGACTAGAATGTCCTTAAGCAGTTGGTGTATGCAGTCATGCTAGTTTATAATTACACTATTTGGAAAACCTGCAATATTTGGTTGAGTATTTGATACTGTTAGAATAAGCCATCCTATAGTAAATCATTTAGAAACCAAGCACAATGAATGTTTTCATTGAGAAAAGGAAAACAGTTCTGGAAAGTACATAGGGTTGTTTAACCATACAACTTGATCAACCAGTTTGGAATGTAAGCTTAGACTTGCAATCATCCTATCTCAAATCCAGTAACACCGTCAGGTTAGTACTTGTCAGTGCCTGCAAATTAACAAAAGAATAGTGGAAGATAACTTCTACTTCCTAACAATTCCAGAAATGCCATACCAGATGTGAGTTATCGTACTAGATCTCAGAATTCTGGGATGTATTTACTCAACAATTTTATTCAGTAGATTTGAGCACCTACCATGTGCTGTGTGGAGCTGGGGTGAATGTGCTTGTGAATAAATGTACACAGTCACTATTTGTGGAGATTAGAGTGTGTGTGACTGATTGTGTGGAGCTTAAGGAATCTCCCACATCTCCTGTCTCTAATTCTCCTAAGGATATTTTGGGAGAGGCTGAAATCCCTGTTGAAGGTAGGGAGGGGAACATATTCCAAATGAAGTTTCAGTGGTTCAGATACTGGCAGGATATCTTTTGGAAGCAATGTCTTAGTCTGCTTTTAATGTCCATCCACAACTGTGCTCTGCCGGTAGGAGCTTTGTGACAGAGTAAGTAGACTGGATGCCCATGGCTAAGCAAGGCTATGTGGTAACCTTCCAGAATGCTGAAGTTCACCGGCTTCTGGGTTGGAGCCTCTGGGGACCTCTGTGAGGTTGAGCTGAGTAGGGATGGAGTGGAGGAGCAAAGTAGTGGAGGGTTTTTAATAAAACCTATTTGAAGATATTTTGTATTTGCAAATAAACAAAACTGTAAGAAGCAAAACTTGGCACCACCTTAGTTTAAGGAGATAATGAGAAGACAGGCTGAGAGGAAGTTTCTCAGGTAGGGAGTGTGTATCAGAATGAGGGGAGGAAGTCCTAAATCTTTTGTATTAATAGGAAAAAGATGCAAGTTTCAAAGGGAAGTGAAAATGAAAAAATGCTCATTCTCACAAAGGTTGATAAATATTGCCCCAGTAACGGGCCCCCCCTAGAGAAGGATTCATTTGCTACACACTTGAACAAGGTCCTGCTCCAGTAAATAGCCATTAGTGGTATGAGGTCTGGTAATGAACACATTACTTAAAACCTCCACCATCTGTCCCACTTTAATCAGGAATGCAGCGAGAATGAATTCTGCACACACAGTGATAAGCTAGCAAAGACGCCCAATAAGAGCATTTTCATATGGCACACGCTCCTTCTGCTAACAGTGCAATTCTGTTGAATCATATTTGTTTTTTAGTGTCATTGATTTAGATCCATTAGAATTTTAGAGCTCAAAGGCACTTCTGAGACCACCTAGTTTCTCATCATCATTTTATAAATGAAAATAGCAGGAACAAGGAAGTATTCCGAAATCCTCCAGCTTCTCGTTGACAGCCTTCCCATTACGTCCCTCCCTTTCCTTATGCTAGATAAAATGGCATTCTGGGTTCCTATATCAGTTAGGTGTGAACCTTGGATCATGAGTCAAATTGGTGTCCACTCCTCTCCCATTGATACTGCCACCCAGAAATGTGGCTTTGAGAACAGCGGGTGCCCTCTGTGAGGTAGTATGTCCTTTCCCAAAGCCACAGTCAGAGAAGTGCTAGCTGGTGAAGTGTGACCTTCTGTGCTGCCTGGGAGGGGGTGCAAACAGCCCCAGCCAGGTGCTAGAACCCTGGCCTGGCTAGGATGTTTTCTTCGGTTGTCTGTGGACTCTTTGAACTCTTTTACTCTGGTTGTGAAAATCCATTAATTGAGAGGAAGTCTATTGGGAAGAATATTGGTAAAACACCATCCCTCCACCCTGCAGATTTAAGATGCATGATCTTTGATGGGTTTTATTGGTCATCATAACATCATCATTAGCTTGCAAGGTGTATTTGTGATGGCTCAGAAATAATTTGAACATAACTAGAGCTACTCTGGGACGATTTCTGCAGATCAAGAATTCCACAAGAGAAATTTGAATAAATTAGCATAATTTTAAAAAAATCTCGGAACTCATAGGATATGAAGTAATTGGTACCTTCAAATTTATTATATACTGAAGTCCAACTCCATGCCAGGGGAGAAGGTAGCCCTCTCATGTACATTATCGCTAATCATCCCAACATTTCAGCTTAGGGAATATTATCCTCATTTTAGGGATGTTCATAAATTTTAAAATGTGACTCATACAAATATAGAATGAATACATGTCGAATGTTTTATTCAACTCATTAACTAATGAGGGAACCAGTAAGATGGTAAAGCTGATTTAAATAAAGTATTTTGAGAAACTGGCTACTTACATAGCATTTTGAAAGAAGGAAAGGAGTGTAGAATAGGGTGTTTAGGTTAGATTTTAAAAAGTGGTTAATATTCTTTGAGGCAATTAAACCATAACCTTTGGGATCATCTTTCTACCGTACAGGAACCCATACATTAACAAGCAACTTCAGAGAGCCAGAACTCTAACCAAATAACAAAGTCAGACACAGGAAAATTCTCTGAGAAAATTAAATAATTTGGGGGTCAGATTATTAAACATGACCTAATATGACATGAAAACCATGTGCAGTACACGTTGCTTTTATTTCCAAGTTTCAGTTAATTTTTCTTAACAGCAATAAGATCCAGGGAGTCCAAAACCTTGGGCCCAATTTCAAAAGTAGATCAGCCCATCTGCAGAGTCTTTCTGAGGCTTCTGCGGTGTGCACTGCCTGTGTAACACCCGTATAAAGACCATGGTGGGAAGTGATTTAAATAGCATTGTGGATATTTTCAAAACATCTCTTTCAGTCAGTTCCATCCATATTGCCAATACCAATTCCTGCCTTTTTTTCATTTTTTTCTGATCTCCCCCAACTTGGCAACCTAAACCAGCCAGCCCCAACTCCAAATTCCTTCTTTCAGCATGTTGCCATCAAACATACACTGAACACAGTCATCCCAGCTTGGGTTTCCATGGACTTGTCTATTTTCCTTTGGGATGAAGATAGTTTGGTTTAATAATTAAACAACAGCATGTGGAAAGATGTTCTTTCTTAGAGTCATAGGTTTTCTGGGATCCTAATTAGGAAGCAGTTTAATTGTTTGTGGCCTTGATCCATTATTAAAAATACATTTACTACTTTGCTACTTTCCGACAGATGCCATGAGAGCAGGTAGAGGTATCAAGGTAGGTGCATTTGTGTCCTTGGGTACCAACAACTCAGCCTAATGTAGGAGAGGCAGGTGCATGATGAGCATAGACTGAGCAGACTGTGCATTTTGGGATGGGAAGGAGGACAATGGGAGAGGCCAAGCTGCAGGGGCTCCATTTCAGCAGTGGGCTAGAGGCAGAAGGGGAGTGAGGAAAACTACTTTTGACTTCCTTGTGAAGCACTCAGGGGAATGCCCGATCAGGCTGTCTTGGGGTACCTCGTAACAGCTCTTATGAAATGAGCTCTTTAACTCAATCTGTCTTTCTAGTATTGCAAGAGGCATCTTTTGTGAACAGTTTGCAAGAAGAATGCCTTACTAAACACATGCGTATGCGCGCGCCCGCGCACACATACACACACCCACAAAAATAAGCAAAAATTTTATTTTATTTTCCCCTAGGAAAAGAGAACACTGCTTGAAAGAAAACTGTCTTTGGAAACCAAGCTGCTGCAACTCGAATCCAACACTGCTTATGCTAAAAGGTTTGCAAATCGACCTACTAAATCAAAGCAGGTCCTGATATCTTTCCTTTCCACTGACAGGCTCTCCTGTGGACAGAGGCTTTTCATCCCCAGTGAAGTGGGAGGGAGGTTGAATTCCTAGGAATAACAGCCCTACGCTTCTCTTCCTCACCCACTGAGGAATGGGGTACCTGGTGTGTTTGTGGGTTTACTCCTTCTGAATAGTGAGTGTCCCTGGAGCCTCCCTGTTTGCTGTTGGTACTAGGGATGGTGAAGACACCCTCATTCCCCATGCTTCTGTCTGTTCAGGGATCTCTTCTGCAGCCCACACCAAGCTGTCCAGCCCACAGGTCAGATTTTAGAGACTTTTATGGTGCTCCACAGCACAGAAGAGAATGAAGGAAATACTATGGAAATCATTCTGCTTTCTTGGTGCTGACTCACAGTCAGGCCCCTTGAGCTGCTGCAGTCCTACACACACTGGGATGGGCTGGGTGTGTGGACATCCCAGCTGCTGTCCTACTCAGTTGCCATTAGGAGGATCCTCTGGAATGCTGGCTCATAATTCACACCATCATGTTTTCTGTTCACTTGTCTTTTATTCTAAGCCCTCCAAAGCCATGGTAGTTCTGATGTAAAGAGATTACATTGGAAGCCAACTGTCTTTTGACAGCTTAGTCCACTCACCTCGAACTCTTGCTCACCAGGACATCAGGCACTATTAGGACCCTTACAAGGACAAATTCATGTTTTCGTTTATTCAGTAATATACACACCCACATCCTTCTTGTTTGACCTTTTGTCTTTCCCCCTTACTTTCTTTTCCCTTCAGATTTCTCTTTCTCTCTTCTCTTCTCTCCTTATAGGCTCTGCTTTCTGTCTGGCTCATATTCACAGATTTATTACCACATATGCTATTGCCCAGAAATGGAGTGAACCTGGCAATCAGGCACACATATTTGAAATACGGTGAGATACCAGTAAGTTACTATTTCCCACCTTCTTCCCTCTGGACACCTGTATAATCCCAGCAGCTGGACTTCTACAACAGCTGTGTAGCCCTGTGCATCCTGGTAGGACATGAAGAGGTTATGGCAGAGAGCATCCTACGATTGTGGGATTTAGAGCATCCTTCCTTACATTGTAGAATTACAAATACTCATAACTTAACTCCAAGTACATCTTTGGCTTACTTCGTTCCCCTTAAATACAGCCTTTTGTCCATGTAGCAGAACTATTGGCCCATACAGTATTTTCTATGAAGAGTCTAGGCAGTCTAAGTTTGATATTTTTCTTTAAAAGATCTTTTTAACATATAATGAAGTTTGTGTCAGTCTTTGAGTCAACAGTGTAATCCTTTAAAAAATCCAAACTGTTTTTTTTTTTTTTTTCAGTTCTATTATGTATAAGCAATTGTCATAAGGAATTCTCACAAAGTTCTTGAAGAGATTTCAGAAGTTTCTTGAGGGAAGCGGATATTTTGTGTCAGAAAGGTGTCTGGACATCCGGGCTTCTGTGGTTTTCATAGTGTGGAGCATCACATGTATTCTATCTTCCTTGTTATTTTTTTTCTGAGTTGAATGGAGAGGCATAAGCTTTGCTGTGACAGCAGAGGGAAATCAGTATGAATCAGAACAGTCGGGTTGAAGCAGTAGAGACTAGGTTAAGCTCTCTCAAGTAAAGGGGATTTCTACAAGGCTCAAACTGGATAATCATGGCCATGTAGAAGAAACTGGAAAGTTAAAAGGTATGTTTTCTATAAAATAAGGTTAGCCGTGTTCCCATTACCATTACTACTAACTGACACATGTACAGTGCTTTACAGTTTACAGAGTAACCCCATGTACCATATCTAATTTAATCCTTCCATTGACCTTTCCAGGAGCAACCTGAACTTTTAATAGTTAAGGGCTTTGTTAAGGTACTTGGCTTCTCAGGGACTGGGGGGCTGGGAGTTGGCTCCAACATTCCACATGGGTGTTCCCACCCCGCTGTGTGATGGCATGCAGAAGGCCACTTTCCAATTTGCCCAGCTGCTACCTCACAGACATATACACAGGTCCATGCTAAACCTGTGTATATTGGGGGTTTATAAAAATCAGCAGCTGTGGCTCCCCCACTTAGGTAAGAGTTGCTCAGGCATGCCCAACTCCTCAGAGAAGGAAAGATGGTTACCTTGAAGCTGAGGTTGCATGTCAAAGTGCACTGCGGTTGCTACTTATGCGTGCATGTACCTGCAGTAGTTTGGGGGCCCTCTAAGGCCATCCCTTTGGATGTAAATAACCATAGAAAGGATTTTGATGGCAATAAAAAGTCATATTCCTGAATCGTATTTAAATGGGAACAAAGCTACCCCTACATCCATACTGATTCTTCCTCTTGGTCTGAGTGATGGTAATATCCATCCTCTTCTATTCTCACTATTGTGATTCTCAGTTTTCCCTTCTCCCCTGGGGACCCACAGTTAGTAATATGACACTCAGAGAGGTCCAGAGAAACTTTAGATCCTAGACAGCAGGCCATCTTTGAGTTCCTATAGCTGCAGAAGATTCTTTCATGGCTTCAGAGCTCTTGGATACCACCAACCTCACTATCTTCTCTCTCAATCTCACTTCTATGAAGAGTTAATTTTCCAGTGCCCAGGTAATGTGTGGGGTGCCCACAAATGGTATCTCTCATTTCAGTTGCCACTTTCACTTCCTTCTTCTTTTTCCTTTTTTTGTTTCTTTTGGAATTTTTATTCTGTAACATCTGAGTGCAATACTAATCCCTGGTGCACTTTGTGAACACCTAAAAAGATTATATTTTGGAATTGTGTGACTGTGGCCAGGAATTACAAACTCATAGATTTATGTGTCCTGGATTCTAAGTATATTTAAGATTGCTTATTAAAAACCTATATAAGTTACATTATCATTACTTAAATTGGAAATAAAATAGATGGTGAGACCAAGGAGATATGAGAATAGGCATTTCATGTGGTTAATCTACAAAATATATATGGTGGAATGCTGTAGAGGTGCTCACAGTAGACCACTGGTTCATCTTTAAATATTCTAGCAGCCAACCCAAAAAGAAAATTAATGATTTGCTCTGTGGTTCACAGTGTCCACATGACTAAAACCAAATGTCTTTGGGAGACATTTCGTTCTTTGAAATATATTCATATAACCAAAAAGAATATTGACCAGGACATGCTTATAGAGCGAAATCACGAACAATGGCTTCAACTAAATCAGGATAAACATCTGAAGCCACACCCAGAGCATCCTCTAAAAAAGGATAGCATGACACCAAAAAACAATTCCATCAAAGCCATCGCAACAGCATGGAACAGAGGGCAGTGTAGCAGAGTCCAATACTGTTACTCAAAGAAAATCCTGAAGAATAGATGCAGAGACAGCCCTTCCTGAACTTGGTGCCTCCCACCATGTCTTTGGCAGACATTGAGTGGTACAGAGACTGAGGGTGGACTTCCTGTCAAGTACTTACAGTAGGACCTCAGGTGCTTAATAAAGGCAAGGGCATTTGTTTTCACATTTCTGCAAGTTAAAGACAAGATTGAATTCCTTTCTTGAGAGCTAAGGAATCCTACTGGGAAGAGAATCAGTAAAGGTAGTCTCTTCATCAGTAATTCTCAATTCCCTGCCTAAAAGGGAAGGGCCAATATTGTCTTTTTTGCAGGGTCAGGGAGAGACTTCTCTTTTTTCTCTCTTTCATTTTTTTTTCTTTTTGGTCTGCTCTCATTGACATTCCGGACCACCTGCTTTTCCAGCTTTAAGTCTGGGATTTATGAAGTAAAAAGAAATTTCGGAGAACTCACCACTGTTTTTTTTTTCCTCCCTGGATCCCAGGCTCCCAAGCCAATCTGCCACCTCCTCTCCACTAATCAGTCTTCTTATGCTTGTTTATATCTAAAGTCCTAGGATTTTAGCTGTATTAACAGAGCAGGACTGAGAAAAGTAGTTCTTCTATATCTTTCCTGAAGTTAAACTTTTTTAAATGATATTTTAATTTTAGCATGTATTCTTTTTTCCCATTCTAATGCATGGCAGAGGAAAATGTCCATCAAAAATTCTGTTGAGACATTGGGAGGCAGAGTGTGAATCCTAGATACAGACATCTAATAAAAGATCTTTGCCTCCTTTTCCTAAGCTTGGCTCTGGGTTGTGTTCTGCCTCTGCTTTGATTGCACACCTCTTTACTGAGACAGAGTGAGTAAGTGGAAAGATAAATAATAAAGCTTAAAGGATAAATGATATTCATCCTGTAGAGATTAGCTGCAATATCCATTAGTCACTAGAATATTAATAGAGATAAGCTTCGAAGCCCAGTTGTCAAGGGTGCCTCTAGAAATGCTTTTCCATCCAGAGACTAATTTCACAATTTTTTTTTTTTTTTTTGCAGTGAACTTTAAGGTAAGACTTTCAATAAATGCATAGGAAACATCCTTGGCTTGGTATTTTTGGCAACATAATGTCAAGGCCCTCCAACCCATCTTGTTTTCCTTTGATTCTGGGGTTCTGGATCGTGGGACACAGTGAGAACCATTTTGAGTATTCACCTTGAACAGTTCACAGCATTTTATATCGTATGTGTATTCAAAGCCAGCTTGCTTCTGCAAAGCATTTGGAATTCTTCCTAATTACTTCCCAGAGAAGTCCTAAGTCCAACCATTGAGTGGGACATTGCTGCTCTTTCTCCTTTTATTTTTTTCCTTTCTTTCTCCCCCCCCCCCCTCATTGGAGCAATTTTGAATTTTAGCATGAGTTGTGGGCCAGCTTTCTGGACTTCTGTACTGTTTTGATCCTCATGTCCTCAGCTCAGCTTTTCCTAGTGCCCAAGGATTTTTTTCTTCGGAGACTCCTTTCTTCCTATCCTCTAAACATTCTCAGCAACTCTGCCCTCCCTGAGTCTGGGTGTCACTCCCAGATTTCTCAGCCCCACCCCTCACCTGCTCTGGATTCCCCAACTCCTGATGATCCCTGCCCCTGAGGATTCACAGGACTGTTGTCCCTCTCACTGTCACTTTCTTTGAAATGTAGGGAACCTCTGAAGTCTGGACTCTCCTTGGAGGCCTCTGAGTTCCCAGCCCCCTCCTCAGGTCCTGAACATCACCTGCTAGGGGATCTGAAATTTGCTCAGACTCCTGTTTCCTTCTTAAGGAAGCCTCTGATCCTGGAGCTCAGGGACATCTGCCACTGCAGCAGCTCTTCCTTGAACTGGAATTTCAGAAATGCTGAGAGGGCTGTGCCTTGCCTCCCTGGTCAGACCCATATGAGCCCACAGAATTTTCATCTGAATCAAGCACCCAGCTTATTTCTTTTCAAACACTTTCTTTCACAAACCCTGGGCAGAAAACAATGGACTGCGTGCACATTTACTTGGTTCCAATTTCCCATTTCCTCTGTCCAAGATAAAGAAAGGTCCAAGTAAGGCTTTTAGCTGGGGCTTAGGTCCTTTAGAGGATCATGTTACTAAAAGCAGGTAGCAAAGGTACCATTGAACTGGTGGCCTTTCTTCAGCCTGCGTTGACAATCTGCCCTTTTGTTCCTTCCTAACTTTTCTTAATTTGATAGTTGTTTAACATGTCAGTCAGGATGGGGAAGGAGGAGTTAGCTGGCAGATTGTGTTGTGTAGGAATGATAATCAACTTTGGGAAACCTTGTCTCTAAGTAAAAAATAAAATTATAAAAAAAGGGCTGGGGATGTAACTCAGTGGTAGAAGTCTCCTGGGTTCAATTCCCAGTGCTACTGCAAACAAACAAACAAAAATAGCAAAAGAAGATTAAATTGCATAATAACCTTCAAAGACAAATGGAATTCTTCCAAATTCATAAATGCATGCAAAGCTAACTAGCATTAATTGGTTGGCTTGTGTCCCCTGCATCTCTTTTTTGTTTAAACAAATACTGATACACGCACATGCTTGTGAGGTAAGACACACATACAGAAACATGCATAGAACATGAATACTACCTATGGTTTAATGGATTATTTAAAAACAAACACATGATACTGGGCACAGTGGTGCACACCTGTAATCCCTGCGGCTCAGGAGGCTGAGGCAGGAGGATCTCGAGTTCAAAGTCAGCCTCAGCAAAAGTAAAACCCTAAGCAACTCAGTGAAACCCTTTCTCTACATAAAATATGAAACGGGCTCAGTGGTTGAGTGCCCCTAAGTTTAATCCCCACTCCTGCCAAAAAATAAGCAAACATGTGGGTGAACAAAACCAAGGTCAAAAAACAGAACATCGCGACTTCCTAAAGTGGCACTGCCTTTTCTACTGCCATGACCCTTCGAAGCACAGCTCTTTTCTCCCTACATAGTAACCACTACTCTGGCCTGGCCCGGCCCACTTCCCTGCTTTCCTTTATGCATCCCTTAGCATAACAGCTGACCTTGCAGAGGTCTGGTGACTGGCACCCTGTGCCGCCTTTTGCTCCCTGTGGTTTTTGAGAGTCAGTCATGTTGTCATCTGTCATTCATAGTGCATGTGTGAAAATGTCACAATCACTTATCCACTCTCCTGCTGGTGAATATTGCAGGTTTATTTCCAGGTTTCACCATAAATAAAACTTCCATATACGTTATTTATCTGTCTCCTAATGCACATTTTGGACATATGCTTAGGAATGGAACTACAGGCCATTGGCTGACATCAGAAGAAAATGTGTTTTCTAAAATGCTTATATCAGTTTAATTTCCAATAGCAGAGTATGAAGTTCCTGTTGCTCAAATCTTTGCCAAGACTCAGTGTTTTCAGTTTTACTCAATTTTAGTTATTTTGGTTGTGGGTAGGTGTGTGCGTGGCTACCATTTGTGCTGTACTGCATAATAATGATAATGTGCTGCATGTTCATATATATAATCTCTTTTTTGTGTGTGAAGTTCCTCTTCAAGTCACTTTCTAATTTTCCAACTAGGCCATCTGTCCTACTGATTTGTAGGTGTCCCTTATTTATTCTGGTTACAATGTTTTAATAATTTGTGTTGTCAACATTTTGATGCCATCTTTTTCACTCATTTAATTACTGTAAGTTTTTAGCTTTTGTCTAGTCAAACGTATCAATCTTCCCTTTTATGGTTATAATTGTTGGAGTCCAATTTTAAAAAGTTTCTCTTTCAAATTAACGAAGATACTCTTTGATATTCTGAAATCTTTTGACAAATGTTTTGGTTTCCTCCAATTTAAGTGGAATTTTGTGTTATGAGGTAGGATTGGGATCAATTTTATTTCCTTTTTTAAAAAAATACAACAATCTGTGTCTCTGCAGCATTTGTTGAAAAGACAATTCATTCTTCAACATTCGACAGAACTACCTACATTATAAATCAAGTGTATTGACCTGTGATACATACATACCTATAAAATCAAAGTGGCATGGATAGACCATGCTTCATTTTTTCAGTCTTTTATTGATGAGCATTTAGATCATTCCCTTTTGTTTTATGCTATGAACAGCAGTGAAGCTCATTTTATATTTTGTGACATTTATTTTGTATAATTATACAGTACTTTGATAGGATAAATTATTTAATTCCACATAATAAATATATAGTAATAGTCATCATTATGGTATTTGTACTTATGCAAGGATTAGTATAATTTTATGGAAAGCAATGTTTTCTGCAGTAAACTAAACTTTTCTTAAGTTCTCTCATGCAAAACCAAAAGAGGAAGAAAGACAAAAAGAATTTCCTAAATCTTGCAAGTTGTCTGATAGTAAATCACTTGACTTTGAGAGACTAATATGTACTAAAAGTTACTGAGCCTCTCTTAGTGGTCTAATGCTGAACCACTCAAAGCATAATCCATAGACCAGAAACCTCATGGAACAACCAGTTGTATATGCAGAAACTCAAGTCCTACTTCATTCTACTATGTTGGAATCTAGATTTAACAAGATCCCTGATGCATGTTAACTTTGAGAAACGATGTTTTAATACATGATATGAAATAAATGGAATCTAATAACCTTTTTATTCTCCTTTCCAGCATGTTTTATGTTATATAAATTTCCATGATCTTTGTGTATAGAGGCAATTGCATTGGATGAGGGCTACTAATTGCAAGACCTAAACAGGCTGAAATAATACTGATACATTACTTTGTGAAATGGTCATTACTTTCAAAAAGCACATTCACTTTATTTCTTCTGGTTTATGGATTAATCTCATAAGTAGCAAAGATAGAGATTATTGCCAGTCTTACACTGAGGCTTAGAAAGTGTGAGTTGTTTCTCAGTTTCCCAGTACCCTCAATCTGGGTGGTCTCGCCACAATGCCTGTGGCTTCATAACTAGTATTGGAAGAAGAGAAAGAGCCAAAAGCTATTTAAGCAATTCCAGTAACCCAAGTATGAGCGATCTAAGTTCAAACTTGACTCATCCTTTTGCACCATGGTTTATGTGGACTCAAAAATGTGAGCTGAAATTTAATTTACTTCCTCTGCTCTTCCCTACCTACAGAAAGTAGAATTATCACAAGTAGAAAACCAAGGAGAAAGGGAGGGAAAGACAGACAACTCACAACATATACCAAACCTATATCTTTGGAAATTGGTTTCTGATATCTGTGTGATAAAGTGTCCATTCCTGCTCCCATGTTCTGCCCCTCTGATGTAATTAGCTGTGAATTTTGTTGGGTGCCAGGTCTGTGGGTGCTCATATACAAGACAGTTTAGAAATGTAAGTGCTTCATGTGGGGTAATCCGACTTCACCCAGCTACCTCTTGGAGGAACTTGTGACATGAATTGGCATTCTTGTTCAAGTTCCTAACTGGGCACATCACAGGCTGCTTCCTGTGTGGTCTAGGGGACCCTGGACCTTGCATAGGCAGTGCTCCATAGCATGGGATGTGTAAGGAGGGCCTGGCCCCACGGGCAGGAGAAAGAGGTACCAAGCCTTTTAGCAAAGCTTTTTCTCTTTTTTCCTTTGCATTCCCAGTTGCCAGGATCTTCAAACAGAGATTTCCATCCTCCAGGAGCAGATCTCTCATTTGCAGTTTGTGATTCACTCCCAGCATCAGAACCTGCGCAGCGTCATCCTGGAGGTCAGACTAATCGAGTGCATTTCTCTGGTAGATGGTATGTTTACAGCCTGAAGACCAAATACGAGTGTCTTGCCTGGACTTTCGAAGCAATGGGGTTTTCTCCCCACTGACATATGGCTCAGTTTTGAGTGCTTTCTAGTGTCTGTAACACCAGTACCTGCCATGTTCTCAGTGAAGATCATTTGAGAAAATGTGTTTAACTGCTTTTGAGGTGTTTCAGTAATATTTGTGTAAGTGGTCTGAGTCAGATACCATGCATTGTTATCCAGATTTTGTAGATCATCATACTTTTTAAAGAAGTTTTCTTTTTAAATAATCTTATAATTAGTAAATTCATTTAGAATGTGTTTTAGGGTAGGAACTAACCTGTTCTCTGGGAACATCCTTGCAGCTGAAAAAGGAGAGGTAATGGTGGTAGCAACCAGCAAGACTGTTTGAGTATTTTAGATAGACTTCAAGATATGTATATAAAACTGGACTTCCATTCAGTGTTTTTGTGCCTAATATTTGCAGAAGGGATCCTCCCAAATAATTCCAGTGCCTTCCCGACATAAGTTAGCACTTGTATTTGTTTGGCTATGACCTCACCAAAAGGTCAGAAAGTTGAGTAGAAGAATTTGAGAGCCAGGAGGGACCTTGGGGGCATTCCACATGCACATTTTACAGATGAGAAAACTGAGGCTCATAGTGGTTTGATGGTTGAGCTAATGGTGATGGAGTTGGCTTTAGAACCCACTTGTGCCCTCTCTTCTGGCACTGTTCTGCACCTCATCACCCCGTCTCCCAATTCTTCATGACCTCTTGGCAAAGCAGGCTCAGATCTTCCTGCTGCTGCTCCACACGCTGTCCCTCAGGGAGCCTCTGCGCGCCAGGTGGGCCTAGCATTATGTCTGTCAGCAGGTGCGTCTATAGGAGGAGGCCTTGAGGTTGCTGAGACACCTGGGGAGACCAGTGCTGCTTTCCACAGGATGGACACCTGCTGAATTTGGTGTGAATAGGTTATGCAGAAGTTAAAATGTATAACAGCACCCTCTGAGGGTTTTCCTCCCCAGGTGCCAATTTGGCCTGCGATTTTCTGTAGCCTGCTGAGTCTTCTAATACTGGGGGATTTCATGCTTTTATCTGATGAGCACCATTTGACCTCAGAAAGCCATATGATTTCTGACTTAACTATTCCCTGTGGGTTGACAAGACTTTTCCTATTGTGTCTCCTAATTCTTAGATGGAAGGATTAAAAAATAATTTAAAAGAACAAGATAAAAGAATAGAAAATCTCAAAGAAAAAGTCAACATCCTTGAAGCTCAGGTAAGAAGGGAATCTGTGGTACATTACAGCCTGAGGGGGTGTGTGTCTGTGTTTCAGTGAGCCTGTGTGAGTGTGTGCGTAAGCGCTTGTGCATGACTGCATGCCTGTGAGACACTATATCTGAGTGTGTGTGTGGTTGCTTGTGACTGTGTGTGAGTGACCACATGTCAGTATGTGTGCTTGTGTGAACATACAGTTGTCTTCTTGTGACTATATACATGTGAATCTTCTATGCATAAGAAATTAGAGTTTTAAAATAGTGAATCAAACATCATAGCCCTATGTAAACGTATGATTACACAAATGGTATGCCTTGACTCCATGTACAAATAGAGAAACAACATGTATCCCATTTGTATACAATAATAATAATAAAAAAAAGAAATTAGAGTTTTGGGAGGAGTACTTATAATAATCATTAAATCATTATTAAATTAATGAATATTTAATTGAATTATTAAATCAATAATTCAATTACACATTAAGTATATATTAAGTGATTGTTAAGCATCCACATTTTCCATTATACTTGCTGTACTGGTGAGACAGATGATGACCTTTTGATATGGACTTGAATTTGAAGTTTGTTCAAGGCCACTCTTATGTAAATTCCACTCTAGCCAGATGGCCAGGCTTCCTGTTGCCTGCCTTTGTTCCCACACACGTTTCTTTCCCAGCCTGAGATGTCCTCTTTTTTCCTCTCTCTTCATCCATATTCATCTTGGCTTCTCAATTTGCCTCACCTGCTTCCAGAAACCTGCTGCAGTTCTTCACCTTATCTGTTTTAAAGCGGGGCACCATGCTCTCTAAGCTACCGTAATAAGATGCTTTCCTTCCCCAGCGCTCACTTGTCTTTCCTCGTCATCCCCTTTCTAGCAGTGGCAATCCTGGGCCCGTGGTGGCCCTGCTTCACAGGAAGTGCAGCCAAGCCCCCACCCAGATTGGAGCACCACAGAGGACCCATATGGGCCTCTGCCTCCACTGTGTCACCCCTTCGTCTGCATCCAGGGCTCATCTCCTACTGCCTGAACCCATTTACGTTTCCTACTTCATCCTTCAGTATACTGATTTCCCAGTGGGTGTCCACCTGCCAGTGTTGTCCTGCCCTGTGGAAGACAGAGATGCTCTGGTTCACACTGGAAACCTGCAGCATCTTTTGGAACTTTCCTCCTCCCCAGGATAGACCAGGGAGGAGCACCACGATTGTATCTTATTTCTGTGGGATTCCATGTGCTATACACCTGTGTGTACATAAAGTTGTAGATTATACATGGTGCACTATGTCTATGGTATTGACACTTGTTAAACTTTGACTCATTCCATTCATTTGTTCACATCACTTAGGGTGTAATTAGCTCTACAAGTATTGAGTGACTGTTATCACTGAGGCACTGAATTCAGAAAAACAGTGTTGAAATAGAGAACCATGAGCCCTGCACTCTGGGGTTTATGACCAGTGAATGAAATTGAAACGCCCACGTATTCTAGACTAAATTCTTACGTTGGAAACTGTTCAATGGCCTATCAGTCTGTTTTGGCTCCAATAAACTACTGCTTTAATTATTGTGCATCTGTGACAAATTTTAATTGGAGAGATTATTTTAGAGCTGGCATCTCTCTCTGATCTTTCACTTCATTATGGTCCTGGGCTCTGGTCATACCTAATTAAGCGCCAGGTCTCATCACAGAGTCAATGAATCAATGGTGCTACTACTTCTAATTCAATTTTGTGTTCTTGAATTGTGTCTGTCCATATCATCCCCCAAGCAGATTTTATTGTCATAAGTAAAATGGTAATTTATCCTATACACTGTACATTGATCCAGTTGGCCTTTTGGTTCAATAGTGAGACCAGGAAAAGATATATTGGCAAGTGATAAAACTGAGATTCAGAGAAGTTAAAAAAAAAAAAAAAAACAAGCTTGTTCAAAATCATTAGGCTAGCAGGTGGCAGAATCTGCATTTGATTCTACTTGACTTTAAAGCATATGACTCCTTGTTACACAATATCTACTTATCAAATGAGTGTGTGTGTGAATATATGCGTATCATGTGAAATATAATGTACATGATTATTTAATATATATTTAGAAATGAGTAGACATAACCATTATTTTTATTTTAGCCATTGTCAGTGTTACTATTTTAAATATTTTCTATTTTATTCTTAGTTTTCAAGACAAGAAAAGAATTTTTCTATATTAGCAGTTTTATGTTTTTAACTCCCTCTAAGTAGGAGATAAAATTGACTCATATAAACTTTCTTAGAAAAATTTCCTAAGACTTAGAAAAGTCTTTTAAATCTCTTTTAAATATCATCAGAAAATTTTTGCTTAACTCTACCTAAATTATTTGCTTTCTTTCTGCTTTTCCATCTTTCATCATCTTGATTTACAAGCTGATATTCATCTTACATTTCATGCATTTCTAACTTCTTTACTAATGATCTGCTCATATGGAAGATTAAGTGTGTGAAAATTATGTTCTTGAGGAAAACTGTGTTAATAAGCTTTCCTCAGATAAAGTCATAACAATGACAGACAAATTCTGACCGGTGATTTGTAGTTTTGTAAGCAAATGATTTAATAAAACTCATGCACATATCCATCTTACTTAAAGCAAAAAAGTAGAAACAGCTATGAATCAAGGATAAATGCCTTAATTTTGTAGACGAAGCAAATCAACATGGAAGTTGAAATAAATTAAAGACAGACTTCATAACTCATGGTTTTGCATTGTTTGGAACTTGAGAAAGTGGGAGTTTATTTTGGAAAAAATCCAACTAACTTCTACATAATTGTCTAGCCACAGAATATTTTCTGTTTCCGGCTGTCATCACACTATCGTGTTTCCAATTGCTTCATAACTTGAATAGAGGGGAGTTTCCCTCGGTCACACACTGGTCCTATGAGATGCCTGCCCTTCCTTGTGTGGAGTGAATTTTAGATTTATCTCCACTACATGAGGAACATCCTTATTATCAACTTATCAAATCTGAAGTATATTCCCTGTATCAGTCTTAAATGCTTAACTCTTGAAATGATTCATGTAGCCAATGATGCTGTCTCCATCTTTTAGTTATTACTCAATATATCCACATACATTTGGGGTCTGGAAAGAGGAAAATTCACAACTTACACCAATTCCTTCCTTCACTGGTTCTTTATTTTAGCTGCATTTTAGAATCACCTGTGGAATTTGGAAAACTCCTGAGTCCTGACAGCAACTAAATGAAATAGAATCTTGGGGTGCAACTTGGGCATCCAATGATTTTAAAGCCTTCCTGGCAATTCCAGTATAACCAAGACTGAAATTCACTCTCTCAGTCCAGTCACTCTTAAACTTGAGCTGACCCCAGAAGCACCTGGTGAGCTTATGAACACATATCAGCAGGTGCCTGGTTTTCTGATTCAGGAGGTTGCTTGGGGTCTGAGGATCTGTGCTCACAGGTTCCCAGGTGACTTTGATATTGATCCCAGGATCACTCTAGGATCTGTGGCCAAAGGTCATTTCTTTCCCACCTCACCCTTTTCTTTTTGTCATTAATGTCCAAGTTAAGTCTCTGTGTATGAAAATGTTCCAAATTATTCTAGTCACAATGATTTCTGTTTACTTCTTTCCAGCAGTTATTAAATACCTACTGTTTTGTGCTTCTTTGAATGACTTTCATTTTACTTATTTTTTAATATTCATGTGCTTGCCACACGTGAATGTGTGGTGACATAGTCCTGTAATCCCAGTAGCTAGGGAGATTGAGGCAGGAGGATCCCAAGTTCAAAGCCAGTCTTGGCAGCTTAGCTAGACCCCGTCTCAAAATTAAAAAAAAATATTAAAGACCAGGGATGTGGCTCAGTGGTTAAGCACTCTTGGGTTCAATCCCTGGTACCAAAAAAAAAAAAAAAAAAAAAAAATGTACATCTTGTGTACTGAAAGAGAAGATGCCATGTTTTCTTGTGCTTCTTCATGTTCCCTCTGGTCTTGACTCAATGTCAAGCAAATGGCAGGTACTGTGTGGTGTGTATAAAGCTGGATGGTTGAATTCGAGTGATTGTTGATTTATTTCCTATCAGTTCTCTTTCTTCTACTCTGTGTTCATCATACCTGGAGTCCTTTCAGAAACTGTTGAATCTCTGTATCTCCTAGTCAGTTATCTCACTTGTAATATAAGGAGGCCAGGCTAATTCCTGTGTTCATAAAGAAAAATGGCATCCTGCAGAGAAAAGAACTTGGGCTTTGAAGTCAAATAACTGCTTGAGCCTGTGCATCTGGATACCAATGCTGCACACATTACCTGTGGTCTCTCAGAGGCAGATGCCTAGTCAATTGGAGTTTTTCCAGTTCTATTTCTTTAATAGGAATTAAGCATTTAACATAAATATTATGCATATTAACATAAAATTTGTTATGCATAACTATACTATTATAATGCATAAGATGCATTTTATGCAGTCAAGTCATATCAAAGGAAAAATGACATAAAACACTTGGCCAAAGTCTTAACATTTGCTAGGCAATCATCCTTATTAACTCTTCTGCTTCTATCAAAATTCTGATTCTTATTTCTCAAAACTGTGCATTTTGGTGTTGACTTACTCCAAACCAACAGGTAGAGTCATAGAAAATGCTTCGGATACTTCCAGTATGTCTCTCTGAGTCCTTCATTTCCTAACGGAATGGAGCTGTTGTGGTGCTGGCCACAGCCTCTCTGGTCATCTTTCCGCCTGACTACTTGTTCTGACACTTCTATGTGGTCTGTCCTTCAGAGGCATTTAAGCTGGGCTTACAGACCTCCGGCCTGCCAGTGCAGCTGACTGGCAGCTCAGTCCTGGCCATGCTCTTTCCTTCTTTTGAACCTCACTCTCCAGATCTGTTCAGTGAAATTGCTCAGCTTTGTCATGTTGTCCAGAAATCACTGGCCCTGAACTGGCAAGACGCATCTTGACCCTGAACTTTGCCATGAACAGGACTTGGGCCCTTAAAGACTTTTATTTTTCATTTTTATTGATTTTATTTTGTTTCTGAAGTACTGTGGACTGAAGCCAGGGGCATTCACTGATAGATATCCCCTGCCTTATTTATTTATTTATTTATTTATTTATGTATTTATTTATTTATTTTTGAGACAGGGTTTTCCCAAGTTGCTGAGGCTAGCCTCAAAATTGGGATCTTCCTGCCTCCCCCTCCAGAGTCTCTGGGATTATCGGCATGTTACTGTACCTGGCTCAGAGAACCAAAAGTTTTAGACAGACCTTATTTTTTTGTTATTAAAAAAATGGCAGTTAGACTAGAAAACTATAACTAACTTAAAACCTATAAGCCTTAAAATCCATAGTAAATACTGAACTATCTTGTTTCAAATCTATGAAGAAGGGGCTATTAATATATCTATTATGCAGATGAGGAAATTAGGCAGAAAGAGGTTAAGTAACCTAAATCAGGTTTCATAGCTAGTAAGTGGCTGTGCTAGGCTTTGTAACTGAGAACTGGCATTCTTGCCTGTTATTATTAAACATTCCATTATCTCCTAGAATTATGAGAATGCTTCCATATTTGAAATATATCATCATACTGTATTTGTTTCTTCCAAAAGACATATACAAAACAGACTGGACATATGTCACTTACCACTAGTATAGAGATGAGCATTCTCAGCCTCAAGGAGCAACTGAGACTGAAGATGCCTTGAATGGCATAGTAAGGAAGAGATGGCGCCTGTTCTCATGGGGTTTATAATCAAGAGATTTTGTACAGTTTTGTAATCAATGTTGTGGGTATCTTCAATAAGGTTCTTTAAGAAAGTTATTTTATTTGTCTATATAAAAGAAACTGTATAAAATCAAAACATAAATATTCAGCTGTTGCAAATCTGAGGCTGAGTCAGAATACCGTGTGTTGATCCCATAAAAGTATACTATGCGCCAGGCACGGGTGGTACACACCTGCAATCCCAGAGGCTTGGGAGGCTGAGACAGGAGAATCTCAAGTTCAAAGCCAACCTCAGCAAAAGGCGAGGCGCTAAGCAACTCAGTGAGACCCTGTCTCTAAATAAAATACAAAACAGGGCTGGGGATGTGGCTCAGTGGTTGAGTACCCCTGAGTTCAAACCCTGGTACCCACTGCCACAAGAAAAAGAATATTATGCACTTTTCAGGGCATATTTGTATCTTTGGATACAAATAACTTTCAACTGGCTTTTCCCTGTGTTCTAATAGAATGACCACAACAAACTCACTGCCAAGGCATGAAGCAGGTGTGTGTGGCCGGGTGAGCAGAAGCATTAGGATATAGCTAATAGGTGGGTTAACTACCTGATCTCGGCATTTTTTTTTTTTTTTCAATTTTAGAATAAAGAACTAAAAACCAAGGTGGCGCTTTGGTCTGAAATTCCTCGGACAAAAGCATCTAAGGCTGTCTCTACCAGGTAAGTAAGGTCTTTCTTCCCCCAGCCCCATCTTCACAACCTCTGTTGAACATGGTTGACATTTAACCCCCCTGAGAAGACTCCAATCTGATAATACCTATGTAATCATTCATTTACTTTCTGTTTCTTGGGTCCTATTCAGAACTGTGTTAATCTTGCTCACCATTAAGTCTTTGAATCCTACCATATAATTTTCTATTTTTAAAATATTTTTTAGATGTTGATAGACCTTTATTTTATTCATTTATTTATATGTGGTGCTGATAATCTAACCCAGTGCCTCATACATGCTAGGCAAGTGCTCTACCACTGAGCTACAACCCCAACCCCTAATTATTTTATGAATAAATGAGTGAATACATTTAGGTACCCTTTCTGCTCTTTCTTCCTTAAAACAAGCCTAATCTCAACTTTAATAATTTCTTCAAGCATTACAGATTATCTCCTACAATGTCCTTCCTTCTGTTGTTCATAAGAAATATGCGATTGATGGACATTTTAATTATGAATTGTTAGTATTTATTGAAATTTCCATACCATCTCTCAAATTAATAGTTTGCACATAAAATCACCAGGGCAAACCTAACTCATTTTTTTTCTTCATTGCTAAGAACAAGTATTGTCAACAACTACCTAATAATGAATAATCTCCAGCAATGATAATTACCCAAGAAAACCAAGGAAATGATGGTTGAAACCATCTAAGTCATGTCTAAATGTTTAGTTTTTGTTGTTGTTGCCTGAATTTGAATGTGAATCTGTCTCAAATCTCATTTGCATAAACTCTAAGAGATGCTCACTTAAAAGAAAACATAGCCTATAATTACATGAATCATTTTTTAAAAAGTGATTAAAAACTTCCCGTTCCAGCAGCTTTTGAATTTCCCAGTCTGGTCCCTCTAGGGCAGAATCTCATTTCTGAAACTCTCTTCGGCATAGTGCCCGAGGTAGAAAATCATATTCGGCCATGATTAGCATCAGTCTAGGAATTCAGACAGATTCATTTCTCTCTTTAAAACTCCCTGCAATAATGTCTCACTTTGCTAATGATGGATATAATTAGAGACTAGAGATGAAACCATTATGAATCAAGTCCTCTAAAATCTTTGGGCCTCCAGGTGCCAAGTTCTCATCTTTTTGGCCACTAGCAAGGCAACTTCTGAAAAAGAAGAAATTAAACCCTAGAGGTATCTAAGGAAGAGGGGAGATGCCCACATTTCAGAAGCAGGGAGAGTAGTAGTCACTTCAGTGCAGGGGAAGAGGTGATGGCTTTGGAACAGGAAACTTTCCAAGAGAAGGGAGGCTGATCAGTGTGTTGGTCTCTTCCATGCAGATAGCATTTCCCAGGGGTGGTTACGCACCATGGCTTTGACCCTGGAGGGAATGAAACCAGAGTGGAGTAGAGGAGAAACAACTGGTTGCATCACATTGCAGCCACTGCAGTATCGAATGCCATGAATCTGGTTGCTACAGAGGGGGTGTGTTGGAGAGAATGGTTTTATTGGTCAGTTTTTTAGCTTCAGTTAATTAATAGTTAAAGGTCTACTACTTTAAAGATTTTTCTTTGGGGAAAGTCAAGAGGGGAAATTTCCTAATAGAATTGGTGAAACTGGACTGAATATCCCTTGTGTTATGTGATTTTTGATAGAAATTCCAGTGTTAAGACAGCTCTCCCATTTGCAAAATGAACTCTAACCACTGACTGCTTTAAGAATGCAATTGGTACCAGGTATCCCAGCGACAAGGGAGGCTGAGGCAGGAGGACTGCAAGTTTGAGATCAACCTGGGCAACTTAGTGAGGCTGGAAGGGCTTAGTGAGACCCTGTCCCAAAATAAAACATTAAAAAAGGACTGAGGATGTGGCTCAGTGGCTAAGTGACCCTGTGTTCAATTCCCAATGCCAAAAAAAAAAAAAAAAAAAAAAAAAAAAAAAAAAAGGAAGGCAATACTGTTTGATAAGCCTGGACTCACCAATATACAATGGAATTATAACTCTAGGGATAAAGTAAATTACAAAAGTAGCCATTAAGTAAAAAAACAAAACAAAAAAAATCATACACCTAAAATCTAGTCTTCACAAATCTATTAAATTACCCCCAAGAGGGAGTTCTATGTAAGTTCTATGCCATATCTCAGGAAGTACAAGCAACGTTTTTATTCTCAAACATTAAAATATACAGATGCTTCTTGAGTTGAACACCAGAAGAAGTGGTTTGCTTGAGATTAGGAGCCATGTTGTTAAATAACAAGTCACATGTATTTACATAGGCGTATGCATACATGGTTGTGTGTGTATACAGGTATACATACATGCGTATTTTAAACACTGGAATCACATAGTGAGAAGAGAAGGTCAAGCTATGAGAAGCTCTCAGGACTAAAATGTGCTGAGGGAAAGCTTGGTTTGCATTTTCTAACTTCAAGCTCACTCTGGTGCCTGTCTCCCCTAAGTGGAAAGGCAGACACAGGCTCTGACCTCTCTGGCTTCCCCGCACTCTTCCTTACTCTTGTCCTGTCAAACCTAGCTGAATTTGCATATGTTAAGTGCTTTCACACTGTGATTCTACTAGTCTCCGTGGAGCTGACTGGAACAGGTCCATGAGGGCCACCTCTCAGACCAATGCAGCTGGTGGAACTTGGCAGTGTGGTGGGAGTGGAGGTGTCATGGTGCTGGTACAGCTGTCGTATCACTAGAGTTTCATATGCTCTACTTTTATAATCATGTGGTCTTTTCTCCAGCGAAATGAAGACTGAAGGTACTTCCCCTTATGTGATGTTGATTAGACTACGGAAATGAACTGTCTGGATGAAGATCCAATTGAGGAGGACAATGTGGAGCTTATTTTTTTCCTCAACACAGTGTCTAAACTTTCCTGTTAAAATAGCACAATGAAAGTATTTAAATGGGATTTATTATATATCAGTCACTTTGCTGGAAGATGATACTCCAGAAAATCATGCAAATATGTACTTGAGGGAGGAACCCTTTCTTCAAAACTTGGTAAATAGATGAAGAGACCAGGTGCTTTCCCGGATGGAAGATGAATTCTGTTTTAAACCTGAAAAAAAGAGAGAGAGAGAGAGAGAGAAATCTGAATCTTGTTTCCAGATTTTTGCTAAAGGAACTCTTGAAAACATTTTTGACCTTTGGATAGTGGTTTTTGTGTGTATAAGCAGAGTGTATAGATGTATGAATAAATGAAGTATTTTAAAGTTGATTTAGCTAATAAGAAATATCTTACTATGATATACGTTTATCTTCTTATCTATTGTTAAAGAGTTGTTTCCTACTGAATTATGCATAAAGGAAGGAGTAGATTCTTCTGAGCTAATTTCATAACCCATCCTGCCCTCAAAAGTTGAGAATCATGGCTGCGCCCATATAAGCATACTGATGCTCAGGAAAGGGCAATACACTTCAATGAAACGATTAAGGAGAGACTCAGTCACCCCAAAGGAGAATTCTCTTTAGGACCTTAGTCATCCACTGTGTATAACTCTCAACGTTTTTTCAGGAAAATGCTTCCAACCTTTCAATACAGAATGCAAAATATCAGTATTATTTATTAAATATTTAAAGTGAAATGAGGTATTCATAAATTCATCCAAGTAATGTAATTCTCAAATGTTGCATTACTGTCTGCATGAGTTTCATGCTTCATGGTGTTCTTGCAAACATTTTCACTTCTTGCTAGTTTTTAAGGTAATTGTCTAATAAATATACATCGTAGTTCTCCTATGCACAATTCTAAATACTTTACCTGTATTGATCTTCCCCCAGACCCTCAGAAGCACGTCAGGTCATTATCCCTAGTTACAGAAGAGATATTGAAAGTGGTTATGTAATTTCCTGACTGCTAACTGTGGATAAGGATTTGAACCTTCTGGCTTGGCTGTTGATATTCATTCTGCCTTCTCACTCGGTGGTCCGAGACAGTTCCCAGTGATAGAAAGAACCCTCTTCTTGCTATATAACAAACATGCAACTTTCTTGAGGGCTGTCGGCATTATCCTGTGGATGATGGTCAGAAACAACATTTACTGAGACAATCAGCATTTCCTGTAGTGAGTTGGCCTTTCACCTGTTAGACTAACATCAAAAGAATTTAGATAGACAAACTTTTCTGGTAAGAATCTGCTTATTTACGCTTATTACTCATGATTTTATGCAGTGTTTTGAGGGTACACAGAGAATCCACCTTTCCCTGGAGTTCACTTAGATGAACTTTTTTACCTCAAGCATTATGTTAGATTTTAATAACTTTTAGATTTTAGCATGAACTCATTTAAGTGACCTAACAAGCTTCATAATTTCTATTAGAACAATGCATTCTAAAGTCAAAAATGGAAAATCCCTCATGTGCTTTATTTTGACTTCACCATACGCATTTTTGAACATTGAAATACAGTTGGATGCAGTACAGATGCGACCTGCTCAGGAGGTGTCCAGGTTCACTTTGGAATGGGCTTTGCATTTCCTGAGAATAACAATAAGCAATTTCAGAAACCTCAAATGATCCCAACACGTCAAAAACAAAGTTATCTTTATCGTAGCATCAGCTTTATCATTCATTTGTTATATAAAGGTTATTTCTCATACCCTTGTGGATTTAGATTTTATTATTCAAAATGTTTTTTACATAACATTTAAAAACAGTTTGAAATGTTTCTTAAATAGACATTTCTGAACAATGAATATTACAATGGGAAATGAAATTTATTAGTTTTAAAGAGTACTACACAGAAAATACAGCAAAAGAAATACAAGTTCAGTTGTATTTTAAATAACTGTACTTCTAAATACATTAAGTAATAAAACAAAAGAGAATCTGAGATGGGCTTAAAGTTCATGCTTCATAAAGTTGGGAACTTAGTTTTACTTTGATTGCATATGTTGTTGCAAATCATTGCTAAGAAATGTGTAGATTTAAAAAATTTTTATAAAATATGTTGATTAAATAATTGGCATAGCGTATCCTTTGAACAATTGCTTATGTGCCTTATGATAAAACAAACCAATTAGATATAATGTAAATTTTGTTATTTTACATTAAAATTTTTATGCATTAATATCTTTATTTCATCATAACAAAATAATCCACAAGAAATGGATTGTTTTTGTCAGTAATTGGATATTTAAATAGATTTCCTGAAATTTATCTGCTCACTTCCCTGGATCCAAATTAACAGCAAAAAGAAATAATTGTTTGTATTATAAATTTTAAAACATAGTAATAAGAAGCATACACATACGCATTCTCAAATTCTTTCACTTTGAAACTCCCTGCCTTTCCTCTGACCTGCAAATAAATACAGATCCCTTATCAATGTCACTGGAGGTTACCTGCAGCCACCCAGAACTGGTAAGTCCTTATAATTCTTTTCATTCCATGCTCCGTCCTTTTCTTCCTTCTCTCTCTCGTTTTTTTTTTTTTTTTTTGATGAAAAATATTAAGAAAGCAATACAGCTCTAAATAGTAATCTTTAATTGCTTTATTGTTAAAGTGTATACATATGGAGTTCAAGACATGTTCCCTCAAAGTGAGGCCCCTTGACATCTGAGAAAGCAGCCAAGGCAGTAAGGTGCTTGAGTTTTCATAGCACCTTTATTTGTAAGTGCTAAAAACAAAACAAAACGAATGTCCACTGAGAGGTAAATCAATCAACAAAATGTGGTACAACTCAGTTTTGGAATATAGCTCATAGTTATAAAAGGGCCAGGTCACAAACAAATATACCCAACAGAGAAACTTCTAATCATTATGCTAACTGGAAGAAGTCGGAGGGTAAAAGACATACTGTCTATTCCATGTGACAGGGAATGTAAATCAAAATCTCCCATAAAGTCTTAAAACCAGAAATCCTACAATGACATGAAGGTCAGGATGCTCTATTTTTTCCTCAATATGGAGCATGCTATGACTTTTTAAAATCCTATGCAATCATTAGGGAAAGCAAAACCCTAATGATTTATCTTGAATTATTTAATATGAACCCAGCGGAAAATGAACACACCTGTGTGAAACAGCATTATGGCTCCCGGGGAGCACAGTGGAGGGAAAGGTGCCAGGCGTGGTTTGCTTGCATTGGCAGAGTTGTTTATCTTTAAATTAAAAACTCATCATCATCTTGGCAAAGCCAGGCTAAGAAGCATATGGATCTGGGAACGAGGTAGTCTTTGCAAATGAACATTTCAAAGAAGGCTGTGTGTCTGTGGTCTAGAATTCCTTGAACTGGATTTCACCTGTCTGTGGCCAAGGGAGATATAAACCATCTGCCCAGCATTTTGCTATGGAGGAGAAATGTGTTATAATACGTGAAAGGGCTTGTGTATCACTGAATTCACTTTGACATGTTAATAGTTAATTTTAGTGAACATATCATTCAAAATTATTAGAAAATTTCTCTAGCAAAGCCCAGTCTTTAACTAATAAGAAAATTAAAAGAGAGAAACAAAAACCACTTGGCAGAGCTCAGATCACTTCTTACTTCCTAGTTCAGCATGGATTCCATTTTAGATGTGATACAAATTTCATGTTGATACTGATTTAATGTTCCCACCTACCGCACCTTTAACTCCAGCATGAGACATAAAGTTGTTCCGCGTATACAAAATAATTGATAAAAATGTATTTTTATTTGAAAAAATGAGCAGAACAATCACTGAATACAGTTCTTAACCATAGTATTCAAACCCAGACACCATAAAAATCACTGGATGCTAAGATTTCTGAAGCCACTAGAACTTTGGTACAATAAAATAATGACCTAGCAGTGTTTATCAGGAACCACAGTCTATTCAGGGGCATATATAATGAAGAATCCATGTTAAAGTTTCAAGCTACATTAAAGCATTAGACAAAACAGAACTCTGTGTAGAGAGAGACAAAACAAACATGCTTAGCTTAAAAATAAGGGTAGTGTCACTGAAAGGCAAATGGTTGGGATACAGTGGAGCACTTGAGTGCTATGTAATTAGAACGTGGTCTATATTTAACACAGTAACCAAAGCAGGATTTTTTTTTTTTACTTAATTTCAAGTACAATCAGAATTTAACCAGGCTATGGACACAGAAGCCCTATTTTATACATGGAGGATATTGACCAAGTTGTAATATACTATCTAGAATATACTTAGTTTCCTTGAAAGAAATACAAAAGGACATACAGATTAAAATGGAGCTCATCTTTTTCAATAACGAATTAAGTTAAATATTTTCAATCAAACACAATGACCTTGAGGTAACCGGCCCATTTTTAGTTTCCTACTAAAATTAGTATGTTGTCCTTGTTATACTTCTTACCGCAAGTGGTTCAAATTATGACTTGAGTTTTTTATTCATTATTATCTTGTGATAAGAGCATGTGTTTATGAAATGGAACATAATTTACAAGTCACTTTCTTATGTATATTATCCCTTAAACCCTGGGAGGCACTCAAGGTTCATAAACACTGTATGAGGAGAAGCTGCCAAGATATTTGACATACCGTGGTCCTCAAATCGTTCTTTCTGGTCCTTATTCTTTCTATAACACTAGCTTTCTCTCAAAGAATATTTGGGGGAAAAAAATCACCTGGAAAAAATAAGCACGGGTATACACAATTAGCATGCTAGACAGGTAGTATTTTGGTTTGCCAACAGATACAAAGATGGCAGCGGTAGTTTAAATAAAGGATCTATTCAGTTAAAGTCAGATATGCTGGTTTCTACAGAATTTGCTGATCATCCTTAAAGATTAAGTCAGCTAAGGGATCTCTGCCATGACTTCCATGGCCTCTTGAAAAGGAAAGGAATGAGGAAAACAAAGTCAAACCACTCCATTGAAAGATAGTTCCCTTATATATTTTTCCCAAAAGATAACTTTCTTTTAAATAGTTACACTATTCTGGTACTCATGTTTGTGTTTGTTTATTTTTTGCTAATGATCTTCTCTTCATATATGAAATTAGAAAACATCTTAAGCATCAATTGTACACAGAACTTTGGAGGAAAATATATTTAAGATGCTATACCTTGAAATTAAACAAAGTACAACTTATGGGAGTATTGGATTCATATACAGTGAATAAATGTTTTTAAGAATTCAAAATTTTGATGACATACTGAAATATTTGGTGTTCATTTTTATTAACTTAGTTATAAGGGCATTCACTCTGGCAAGCAAAAATGATAAATATTTTCCATAAATCTGGTTACAAATCTCTGTTTTTATTTTCTATGTAAAAATCAACCTATGACCTTCTCCTTCTTATGCTGTATTTAAAAGTATGATTTAGCCAACTTTTTCCTTTTTTTTTTTTTTTTTTTTGTTGTTGTTGTTCTTCCTAGTTCTTATTCACCAATATCATTGTGGTTGGGTCTCTACCCAAGAATTCAAAGGCAAAAATTTTATAAAATCTCCTATGTATATATAACAATTTTTATCTAAAGCTCTACATTATGAGATAAGCAGCTTCAGAGATTTATAAAGCACTGAGCCCACATGCAGAGAATATTCTACATCCACTTTCATGTTTAAGAGCTCAGCACTCTCCCAGAAATAAGCCGATATCTCAAAAAATCAAGAAAATATAACTTATGGAAGATTTTTAGACAACCTTTTCAAATACAGACAGTATCTTGACATCTTTAAATATGATATAGCTCATATTTCCTCTAAAAGATGCAAACACCTAGACTTCCTCTAATGCTATAAAGCATGGCGATAGAAGGTGAAAGAACTCTTCTAACACTTTGGCTAACATCACAGCTTTCAAATCTCCCTTTTAGAGTTATTATGCATTTTAGGAATCCAGAGACTTGGAAAATTATTTTTGATAGTTTGAGTTTGAGAGTATAACTCTAAATCCTTAGGTAGGAGGATATTTGCTCAAATTTCTGGTGTGATACACCACTAGGAAAGCCTGCACATCCTTAAGTGAGCAGAGAAGCAGGAATGGGGAGTGAACTTGTTTCATGGGACAAGATTCTGGGTCACACCTATGCCTCCTCGTTCACTTCACCCGTGCACCGTGTAGACCCTAACATCTGTACTCGCTCATTGGCAACAAGAAGAGACGTGGGCTCCGTCACATTTGTTGAGTCCCAGCACACTCAACGTGCAGCTTAATACTTTATTAGTAAAGTTAAAGAACTTTGTATTGTGGCTGCTCTTGAATTAATATTTAATGTATCTTTCCTTATAGTCAAGCTTCTCTTTCCTATCAAGGGAGCAAAATAAGGCTGATCCAGTTCATCTTATCTGTTGAAAAAGAGATGGACAAACAAGAACTTATTGTAGGTGCAAGACAAAGACTGAGACACAGAATGGCCCATCTGGTTAAAAATAACAGATAAAGTACTAGAAAATGCTGGTTTTGAAGTTTTTTTGTGGTGTGATAGCTGATAATATGGACGTGATAGCACAACTGGCTGGAGAGATAAATTATAAATTTGAATACTCTTAGGGAAAGAGACACAAATGCAGCTCCCAACATTCAGCATTTTCTTTGCTAATTCATGACTGGCTTCCATCAGCTGATCAAGGCAAACATTACATTTTCTCAACTCTTTTTGGTACATTTTTCAAAAGACCTGTTTTTACATGAAAGGATAGCCTTGTACCTAATCACATTCAAGAGTCTCAAGGAATTCCCATCCATGAGAAGTAAGCTAGGAAATTAAGAGAAAGGGGTGATTATCACCTGATACCAAGAAGTCCTTGAATCTTTTGCTGAAGATCTCAGAAGACCTTTAGCTGTGTGGGGTCTGTCTCTGTGAAGTCCTCCTAAAACATAAGCTTAGAGGAAGTGAGCTATGTGGCTGGAGATGAATTTGGTCACAAAGGTATCTTAGGCACTGAGTTAGGGAAATGTAAACATCAAACCAGTGTAAACTCCAGAAGTGAATTCTGTATCAGGAAGGAGTTTCATGTACTTTTAAAATATGTCTCCAAAATATAGTATGGTTTACTAAAGCATCTGGGAGATAATTAGTAACAGGACACATCGTGGCTAAAAATATATGTTGTTCTGGGATAAATAATATGAAATTCTATACTCATGGTATCAGATCAGTTTGAAATTATAAAATGAATTAATACAGAGCTATTAATCCTGATATAATGACAGAGGAAAATTCTAACAATGGATTACAGAGATTTGGGGTCAGGTGTCAAATTTTCCTGAGAAAATATTTTTTAGGCAAGTTTTTTATTTGTAAGTAGAATAATATGTTCATTTTTTTGGCCAATCTTAAAATTTCATTCCTGTTGAGATTGTTACCCAATAACTGTTATTTTTACAAGCATAGTTCTATAATTACAGGCACCATCACCTTCTGCTTCACGCTACAACTATCAAATAATTATATTAAAAAAGACCCTGAAAAAAAATACTCATTAAATAACTGACAGTGACAGAATCTTGGCATAAGTAAATCAATCATGTAACTGGAAAATGAAGAGGAACTAAAAGATGTATCAAAACAAAATAATTGCTTTGGCATTTTATAGAGACCAAACACTCCCTATTAGGGAAATGCAGGGGACATCACAATTTGAATCCAAAGAAGAAATTATTATCATGACCACAAAAGTTCGCCAAACTTTGCCATAGCAGTGGTTTTTATCATTCCTCTCCACTTTCTTTCCAGAAGAAATATCTTAAATTTTGATAATAATTTTCTATCTTTGTGGTACAGGCATTGAGATCTTGAAGAACACTCCAGAGAAAACACCATGATCCATCTTAGAAGCTGGGGGCGCACTCCAGAGGTCAGAGAGCAACATGGGGACTGGTCCCATCAAAGCTTCCAGATTGTTCTGACCTGTGGCACATTTCTGGGTCTAGACCATCCCGTGAACCTTATAAACAGACGGTCCCTTGGATCTGCCTGTGCTTATGAAACTGGGAGGGAGGGGCTGGGATTTTGTCTCTAATGTATTTGATTTAACAAAGTAAATATGCATAAAGTATGGAAAAAACTAGGTGTGGGTGGAAAAAAATTATACGTAGAGGAACTATGCTGTCAAAAAGCCATATACTCAGAAAGAGAACATTTGAATTACATTGCCTTTGTTATTGATAAGATTCTTAATGTTGCTATAGGAATGGTTATCAGAAACAAAGGTAAAAAAAATGATGTAATATTAGCTTAGACACCGTTAAGAACTGGCCAATGAAAAATACTTTTATGACCATATTTATAAAGAAAAGACAACTTAGGTGAAAAAATAGAACAACTGACCATATTTTTGGTGAGATAAGATATAGCTCCATTCTTGGTCACCCCTCAAAGACAGCTCAACCATAGATGTTCTTTTGCCTTAGGCAAAATTTAAAAAAAAATTTAATAAGAGATATCATCAATTTCTGTGTGATTAATAATTTGAAAATTCAGAGTGACCCCAGAATTGATCCCATCATTATTCTGAAGTTGCTAATCTACAAATGACACATTTGTATTACTGCAATGGATTCAAAGCCAGCATGGAGGGAAGAAATGTGATTTAGAGTTTCCCAGATTTTGTAAACAAAGGAAACCCACAATTGAGAGTCACTTTTGTTTTCATATTTTATCTTTAAAAAATTTTTAGGATTAGATAGATTTTCTAGACTACATTTTTAAGAGAGATATTGAGTAAACAGCAATAGTTTATTTCTCCTTGTGACTATCAACATATGCTATGAAAAATGAAATGTGAGGTTGAACACCACCTGAATGGATTCCTAAAATTTTGTTTCAAATGGAAACCTCTGGAGACTCTCCTAATCCCAAAGGATAATGTCAGCTTCTAATTGGCTTGAGAGAAATTTGGCTAAGTAACTCTTCCAGGCATCTGCAACAGATACAATTAATCTCAGCTGTTCAAATGCCATGTTCCCCACATTTTCCTTTCTCCTTCAGGCATTTCTCTTCTACTCTGTCATTCATGGTTCTGCTGTGATCTATCTGCCACTTGTTAGGAATATAAAAATGACATTGTTCACAATCTCCTTATTTTAGCAGAAATGTGACCATCACCCTCTCACAACGCTAGCAGTACTTGCGCATTCTGGTGTAGTTTAGTGGGTATGCACAGTAATGTCATTCTTTATGAGCTATATAGAATTCTTCATTGTATATCCATTGTTGCTATTATATTTTCCCCAGTGCAAATGTGGAACTAGGTTATCAGATTCTGTACGAGAAGTAAATACAATCTTTTTAAAAGAGTCAACTTTCCACATTCTCCTTTAAGTTGTCCCCCCTTCTCCAATGTGAAAAGGCGCTGTTTGTTCTCATTTAAAACTCACCAACATTTCTTTCTTATATTTTCTCTTATAGGCTCAACTTCTTTATTAAAAACAAATCGAGCATCCATGATGGTGAGATCACCTTTAAAAATCTTTGATTTTTGTTTGGAAGGGCCTCCAGGACAATTGGTTAATTTGTTTGAACACTGTTGACTACTCTGATTTCTTAAAATAGATACTCTGGGAGAAAAAGAAAGACATGCCATTGTCCATGGTCTACTCGACAATGATTGTGCAGCTTATCATTGCTTTGGGGAGGAATATTTGGGTGGGGTTCTTGATTGTCAGTCCCTAGGTAGAGTCTAGCAGGCACATTTCTTCTCTGTGGGCTTTTCCCCATCTAGCTTTCCAGAATTTCCACCGTTGACAGCATCAGGGGCTTGTGTCTTCTCTACACACTGTTCCATTCGCTTCATTATTAAGTCCAGAAGGGTTTCCACAGATTTCTCTACGTTCTGTCCAGTCGCTGCACTCGTTTCAAAATATGGTATGCTAGCAGAGAAAAGATCATATATATATATTGTCAGTTAAAGTGACAGATAAAACTGTGTGTATCACATAAAACAATGTTTTGAAGTATATACATTGTGAAATGGTTAAATCTGGTAATGGACAAATGTATTGCCTCACAGTTATCATTTTTATGCTAACATCCTCTCTGCAGCTTTCAAGTGTACAATTTGTCATTATTAAGTACAATCACTGTGCCGTATATTACACTTCTGGAACTTACTGTAGTCTCAAAAAATGCCAAGAAAAGTGGATGTTCAGGGTTCTCACACAGAATGCTAATGATAAATATTTTTAAGAGGAAGAAATCACACATGCAAACACATGGCTGGCACAGAGATTGTGAAATCATGTTTTCACAGGATACATTGGAAAACACCCTTGCTTTTCTTCAGTTAAGTAAAAATTAGTGGGCTGATGTTTAGTATGACTATAACTGGTGTTATGGGCAAGGAAACTGCTACAGGAGGTTGTCAGGAAGCTGAAGCCAAGGTGTTATCATTGTTTTAAAAAACTAGGAGGGGAGAAATGCCTTATCTTGTGATTGAAACTGCCACTAAAATATGACTTTCCTTCCAATCAATCATTTAGAAATCTAATTTAGAAACGAGGCATGCATTGAATGGATATTCAGGTGAATGCAGCCTATATTTATTTAGAATCAAGCATTCCAAGATGTAAAATGTAAAACTCTGAATAAGAGTTCTTTAGTAAAAAACTGGCAAGATGAAATTGCTTTCAGCTTAAAAAATAATGACAAATTTTATGGTGGAGTCCCCTTTTAAGTACATAGGTTTGTTTTCGGTTTTCTTTCTAGCTGCCATTGAAGCTCAGTTAGGAAGGGCTACATTACCCTGTCTGTGTCAGGTCCTACTCTTTAGCCTTGTGTGGTTATTGAGCGACAGGATACCGTTTATGCACTTGAGCTGCTATCTTAGGCTGTCCAAGCTGAATTTAAGATCTACTGTTTACTAGTGATATGGCCCTCCATCATATAACTATGATTCAATCTTTTATGTAAAAAATGGTATTACTCTAGTATCTCCACATGGTTATAAGGAGTTAAATGAGTTAAAAGTCTAGGAATGGTTACTAGCATATAATTAGGATTCAGTAAATGTCACTTGCTATTAGTATTAAGTAGTGCTTTACACCATCACATATTTCTCTGGAAGGTTTTCTCCAGTTCACATCCTGTTCTTGATCCAAGGAGATTCCTTCAAATACCAATCTCGTGTCTGCTCCACTCATTGGCAGCAGCGCACAAGGTCAGAGTATTCTCAGTGGAACTGACTTACCCGTATTTTTCCGCCAGGTCTCGGGCTTGCCGTTCATTGACTTCCCTCTGGTCTGGCAGGTCTGCCTTGTTGCCAATTAATACTATATCTGGATTTTCACAGTAAGCATTTGCTTGCAGTTGGCCTTGGAAGGGAAGCAGATGGAACCAGCAAGTTAGATGTAAACAAGCGAAGTCAAGTGACTGCTCATACTCCAGATTCTAATCGAATTGTTCATCTACAGTTTGGTTGCTTACTAGTAATAATTAGCCAAGTTAGTTACTCTTCTCAGTCACAGTTTCCTTGTCTATAAAATGGAGATAATGCCTCACAAACTGCAGACTGTGAATAATGTCCAGGAAGGACCTGCCTCAATACCTCTCTGTGCCCTTCTACATCCAGGGAAATGCCCAGAGCTCCGCATGCTGCTGCATGCCACTTGCTTCCCAGATACAAGTGGAGATACCAGAACATAACTTTAAGCTGTTGAAAGCTCTTTATTCCATTAGGAGGCTGCTAGATTTTTACCTTCTCTGTTGTCCCAAGGGGTGATCTAGGCAATGGAATATTTTTGAACTACCAAGACTTCATTTTTAGGACAGGTATCTTGTTTTTCTCCTTTCTCCAAGAAAATATCATGTGCACCCCGTGTGTGTGTGTGTGTGTGTGTGTGTGTGTGTGTGTGTGTGAGACACAGAGAGAGAGGGAGATAGAAACAGAAACAAGGAAAGAATGAAGGAAGAGGGGAGAGAGGGAAGAGATGGGGAAGGAAAGAAAGATAAGAAACCTGTCCCTTCGTGTTTGATAAATCACAGAGGCTACTTTAATGTCTACTTTATGGGTGTTGTGTAGAATCCTGCCAAAACTACAGGGAGAACACAGAGGCTTACCCTATAATATCAATTATTTGAGTGTTAGAAATTGAAGTGTTAATTAGATGTGGCAATTAACTATCTTAAATCCCAACATTATCCTTCTGAAAACTTAAAAACAGAGTCTCATCTGCCTTGAAAAAAGACAAACAAACAATCCTCTGAAAGAATTTAATAATCTTATTATCTTCTTGTCTCCTCAGAATCTAATAATGCCACAAAAATTGGGATAAGGAAACACATATTAAAAGGAAATAAAGACAGATCCTAGAATAAACACTCATTTGGAGAAACAATTAAGAAAGAATCTGTTGATATTTTCCCCATTGGTTGCAACTATTATTGAACTCACATTGAAAGTAGTTTTAGATATTAATGATTAAGTGTATACTACTAATTTTAAGGAAAACAAAATAAACATATACACAGAGAGAGAGGGGTGGGGGACATCAACCCTGTGTCAGGTGCTCACCAAGCTGGAGAATTCTGCAATGGAAGAAATAGGCCAAGTCTGCACGTATCCAGGCCTGTATTTTTGTGGTGCAGAGTCAAAAACTCAAATACAAAAATACTTAAAATAATGTCAGGTGGTGGTAGTGACTAAATGAGTCGTGAAGTGTGTTGAAGGAACTCAGTGATGACATGTGTCCTTTCAGATGGGGTTGTGGTCAGGAAAAGCCTCTCCCAAGAGAAAAAGTGTTGGATAAAATCTTGGGAAAGAAGTGCCTAGCACCTGACTGTAAACAGAAGAAGAGAAATCAAGATGGAGGGAATTGGAAGCAGAAGGCCCAAGGCACCAACAGGCCTCATGTCCTCTGACCGTTGGCCTGGGAGCCAGGGCCTTGTAAGAGTGAACAGGAAGAAGTCAGATCTAATCACAAGGGCTGAAAGAGGACCTCAAGTACTTTGCTTTTGCTCTCCAGGTGAAATGGGAAGTCATAGAAGAAATCTGAGCAGAGGAACAAACCTACAATTTAAAAACCACGAAACAAAACAAAACAAAACCCAATGTCACTCTGGCCACTGACAGCCCAGACAAATCCAGAAATAACAAGAGCAGCACCAGCCCACAGGGCAATAGATCTGACCTGCAACTGTACATCCCATTAGATCAAACTTCTTATTTGTCATAAAAATGTGAATGGAATAGTCTCTTTTGTGGCACAGTGATTTAGAAAAATAAGGGAAAATTCTGACACTTCTCTCCCATGTTGATTCATACCAACTGACTTCCATCACTGATCAGGCAACGTTTCAGTTTTTTATTACACCTAATACATGGATGGTAGAGATTTTCCTATATGAGAAAAATCTGGTTCTTACATTTGAACACTTGCTTAAGAAGTCAATTCCAATGTGAGCTGAATGACTGACGGGCTAGGCTTTACCCTCACATAGCTGTCTGCTCTGGAGCAGTTTCTGACAACCTTAACCCATTCATCCTTGAAAACATCTGAGGTGCTAATGTCCCCATCTCAGAAAACACTGTGCCCTCTCCAGGTTGGAGGCCGTAGAAGTGGAAGTTCACTTAGTTGTAAGAAGTTATTCGAGACTTAGTAGACAAGTGGTATTAATGGTCTTTTACAACAAAAAAGGTCTTAAATATAGATTGCTAAGAAGCTGCATAGGCTTCCTCCAAGAACAGGGTCAAAGGAAAATGTGATTCCAAGCCACTTTGGGTGATCCATATAAAGGCCACCACTGTGAGAGTGACACAGGAAATACTTGGACTTACCCTTTTCAGAGCTAGATCATGGTACCCTACCCAATCTGACTATACTTGGACTTATCCTTTTCAGAGATAGACCATGGTACCCAATCTGGCTGTACTTGGACTTATCCTTTTCAGAGATAGACCATGGTACCCAATCTGGCTGTATCTCCCAAGTCAAACAAGCAATGGTGCGGTTGGAGCCCAAAGCGGCCAGTACACATGACTCAGTCCTACTTACTCATCCAGTTTCTGACATTTAAGAAGCTCTGTTGACTGGTGAGATCAAACATTAACAAGAAGCCCATGGCGTCTCTGAAAAAGGCGGTGGTGAGGCTCCGGAACCTACGAGGAAGCACAGTGGGTGGATTTGGGAATTAGTCCACGTACTTATGATCACGGTACAAACAACATTGTTTCTCTTTCAGGTGTGAGATCTCTGAGGCTGGTCCTGCTGGATTATCCTACAGAAATGGGAGGACAGGCAGAAAGATGGCTGAAGGGCCAGGCCAGGGTTTGGTTGTAGATATTTGTAAAGACCACAGACCTGGCTTTATAGCCCCAGGGCACTTATATATGGACAGCATTTGTAACGTTCCATCACATGATTGCTTACACAGCTTCTTGGAACGTGTTTCTGTTTGACTTACAGGCATGTCATGGTCCACAGTTAGAATGTAAGCCACTTGAGAGTGGGGACTTACACTTAGACATTTCAATTTGTCTTGCCTGTGCCCAGAGGAAAACTTGGCACAGGGGAGTCTGAAAATGAATGGCTGGAAGCATATGAAGAAAACCACAACTGTTAGCAGTTGGAACTAGACTGATTTTGTAAGGAAAATGTTGTCGATTCTTTCAAAAGTCATTCCTTAGGGTAAAGGGGAGCTTTGGGCTGGCATCCAGGAGGAGAAGAAGATAATTAGGGTGTCTGAGGGAGCCCAGGACCAAAGAGGTTTGTAGTTGGAGAAAGAAAGTGAGAACACTCATTTCTAGGAAGATGCTGAAGGACATGCTCTCCCGTGTGCACTAGGAACACCTTTCTCTCCTGCTCCTCTTCCAGTTCCCCACCTTCTTCAATGAAGTTGAAGGTGTGCTGAGATACACTGAGACATTAGCAATGGGCAAAACCACAGACCACACACAGGGACCACAGGTTTTGAATTGACCATGGGTTTTTAGAAAGGCATTGATTTTGAAATGGAGAAGTAATCACCTTCTTCCCTAAATGTATTCCTAATTGCTGTTTTCCTATTTTAGTCTTTTTTGTAGATCTTTCATGTTGGTTTTCTCAAAATTCTAGTCTTATATTTGTCTTTGTTTTTTTTTTTTTTTTTTTTGTACCAGGAATTGAACCCAAGGGTTCTTAACCCCATAAAGGGTCATATTCTCAGCCCTTTCAGCCCTTTTTATTTTTTTATTTTGAGGCATAATCTTGCTAAGTTGCTTAGGGTCTTGCTATGTTGCTTAGGCTGGCCTCAAATTTGCCATCCTCCTGCCTCAGCCTCCTGAGATGCTGGGATGACAGGAGTGTGCCACCATGCCTGGTTCAAAGTTCTATCTTGACTTTTCTCATCTTCTAAGTATGCCTTGGAAAATGTCATTTAGTTTTTTGGTTCAATTATAGCCCATCTGTTAAGAAACCCATAGTTTATAGATCCAGATCGTTCCTGCCCTTCACACATGTGCCTAAGGACTTGGATATTTTCACTTGGAGGAAACTCAGGCACCTCCAACTTCCTATGTCCCAAACAAACCAGTCCCTCCTTCTGATTTCTTTTCCTGTCATGGCATCGTCATCGACCCAGCTGCCACAACTTCTTCACCTGCACGTGACACGTACCTCTTGACCTGCTCAGTTCCGTCCACCTACCCTGCCATGACTAGTTTCACACCATTGTCCTTCACCCGGATAAATTCAACGGCTCCCTTATTAGGTTTCCTGAGTCCAGTTATGTTTGGAACCTCCCCCACCCCCACAGCTTCATATCGATGACATCAATCCTCTACTATCAACATTTTAATGATCATGCACAACTCTTTAACACCTGAGCTTCTTCATAAGCCGTCAGGGCTCTGCAGGAACAGATCCCCGATCTTCACCTCTTCACTGCCCACAGGCATGCTGAACTTCTTCAGCTCTGAGAAAGTTCACCCTCCTCTGATGGGCTCTCACACATGCTGGTCTTTCAGTGGGTGACCTTATATAAAGGCTTCCTATCCCCCTTCCCTTCCTTTGGACCGGATACCACTCACTCATACTCTGTGTGTGGGCATAAACATAATGGCACCGGAGGTAACAGCATTCCGTAAGGAGCCTCCTCATCTGGGTGACAGCCTCTTCCTAGGGGCTCACCTAGTGCTCTTGGTTCCCTGTTGCTGTTCTAGGATAGTATTGCAGTCATTTATTTGTCCACTTTCCACTCTGCTCTGGAATCTCCAAGGGGAAAGCATATGTTTCTGACTCACTATCCATTGTGAATTAGTTTTAAAATATTTGTAAAATTAAAGAGAGTAACAGAAAAAAAAGAATAAAAAAGATAAAAAATTATTAAATATTTAAAATGACTTCCATAGAGAATGATACTTTTAATAGCAAAGCAGAAGAAAAGAGACGATTTATCTAGTGTCTATCTCCTAAGTAGTTATTTCTTTCATAGATCATCATCATGGTTTAAAAAGGTAGCATATAAATATCAAAAAATTTACTCGATTTTTTTTTCTCTGTGACTTTGTCTCTACCACTTCCCGGGAGCTCACGGAGGTTCTAGTGCTTTTGTTGAATGGTTCTCTCTCTGAAGACTAGCTGTACCCACAAAATCATTTCCTACTCAACCGTAATAGTGAGGTGGCTAAGAAAACTGCTCTTTGTTCTCTAAGTGTGTGTGCGTGTCTCACTTGAGGACAAGGCTGTGCCATTCCCTCCCTCTGCCTCCAGGACACAACCAGTCCTTCAAGACATGTCTGTCACAGAGACCTGCCTGGGCTGCTCCTTCAGAGCAGTGTGGATAGGACACTCTGGTGCTGGGTGGTTCTAATACTCTGACTGCTCTGTCCAGTATTCTCGTTACCCCTATTCCACCCAGGGGGAACAGAAATTTGCTTCCAGTTTCAGGCCCCCAACCCCTGCTGTCTCATTTTGCCCAGGGATCAGCAGGATGAGGAGAGTTAGGACCTCATAAAGAAACAGAGGCCAGAGTCAGTCACCTGCTGTTCTTTCTCCCTCACCTGGCACTAAGGCTGTGTCCTATATCCTTTAGGGTGACAAAAGGATCATGCATTTTTCCTCTTTCCCATGACATGACTTTCCTTAATAACCATCACGATACCTGGATCATCCTCAGATGTCCTGAGGCACAGGGCCGAGGTGTGAGGCATGGTTGGTCTTGTTGCCTAGCTACGCCCCACATAGGCAGAATGTCACATTCTCGGGGGATGAGTAACCCAAGTGTTACTAAGACTGCCCCTAGTATTCCCCGTCTCCCTCACAGCACAGCTGTCTCCGGGGGACAGATGAGAGAAGCCTGCCATCATGCTGAGCTGACATCTCATGTGTGAGGACATATGGGAACCACATTTTCTCATATTACTTCTTCAAAAATGAATTAAATTGGTCTATAAAGCATACATCTCTGTGACAATAAAACTGACACACGAACAGAGACTCGCCAGAGGAATGACTTCAGAGGAACCAGTGGTGTTGAAGGGTGTGTGTAAATGGAATTCACAGTCAAAAAAGCGAACAGGGAGGGCCCGGCACCTCTCTTGGCGTTTACACCCACTGAAAGTGAGAACACTTTGGATGCATTTCAAAAAATGCAAGTGTTTACAAGCAAGAGCATTCTAAGACACACGACGCAGGATGTGGAGGTATGTACCCTCTGAACACCTCTGCTGCCCCTCTATTGCCGATTTAAAATTTGGATCCAAAAGGAACCAAAGAAATGCATGTTCATTAAATAATGGAATGACACCTCCAGCTCCAAGGAATCAACACTCCTGTCTACGATCCTGGACACTGCACCAGGCTGGCACTGACGCCCTGGGCCAAGTCTCTGCCCTTAGGAAGCTCACAGTTTTGATGGGATAAGGAAACCACAAGAGAATCAATATAGAGCAGTTAGAGGTAGAAATTAGAAGGATCGACCTTTTACAAAGTGGTATTTAATTAATTTAGTGAGTAAAAGGGGGTCACAGGTGTTCAGAAAATAGTGGCAGTTCCTTGCAGCTGGGGTGTTCTGAGAGGCTTCACAGAGGAGGTGGAATCCAAGCTAAGCCTGGCGACAGGAGAACATCAGGAAAGGTGGGAAGGAAGTTCAAGATTCTAGATGGGGGGGGGGGGGGGTGGCGAACAGGTGTAACCAGAGCCAGTCACTTGGCAGGGGACTGAGGCTGTGTGAAAGAATAGGAAGAAACAAGAAAGCTGTCAACTCCCGCTTCAAAAGCACTTATAACAGCACTTTCACATCTTCATGCAAATAACTCTGGAGAGGGTGTTTCCTAGTACAAGCAGAGTCAGAGTTACTTGAACCTGATCTCTGTATCTGTATGAGCTACACAATGCTAGTAAGGTTAATGAACTAGAAATCATTTAATTTTATTTCTCAATAACATATCCATTTTTACACCGAAAGAAGAGCAGCATATGATTTGTTTTTAAATTAATATACAGCATTCATTTAAAAGAATTTTTTCTCAACTCTATGTCACTAGAAACAAAGTGATTTCCTATTACCGCTCTTGTCCTGCAGTGTCCCAAAGCTGCAGATGCACCTTGAATGCTTTCCCAGAAGATCCATTTGGTCCTTGTGTGTTGTAAACCTGAAAGATACAATTCCCTTCAGTTAATATTGCTTTGTATTCTTGTTAACATTCTAATTCTCTGGATTCAGCCAGTGTGTTTTTTCTTGATTACTATAATCAAAGTTCATAGTGCAGAATAAATATTTGCTCCATTTTTTTCCCACAAGTATCATAAAAATATCACTTTTAAATGTCAAGTACAAGTATGATTTCCAATGCAATTTAGCCACATTGCAAACTTAAACACCTTCTATCATTTCCTTATAGAGGCAACAAACATCAGATTTAGGACACAAGTTCTAGGTTCAAAAAGCAACTCATTTAACCTCTCTGAGTCTAATACTCTTATCTGCAAACTGAGGCCCATAATCCCTTCCTACTTAGCAGAGTTACTGCAAACTAAAATGAAATAACAAATGGGAAAGTATTTTTTTAATAGTGAAGTGTTTTACAAATACCTGAATTTCATTAACAGTGAAATGGACTTTCAAAATGATTTAGTTATGAAATATACACAGACTTTCTCGGTGAGTTAACACAGGACATTTCAAGCCTTCTTTTAACTAGTCATTTCTTCAAAGGTTCTTTTCAGGTAAGCTTGTTGATTTAGTGAAAATGACTTACAGGGAAAATTTTGCAAGGGTTTATATGCAGATGAGTGGGGACAAGGGGGAGGGGAGAACTCAGGCCAACCGGAAGCAAGCCAGTTTGCTAAAACTACACTGCGACTTTTGAAATAAGGTCCAGGTCATGATTCAGCTTCTCGGGCAATGGTCTTCCGGCAACCATTTCCTTTGTTTTCTTTCTGAATTCTCAAGGAATGAGTGGATTTGTGACATCAACTGGGAGCCACAGCCATCTTGGCAGTCAAGAAAACTTGGGTGGCAAGAAATCTGGCTAAGCTTATGGGCCTATGCTGCATGTCTCACATGTCACAATATCCTTATTCCTGTCATTAGTGTCTAGCACAGGAGAAGGGGTGGTTGTGATTCTCACTTAAACTCCCTTATCTTGGAAAATAGCATGAAATTGGTCTCACATTCTGTTCATAATAAGCCAGTGATTGATGGCTGAGGCTCCATGTAAATAAAAATGCAGCAAGAACTTACAAAGCTCATGTTCCAGCTATTTGCCAATCATACTTTTAACCTCTTCATTACAAGCAAGACTTACACTTTTTTTTTTTTTTTTTTTTTTTAGGAATTTAACTCCAATCAAGGAGTTAATGTTTTTTTTTTAGAGCCTAAATAACTCAAATTTTGAAAGATTCTTTGAGAGTTTATAGAAAACACACTATACAAATCCAAAAGTTATTTATTTGCCTTGTGTACTTTTGGAGACAAGAAGTAATGCCATTCAATATTTTTCAAGCAAAATGTTATTTATATTCAAAAAAGTAGTAAATAATATTCTAATGTTAGGTTATGAGTTTAAAAACACTTTCCAATGCAAATGCATAGTTTCCTAGTTTTTACTTTATACAGGAGGATAAATAATAACCGTATGTTTAAAAACTTACCACACGCTTTTCCCGAAAATCTATTCCTACTGTAGTGATGAATTTAGGGTTGAATTTATTATCTGTGTATCTATAAAGAAATGTCGTCTTCCCCACCCCTGAATCTCCAAGGGCCAGGAGTTTAATCAGATAATCATAGTCCCCATCGGTCATAGTGATGGTGTTGGTGGGCCTGGGTAAGAGAGGAAAAACAAGCATTTTATGATTAAAGCTGATTTTCCTTTGCCTCCTAAATACAACATAAATGTAATTTTCAAGATTAAAAAATCAAATGCCTCTGTTCTGCCAAATTCAGAACTAACTTGATCAAAGCAGCTTTGTAGATGAGGGCACAACTCTCATTTTTCTCAGTACAGATCCTTTTATGTCATGTCACTTAACCCCAAAAATATATGAAATAGCCATTGCCACAGAAATTAAATTAGAAGCCAAAAACATTTGTTTTGAAATCAGTGCCCTTTGGAATCAGAAGAGGTGCTAGGGAGAGAAGAGAGTTTCAGGAACAGAAACGGCAGTGCAAGATGCTGCGGGGATGCTAGAGAGAATGGCAACTACTTGCAGATAATAGAAGAGAACTGCCTAGGGGTATATTTTGCATTTAATCGCGCAGGAGTTCTCTATTATGTGCATACAAGATATTCCTTTTTAATTCTAAAAATTTAACACCTGGTATAATAACCTTTAAAACATCAATTTGAAATCATTTTAAAAGTAAGCTTGAGAAATCTTCCTTTTTGAAACACCAGAGCTTCTGCTCTCCACCTTCTACTGTGTTTGGCTACATAGTCGTATATTTTCCAGACCTCCGGAAAGAGGAAGAGGTGTCAGAAAGTATAGTAATGGTAGTCCTGCTAAAATTTCTGCTGTCGGAAGGAATAGCGTCACTTGCCATTTTTTCCAGGGCTCTGATCTCTCCTGATTCTGAGCAAGAATGAGCCACAAACTAATGCCAGGTGCCCCTGAACACCAGGGCACACAAGAATGACAGCATCGTGTGCTGGATACTTGGTGAAGTTTCCACTTTCGAGTTTAGAAAAATGATTTGCTATTTAGTACAACTTTCTGATGGATGGGTTCCAGAATCAAATGTTTATCATATCCTAGGTAGAGGAAGGCCTCTGAAGATTTTTCTAGAATGGAAAAAGTTGCTCTCATTATGTGTAAAAGAAGATTATTTCCCTACTTGCAAAGATCTGGAAAAGAGTTCATTCTTCAAAAGTTCTGAAGAGATTAAAACTACATTTCAATAACAATCCATTACATGGACATGTCTAAAAAACTAGACAATTCTAATAATTTTCTACATGTAAGAAAATGAGGTTCATAATGTCCACGTTTTTACTTTGTCATTCAACTTAGTAGTCAAAGACGATTTAAAATTTTTATTTTAAGATACAAATAACTAAAGGCAAACTGGTCCCCAGGTGTAAGCCTTAATGATGTGGCATAAAAACTAAAGCCATTGGCTGCCTTGATAGAGATAAGGCTGGAGGATACTGTGTTTCCACGGTAAATGAAGAGAATGGAGTCAAAAGGGAGTCAGCATCCTTTAAATTTTGCTGAAAGTTACTTACACTTTGTGTGTGTGTGTGTGTGTGTGTGTGTGTGTGTGTGTGTGTGTGTGTCTCAAGAAAACTAAATCTTAAGCAAATCTAGCCAAATACCTTCAATACACAGAGTTAGACCCAAAGATGAAAATTGAAAAAAATGGAATGACTAAAGGAGCTTCAGACAAGATATGAATACACTTGAGAAAGACTGCGAGAAAACAACATAAGCTTTCAAGATGGAACATGATTGATAAATGAGTCAAATCATCATTGTGCTTTTAATTCAAACAAAGCAGTGACCCTTATGAACTGCAGTTTCCCAACAAGACTTAACAGGAACACAAAATTGCACTTAACCCTCCAGCACAGGGAGGAGTTAAATAGGAGGAGAGAGATTCGGGATCATTGCACATGAGATTGCTTCCCACTTGCAAAATGAGACTATTAGCCACTTGCCAACTGCATGATCTACCATGGAGTGCTGATTGGCAGCTAGTGTGTCCTGTTACTTGAATGTAAACCTGCCTGGAATAATAGTGGGGCTGCAGTCGGTCAAGGTGTAATCCAGAGCAAGTGATGCAGGCTAAAATGGATCAATTTCACTGTGGCCTACACTGCCTCTTTTGTGTATATGAAGAGTGGTGGACCCTTGGTGGCATTTAAGACAAATACCACCCAAAATGAAGTCAAGCTTGGCACTGTTAAAACCCTTTTTTTAGTTTTTCCAATACCCTATTTGACATGTTGAGCTAGGTATAACATAGTTTAAGTTCCTTTTGTCAACTTATCACTACCTTCTTCTTGCTCTCTCCCTCTTTCTTTCTCCTATTTTCTTTTTAGTTCAGTCCCTCTTTTTATTACTACGTGATTTTCTGAGTTCCAATATTCATATGACCTTGATATTTTATACTTGGCACAGCAAATACAGCACCACAAAGAAAAATAAATCCGTGGCACGGTTTCCTTTTCTGACAACTAGGCTAAGAAATGATCCTCAAAGGGTGGAAAGTGGACAAGTTTAACAGTCTTGCATATTCTGGCACCATGATAGATGATCTTGCACTTCTTGGTTCTCTGGATTAAAAAGGAAGAAAATGCTAGAAGATTGCAGTGTTTGGGGTCATGTCTGACTCTTGGTCCTCAGCACAGTGTTATAGCCATACCACAGAGTCAGGAGAACCATGAGATACAGACCAGAGTGCCACACCCAGACCCCTGCACAGGACCGCAAGGGGCTGGAAGAGCAAGGAAAAGGACTGAAATACACGGCACCCCGGAGGCTCAGTCGAATGGAGTCTAAAGAGCAGAAAGAAGCCCAAGTGATCACACGGTCAAGCCCCTCAGTTTCCAGTAAAAAGCCACCTTCAGAGAAGATACATGACTTGTGGGAGTGACTGCAAGTTGCTGAGGAAAACCCATAACTCTTGTGCCTGTGGGACAGGTACAGGCAGAAACGTTTTCATTCCAGTGGGGAAGGGGATGGCCTTGTGTGGCTGGGAACATAATTTCACAGTCAGAATATCTCAAGTGAGCTGCCCACGGATCCTCTGTTTGCACCCCACCCCCAAGCCCCTGTTATTCTGGTTCGCCATAAGTTCCATTAGTGCAGGGACTTAATCTCCTCTGTCCAACGCTAGATTCACAGAGCCCAGCACAGCCGCTGGCATGTGGGAGCTCAACACATATTTGTTGAGTATAAAAATATATTTAAACTCTTCCGAGCGATACCAATGTTGTGATTCATGGAATCATCTCAAGAGTAAGTTGGTACAAACGATCCATCCGAATTCAGGACTTGAATTCCTGTTTATGTGTGAGTGTTTAGGTTGAAGGATCACTATGGTACTTTCCAGATCTGACTTCCTGAACTTACTTTTCCATTTTAAGTAGCATGAGATACAAAGATCTTCTCAAAATAGAATATTTATGTCTTCACAGGAACAGTTTCAAACAACCTTAGTAAAAGACAAAAGACAGAGGGACTGTACTTTCTGAGGATAAGATGTATGCCGGCTAAGAGCCTATAAAGTTGTCAGCTGAAAAGGTTAGGGCTCAGAGAACAGGATCCATTCATTTGTCCATCTAACACACACCCACGGGCACTCCTTCTTTGCCTGGATCTCAGGGTACACTCCTTGTTCTCTACTAGGGAGCTTAACAAATGCCACTTTGATGTATCAATGACTACAAATGATGGAATTACCCATGTGAACTGTGTTGTTCTTTGCTAGTCCAGTGAATAACGATCTTGAGAATGCCATGACAAGCTTATGACCCTGTGACTCCAGCTTATTAAATTAATAAAAGCCAACTCAATATTCTTAAGGCACTTTGGAAAGCTTAAAATAGTAGGCAAATAAAGTATTAGTGCATTTAGTGTAGATCATGCCAATAAAATAAAGCTATTGAGCATAAGATGGACAGATGTTTATTATTTCCTCATTAATTTTTATTTGATTGGCTGTGTTGGGCTCCAGTAGGTACATTTTGACTTGTGGGACTCTCAGCAAGGCACTACCAACTGAATGACAGCCTGAAGGCGGTTCCCACTAACTGACCTTGAAATATTGCTTCCCATAGCTACAATATACCAGAAACTTGGAACCAAATTACAGATGGCTGGATTAGTCTGGATTTGCAAACTATGCATCAAAGGAACAGAAGACATGCTTTTTTTCGGGGGGGGGGATTTTGAAATTAATTTTAAAAATTAAATTACAAATTAATTCTCTTCAGTATATTTTACAGCATTTTTTTGTTCTGTTAGAAAGGTCCATTACAACTGATTTTTATTTCAATTCTTCTGAAAGGTCATTTAGAATGAATTAATAGAAGAGAGCTTATATGGAAGGTTCAGACTAAATTGCAAATATAAATCAATGTCTACTTAACTGAACAATGTTTATTTAATCTGACAGTGGTCAGTGGGTCTACTGGAGCAATCGGATCAATTTTTAAAAAAAATAAGAGTATCTATTTTATCTGTGAGCAAAGGCTTTAATATAAAATAGAGGTGAACTCAGAATTTATCGAGCTCTGAAGTTTAGTTTACTTGCCCTAGAAGTAAAGGGCAGAAACTCCAACACAGGGTACATTTAAACTGATGTATCTGCATCAGCATGTTGTCTTGGCTCCCAATCACTAAACTTGTTTCTAAGCCAATGAGTAATTTTTTCTCCAGATTTTTTTTTCTCTAAAGTAACAGTTTCATTTGTCTTAGTTTGACAGTATCCCTGAAATTATGCACATTTCTTTTCTTGATTTTCTATTAGGGAAAATCTCAAACACATACTAAATTTGAGGAATTAAAATAGCAATAAAAGACCCCCATAGACCCATCACCCACTTTCTAAGTTACCAATGCTAATCTTATTTCATCCACCTTAAAACTATCAGATTTTTTTTTCCAAAGAAAATACCAGGTGTCATAACATTCAATATAAACTGTAAAATGAGATCTCTCCGCCTTGGTGTCATTGACATTGTATATATATATATATATATATATATATATATAGAGAGAGAGAGAGAGAGAGAGAGAGAGAGAGAGAGAGAGAGAGAGAGAAAGAGAGAGAGCAAACATTTGACTTTTTAAGAATTTGATAGGTCAGAAATCATATATTAATATAGCCTAATCTCCATTTCACTTACAACAAATAAGGTCAAACATCTTTTCATAGGTTGAGTGTTATTTTATCTGTGTGAATGAAGTAATCATATTCCTTGCCTATTTTTAAAAATGGTTTTATCTGTTTTTGTATGTCAGGAACATGAAAACTTTATTATTTAAGATGCAAATACTTTTCCCCATTTGTCTCTTTACTTTGCTGTGGTGTTCATGCACTTCTGTTATTACTGCTGATACTGTTTTGGGTATTGAGGGATAAAATTCTACCAATTAGGAAGCTTTCCAAGTCCAGGACGTAGAGGAAATCACAGGTGTTCCTATAGTCCTTACATAGTTTCAATTTTACATTTAAATCTCTACCTCACCTAGAATTTATTATAATATATAGTATAAAGAATTGGTCCAAATTTCTCTTCTAGCCATTGCAATACGACTTACTTAAAAATCCATTCTTATCCTTGAGTTGAGATCCAACAGACACACAGTTGTCTGTTTCTGGATTTTTTTCTCTGCTGTCTCATAGCCTGACTTTCTAGTCATACAGCACTGTTTACTGGGAGGGTTATCTCCTCCTCATTGTTCTTTCCTTGACATCTTTATGATCTGGATTTTCCCAAAGACATGACATGTCTTTCCATGTGGTCAGATCTTCTATTATGACCTTAATTACTTCATGATTTTTTTTTTCCTTCAGGTTTTGGATATCTTTATTGTTTATGTATAACTATTACTTTTGTTTTCTTATCTTTGAGCTCCAGCTATCATCTTGTTTGTTATGTGTTATCAGTTTTTGTGAAATGGCTTTATTACCCAATTCTTTGCTAAATTTTCTTCTTTGATGATGATTTTTCAATTTGCTATTTCTGAATTTTCTAGATATACAATCATACCCTTTCTTAATAGAGTTTTAGTTTTTCTTTCACATTTTTATGCTCTTATTTTTTATCTAGTCTACTTTCACTGGTTAGTACCTCTATTATAAAATGAAAGAGAAGCAGACATAGTGGCCTTCATTGTTCTGGATTTCGGTGGAAATTCTCCAGTATTTTTCCATTTAGCTATCTGAATCAATATGAGTAATTACTGAATTTTTCAATTGCCCTTTTTTCCTGTATGAGATCATCTTTTCATTTTTCTCTTTATTTCATTTGATAGAGTTTGACAGTACTATTTTTAATTTTGATAAAATTTTAATAGATTACCTTAGATAGAAACATTTTTACATAAATTTATGACATAAATTTCACTTCTTCATGATATCTCAATTTTTAATATACTGTTTCAAAGTTTTTTATAGTTGTTTCATTAGTATTCATTAGTAAAAATTGTGGGGTTTTTTTTTTTTAGAAAAAATCTTTGGTTTTCAAGCTTAGAATTGTGTTCAGTTTATAAAATATAAAATGTCCCTTTTTCTGTGCTCTGGCATATTTAGATGTTGAAAGAATTTTTATGTGACAACATCTAGTCCAAGTATTTTTATGTGGAAGTATTTTTAAAATATCACCTTGTCTATTTCTTCCTTGGTGATGGATCCATTTGATCTTGTTTTTATTTAATTTTGCAAAGTTATAATTTGGTAGAGTATTAATCATTTCACTTAGGAATTCTAATGTAATTGTACAAATTACTTATATGAATTTTAAAATTTCCTCTATTTTAATACTTATTTCCCATATGAAAACACTGAATTTGATCTCAAAATTTTAGTTTTCATGCTCATAATACAGCCTAGTCTGTTAATCCTCAATTTCTTGCCATCGTTCACTTTATCCATAGGAAGTCCTTTATTGTCCTACACTTTATCTTCTAAATGTAATCACAGCCATGATTTCTTGGTCCATGAGTTTTTATATTTCTGTCTCACCCCAGTTCCCAACACCCACCAAGAGACATAGGGCTGTGAGCCAATTCTAGTGATTCTTGGAATTCTGAACTTGAAGTTGCTAAAACCCGAATGTGCTCACAAAGCATTCCTGCTGAAAACCCTGCAGCTTGCCAACCATACTGGTTATCAGGGAAGAGAAGAAGTTACTTCCTGGTTTAAGACATTGACAGTTGAACAAGCTTTAGATTCACTCTGCTCACTAATATCAATCCACTTAGATCCATGCTTTTCATCTATTTCCCTATTGGATTTTTATAACTTAGCAGGAGTCGGTCAAGCACAAAGCTATTTTGTCCCCAGTTGCAGTATAATCTGGACACGTGATCTAGATGGAACCTTTCTGAGAAGGATGTGGGGGCAAAGGTCTGACCTGAGCCCTAAAGCTCAGCTGTACCCATGATAGAAAGCAAACCCCTAGGCATGCGTGCTTAGAACACTGGTTAGCTGGTGAGACCCAAATGTCAGGGTTTAATCAATTCAGGCTTTTGGCTTCCAATGAGCAAATAACTGGTAAGGAGGAACAAAATTGTACTATTCAAACTTTCTGTTTCAGACTCAGAGAAACCTCTCTGAAGGCCCATGTGAAGGGTAAAAGTAGTTGAGGTATACTGTAAAAGGCTGACAGTCGAAAATACTTCTTAATTCTGTGAGATTGCCAAGAACTTCACAGACCTCTTGGGAACCTGCATGTGTGCAACCCACATCATGCCCTGGGTCACAAAGTGGGCCCAGTGCCCACAGCAATGTGGGAGGACACCAACTTCATTGGCAAATCATCTGCATCACTCAGTACTGCAGGGGGAGAGACATAAGGGCCCCGCCTGTCCTACTGGATCCAGTGTGACCTCAGGGGTTCCCGTTAGACCTTGCTCCTTCTCCCCTGCTTCATGTCCATCTTTTTGTTCTTGACCCTGGTTCTGACGATTTCAGCTACAACACAAGACTTAAAATGCACAGGCTGCACAGATTGCTTGGTCAACTCCTTCAACTGCCTATAGTCTAATCTGACGAATAACTATGGGATTCTGAATCACTCATAATGAGCCTTTATTTTTTATTTTTTTGGATAAAATCTTCACTGATACAAATTTTCTAGATTGTTGATAAGCCAACATCAGGTATGTGTCTCTATTTTCAAATGTTTAACAATTGGATAGTAGATCTTGTTATAGCTAAGACAGTACCATGGAAAGAACATCTGTTTCAAATAGAATGTCCTGCACTGCTTATATCAGACTTACAAATTCTAGCTTTGAAAGATAGCCACCTGGTTACAATATTATGGGATATATATATTTATCCAATATTACGAGATACATGTATTTATAGATATATGCAAAGTAGTTATGAGCATTTAACATTAAACTCACTCTAAAGTGTTGCATTTTGCTCTAAATCCTCAAAAAGTTGTCCTATGGATGCTAATATGTCTGTATAGCCCATAAGCAAATCAATCAAAGAATTTTGCTTTAAATATACACATAAATCTTCAGCTTACATGATGAGATGAAGAGAAAAATGTTGGTTTCTTGTTCAATTTGCAGTGTATTAAGTCAAATGGAGAATAATTCTTGCATGATTTGTAATAATAGTATCTTCAGATGCTATTCTTCAGTTAAAGACCTCATGAAATCCAGAAATAGTAGTTAGAAGCTTTACAGATGCTTCTCTAAAACATGATGGTGCAGGATTTTATGGTTGTTTCTCCAGACAGGTAAGACTCACTAGGCAATTCTTATAAGACACACCATCTAACAGAATTTTCACAAAAATTAATATTTTTAATCAAAGGAAGTAAATCGTTAATATGAAAAGTCACACACACACACACACACACACACAGACCATTGCAGCAAAAATAGAAAAAAAAATGTCAATCTACAGGAAAAGGATATTTGAGATGAACTCACGTAATAATAAAATAATGATATCTAACAACAGTGATATCGCCTTCTTATACATTAGGTTCTCTTTTAAGTACTAAACTCTACCTTAAGGTAACCCAACAGCACTACAGAGTCAATTCAATTCCCATCGGAACCTTTCTTTCTCTCTTTCTTTCTTTCTCCCTTTCTTTTTGGAAATGACAAGTTGATCCTAAAATTCACACGCCAGTGCAAGGAACATGGAATAATCAAAACAATCTTAACTAAAATACATCAAAACCAGAGAGCTCATACTCCCCAATTTCAAAACTTACCACAGAGTTACAGAGTCCAGACTGTGTGGCACAGGCCCAAGTACAGACATTAAGTCAATGGAAGAGAATTTACTTTAAAACTCTTGGTTCTAACGTTTATGTTCAATTGTGACAGGGGTTCTAAGACAATGCAGTGGGAAAAGAAGTCTTTTTCTTAGGTGCCATGACACCATGTAGAAAAAAAACAGCTCAAAATGGAACACAGACCTAAATGTAAGAGTTAAAGCTATGAAACTCTTAGAAGAACACATAGGAGTCAATGTTCATGACTTTGGATTAAGCCATGGTTTCTTAGATTTAAAAAAAAAGTACAAGTGACAAAAAAATAGATAAAAAAGTTTTGTGCTTCAAAAGACACCATAAAAAGTGAAAATATAACTACCAGACTTGAAAGAGAATTCAAACCATATATCTGATGAAGGACTTGTATCCAAACTGCACAAAGAACTCCTACCACTCAACACTAAAGAGACAAAAAATAAAATTAAAAATAGACATTAGCCTTATGTACATGTATGATTACACGAATGGTGTGAATCTACATTGTGTGCAACCATAGAAACGCAATGATGTACCCTATTTGTGTACAGTGAATCAAAATGCAGTCTGTAAAAAATTTAAAACTAAATAAAAAATAACAAAATAAATAAATAAATTTTTAAAAATGCAAAAAAAATGGATTTGTACAGGTATTTCTTCAAAGACCTTATACAAATGGCCATAAGACAATGCTAAAAGAGCAACAGTTATTAGAAAAGTACTAATCCAACCCATGGTGACACTTCACCCCCACCAGGAGCCTATACCACAAATATGGAGGAGAAGAAGGGCTTCCAGCATGAGGCAGATGGAACCCCCCACCTGGCTGGCGGGAATGCAGTGGGTGCATCCACTTTGAAAAAGAGTTTGGTAATTCCTCCAAAACTTGAACATGAACTAAACATGTGACCTTGTAATCCCATTCCTAGGTCTATGAGAAGTAGAGAAATGAAAATATATGTCCACACAAAAACTTGTACATGAATGTTCGTTACAGAATTACTTACAACAGCACCAAACTGGGAGCAAAAGAAAGGTCCGTCCACTGAACGTGTTAACAAACTGTGGTGTGATCGCAAGTGGAAGCTATTCAGCCAGAGAAAGGCCTCAAGTACTTGGTCTGCTACAACCTGGAAAAGCCTTGAAAACATTGCTAAGGGGAAGAAGCCGAAGCAAAAGGCTACATGGTTAATGACTTCATTTATATGAAATGTCCAGAATGGACAAATTCATACGTACAGAATGTCAGTTAGGGTTTGCCAGGAGCTGCAGAGAGGAGGAATGGTGAGAGGGGTAGGGACTTTTGGTGACAGGGAGACAAATGAAAATGTTTTGGATTTAGATAGTAAGGGTGGCACAACTTTGGGAAGAAACTAAAAGCACCAAATTGTACATGTTAAATGAACAGATTTTATGACATGAATTTTAGCTCAATAAAGCTATTATTAAAACCCCAACAAAGTGGGAATACTACATTTCATTTTACAAATAACTTTTTGTAAAAAAGTTAGCCAGTACTACTAGCTATGTATTCAGTAATACTATGTTTAGCAACATACTAGTAAGAATCATGCATATCCGAACATTGATACTTGCTTGAAACCTAATGGAAATGGCTTGTAGAATGCATGCTATAAAGCTAATGAGCACAAATACAGCTATTTCTTTGTTATTAAAATACTAAGATTTCATCTTACTCCAATCATAATGGCAGTTATCAAGAATACAAGCAACAATAAATGTTGGCGAGGATGTGGGGAAAAAGGTACACTCATACACTGCTGGTGGAAATGCAAAATGGTACAACCATTATGGAAAGCACTATGGAAATTCCTCAGAAAACCTAGAATGGAACCACCATTTGTTCCAGCTATCCCACTCCATGGTTTATATCCAAAGGACTTAAAATCAGCATACGACAGTGATGCAGCCACATAAATGTTTATAGCTGCTCAATTCACCATAGCTAAAATATGGAACCTACCTAGATGCCCTTCAACAGATGAATGGATAAAGAAAATGTATATATACATATATATATACACACACATATATACATATATATACACAATTACATATATATATTTTTTATATATATATATATAAATACACAATATTACTCAGCTTTAAAGAAGAATGAAATTATGGCATTTGTTGAATTAGCGAAATAAGCCAAACCCAAAAAACCAAAGGCTAAATGTTTTCTCTGATATGCGGAAGTTAATTCACAATGTGGGGGCTAGGGAAGAATAGAGTTACTTTATATTAGGTAAAGGGGAGTGAAGGAGGGGAAGGAGTGTGGGGGTAGGAATGATAGTAGAGTGAAACAGACATTATTATCTCATGTACATATATGACTGCATGGCCCATGTGATCTTATAATATGTATAATCAGAAAAATGAGAGATTATACTCTCCATTTATGTATGAGCTATCAAAATGTATAAATGCATTCTACTGTCATGTACAATAATTTAAAACAAAAATTAATTTAAAAATATTGATTATTTGACGGTCCTGATAATCAATCTACTGTGTCCATGTGCTCACAAATGAAGAGATTAGTTGAAAATCACTGAGAAACAGCAGGGTGGGTTGACTACCTGGTGCTGTCAACACTGGAGTGGTACATGGGAGTATACATAACCCAGTGGGTCCCCAAGATGGGTGGTCATCAATATTCCCTGGGGAAGGGTTACAAATAAAAACTCCAGGGCCTTTCCAGATGGGATGAATCAAAACGTCTGCAGGCAGGTCTTGGAATGTGGAGATTAAATATTCCCTAAAATAGGAGAGGACAGCAGCCTGGATGGAAATTTTTTTTCCATCATTATTTATCTAGGCCCACATCAACAGCCTGCTTCAGAAGGCTATCAGCAACTCCTTGTAGAAAAACCCATTGTCAAGAAAGGAGACAAGTTGATCTCATTTGACCTGGTTACAGTTTAGAGCAATTTCTTCTAGTTGATTGTCATCAGCAAACCTTGGCGCACAGCGAATGATGGATACCTCCTTGTGCTAAAAACATTACAGTTCCCTTCAGGCTGCCCACCTATGTGGAATTTTGTTTCCTTGCATATTCAGTTTTGTTTCCTTGAAAACTAGGAGGAGCCCTTGAAACCTTATAGCTTTACCCACTCAAAACACATGTACTGAAGATGTTACATGAATATTTGAATTTAGTAAACAAAACTTCAAGAGTTTTATCAAAGACTTTATATTTAGCCTGAAAAGCTCTCCTGCTAGAGTTGACAAGGGGATTGCATGGCTCATTTTTTTCTATGGAAGTTATTGTTGTTGTTGTTTTACTGTTTTGTGAGATCCTTTTAGCCAGAACTTCAGCTAGGGACCAAGAAAAATAAATGTAAAATAAACAATTAAATTCCTTAAAATTCTGCAAAGCGGTACAGTGAAAGAATCTTTTCCCCATAGATCTCTTCCAAGACTGAAGAACCTAGTGATGCAATGAAGCAGAACTAATGCCTGTTGAACAGATGAGGGAAGTGCATGCAAATAAACCACAGCCTCCCTGAAATCAGTTACCAAGAGCAGAAATGGGGTTTCTGACCTTGGCAGTCCTCGAGCTTGGCTGCTTTTAGAACTCCCCAGTGCATCAGCCATACTCTCCAAACCTAGTAAATCTGAATCCTGATGATGAGACAAAACCACTTGCATTTTTTCATGCTTCCTGGATGATCCAACCCTTTCGCCAAGGTCAGTAACCACTATCCTAGTGCCAACTTTTGGTTTCACTCTATGGCTACCAGGAGAAAAGAGGACCACACCCACTAAAGATGTGTCTTTTCCTAAGACACTGCCTGGGTGGGAAGATGCTTCCCTGCCTACTTTGGGCACCTGCTTCAAGGTGAACCAGCACCAAGCACAGGATAATTCCTTGCCTTATAAGAAACACCACTCTGAAGAGACAATCCATCCTTCTTCTCCTTAGAGTTATATCATATGTGAAAAGATGTTACATTTATATTTGTAAGTTGAAGCTTATCTTGATGTCTTCATATAGAAAAAGACATGGTTTATAAATTAAAGGCATACTTGTGGTTTTTAAAGACATTTTATTTTTAAATTAACTAGTAAAATTGTATATATTTAGAGTCTGCAACACGTTTTGAAATGTTGTGAAATGGCTAAGTTGAGCTAATTAATAAATTCATTACCACGCAAAATCTTTTTCATGATAACACTTAAAATCTACTCTCTTAGCAATTGTCAAGAATATGATTATAATTAACCATAGGCACCATGGTGCACCTTGGTTCTCTTAAACTCATTCCTCTTATCTAACTGAACTTTTGTATTCTATGACCCACATCTCCCCAATCCCCCACCCACCATATGCTTGTTTTATAAGAGACTTCACTAAATTTTCAGGTGTTTGTCTAATAATTGTGCAAAATGGTTAATTTACGTGTTGGCTGATGCTTTTAGGAAGTCATGCCAAAGTTCTGCTGTTTTGCTTCATTATCTGAGAAAAAAACATAATAATCAAAATATCTGCCCACAAATTCTGCCTCTGAGATGGGAGGAAGCAAATTAGATAGCATCTCTGGATCCATAGGCAGATAACTATGAAAACAAGTTCCATATTACTAAAATTTTCCCATTTAAATATAATTCTGAATAACTTACAGAGCCAGGCGACTCCAATGCTAAGAAATATAAAAACTGTAAGACCTCTTTATGAAGAGAATATTTACTGGGTTTTTGGTCAATATTTTATAAGCAGTAATTATGAAAAAAAAATGCTGAGGTAAAACAAAGATTATAGCTACAGAGAAGGGAGTTAGTCCAAAGAAAATGCTTATTTGTCTCATAAAGTCTCCTTCTACATTATGTAGATGCTGGAAATTTCTGAATTCAATTATTATTTCTGCAATATATATGTATATATATTATGCAATATGTATGATATATATATATGTATATATATTACATATATGAGGGTGAATAGAAACTAAAGAAGGCTATTGCATGCACCTCTTATGCCATCTTATGTGGTTGGAGAGAAAGTCCTTTCATGTGATATGTTATTTGAGAGGAAGGCTACCTGAGGAGCTCTAGGGCTGAGTCTGATAGGAGTTCAGAGGAGAAAGAAAAACTCCTAACACATGCATGATGGGTAGGGAAGGACAGAAACACTCAAGAGGGCTGCACAGAGGAGGTGATACAAGAGTTGTAGCTTGATGGGTAAAAGGGAGAAAAGGGGATCCTGGAGGCAGGACGTGGACCCAGTATCACTGGGTTTAGATGAAAGCACAACTCTTTTGGTGGCTGCAATTGATGAGTTTGGATATCCAGGGTTAAGTGTTGACTGTGGTATAATGATAAGAGGCAAGCATTAGAATCCACACCCCTGGGTTTAGAAGGAGAATTACAGCCATTTCCACTCGGGTGGCAACTTACCTAACCCTGGATTCTCAGGTTCTTTATCTGCAGTTGTGAGTATGCAAAAATACTAGCTCAGTGCATTCATGCACCATGAATTTCTCTCCATTCTTGACTTGCCAAGCAATAGAGTAAAGATAAACAAATAAGTAAACAAACAAATAAATACCTAAATACATAAATTTGACCACAAAATCATCAATCAATCAACGTAGCCTAAAATGAAGTCACTGGACACCTCAGAACAAAGATAGTGTAGAAAACCCAAAGAAAATCCTTGGCTAAAGTTTACAAAGCTGGTTTTACTGCTACTTAAGAAAGTACTTAACAAAGTAGCAGTAGATTATTTCAGCCATTTCAGGCCCTGCTGGAGCTCTGATTAAAAAAACAATAGTGAACAATGACTAATTACAGCATTAATGAGACTATTGTTTCTTTCTTGGCAGTAACCTCATCAATGGACCATGTCTTAGACTCACCTAACATTTTCCAGTATAAAACATTCATAATGTGGTCTTTGTCAACTCTCACCCCCAGCTGTTCCTAGTGAGAAAAGCCCTCATTAGCACCAAGACATTTACAGCTTAAGCATCAAGACATTTACAGCTCTGACCAACTTTCCTGCCGGTTGGTACATTTTAAAGTTTAACCAGAGCAGGGCAGAAGGCAGCGTCTTGGGGTCTCGCTCAGGATCTAACCATGGAGTGTTCTAGCAAAGCAGGGCAGTTCTCATATGCTTACACCTTAGAGGTGGTGAACATTATTGAGGAAGTTAACTTTTGGTTGACAAAAAATGTGAAATATTTAAAAGTATGAGGAGCTTAACAGCCATAATGGCAATGCCAGTGATATTATGCCAACCTCTATTAGATTAGCTCTACTTTGGAAATTTCCCCTCATCTAGTTATTCTTTTTCTTCTTAATCTGGTATTATAAATTCTAAAGAAAACCACCTTTAATTGTTTGAGACACTACCTGCTGGAGTCAACTATTGCAGGAAAAGGACTAGATAAACTCTGGTCCCAGGACCCCCCTAACAAGTAATCATTTTATAGTTTTTTAGAACTTCGGAAGGTCTTTGGATAACATCAAAGTGTGGACTGGAGGCTGACTTTTTCTTTAATTAAAAAGTGGAATGTTTCACCTGTAGGGAAATAATCGCTGTGACTCTACTTCATGTACAACCAGAAAAATGAAAGTTGTACCCCGTTTGTAAACAATGAATCAAAATGCATTCTGCTGTCATGTCTAACTAAATAGAACAAACAATATAGAAAAATGGGCATAAAAAAAAAGAATTCTAGGGGCTGGCCTAGGAGGTGAAGACTGACTGTCAATCTGAGGTCTCTAAGAGGGTCTTTGTTTTGGGGTGATAGTTCCTCTCCCCATCTTCTCAGCCTGCCAGCTCTTGAATAAACCTGATTTCCTTTCCAACGACTCCCCTCTGCAAGTGTCAGCTTCAAGCGCTGAGAGGGCAATTGGGGCCAGCACCGGTTGTGTGCTGAAATTACACTGATCAAAAGCTTTCCACTTAGAATTTCGAATTACACTTTTGCCCAATTTTTCTTTAAGCTGAGAAAGGAATCTGAGTGGAAACACACCCTCTCTCGACTGTGCTTCTCAGAGTGACTGTTCTTGCTGAACAAAAATCACAAAATTGGAAGAAAAGAAAAAAAAAAGATCCCAGAGTTGAAGTCTTATAAAAATAAATTTGTTTTAAGACTGCTTAAGAAATGAGCTTTGCCTGTATGTTCTGGTGTTGATGTGAAGAGGACACAGTTGTGGCCTCTGAAAGAACCCAGACTGGTGATGTTACATCTCACTGCCACAAAAGTCAAGGCCCTGAAGATGATTCCTGGCCAAGAAGGAAAAAAACATGACCACAGTCTCTGTTGACATGTAAGTTTGTGATGTATTTTAACAAAAGGATAAATAAACTTACTATGTTAAATCAAATACTAAATACTTAATGTAAACCATATAGTGGAAAAAATCACAATAAGCTGTCACCAAGTACACACATGTGCCACACCTGACACATCGCAGTTTATGGAAGGTCTGCATAGCAAAGAAATTCTTGCAGTCTATTCCTCTAATGTCAGAGAAAGCTCTTCTTATGCCATTTCCTCCAATTTTTAAAAAGGAAAGTCCAAATTTAATCCAAATCTTTCTTTTATATCATACTTCATAATATTCTAGGAGCTTTAACTATAAATGAGAGGTCCTTATAGCTAAAATCAAGGTTTTGGTAAATAGTATTATTCCAAAAAGAGGCGTAATTATGAAGCTAAATTCTTACATATTAAATTTTAGGAGTATAAATTCTAAGTACATATAAAAACAGAATAAAAATGCTTTTGCACGTACTCTGATTCCGCATTCCCTTTGACTACATTAAGTGGAACATAGCATTGTATGTGACTCTGAGAGGGTTCATACTTTAAAAGAAGGTTTCTCTTCAAATGTGCTTTCTCTCCTAGTGTTAGACAGCAGCTCATCATCCAGCTCAGAGTTACAGAAGGACCAACACAGGCTAATATCGACTCCATTGTCCTTTTCCTAATCAAGCAAAGGCTGGATAACGGACACCCGAAAGTCTCCCAGCACGATCTGAAAGAGCTGCATTCCCTGGCATCTAAAACAGAACCTGGTTTCCTAAATTCAGCTACAGGTAAGTCACCTTTGTGGGATACTCACAAATGCTGGCTGAGGAAATTCTCTCTCCCTCAGGGTAGATGGGCTTATAGTTTCTTCAGCAATGCAAATAAATAGGATAAAATATAAGGGATGAGTATGAGGACAGGAGCTACAATACTGTCTTCCAGCAAACAGTACTAACCGGGCTGTGGAGGACTAGCATGGTCACAGTGGGGGCAGTGGGGTCACACCTGCAGGCATGCAGAACACACATGCGCTCATGAACACACACACACACACACACACACACACAATGTGCACAGACACATCACACACTGGAGGATCATGAGGACTCTGATCCACTCCTTAAAAGCCAGGCTTCTATTTAAGTTGGTCTTGTCAGAAGATGTGCCCACTTCAAATGTTTAGAAAGTAATCCAGAAATACATAAAATTGACAACACAAATCTTACCAAATTTTCAAATCGGAAATTGGACAAAGGAGAGAGCTGTCTGGAGAAGGTGGGAGAGGAAAAGCACTACCTGTCTGGCTGAAGGAACCCTGACAGATGGGCCACGTGGCCGGCTGCTAAGGTTGGGCTTCAGACTTGGCCGGGATTCCTTCAAAGGAAAGATCAAAAGTCACCTGAGGACTCTACTGTCCATGGTCTCTCTGATCCCTGCCTTTGATAAAAACTGGCACAGCTGATACATTTTTGGAATCTCTGAAAGTGGAACGCTCAACCTAGGGGAAAGTGGAAATAAAGGAAGAAAATGGAGAGATCGATGCCACAGAGTTAGAGCATTTGAACAGCAAAGGTGAAGGGACGCTGTGCGAGGAACTGCAGGGGGCGCTGCTCTCACGACGGGAAGCAGACGTCGTCGCAGCAAGGCCTGGCACCGCTACCCTCACAAAGCAAGGACGCCGCGGCGCCCCAGACCCACTCGCTTACTCGGTCACTCACCAGCAAACACTTATTGGGCACCTACTATGCACTGGGCATATCGAGTTTATTATGGGGATTAAAAGAAATGACATAAAAGGCACTCTCCACTCTCCTGTCCCTATGGAGATGACTGTGATGGTTGAAATTCCACAAGACCCTCTCCTCTGCACAGGCTGTTTAGATCTCCTGTTCTGTTAATAGCAGCCACTTTCACTCAGCAGGATCCTCGTGTGGATAAACTGCATGGTCCCTGCAACTAAGGAGTCTCCTTGACTTGTCTCCTGGCCTCCAGTTTTGCACTCCCCCATCCATTGTCCCAAAACAGAGTGAGCTTTTAAAAGTGCAAGTGAGACCACTTTACTGTTCGACTTAATATTTCCCAGTTCTATCCCATCACGCTGAAAATAGAACCTAAAGTCTCTGGTCTGCCTTACAAAGTGCTCTATGATGATCTCTACTAATTCTCTCTGCCTACTGTAATAATACTCCTTGAAGGAGCAAAGTTTCAGCCTGCCTCAGGGCCTTTGCACCTGTGATTCCCTCTACCTATAACTTTTCCTCCTCCATTTTCACAAACTGTCTCCTTGTTATCATCCATGAGGAATGTTTCTTCCTCAGAGAGATCTTGCAGAGATGCATATCTAGAAAAGTCTTCCACCCGCTGGGCGCAATGGTGCACACCTGTAATCCTGGAGGCTTCGAGGCTGAGGCAGAAGATTGTGAGTTCAAAGCCAGCCTCAGCAACTTAGCAAGGCCCTGCCTATAAATAAATATAAAAAGGGGCTGGGGATGTGGACTCAGTGGTTAAGTGCAACTGGGTTAAATCCCTGGTACCAAAAAAAAAAAAAAAAAAAAAAAAAAAAAAAAAAATCTTCCACCCACCAACTACTAAGGCTTTGCCTATCTTAATTCTTTTGAAAGCCCTGCTCCTTAGTGCACCCTAGCTGATACCTGTCTTCTGGTTTATTATCACTTCCCCTTTTCCCTGCAGAATGCAAGTAACAGGGCAGAATCTTTGTGCACGTTGTTCACTTTGGATCCTAGATCAAAACACACACTCAACAGAAGTTTGGTGAATACACTCATACATGCTCTGATGTACCAAATTTGGTGTGGTATGTACTAAACACTGCTGTTCTTGGAGAATTTCTGGTTGTATAGACAAGAAAACTGAATACTTTATTTAAGAAACAGTTACCCTAATACTGAATCCAAAGACGAAACCAATCTAAAATGCCCTAGTAGGAAGCTATAAAATCAAAGAACCTGATGAGGAAGCTTACAGTGCCCAATCCCATCGACAGCTGTTTTTTTGTTCTGTTTTGTTTTGTTTTTGGCGGGGGTTGGTACCAAGGATTGAACCCAGGGGCACTTAGCCACTGAGCCATATCTTCAGCCTTTTTCATATTTTATTCTGAGACAGGGTCTTGCTAGGCTGCTGAGGGCCTCCTGAAGTTGCTGAAGTTGGCTTTGAACTTATAATCCTCCTGCCTCAGCCTCCCCAGCCACTGGGATTACAGGCATGGCCACCACTCAGCTCAACAGATGTTTTTAAGATAATATTTAAGATAGTACTTCTACTGTCTTGGTTTCCCAAACCATGTTTGGTAAAGATACTTGATGAGGATTTTGATGAGATGCTGGAGAGTCTTTGGTGCTGCAGGGTAAGGTTATCAAAGTGGGAATCCAAGAGAAAGAAGCATGGACTCCAACGCTCAGCTCTGCCACCGCATGCAAGGCAGTGCACGCAGCAACCCTTCACGCTGGATACATCACGGTGAGACATAACACAAAAAATCCGTACCTCAAATAAAAGCAGGGATCATGGTTTTTGGTTTGTTTTTTGGTGCCAGGACACTTATCCACCAGGCTGCATTCCCAGCCCTTTTTATAGTTTTATTTTGAGACAGGGTTTCACTAAGTTGCTTAGGGTCTTGATAAATTGCTGAGGTTAGCTTTGAACTAGAGATCCTCCTGCCTCAGCCTCCTGAGCTGTTGGGATTGGAGGTGTGTGCCATTGTGCCCAGCAGGAATCATGTTTTTGATGCATAAAAATGGCTAGCATTTCAGGAAGATTCCGGAAAACACTATCACCATGAGTGTAAACAGCTCACAGTACATCTAACCTAAGGATGAAGTTTGTATTCTGCCACTGTTTTTACTCTAGACTGGATTCTTCAACAGCTGATAAATTAAGGGCTCAGTAAAGAACGGGACACAAGGAAGGTCTACTGAGAGACAAATTTCTACTGCTATAAATTCTCAGAACCCATGTTATAGAAACCTTATTTAGTCATCTTATTATATTATTCAATTTCAACATATTTTTTAAATAAATGTTATATTTGACCTTCCTGTGTGATAGGAAGGCAAACTCGTACAAATCTCCTGTTCTCCCTTCTCCCCCCAGAGTTGTTCCTCCCTACAATTAGCCTCAATAGACAGTTTTTTCAGGGACACTCAAAGACCGCCTTGGCCTTCAGCATCTGCTAGGCCACACTGGCTTCAACTCTCCTGAGATGACATTCCTAAAAGGCCCAGAGGGAAAAGTGATATTAACTGTACTAGGGCAAGAGGTCCCCAAGGAGGGAACATATGACCTGGTTCCTCTCATCTGTATTGACTAGGTAAACTCATTAAATGACTCATTACCTCCCATAATCTACTAAAGGGAGGGTGCCCTTAGCAGAGTTCTGGTAGAAAGAGGCATTTGTGGGATAACGAAAAAGAGACAAAGGGTTTCTATCAGTGAAATTTCTGAACGGGAAAGCAGAGGAGAAACAGCAAACAGTAGAATAAGGTCAAGGGGCAGGTGGAAGGAAAAAATAAAAGTGGGGGTTGGCTCAAAGTCAAGGCCTGGTCTCCCCTCCTTCATAATTCTGTTCCCCGTTGGCCCTGGCACTGTTAAAACAAATTCTAAATACTGTATTGTAGCTGGTCTCAGCACACAATTGTGGAGCTCTTTAGCTATTGTAAATAATTAACCTAGGGAAACCACTCTGTCCTTTACCAGTGGCATTTAGCTGAATCGACTTTAATCTGCAGTTTTACTAAAACACTACGTCTGAGCTGTGTGCCGAAGCTAGGAGCAACGAGATGGTGGGAAGAAAGGGGGACATCACAAAGCTCCGCTTAAGTACATTCATGAAGATGTGGCATTACTGGATTCTGCACGTAAAAGGAGCCGCAGGCAAAAAGCTACCCCAAAATCCAAATGGAAGCAAGTTGAAGAAAGAGGTCTGAGGTGGGCCAAGGGGGTAACTTAAAACTCCTGACAAAAATTACACATCATTCTAAGCTTGTAACAGCCAGCATGTCAACCAAAAGAAGGAGGACTAGCAATTACCACCAGGGGAGAACCCACCGAATGGAAACGCACACCTGACCACCATCCTTCTGAGAAAGAGAATCCAGAGGGGCTGGGGCTAGAGCTCAGTTGGTAGAGTGCTTGCCTTGCAAGCATAAGGCCCTGAGTTCGATCCCCAGCAACGCAACAAAAAAAAAAAAAAAATAAAGAGCTGAGAATCTTCAGCATAAGCAAAACACCCAGAAGGTAACCTGCCCCTACTTTTCTTCCTTTTTAAAATAGTCCTCAGAGAAAATTATATTTAAAATGTCTTTGTTGCTGTTGTAGCTTTATTCTTTGGATTCTGGGCCTAGACTCAATCCCAAACTACTGGAATCACCCAAATTGTGGTTTCAGGGATTTTTTTAAAGCAAATCCACAAGTTGCCACACACTGCTGGCATCATGCCCTGTGTGGCTCTCTGAAATTCCCAGAACGTAGTGTTTTCTCATCTACTTTTTGCTGAATGTTAAGATTTTGAGTTTATTTGATCTTCTAAAGGTCTTCTAAGTAAATCGAGATGGTCAAAATTAAGAATTTAAGACCCCACTGCAGCGCCCCCTGCCACTGATTTCACTGATATCCCTTATTTCCAAATGACCCCAAAATACAGCATAGCCTCAGGTTTCAAACATCAAATAGTTCAATAAATATTTACTGAACATCGATTATATGTAAGAGACGTTCAAAACTGCTGTAAAAACAGAGACATATGAACTTAGCAAAGCCAGGAACAGAATTCAGCTTCCCTCCTCCCTGAATTTAAGCCTCCAAATTTATGGGAAGACATCATTATCAGGAAATGACCTGAAATAGACACTTACGTTGTGGGTTCTGCTGCAGAAACTCAAATGGTCTTGTGACCTATCCCTATAGCATGCATGTCAAAAACAAGTGTTCATAAAGGAAGAGAAAAAAGACATCTTGCACATGCAGGAAGAAGCTATTCAACCTTGGCTTTGTAATTCCTTCATTTTAGTTGTGCATCACACATGGGTGTGGTTTACACACAATTCAAAGAGAATCATAAAGTCCATTAGCAAAAGACCCAACTGCCTTTCCCCTATGTCAGAATTTGTAATTACATCCTTGCAATTCTCTTTTATTAGCCCTTCACGCTCAGGTGATTCAAGGCAGGTGAACCAACAAACACAAAATCCAGAGCCACCTAGTAATGACTTAGTGGAGATCAAGAAACTTGAGCCCAGAGGAATTTTACCTGTTTGATTTCAATTGGCTGATTCTCGGGAAGGTATTTTGGCCGAGAATCATGGGCTCAGAAACAGAAACCACTGTCCTGAATCATTCTTTCCAACAAAGAACAGCAGTCTCTGAATTATGCTCAGAATGGTGGAATCTCAAAATCAAGAACAAATTAAGAACAGACCCTAAGAAGACTTTGGGGTCAGGACATGCAGTTCGAATCCTAGCTCCTCTGGTTACTTATGAGGGCAATTTCTTAACCCGGGTCTCAGGGTCCTCCTGTGTCAATGGGGACGCACGGGGCCACACAACACCACGAATCAACTAGCATTCCCTTCAGTCAATGAGAGACCTGGAGTAAGTGGAGATGATCTCTTGATGTGGAGCACTTTGCAAGCTTTTCTTTGCAATCTTTCTTTCTTGGCAATAAGTGTTACAGTCGCAAACACTAATAACATTTCTCATTTTGTACATTAAAACTAAATACCAAGTGCAATAAAGAACTAGTCAACCTATATTTGTCTGAAACACAGAAGTCCTAGGAAAGAGAAGCATGTTCACTCTAAACGGCTTACAAGTTAAGAAGTGATTTTTGAGTGATTGCCAAAATACGTTATTAATTTAAAACAGGGGAATACATTTGTCAAAATTCACCTAACTCTGCATTTAAAATGGGTTCACTGGTTATGTGTGTGTGTGTATCTGTGTGTGAGTGTGTGTGTAAATGATTTCTCAATTAAAGACAACTGCTGAAAACAAATACTGTTGCTCAATTCTAGCCCTTAGAGATTCTGCTGAAATGATTCTGGGGTGTGTGACTTGGGCCTGGGGAGTTTTAAAACTATCGCAGGTGATTTAATGTGGAAAAAAATAAAAATGAAAAGACAACGGGATGCAAAATAGTGTAAAGAGTACTATAGGGATGTCAGATTTAGCAAATAGAATTCAGAGCAACCACTTAAATTTGAATTTCAGATAAAATACCTATAAATTTTTAGCATATACTACCAATATTGGAGATTTTAGGGTATGCCCCAAATATTACCCTATCTCATTTGGTGACCCTAAATAGTATGCTAAGTCTCATGCAAAAAAAGGTGGAGGTGGATATTGTTTCATTGTATATGTATGACACAGATTTTTGAAAGTCTTTTTCTGGGGAAGGGAACTCTGGTAGGAGGCAAGAAAGGAAAGAACACCTTTTAATGTAGATGTTTTGTGCATTTTGAATCACAAGAATGTATTTGTACATATTTTTAAACAAATATAACATTGAAAAATAATTTCTGATAAGAGCTAAAATATTAATGTAAGAAGATATGGTACACTTAGAAAACAAAACTAATAGGAATTTGCTCAAATACTTTATTTTACTGTACCTTAATTTTTTAGTGTAGTTAGATGTAGGCAAAGTATTGATAATTACTTGTCAAGGTGATGGACTATATTTCAATTAATGTTAGCAATCTCCCATTGAATTGCTACTCTACTAAGCACTTTACACATAGTAGTATTTAATTTAATTCTCACAAGAATCCTTTGGTGCTTTGCAAATTAAAAGGCTGAAACTCAGAAAGGGTAAGTCATTTGCCTAAGACCACGCAGCTGCTAACTGGCAGACCTGGGGTTTGAATCCAGGTCTGTGAGAATCCACAGCCTATTCCTTTTCAACACAACACCACACAACGCAACCCAACACAAGGCTATTTGGTAGAATATGTATTTCTAAAAAGAACACTTGTCTTTAGTGATGAAAATCAATGCAAAGAGAAAAAACAATGAATAAATTCATATCAGTCACTGAAATATGAATGATCTTACACTAATAAGTCCTTCCCTCCTTCCATCCTTCTTTGGTTATAAGTAAATATACAAATATACTTCACTTTGGGCAATGCTCCTGTTTCATGAAAGTAGTTTATAAATATAATTTATGCAAATGTCATCATATTTAGGATAAAATTGAGAGTCTGCTTTTTAGACAAGTTCTCTGATAAATGTTTTTTTAAATGGTCAGAGATTTTTGTAATTCAACTGACCCCAGTTCAGTGGTTTTTAGATAGGGTGCAAAATGAAATAATCTAAGAGTTTGCTAAGAATTGAAGGTCTTAATACAAAACGTGATTGGTGGTTTATGTGTGGAGATGACATTTTGCTAAATTACAAAGGAATTAATTAGGTTAAGTTTCTATCATTAGCCTTTAGCTAATTATTGTTTTAAAAGTATGAGTAAATATTTTCCAGAGAGAAGCAGAATTTGTCACTTAACTCATCAAACCAGTACTGTTTTCACAATTTACCAAGACAGGAATATGTTAGAGGGCTATTCAGTTCTCTGTTGTGAATGGTTTTTAAAAGATTTCTTCAAAATCTGTCTCGGTCTCTACACTCCATGCATTCTCCGGTGATCTACCTTTTTAGTGCTGATGAGTTTGGAGGGGTGTGAAGAAAGAGGACTATCCATTGGATAACTATTGAAAACTAATCCTGAAGCTCTGTAAGCTTAACACTTTTTAAAACAGCTTACCAAGAGCCATTGTCCGACGAAGAGAGCATCAGGCTCCATGAATAGTTGTCATGATGCCTGACCAATGTGGACATTAGGCAGGTCACCAGCCTGCCAGTCCTCTCCTGCTCTCAGGAACCAAAGCAGGACATGGGTTAAAGTGTGTGTGTGTGTGTGTGTGTGTGTGTGTGTGTGTGTTCATTCCTTTAGCAGAGAGGAGCAAAACTGAATGTGGGTAGACAGATTATAGTAATAACAATGACTAACACTTAAGCCATTTTCCCTATACACCAGGTATTACCCCTGTGTTCAAGCTGTGTACTTTCTGCCATTACCAACCAACACTTCTGAACAGGCAGTGTTACAATCCTACTGCAGGCTTTTAAACACCCAACTAGGGAATGAACATTTAAAACCATGCCCCTGAGCTGCTACTGACCCACTTGTGGCTCATCCGTCAGCTTTGCATCTTGTACACCACCATCTCGGGACTCCACTTATTCTCTTCTTTATTCCTCATCAAAGTGAGCATCTTCTTTGACAAAACAAAATTAAAGAACATGCCTAACATGTGAGATCTACATTGTCAAGGATCCTGTCTGAAGAGCAGTAAATAATGGAGGACCTCATATCACAGTTAGCTTCCACCATGGAATTTTTTATATCTTCCCATGTTTGATTCAGGAAATATCTTCCAGAATGCATTATGAACTGGTAAGGTACTGTCTGAAGTTACTCTGCATAAAACTTATATTATTTCAAATAAATTCAATTGCATCTCCATTTAATCATATTTGTTATATCTAACTGAATCAAGTTTTTTGTTTACTTTTCTTAATTTTAAGAAACAGGGAACTGAATTGCTAATATCTTTTATGAACCATGATAGGCTTAAAATTTCTTCCCTGTTTTCTAAAGCCCTCATTTCCCCACGTAAGTCACTATCCCATTTTTATTTCAATGGCTTTCTATCTAGAGATTTGGGAAATATATGTACCTCTATTCACGAAAAAAATTACATGAATTTTTCCCACTTAATAGTTTATGGATATGAAGAACTCAAGACTCAATATAAAAATCTAAAACAATTCCTAATAATTTAGAGTTATGAGGCAGTCATAAATACTTACCTTTATAAAGTCTCACCAGAGTTAGATTAATGATCATGTTTGGAAAATCAGTACAAATAAAGCTCAAGAATTTGGGCAATCAATCTATGAAATGCAGGTGGAGAGGTTTAAGTAAATTTATGTCTTTGCTCAATCTTTGTTTTTTTTCTTAACATTTTTTCTAGTTATTTGAGTCTATATTCTGTACCTTTCTCTGTATCATATCAGCAAATGATTAGCAACAGTGGTAGAACAAATTGATAAATTAAATAGGTGTGGATATTTAAAGTCAGGGTCTTAGTGGCATTTCAGGTACATAATTAATAATAATTAATAATTATATAGATATTTGTGCTTAAAGGCACGTTCCTAACTGGAGTGGTTGGGGAAGGGTTAGAGAGGATAGCATTCCTCATCTCTCTGGGCTGCCCCAGGGGTCTCTGCAGGTGCTAGGCTCTTTTCCCAGTGGTTTTGGAGGTCCCAAACAGCGGCTACCCCTCCTCCAATCAGAGAACTGGGTATTTCTACCATTAGAATAATTTCATGCGAAGCTTTTGGCCAACCTAAGGTGCGTGATAGAACTACACTTTATGTCAGAATCACAGAAATATGCAGAACTTCAAACCCTGGTAGAAATGCCTTCACAGAACAGGAAAAGTGTCCATGCCTTGGGCTTTGCTGCTGTCAAGAAAGAGTCCTACAAGTCCATTTCCACTTCATTTATAAAACCACTATCAGTAACACTGTCCACTATGGACCTCATGACATAATGTTACTCCTAGAATGTAATAAAAAAAAAAATGTGCTTCACTCAAAAAAACTGGCATACTGTCCTTAATCCGAAAAGAAAAAGTGCTTTTTATCTTTTTTTTTTTCCTTAAACCTCTATTTCCTGAAACCTCAGAGTTCAGGTTTGGTTCAAATGTAATAAACATCAAAGGTTCTCTGTTGAAACTACCTTTTCTCTCTCTGCTTCTGGACCATATGGTTCAGCTCCTGTTTGATTTTATTTTTCCTTTAGGCACTTGACTGCATTTTTATCTCTAAGGTTAAACTACCACAAATCTTTCCATGGGAGGAAGTAAATAGAGTAAGTTCTTGTTTTTCATGGTAGTTATGTTCTATAAAGTTGCTTCAAACATGAAATTAGGGAATTCTGAGCCACCGCTTTAGAGAAAACACAGATTTAGGCTCCCTCCAGTCTCTGGTCACAACATTTTCATCATGGGATTCTTATGTAACCTCATTTAATATGACACCTTATTTAACATATGTTGTTGATTGGTAGAGGAAACAGAAGAGATAAGTACAAATTCATTCCTGACACTATTTTCCAATGACTTCACGTGTAAGTTCTTTTTGCAATGAGTTAGAAGCATTTGTTTTTTGACGTTTGCCCACCCACCTCTGGTACTGGGATGGAAGCCAGGGCCTAGGGCAGACTAGGCAAGTGCTCTGCCTCTGACACACATCCCCAGCACTTAAAAGCATCTTTTAAAAGTAGGGCAGTTTACCAGTGCTAATAATAATAATAATAATAACAATGTTTTATTGAAAATAAACATTATCACCACCAAACTTCCATGAATATCAACTCTATAGGTCAGTAATTCATTTTTATGCCCTCCTGAAATAAAATTACCCAAGAAAGTTTTACTGCAAACTCTAGTCAGGTTATGTTAACAACCGACACAGTAACAATTATACAAATGAATCTGAAGACCAGGTTTAGTGTCCGTTCATTAAAAGACACGAATACAAGAGTATATGAATTCACAATACTTGTGTTTTGTCTGAAATTAGCAAATCTAAGACAAAATTATTAGTTGTTGCACCTGGCAATCTAAGAATATTTTTTAAATAAACATTTTGCACTTGAGAGTAAAGACAGATAAAACCTGATAATAGCAATAGCTATAAAATATATTTTTGTCAATGTTTTGATTTCTGCACAGGAAAACAATTTCTACCTGCCCTAATGATATGTATGGCTAAGTTATTGGTCCTTCTTGATATTATCAGCTAAGTTCTAAGGAACTTGTGAAGATCCTGACAAATCAGGTTATGCTCAAAGATTAGATGAAAATATCCTAACTTTGTTTCACACATACAGCTTTACAGAAATCTTTTTCTAAAAACTTGTGCCCTTGAAATGAGACTGGAAATTATTTCAGTGCATTGGATGAAGTGCCCTAGTGGTTCTGCAAAAAAAAAAAAAAAAAGACCCATAACATCTCCAAGAATTTCAAGTTACCAGACCCAGACCCAGGCTTTCCTATGGCAGAGGAAACAACAAACTTCATGCTTTCTTACAAATCTGCGAGATAATCAGTTTTGCACCATTTTCTAAATTTCACTGTCTTGAGATCGAATATTACTGGGAGGTAAGTCAAGTACATATAGAAAACTAGGACCAAATAAAATTTCAAGAAGGAAGGAAGGAAGGAAGGGAGGAAAGAAGGGAGGGAGGGAGGAAGGGAAGGAGGGAGGAAGGAAGGAATAGAGGGAGGGAGGGAGGGGAGGGAATGGAATCAGAACCAAATTTTCCCGATGACCTATTTGTTTTGCTTTAGGGCTACTGCTTAGATCGCAGTCTTCTCCCATGACACATCTAAGTTGACTTTTTACTTCATATTTCCAAATATCTCAGTGCGGTGAGAGTGAGACACCAGTTTGCTTACTGTAACCAATAAGGTATGTTTTTGTCTTTAACAAAAGTTGAGCTGTCATCTCTTTATAATTCCTTGATTTTTGAACCATTTTATTCTATGTGATAAATCTGTTTATCTAGGCTGGTAGCCTAGAAATAGGACCTAATCATATATTGTTGTTTATTTCAGAGGACAAAAAATTACACTCAGATTACTCTAAAATTACCAAGGCACAATCAACCAAGAGATCTTCAGCTATCATGCGTCTGGGAAGTCAGCCATTGAGTTTGCAACTGTGACACCTATGCAGAGCCTACATTTATTCATAAACCCGCCCCTTATTCTTGCCTAATTTGGTTCATGGGGAAAAAAAAAAGTCACCATTCTTGATGGCAAATCAAGAATGCTCAGGCTGCTTGAGCGCTGAAAGGAGACCAAAGCCCCTTTCCCCAAGGAGGGATAGTGCCCTCATTTTCAGAACTGGGGATCCAAACTTTTGAGCCCTAAGTCAGTGATATATTGGAAGATTTGAAGTGGAGGCAAATTCCAGGTCATAGCAATGTCCTCCACATAGGCCGCCTTAGCTTTGACCAACAAAGCTTCTTTTTACTTCAAAATGTTTCCTTAAAATTCCATTTTCAAGCCTGGGACTTCTAAGATTAGTCACGTCTTGGGATTTTTACTGCATGTAAAGAAGCAAATATGCTTGTTGGGAAGTATAATTTATGAGCTGTTTCAGCCACAGGTGCTTTAGCAGAAATCAACTAATCGGAAAGATTGGTCCACACGTCATTAATTTCCCCAGCTTGGGAGTGACAAATGCCACTAAGCAATGTAGAAAAATATCAAAAGAAAGAAAGATGGGCTCTGAGATAAAAGTACCATTTAAGATCAATTTTACACATGATTTGTATTAAAAAGTAAGTTCTTTTCTCTACCCTCAATGAATGTCAAAGATAAAAGACTCAAGGAGACAATCTTACCTGCATGATAAAGCAGACATGTAATAAGGTTATTTGCCCAGAGAGTAATTTAGGAGCCCTCAGGCATACTTAGCCTTACAAAAAGTTTCATTATTCCCAATTAAGTAGGAGAAGCTGAGGACATATTATTTCTCTAAAAAGTTTGCATCTTTTGTTTCTTTCTTAACAAAATTTCATGTCAAAAGTAAACGTTCTTAAGAATGTTATGGATTTATATGTTTATATGTAGACATCAATGCTCTTGTATAAATGTATTCTGGAAACTTGTCACTGGGATTGAAATCATAAAATTATTCACTTCTTTCTAATTCTAGTATTGATTCATTTCAGACCCAAGTAAACAGGTAATTTTAAGGTCACGGTACTCAAGTGTTATTTTCTGCTTAAAAAAGAAAAAAGAAAAAAATATTATTCAACATTCAGTCCACTCTGTAGATTTTTATTTATTGGTAGTGGATTTAATGTATGCTCTCAGTATCGGGGCGTGTGATCGTCAAGCAGCTGATAACATTAGACCAAGAAAAAGGCCCTTAGTAGTTTGAAAAAAATGTCTCTTTATCCCCTTTTTCCTGGAACCTTGCATTTTGGAAAAGACCTGTCATTTATATCGTCTAGTTCAGTTTTGCTTTTAAATCATTTCTTGAGCCCATTTTCAGGAATTGTATTAAATAAAACTGAATTCAGAAAGATTATGTGTAGCATGGAGGGAATATTTCTTTACTTTGGCCCTCTTTCATTTTTTTCATACTTTGCATGTACATTGTAGAAAAGCCCTGAAATCTCAACAAGTTGTATGTCAAAAATGACCCCAAAAGGAAACAGTAGTAAGAACAAATTGAACTTGCCAAACTGTGCCCTTTAAAGCCCAAATTACCAAACCTGTGATGTTCTTGCACAACTATGAAGCCCTGAAGACTGTCACACGTGATGAACGCCTGCTTTGGGTTTTCAAAGCTGGAAATGATGGTGGTTCCTGTCTGTCTTAAATTAAGGGCACAACATGATGCAGCTTTCCACACTTGAGAACCAGGTCCAAAAGTCACCCTTTAAAGAGGCTCAGGAAGGTGGAGCAAAGTCCTGGGAGGACGTTTCCTCTGCAGAAATCATGTTTTGTGCCTGTGTTGTCAAATTTATTATTATGCTTTCATACGGGTCCACGTGCTTTACAAAACAAGAAATTTGAGCCCATAATGTCATGTCAGCTTACCTGTACTCAAAACTCAAACAAGACATGCACACAGACACACAGACACACACCACATTGATCTTTCCTGAAGACGTATTGATGAATTTACAGATGGGTTTAATGGAAAAGATTCACAGTTGGATAATAGCTGAGAGAAAAACATAAGCAAGCAAAGGCTAGAGGAGAAAAAGAATAGGAGGGTTAAAAGCAACAGGGTTCTTATTAAGAGTCTTGACTGGGATATTTGTAGATCTGGATTGTGTATCCAACCACACATGAGTCATTGAGGGTTTTTTTTAGGATTTTACTTTTCTGTCTATAATAAAAGCAAATAACCAGGCTCCTGGCAAATTACAAGGAGCTTTTATGAAAAACACAGTTTTTCAGAATTGGATGTCTCTCTGATGCATGCATGACAAAGAAACCTTTGCATACCTGAACAAGGAACACAGAGAGCATATAAATTGGACAAGTAGGCACGCAGTATGTTCTCAGAGTAATTATTTAATATTCACAAATATTTATGATGGAGAGTGAGAAGCAGCCAGATGGCTATGCAAAGAGTTACTATAAACAGAATGTTTTCCAAACTTTTTTCAAATAGCCAACTGGAAAGAGTGTTAACATAGAGACAAAGATGGATGAAGAAGGGAAGGTAATGAGAGAGAACAACTTCCTTCAACTTGGTTAATCATTTGTCATGTTTTTATGAATCAATCACTTGACAATATTTTACATGTTACTGGATTCTACAATATAATTATTACTAGAGAATTTTTAAAATTATTTTTGCATGTCAAAATATATTTTGTTTGCTTTAGTAGGTAGGTCTTGAGATTAAAATTGTCATAAATTTAATCATAGCAGAGCTAGAACAAAGCTTTTAAGCAAAATGAAGAGCAAGAGTTAATTTGCTCTGAAATTAATAGCAGTTGGGTGTCAGTTCCAAGGCATGATATTAACGAGCCTGAATCAATAGATTCAATCACTTCAGGGATCTGTTAGCTTCCCATTCTGTAGTACTAGCACATATTCTAGTTAATTGAGACACACCTTGTCTTTCACAGGGGGGGCTGGGTGAATGAATACAGGTGAACAGATTGAACCACATAAAGGAATAAACGATGCCGTATTCACATTTGAAGAACTGCAGGCTAAATTATGTCTTTCCGATCTAACAGCAACAATGATAATACTGGTAAGTATACATGATTATATATCTTACACTTCCCTGTACTCCTTCCAGAACTTAAATGCCATTATTAGTCAAAGCAGAGTGATGCTTACAGAAAAAAAAAAAAAAAAGAAGAAGAAGAAAAAAACATTATTCCTATCTCTTGCCTCCCTTTTCTGCCTTTCCCCAGGGCCACTGTCAAAGGGGGCATTTGGTCCCATGGATTTTAGTGATGACCTGCACACCAATACTCCCAGACACTATTCACTGCCTGACCTCTCCTAAGAGGTCTGGGTTGCCGTCTTTTCCCCACAGACCCAATAGAAGGACCACAAGCACCTCAAAGCAGTGTGTCTTCTTCCCCCAATCTGCTTCCCCAGGTCTAGGCCTGATTTCAATTTGGGAACCACTATTCATCTATCAATTTTCTTATTAAATGAAACCAGCAAATGAGACTTCATACTTCTCCTTTCTCCCAATATCTGGTCAATGCCCACTGGGATCTTTTTAAAAAATTTTCCATTCCTAACGGATCTCTCTACAGTTTTAATTCTCTTAAATTTATCTTCCTATTTATGACCACAATCCTACATCCAAATGATGAGCGGAACCTGACAGTTTTCACTAAAATCACCTGCACCCTTTTCTCTCCCTCTCCAGATTCTAAGCTCTTTCAGAGCAGATCCTACATACGACCTTAATAAATTTATTAGTTAAAAACTTCACACAGACAAAAATTATATTGGATATTACATTGCTGTTGCAAGTATAGCATGGTAACCAGGTCTTTTATTGCAATAAATGCCACTTAACTACCTTGACATTTTCCTTAAAGTTTATACCATTCCATAAACAGAATTTGTGCTCCCAAAGAATGTTAATTCTTGAATCTGTTATTTCTATCTTTTTTATCCAGTGACCATCCATAACACATGTTTACTGTGTGAAAATGCCTGATTAGAAGCAGTTTTGAGTTATTTTTAAACCCTTTTATTCTGATTCCTGTGCATTTAAAAACATGATTCCTAAAAAATGTTTCTACCAATTATATAATGTCATGGTGCAAACAGTACATCTTTCTTTAACTCTATGGGCAACATGTATGAATTTCAAATGTTCCCTTTCTATTTTCAATTAGTTCTGTTCTCAAGGTGCCAAGCCTTGATCCTTATGTGTCTGAATGTCGACTGATCTGATTTTAAGAATCAACCCCCTGTTTCAGACTGCTTATGCTATACCTCAAGACTTTGCTTCACTAAGATGGCTCTAATCACACCTACCAGGAACCGAAGATTAGGGAACCGTCTTCTGACTCCCTGGCTCATGCACCAGTCTACTTTAAAAGTCAAAGCATACGCCGAAAGGGTGACTGCTCTAAGGAGTCAGAACCATGAGACTTGATTAGAAATACCACTGGGAACTAGAAAGAACATTACAACACAGAGAAAATTCATCTGCATAACTACTCAGTTATTATCATATAATCATTTTACAGAGAAAACCACATGATAGAATTCAATAACTGCCCCAGAGCTCATGCAGGAAACAGATGCCACCAGGGCTGTTCGAGTCTGTAGAGGGGACCACGTCTGCAGGCTGCTGTGACTCTACCTGGAGGAGGACAAAAGAGACTGGACAAAAGTCCTCATGCGCCATCTTTCATCTTGCCCTTTAAAATCTAGATGCACTCTTTATAAACTCAGATGGAATGAATTCTCATCACTTCTGTAAACACCTGGGGCAGAGAAAGGGCACTCCTATTAAGGACATCAGAAGCATTACTAACGAGCTACCTTTTATACTTCTGTTTGCTCGTTTATTCTAGTAGCTAAGTGAGAAATTAAAATCAAGCAAGGGAGATGTGGGGAGACTGTATGGGCCCACTTCAGGATCAGCAGTAGGTAATGGTGGCCTAGTGCAGTCCCAAGCCCAACCTGGAGCTGCTCATCTGTCTTAGTACTACCATGGGGTGTTTATCAGCTAGCACCCCTCTTCCAGTTGATGGAATAGCAACAGTTCCTCCCATGGGGCACTTTTAGCAAGTGTCATTTGGTTCACCCTGTTACACATGTGAGAACATCAGCAGCGCAGTGATCTCCCCTGAGCTATGTTTGACAGTGTGGTTTCTAAAGAAGCTTTTACCTCCAAACCCTGAAGGCAACATCTGAGAATGCAGGCAGTGCTACTAAATTCAGGAAGATGAAGGTCAAAGAGGGAGAGAGAGGGACAGTACAGGAAACAGGAATAAGAGTTTTCCCATAGAGATCATGGGAGATATCTTTAGTTCACTCCAGGAATTAAGAAATTAGCAAACTAATTGTGATGCTTCTGCATTTTGCTGCCTCTTGGGGAAAACTTCATCAAATCAGAGTTCAAATCGGTCAAGAAGTTACCTGAGTCAATACGTGGCAACCCCTGGTATTGGAAAAGGTTTCAACATTTTTTTTTTTTTAAATCACTGAGATGCCCAGCATTTCTCCCCCTCCTCTTTGAAAAATCTAACTTCATTCTATATTTTGAATGTTTTGATAGGACCAGAAGTATTTATCAACTGTTCATGTTATTGTGAAAATAACGTTCTAAGTACTGAGTAACTTTTTCAATAGACTTCTCAGGCTCTGATTATCTCTCCTAAATTACTTTTTCTAATTATTCTTATTCTGCTGTATCCCTCAGGTCAGATTTAATGTACAGTTTTATTTTTTCTGAGAATGTTAAGGAAGCAACAATAAAAGATGTTGCCCCTTGATTCACTATAATTAGAAATAAATTTGTGTGCTACAAAAAGACTAAAATAAAGTCTGGTAGTTTCTTTCTAAATACCTTTAAATGATTTTTTTCTTCTTTTATAGAGTTTATTTCTGTGTGTGTGTGTGTTCACATGCACACACATACACACACACCCACACACTCATGTACTTATAGATATATACATCTGTATATCTAAATGAATAGATACATAAAAGGAAAGAATAAACTAAAATTGAAACAAGAATTACAAGTTCCCCAGGTCTAGAGTTAGTAGAAATGCTAAAATAATCAGTAATTCCTTTCATTTTAGGCAGCAGAAAATCAAGATCTTAAGGAAACTATGTCACAGCTGTGGCTATACAGTTTGCAACACTGACAATATTGGATTAATAATAGAGTAAAATAATTATTGGACTTAAAGTTCACAAATTTATAAGACTATATCTGTTTCCTATGAAGTTGCTTCCAAAATTATGTGGGTGGATCTTAGTATCCTTGAATATAGCTTTACAGACCTAAAGTGTTGCTTTTGCTTTTCTAGATACCTTGCAATTGGTTTTTATGGCAGCTATAACTTAATTTACTTTAATCTCTTTTATTTCTTATAACTAAACTTCCACTCTCAGCTCTTAACTTTTGATCTATAATATCTACCCAATATTATACAAATTGTGTTCTTACATTTGTAGGTTCACATCTTTGGAAGAGAGCTTGAAGGCCAGGGAGTTCCATTTCCCAGAAGCAGCCATCTCACAATGCCTCTGACTAGGAAATCTTGGGGGGCTGCCGGTCTTGGTCCTCCTTGTTCTGATTCTTGCAGTGACTTCCCAAGTGGTGTCTCCAACCTCACCCTGGCCCTCTCTGCCACCTGCTTTGCACTCTCCACACTTTTCTCTGAATGCACCCAGCTCTATGCCAGGTTTGATACTCAGCAGTGATTTGCTTGATGTGGTTTCTTCTTTCCTGATTCTTCACCTGTCAGACGTCTTCAGATGTCTTTTAGCTCTCAGCTGAAATGCTAATTCCTCGTACAAGTCCTCTTGACCACTCCCACCATTATTAGTTCCCATTTAAAGAAGCTACATGCAGTCACGATGACCTCTTAACAGTCTTAGATTTTAATTTTCCTTTAGTGTTGTCTAACCCTTCAACTTTGAACACTTTTTTCTTTTACACAGAAAAAGGAGGGACGCGAAACAGTGATTGAGCAAATTCACTCTCTCTTGCAAGCACTCACATGACGTAAGGTGACCCCCCTCAGTCATGGTGTTATTCTGCACAACGCTCACAGAATCTTTGGTTCTCAGTATTTTTTTTTCCCAAACTTCAACCCACTCTGGGTTCCAGTCTTCCTCACACTATGCTGACAGCTCACCCAACACCTGGGCCAGCATTTCTACTTATACATTCCTATGCTGATTTGTCCTACAAACTAGTTTTAAAAATTGATTTGCCTTCAAGCCTGCATGTAACCTCTTGAGTTTTTCCAGTGGTCTCTCTCGTTTCCCTTTCTCAATATCTTATTTTGAGAGGTCCATCCCCTACTTAAACGAGTTGCCAATGCTTCCACATAGTCACATGCAATCATCATATCCTTCTCTCCATCTCACCTTTTATCCTAGAAAAGTCTGACACTACTCACCATTCTTGAAAAACATCCTGGCTTGAGTTCATGATGATATTGCCTTCTGGTAATTTACCGCCCACTTAACTGGCTTTTTACTGACTCTTCCTGTGCAAGATCTCTCTCTCTAATCTGTCTCTGGGTGATGTCCCTAAGACTATGACTCTAAACAGTATCCAAAAGCAATGGACTCTGAAATGTCTATATTCAGCTATGACTTCCTCTAAAGGTTCCAGATTCATATATGCAAAAGCTCATTTGGATATTTCCACTTGGGCATCTAAAAATACCTCAAATGGCTAGAAACGAATTCAGCATTTCCCTTGCAAAGTTTTTTCTTCACTACTTTTACCCAACTAAGGAAATGGCTTTACCATCTCCTGGGTATCTTCAGTATGCACCCTGGTGATCATTTTGGCCCTTTCTTTCCATCATTCTTACCCTTAGCCAATTCATTAGCAAATCCTCTTCGCTCTTCCTTCAAATATTTTCTGAACAAATGCACTTCTCTCCAGGACCCTGGTTCCCATCCTATTCCGTGCCCCATCATCTCCATTCTCCCGAACTGGCCTTCTATCTTCTACTCCAGTCAACACACAACCCACTGCACTCAAGGAAGCAGAGAGATCTTTGTAGAAAGATCACTTCCTTAGATACGAATGCTTTCATTACACAGAAATAATGCTTGAGGTGATGGATATGCTAAATTTCCTGATTTGATCATTACACGATGTACAGGTGTCCCTCAGTTTCTGGAAGGAATTGATTCCTAGACCTCATGCAGATACCCAAATCCAGAGATGCTCAAATCCCTTACAGAAAAAGGAACAGCATTTGCATAGAACCTATACCCACCCTCCAGTGTACTTGAACTCATTTCTAGATTACTTATAATACCTAATAGAGTATAAATGCTATGCCAATAGTTGTTACACTACAGTATTTAGGGAATAATGTGTGCTAGTCAGTTTTTTTGTAACTATGACAAAATGCCTGAGAAAAACAACTTAGAGGAGGAAAGATTCATTTTGGTTTACAATTTCAGAGGTTTCAGTCTGTGGTCACTTGACTCTTATTTCTGGGCCTGTGATGAGGCAGAACATCATGTAGGGGTGTGGCAGAGCAAAGCTGCTCACCTCATGGCAGTCAGGAGGCAAAGAACAGGGCAGTCAGGGACAGATATTGTCCCCAGAGGCACACCCCCAAGGACCTACTCCCTTCCTTCAACTAGGTGTTACCTCCTACAGATTTTGTCACTTGACAAGGTAACAGCCCTCAAAATCTATCAATTCCTAAAAACCTCATCTCTGAACACTGCTGCATTGGGGTGCAATCCTTCAACAGATGAGCTTTAGGGAACATTCCTGATTCAAACCAGAGTATAAGTCTGTCCATGTTCAATACAGATGTAGTTTGTTTTCAAATATTTTGGTTCGTGGTTGGTTGAATATGGGGGTGTGGAGCCCACCAATACAGAGGGCCAACTGTATGCATATATTAAACATCACACATGTATGGTTATTGTCTGTCAATAAAAAATAAAATAAAACTAAAAAAAAAAATCAGCCTCCACCTCCAGAGAATTTTCCTGACCTCATACAGAGCCCCTCAGGTCTGCCATTATTTTGCTCTTTAACATGCTTTCCTTAACAACACGGAAACTTGTAGAATTGTTTGTCTACTTACTTATATCCCCCCAACACTAGCATGTAATTTTCATGATAGCAGAGACCCAGTATGTTTTATTAATCTATTTTATCCACAGTGCTTAGAGGAATATTAAAGTTCATAGAGTGCTCAAGAAAGTTTTTCTCGAAAAATGTTTGACAGGTTGTATCTAAAGCACAGTGGTTTTGTTTTTCCTCATTTCACCCCAAAGAAAATCAAAAGCCAACATATTTGTTATGACTTTCAAAGCCCTCCATGACTTGACCCCATTATGCTCCTCCCTCCCTTCTCCCGGCCCTTTCCTCACTTTCTCTGAGCCAGATACACAGGTTTCTTTACTGTCCTGGAAGATGCCAGGCAAACCCCTGCTGGCTATTCCTTTAGTCTGGAATGCTCTTCCTTCTCTTATCCACAGGTATCACTCCCCTTTCTTCAGATCAATACTAAAATACCAGCTCAGTGAAGCTTGCCCTGGGCCCCTGGTCTACCATTCCCTTACTCCCTGCCCTCTGCCAGTGACAGCTGACCAATGACTGTCCTTTAGTCTCTTTCCTTAGCACTTTTCTTTTAGGCACCATTGATTTAACTTGCTCATCCTGTTCATTTTCTTGTCTCCCATGGGAAAGGTAAGCTCCATAGGGTGAGGAAATGTTAGCTGTTTTGTCCACTTCTGTCCACACAGAGTCTTGAATGGTGCTTGACACTATTAATAAATGCATGTTGAATAAATAAACAATCTACTTAATATAATATGTTCTCAGTATATTGAATAGTTGTTTAGTTAAAAAGACTGAACTTCTACTGAAGAGTTCTTCTCATCATTGATAATCTAGCCTATCATTTAAAGAGGGACGGGGAGTAAAGGTTAATATTTGGAGAGAGTGAATAATTATTGTGAAGGAAATGAAACAAGTTAGGTCATAGTCTCCACTCCATATGCAAGGTTTGAAATAGACTTGTTTTGCTCAGTGCTGTTGATGCTTCCATGTCTATAGAATAAGCTTGAGCCCATATATTCCCATTAAGGAAAAAAGAAATCACTCCCCATTCAGCAGCCATCTTTAGAAAGTGACATTCTCCATAGGAAACATCTGTCTTGTCCTGTCTGTTTTTATTGTAATTGTTTTCCTGTATCTCGACATAACAATTATTTGCTTCAGCGTCAAACTATTGGCTAATCAGTCTTGATGAGTCAACTCAAGAAACTAAATTAATCGTGACACAAACTTTATGTGAATAGTTGATCTACATTTCATACTCTACTGACCAGAGGGACCAGAAACCTAACCCAAAATGTTCAAGAAGGAGGGTAGGAAAAGAGCAGATTTCTGTTCTGAATCACTTGAGACTTTGGATGATGTCCATATTTCTTAAAGAACAGATAAATAATGAGCAGTGAGTCTGAAAGCAGAAGAATATTCTAGAACAGGGTGGTACACCCAGTAACTGAGATTACCCTCCTTGTATTACCTCCCCATCAGGTCAAATGTGCCTGATCAGAAATGACCTATGAGAAAGAAGAGTTGTGGTTTACTTGCATTTGACAGATCCCCTTTATTCCTTCTTGGCAACCACGAAAACAGGCTAATCCAGTTTCATCTGAAAAGTTTTGTTTTCCTTTCGAAAGCAAGGATGGTAACATTGTAAGGGAGTCCACAGTTACTTCTGAAGCAGAAAAGCCTCATTAATGTTGAACTACCAGGCAAGATCACCCTTTTGGTCATCCATAGGCATCTCCTCTTGCCTTCAAGAGTGGCTGATCTCATCTGGGCAGGGGATTATGTATGATAGGAAACTATGAAAAGTAACTATCTGGGGGGTGTGGCACTAGACGAGCCTGATTCTCGTTTTATTTATTTTGTTTATATTTAAATGAGCTTTCTATTATTGTATGCAATAATTCAGCCCCAACTCAGATCATTTAAGGAAATACTTCAAAATTTCAAATACTTGAGCATCTTTTTTTTTTGTATTTTAAAAATGTGTTCCTTTTAGATATACTTGACAGTATATTCACTTGAGAGTATATTTTGACATATTATTTACACATGGAGTATAACTTATTATGACTCTCATGACTATACTATAGACTTTGTGGTAGCTTGAAAATTCAGTAAACTTACACACCTGAGTTTGTAACAATAGTGAAGTCCACCTCTTCTGTTATTTTTTGAAGCTTAAAACTATAAACCATTTATGTTCTATACATATCATCTTATGAGCAAGTGTGAATATAAATAAATATTGGGAAATGTAGATGTCTTTCTTTTACACAGAACTGAATCAAAATTCATACCTAACGAATTCTGTTGCAAACAACTTTGAAACTACATGCTATTTATTTAGAATGAATACCATTTAAATAATTGGAATCCTATATCTTAACTTTTTGATCTTGACCCCAAAAATGCTGCTAAACAAGTTACAGGTGACAGCTCTACCCAATTTTAACCAAAGGTAGATTTTCCAAGGAAGGGAGTCTGTGCTTACAGTTCACCTGCTCCAATAGTCTTCAGGGGCTTAACTAGATAACATACCAGGTGGGAAAATCTGGGAAGCTAGTTTATTGTGACCACCTGAAGGAACACACACACACACACACACACACACACACACACACACACTCGCATCATGTATGCACACCATAGTACAAGCAACACGTAGATCAAAATTCGAAAGTAACATTGAGAAACTGAAAAACAGAAATTACTCTTGATTTCTCTATGGTTGAGTCACCGGAGGAAGTGAAGAAAAAAAAAAAAAAAATCTTTGTCCTACCACTTGCCAGGCTGGCCTTACTCAGTCACTTCTCCCCAACGAAGCTCTGAACACATCATCATCCTTATTCTGATCAATCGGTATTTTGTTTTTAAGACACACAGGGACGGGAATTGGCATGACGGGCATGACTGTACCCAGTGTTTTTGTTTTCTGTCCCTAACCAGCTGTTGGATAGGCAATGACCAAAACAAAGAGCCAGCCGGAGTTGGCCGGTGCTTTGGCGCGGCGCGCGGCGGGCGCAGTGGTCTCGGCCCGGATCCGTGTCTGCAGCTGCGCTCAGGGGCGCTCGCAGCGCAGCCGGCCCGGCTCAGCCTCCGGGCCTCCGCGTCCCAGATCCCCAGGCGGGCGCCGGCAGCCGCCGAACACCCAGAGTGGGTGGGGACGCATTCCAGCCACCACAGCCCGCCTTCCCCAACTCACCAGCCTGCGAAGTTTCCGCGCCGAGAGGGCTGGTGTCAGATTTCAGAGACGTCTCCTTCCCTTCCCGAGCCCTGGGACTCCGGGCTTCACCACCAGCCACCACGCACGGTCTGCTTCACAGGGCGACAGGCATGGGGAAGGCTCCTTCTTTTTCCAACCTGTGGCTCCGGGTCGATCCAAAGCCAGGCGGTCCCCAGCCCCTGCCAGTCAGGACTGCAAGTGGCAGGGCTGGTAGCACCACCCCTGGGAGTCCGCCGAGGCGACTCGGATCAGGAAGGTTTGTGTGAGAAGAAGGCGTGTCTCCGAGTCCTAACGCGGATGTGCCCAGCTCACCTCAGGCAGATCTTGCCAGTGACTCAACCGCTGCAATAAGAAACGCATTTGGCTCCTGGTTAAATTCTCCGCACTGTGGGCTACAAGCCCTAGCAGACAGCTCATTTTGATTCATTATTTTTCTCTGATATATTCAAAGGGCCCAGGGCACCTTAAGAACCGCTTGCTTGGCGTGCTGCTCTCCTCCGAGGGGCGTCTATAAATACACAGAGAGCCAGGGGTGCTGGTGGGGGGCAGAGAAAGGCCTCGGGAAATAAAAGGGGGTTGGAAAGAAATTGCATTTTAAAAGTTAGAATGTGCGCATATGAATACATTGACTGCACCAACCTAATCCTGGCTTCCTAAAACCAGTCCAGAGATCAGTAAGTTACTGTTAAAAAATAATGAGCACACACAGTCATTGAACAAATATTTACTAAGTACCTACTACGTGGTAGGTCCTGTTCTGAACACTTCAGGTTTATTCTCAAAGCAAAGATCCTGGGTGGCCTTCTGGGGATTGCATTTTGGACATACTCTGACATTCCTAATTTTCAGACACATGGTAAAGGTAAGAATACCTGTAATTACAATCGATTTATTCCTCTAAGAAAATTAAAATATTCCAAACCTATTGTTTGCATTTTTATTAGTAAGCAATGAGATAATCGTTGAAATTTTAATTGCTTAACCGTTCCGACTGGGTGTCTAAGAGACTTAATGCTGTTGTCAACTGGGAGTGTATTCCAGAGAATTTTTTGTGGAAGGGACAGAGGAACAGCCCCAAACCAAAGCCTATACAAACAAACTATAGTGAAATAGTGGAGAATTAGAGAAAACATTCATTCTCACAGAAGTTTGTCAATTCTATTAGAAATCTATGGAAGATGTTCTGTTTTTTGGATGTGTTTTTGTCTTGCAAATGGGGATAATAATAATTCCTTCACGGTGTCATTGTGAGTAACTCAGTTCATATCAGTAAGATGACTATTATGGTGCTTGACACAAGAAGTTCTACAGATATGTTGTCTAGGCTTATTGATGTAGTAGTTCCTAATCTACTCCATTCTCCCAAGGCATGATACCATTTATAAAAACTGTTTTGAATTTGATAGGAGAAATTATAGGAAGTTTAGTTTGTATGTTTTCACAATATGTGTCTTAGAAGTCTGTAGTTAATGATAAATCCATGGTGCTTTCCTTCAACAATATGTATGCATATAACAAGTATGTGTTCATACACCTCTGGGAGAGAAAAGAAAGTACAACATTGATTATTGATTTTATTTTATGCATTGATTTAAAATGGCTCTGTGTTTACAATGTTAGTTCATCTCCTTATTCACTTAATGTGTTCACTAGTTGTATTAATCCTAATCGTTATTTCTTGTATGCAATAGAGCTTATAAAGCCCTTGCCCATAGATCATCTCATTTGACTTTCCCAACAGTGCTCTGAAATAGGCAAAGCCTCTATTATATTTATTGTCCCCATTTTAAGAATGAGGAAACTGAGGTTGAGGAAGTTCCAATAGTTTATCTAGAATCATGAAGGTCAGTAACGGTAGAACGTGGATCTACCCTATGTAGGGCTCATGGTGGTCACTATATTTTGCTGCCTCCCTAGTACTTCTGGAAAAGTCCCTGCCACGAGCAAATTTAACACACACATTTATTATCTGCTGTCTGTGTCACCCTTCCCCCAGATAAGTTTGTCACTTGCCTGGTAAGGTTGGCTCTTGCAGGGACAGCTCTGGTGGAATGACTAGCCACATACAGTACTGTCTTTCTTATTCTGAGACCCAGAGCCATTAGTGTCCCAAAGTGACACCTCTGAAGAATGGCAACATTTTCTTCCCTGTGCAACGAGGGAGGCCCAGGAGGAGAGGGTGGTAGAGGACAAGAGAGAAATGTTATTTTGTTGTTTCACAAAAGTCACTTTGACCAGAGGTAGAGCAGAATCAAAAACTCTGAATATTAGTAAAAACAAGGGGATGTATCACGTGTTCTGATAATAATAAAATAAAGCTTTCCTCTACCTGGAGTTTATGCAGCACAAATTAAATAGATGTAATTTCTGTCTGATTCAATAAAACAGCTCTGAGATCAACAGATATATAAATGTACTTAGGAGACTTGTAGTGCAAAACGGTCAGTTGATCACATTTAATCGTCCTTTCTTCAAACTTCTTTGACAAAGAAATGAAAATCTTAAAATGTTTTTAAACCATAATGAAAAATAAAAGGGAGAAGAAACACGAACAGTTAAAATAATTTACAGTGACTATTTTGAAGAACTTAAATCAGCTGGATGCTTGGTACCTGATAGAGCATAGATTACACACAGTGTGTCTACAGAAAGCATAACAGACAAGAAGCAAGCCAGTTCTCCTGAGAACTAGTTCAGTTAGATATCTGTTTCCAGAATATTTGGACCCAAAGTTTCCTTCCCTACTGCCATGCAATCAATCAACAATAAATAAATTCCTTTATTTGCTCAGTTCAGCCTCCAGGAGATTAGATCTTTAAAAAATTGACAATATACTGAAAATTTTAATAATGTATAGATGGGATAGAAAATTGAGTTGTAACAAACAGGAAATTAGAATAAAAAACTATATAAAAAAAGTGGAGAGGAAAAGATCAACTAACAGCAATACCAGAAAGTTCCAGAATAGAGTTCTCTTTATACAGAAAGGAATGGAAAATTAACTAAAAGAAATAAGACTTTTAAAATTCCAGAAGTAAATATCAAGCACTTTAGGAATCAAAACTTCTACTAAAAGTCCAGGTGAATAAATTTCAAATTAAATAGTTAATTAGTAAAACACTCCAAGATACATCATTCTTCAATAATAGGAACCTAAGAATACGAAATAGGAAGCTCAAAAATCCTCCAGAAACAAAGTAAAAGGGTAAAAATTGCATTGGATTTCTCAAGATCAATAATGAATCCAGAAGTTTGAATGCCTTTACATCTTTAAAATGAAACAATTTTGAGCCTAGAATCATATACCTAGACATACTGTCACCTGTGTGAATAAGACATCTATACATGTAAGAACTCAAAAAATGTTCTTCCTGCGTGCCATTTTTAAGGAAGAGTCCCTTTCTTCCAGAAAAGCTTATAAATTAAGAAAGAGGAAGAGATGAAAATAAATAAATGTCAGTCCAACATGGGAGACAGAAAAGGGAATTTCCAGAACAATGGTAGTGAAGCAGTCCTACAGAGAAGCAGGAGGATGACTTGCAGTGGGAATGTTTCCAAGGAAGATAGAAAGTGATGATTTGGTATGGCCGTGCATTTGAAATTTATCAATTATTTTTTTAATGGTGGAAACTGGCAGCACTCATCAGATTCCATGTTCTTTATCCTGCACACCCGAGTAGATTTCATTTTAAGCGCCTTGCAAGTGGAGAGGCATGCAGCTGAGCTCTAGCCCACAGAGTGTGGCAGAATCTTCGAGCATCACTTCCAGGCCACACCCACAAAATGGCTCCAGAGACCCTCCATGCTTTCTCCCTTTCCTTATGGGATCCAGACAACAGAAGCAATGAAGAGCTCTGAGACCCTAGGAGACATGACAGCTGCTGAATGAAAAAAAAAAAAAAAAAATTGTGGCCCTTAATGATTGTATCCATAGAAACCCCAGCTGCCACCTGTTGAACTGTGACATGAACGAGAAATAAACTTGCATAAAACCACCAAGATTTCAGGGGTTGTTACAGCAATTAGACGATTCTGTCACAATTTGAAAGATAATTTGGAGGCAATTTGGAATAAATTACTGTTGGTTAAAAGTATGCTAAATAAATTCTCAAGGGACATTATGAACTCCAGGAAAAACAAAACACTGTAAAAGAAAAAAATGTGATAGAACACTATTTTATTCAGATGTGGATATAATCAGAATAATGAGAAGACTGACAAAAAACTGCCGTAAAAGTATGTGAAGACTGTGCATATGTATCCTAAATGATGATAATATAAAGTAAATAAGTAATGCTCAAAATTGCTAAATAAAAAATAGCAGGACAAGCAAACCACATAGAAACACATAAAAACAATAAGAAACCCCTAAACGAATCAGATGTTTGCCTGTGGGAATTGGGACCAGAGCTTAGAAGAGGGTCTGTGGCCACTTTAGAATAACTTTAAAACTACATTTTATTTCATTTTGAACTATGAAATCTATTACCTTAATAAAAATAAAATGAATGGAAGTAAATATACAAGTGGAAACAAACCATGTTTGTTCAAGAGACATAGCATTACGTTTTATTATTGAAGTATCTGCATCTATTAATATAATAACCTACAAGCAGTGAAGAAAGTGAATTTGGGGTGCAGAATCAAGACAGATTTAAAAGATTGGCACAATGATTTATTCATTCAATAAACATTTATGAAGCAACTTTTGCACAGTACTCTGCTAGGCATGAAGAATACAGTAGAGAACAAGAAGGAAGTATAAAAGTGCTCAAGAGAGAAATGAGTATTTTAAAACTTCAAACAACAAATATATTTGATTTTTTGCTCTCTTGTTCTTGGCAACATGACTGCTTTTTTGATCATGATAGTGCCTTTTATCCTTCAAAATCTTCTTAAAAATTGCTCTTGACTTGACCCCCCCACACTGATGAGATCAGAAATTTCCAGACTAACCCTCTGCCTGCCCAGGATTGCAGGGAGGGCAGGCTAGGCTGGAGTCACGCACAGGTGTGCCTCCACCTCCTGCTGATCGTCAGTCCTGTGAAGTCTAATCACAGACCCAGATCAACCTCTCCCCAGTCTGAGGAAAGCCCACAGTGTGACTAACAGGTCGTAAGACTGGACTCCCGGGCCATGCCAGTTCTACCACTTTCAAGGATGGAACTTCAAGAAATATGTGTGCTGAAGCAAATTACCTTAAATGTGAAGCAAGTTAAGATTTATTTTAGATATGTTTTTACACTGGACTTATTTTTACAGTTGTACACAGAACATCTAGTCAATTATGAGGTTATAAGCTTTCTGTTTCTAAACCTCATTTCATCTCATTTTCCTAGAATGTAAAACGAAGATACATGTAGACTCGATATGGAAGTAATTTAATTGAATTTTTGCTTTCTACGTTCAAGGAACGTGCTACCGGAAGGGCCTAGTTTCATGAGCAGTGTTTACACACAGTTTTAATGTGAGCTCTTGACTGCCCAGAAGCTACAGCAGTTGAGTGTACCATGATTCTGCCTGTGAGTGATCTCAGACCCCTTGACAAGAACAGTATTCTATAATTGTGGACATAATTATCATCACAAGATTGTTTAATCAGTCTCAATTACAATGTCAAACAGAAGGCAATCATATTAATAAAAATTAAGTATATAGGAAAGAATATAATTTCCTACAAGTCACTATGACAATACATATACTACCCATAGATATAATCATATATCAACTGACAATACATATACTACCCATAGATATAATCATATATCAACAGATGGAATATATGTGTGAACTTAAGTATAGCATAGAACCTTATCATTCTGTTTATATTTCAATAAATCTGGGTTTTCATAACGGAGATATTTAGAGTTGGAAACAAAGGTTTATGAAAATGATTCAAAGTATTGTATATCAGGCTCTCAAAATAAGAGTGATTTGCAGGAAAAGTGTCTACCACAAATAAAGAAAATTCCTTGAGGCCTAGTAGCTTAAATGTGTGTATTTTTCTCAATGAAGATCAGAAAGATGAACTTCGACACCCTCACCTTAGTTACCATGACCTCAGGTCACATTTGCAGGTAGACACTGGCAACTCCCTCTCCTACTTTTTAACAGAGCAGAAATGAAAGACAGGAACACCTTGCGGGGCACTCTCAGCCTCAAATCATCAGAGGCAAAATTAAAGTTGCAGCTTTCGAAAGAGCCACAGCCCAGACTTGGACTTGATGATCTTTCCTCAAAGGTCTTTCAATCACCATTTGGGATCTGCTTTCTCCAATTAATTGCAGACACTTTTAACTTTCTTGCCTCTTCCTCCTTGAGTCTATCGCTGTCATGATCAAACTATCCTTAAAACTTCTGTGTTTTAAATTTAGAAATAAAATGAAAATGAAATATTTGCTTAAATAATTCATTTCATTATTCTTAACAACCTAACAACCATTCAAAAAAATGTTTTGTGTGTGATAGGGTCTCACTATGCTTCCCATGCTGTTATTGAACTAATGAACTCAAGGGATCCTCCTGCCTCAGCCTCCCAAGTAGCTAGGGGTATTGATGTGAAGCACCATCCCTCGCTTCATCCAATAGGTTTAAAGTTTTTAAATATACATCTTCATATAAGTTAATCCCTCAGTTGTTTTGGCACAAATATACTTGCTGATTTTAAAACACCACAAAATAGAGGCTTTTGAAAATACTGGAAATTGGGTTGAATTCAGCCCCTAGCTCTTTGATTTCATGATTCATGTGATTTGGTATTAATGTTTTATCCTAGGGTTGTTCCTTGGGGACCAGAAAGTATTTCTGGCCCCTTGATGACCTCCTAATGCTTTTGCTGGCACAACTGATATTTTGGGGCCATGACAAGGAAACATCTCTACTCGCTGCAATAACTCCAGAGGAGATTTCTACTTATACCTCAGCATGTAAAAAAAAGATGTTCATGTTAATGGATTCATGCCATCACATAAACAATTAAGTTATATTCACTAAACTGGCTGAAGATTAGGTGATTAGATATTCAAACAATAAAGGTAAACATTGAAATGAAGACATTTTGATATTAAAGAGAGCTTCACTTAAAGCTAGTAAATTAATATTATTAAATGGAATACTAAGGTCCCTAATGATGTCACAGAAGCCAAAAACTTATGTATTTTAGTCTCACAAATTAAAATTTAATTTTTTGGGTCTCATTGTCTAATATAATGATCTCATCATTTATTTACTCATCCTCAAAATAAAATCATGTAGTCTTCCTGTTTGTCCTTTTGAGTATCTCAGTTTAATAGATTTTCCTCATTTAATTAATACCTACCTATAATTTTTGAAATTTAAATTGAATTTGAGTGAATATCTTCCATGATGATCATGTTTCTGGTAAGAAGGCAGGCCTTTTAAAACATACATTTTGTACCAACAGTTCTTATTAAATTCCTTTCTCTGAAATGTTCCATCACGTAATTTTCATTATACTATTTTCTCGAGTTCTCAGTATTGTTTTTGACCATTTTTTCTTAAAATTTCCCTGAAAATAAAATGCATTCTCTTCTATAATTGAGTTGCATTGGTTTATCCATTATGTTTAGCTCTGTCCTTTTTTAGCTAAACAGTTCTTAGTTCTAGATTGATTAACTTTACTAAAGCCATAAATTAGAATAACTACTATAATTCGTGACTAATCGGTAGGAGAAAATGTAAAGTATATTTTAAACAACTTACAAGTTAACCCAAAAAGGCAACTACTGCTGGTTGATTCCTTCAGAGCATAAATATTTCCAAATGGATAGCGATTTATTTAATAAAATTCCCTGGTACGCAGGACATACGCATGTTTTGCTCCTTGTATCCCTGACATGAGACTGCCCGTTTTCAAAAGGAATTATCTGACTCCTAGTAGATTTCATGAAGTCCTTCAGTTACTAGCTAAAGCTTGATCAGCCAAATGTATCACTGAGAATTTATAATAACATCAGACTTAGGACAGATATACCACATTCTTTCTGCAATAAGATGAGGACATATAATGGGGGGTGGGAGGGGCTAGCATTAGGTTTAGGGTTAGGTTTAGAGTTAGGCTAAGGAGAGCAGTAAGAATGAAGGAAAGAAGGACTGTGTAGAGGGAAAAGAGGGGTGGGAGGGGTGGGAGGAGTGGGAGGGGTGGGGGGAGGGGAAAAATATAATAAACATCATTACCCTATGTAAACGTAAAATAAATAAATAAATAAAAAAATAAATAAAAAATAAAAAAATTAAAAAAAAAAATAAAAATGATGCTGTTGATAATAATGAACTCTTATCCCTTAGAGCTTATTAATACCAAATGGTAAAATTCTATGTCCAAAAGGCTTTGACTTTGGGTTAAGTGTTGGGTTTGGTGCCTATTTTACTTTTTCTTGTGTGTGTGTGTGTGTGTGTGTGTGTGTCTATGTAGATCCCAATTTGTTTCAGGAAGACATTACATTTTTTTCCTATAATAGTGAACTATAATAAGAAAGTAAAATGGAAATTAATAACAATAGAAAATGGTCAGTAAAGTTGAATAGGCTTTCCAAATATCCATGTGCATGTAAAGCTGTTCTTCCTAGTCATCAGAGGAATTAAAATTAAAATGAAATGAGGAACAACCATTCATCTACCAGAATTGTTGCAATGGAAAAGGACTGAAAATATCAAGTGTTGGTGAGGATGTGGAACGGTTAAAGTGTGGGAATTCAGGTTGGTTTGACGATTATAGAAAACTAACCTCTAGCCAAGAGATGACCCATCTTAAACTTCATGATATGCTCACCAGAAGATTTTTGTAAGGGCTGTTTGCAAGACTTGCAAGCAGAAAACAACCTACATGTCCATAAACACTTAGATAAGATATTAAATTAAGGTATATTCACAAAATGGACTGTGATACAGCAATGAAAATAAACTGTTCCTATGTGCAACATTAGTGAATTTCATCAGCATAATGCTGAATGACAAAATCCAGACACAAAATTAATATATTCTGTAGGATTTTATATATATATAAGTTTTAAAGTCAAACAACAATTATCTATGACCTTAGAGGTCAAGATGGTGGTTATCCTGCAGGGATCAGGAGACCATGACTAGGAAGAGACACAAAGGGCTTCTGATGATGTCCTGTTTCTTCATTTGTATGCTGACTGCACAGAGGTGGCTTTTTTGTTTGTTTGTCATGACATTCATCTAGTCTTATGTTTATGATTTGTATACATTTGTGTATGTTTTTTATTTTTAGTAAAACTATCTTAAAATAGAAATTAACCACAAAATAAAATTAAAATTCAATGATGGTGCTAAAGAATGTGGAGTACAGAGAAGTCAGAAGTTAGAGTGGTAAATAAAAAAAAAAGCTTTTTCTAATATCATTTATGTTTGCTACAGGTAAACTGTGAAGTAGATAAGATTTAGTATTCTCATAACAAGAAAACAAAGTTACTACCTAAGAGAAACCAATCCATCACAGAATTAAGATCAAAGAGAGAGTTCTCCCATGCTCATTGCTTTAGTAGTTTTCTAGCTACTGTGACTAAAAGATCTGACCAGAACAATTGTAGAGGAAGAAAGGTTTGGTTAGGGGTTCACGGTTTCAGAGGTCTCAATCCATAGGCAGCAAGTTCCATTTCTCGGGGCTCAAGGTGAGGCAGAACATCATAGCAGAAGAGTGTGGCAGAGGAAGGGGCTTAAGTGGTAATCAGGAAGGAGAGAGGAGAGAGAGAGAGAGAGAGAGAGAGAGAGAGAGAGAGAGAGAGAGAGAGAGAGAGAGAGAGAGAGAGAGAGAGAGAGAGGAGAGAGAGAGAGAGAGACTCCAAATATATACCCCAAAGCCAAGCCCCAATTCCCACCTCCTCCAGCCACACCCTACCACTTCAGTTGCCATTCAGTTAATCCCTGTCTATCAGGGGATTAAATAACTGATTGGGTTAAGACTCTTAACAACCCAATCATTTCTCCTCTGAACCTTCTTGCACTCTCTCACACGTGAGCTTTTGGGGAACACCTCACATTCAAACCATAATACTCATTAAGAGGATTTGTCCTATGTAAAGAGCTCTCCTTACAGCAAATAAGAACAGACTTACAGGGGCTTGGGAGATAGCTCAGTTGGTACAGTGCTTGCCTTGCAAGCACAAGGCCCTCGGTTCAATTCCCAGCCTGCAAAAAAGAGGAAAAGAAAAAAACAGACTTATAGTAAATACCATAATGAAGTGCTTGAGCTTGTTTCTCCATCTGGGTGGAAAGATGGCACTAATAGCAAATTACAATTCAGTGAAAGTAGTAAATAGTTGTTTTTTGTGAGGGACTGGCAAATGGTGCTCCTTGAAGAACTGATGATCTGATTTTTTTTTTTTTTTTTTTTTTTTTTTTTTTTTTTGGTGCTGGGGATTGAACCCAGGGCCTTGCACTTGCAAGGCAAGCACTCTACCAACTAAGCTACATCCCCAACCCTGATGATCTGATTTAATCATGGGATTGATTTCAGAGTAAGGATTGATAGATTGTATGGTCAGGTACATAGTTATTGATAAATCCAAGGCAAGGGATTTGAAGCTCCATCTCTCCAGGAGTGTTCAAAGAGTGGCCAGTATATGTTGCTGGCAAGATGAGATCCATGTGCTATAACCAATGGCAACAAGATGACCTCTTTTATGAAAGCCAAGGACCCTGACATAAATATGTGCCTGCACAGAAGAGTTCCCATTCCTGCTCAAGTTTAAACCCAAGGAGGATCCTCCACAGGAAGTTTTAAATCTCTCTTCTATGAAGTGATCATATTCTGGAAGTTCTTCTTCTTTAGTCCAACCCCTGGGAAAACAATTGAACTACGTGGAATCTGTGCATTTTTAATGGAACAGTATTGCCCCAAGGAGGCAAAATTTGTTCTTGGAGGATGAAATACTCTTACTGCTTTTATGTATACAGCACAGATATACATATGGTGCATAAGTAAGATATACAGTACCAGCGTGGGATGAACATTAATTTGGGGGAAAAATGTCCAGAAAGACTTCTTGGGGTGGGCAAGAGGCAGACTAGATGGAGATAGGCTTTACAACCCAGAATCATTCAATAAAAACTATTCTTTAAAAAAATCTACATAAATAAGTCCACGTTTCAACATTAAGAAGATTGTGATTGAGCACCGTGGCTGTAGTATCAGAGGCAGAAGGATTGTGAATTCAAAGGTAGCCTCACTAACTTAGCAAGACTCCAAAGGACTTAAAATCAGCATACTATAGTGATGCAGCCACATCAATGTTCATAGCAGCTTAATTCACAAAAGTTAAGATTGTGGAACCAACCTAGATGCCCTTGAACAGATGAATGGATTAAGAAACTGTGGTATATATACACAATGGAATATTACTCAGCCATAAAGAAGAATAAAATTATGGCATTTGCTGGTAAATGGATGAAGCTGGAAAATATCATGCTAAGTGAAATAGGCCAAGTCCCAAAACCCAAAAGTCAAATGTTTTCTCTGATAAATGCATGACAATATATAATAGGGGGAACGGAGGGGGGAAGAGAAGAATAAAGGAACTTTATATGGTGTAGAGGAAAAAGGGGTGGGAAGGGGTGGGGGACAGAAAGACAATAGAATGAAACAGACAATAGTACCCTATGTATATGTATGATTACATGAATGGTGTGAATCTACAATGTGTACAACCATACAAATGAAAAGTTGTACCCCATTTGTGTACAATGAATCAGAATGCAGTCTGTTAAAATAAAAAAGATTTAAAAAATAAAAAAATAAAAAGGACTTGGGGATGTGACTCAGGGATAAAGATCCCTTGGGTTCAATCCCTGGTACCAAAGTCGGGGGGAGAAAATTGTGGAAATATTTTTTATTTAACTCAAAGTACTAGAATGAAATGAAAATATTGCTCCAGTTATAACAAGAAAACTCTTTTTTTTAAAAAGAGAATTAAATCCCAAACAGTGATTCCACCTCATTAGACCAACTCAGTGATCCATAGCAGATTTTTCTGCTGGCTTCTGTTTTAATTTTTAAATTTTTAACCACTGACAGGATACACTTCTTGAATGAGCTATATCCATTTCCTTCTACTGAAGTCAATAAAAAGACAAGGAGTGTTAAGCATATAATACATTTTTATTTTCCCAGTGTGAGTGGCCTAGACAGAATAAAAATCAAGACAAAATAATATTCTAAAACCAAAGTTATCTTTTTAATGGGCATACTCCAAAATTTGCCTGTTAACCCATTCAGTCATCTGAGAAAAGATATGACAAATAGTTTTACAGGATGATATTGAATGAGGAGAGGTTTATAACTTAGGCATCTGTAAACAATTTCCCTCACCTCCTACCAAAAATCCTGATCTAATGTAAATTGACATCATAATATCTATCTCCCATGCATATTTAATTTTGAAATGAAACATCTAAAATTTCTAAGATGATGTCCAACACTCAGCAAGTCATACTGTGTTTAAAAATTGCCCCTTTACTTCGGCTTCAAATAGACAACAGGAGAAAGTAAAAATCTCCTATCTTATTACTTATTTTTCCAAAAGCAGATGGAATAGTAAAAGGAGTAAAGAAATTCCCTTCAGTGCTGTGGCATCCTCAAGCCACAGCGATAACAAGAATCACAGATCCCCACAGAAAGAAGCCGCGACTGAGAAATTTGAGAACATGGAATATATTTCTGTACCATGACATCTGGCTTCTTCTCTGAATTATGTCAATTAAGGAGCATAATTGCAGAGAATGATCAAAGTCCTACATGTCTATTTGTTCTAATTCCAATGTCAAGACTTAGAATTATTATTTGCATCAAGAAGATGGCAAGTGCTTCTAATAGCAATAGTTTTGTCACATTTTGCAGGTATGTATGTATAAACATAGGTATATGTGTGCATGTACTTCTTTTTCTTTACACCAAAGTTTAAGTTCTTCCTCATGTTAAACCATTAGATATAAGAAATTTATAAGAAAATGAATTCCTAAGGTGTCTTCATTAATTTGTAGTCATAGTAACTCAAGATGTGAAAGCAATCAAGTAGATCAGAACTTTCCAAACTCTCTTCCAAGGTTACCATGCCTGAGAAGTACTGACAATTGTGTATGCATAAAGAGGGTTCCAGTGAGACTACTTTGACAAATGCTGCTTCTGCTACTGCCTCTTGAAATTCACAATGAGCACTGACACGCTAAAATTTCCGAAGTAATGAAACTTCTTTAGTCTTATTTAGCCTGTCTCATCCAAAGTAATGTGGCAATACAATTTACTCAAAGAACACCTATTTAACGTCTCTTAAAATTATTTTTTCCAGAACATCTATAGATTTTCATCAAGTGTTCTATGCATGAGAAAATATAACTGTGTGTGACAAAGAAGTGAACCTGGCAACTGATATCCTCATTTCTGTCAACCCTTGATCCAGATGTTACCTACGTCCTGGGATCTTGTTGAATGCAATGTTTGTCTTCTCTCCATTCTGAAAGTCCAAAATACAGCAATGAAAGAATTTAAAAGGCATTCACCTAGAAGGACAATGGCAAGAGAAAGGTGCAAAAGCTATCACACTGGCAAACACCTGGAAGAGTGCTTATCACCTTAGCAGAGTAGAGGACACTCACTCCAGGTCCCTGCATTGGGGGAAATGGAAGAGAGTGGCTGATTCACCCAGGACCCATTGGGACACTCGGCATTTGGAAACATCAGTGCTACTAAAACTACTGGGTGACAGGAAATTGAAATATAGGGATCCAGTGAACATCTTGAGGTGGAGTACTTCCTTTTCCACTCAACAGTTTAGAAAATTTATTTCTCAGGAGTGACTCAGCTGGGTGATGAAGCACAGGAAGGCTAACTGGAAGGTAACACAATGAACTAGATTATAATGGCTATTTATTTTCTTCACATATGAAATGCATTAGTTTCAGGTAACATTTATTGAACACTGACTCTATAAAAGTAATAGAAAATATAAGCTGGAGATACAAAGATTGTTTAATAGCAAAATTCATATGAAAGGCAAGATTCCTGGTCTCAAAGAGTTTATAACTGCAGGTTGAGGTTCACAGAGTTTTTCAGATTTTTTTTTAATTTGGTCATTCATTCACTCAACAGGCATTTAATACCCACAAACTTTATGAGGTCCTGAGTTTGATTTTCAGAACTATATTAGCTCAGACAAATTTCATAACCTCTCTACTTCCATTTTTTGCCTTTTGTATAACATAAAAGGCATAATAATAATGACTACTTCTAGGGTCCTATGCCTGAAATACACTTTGATAGACATTTTTGATAGATACTGAAGCATGAAAGTGCAGTGTTCCCTAGAATTAAATTTTGTTTAACCAAATTTATTAGGAGCATACTAAATGGCAGACCCCATGATACAGCTTGAAATTTTAATTTTACCAAAAGTGAACAGAGAGCATGTGAGGGATTACAGATGGATAGAGGCAACTTAAGGGATGACAGATATGTTCACTATCTTGATTGTGATGGATTCGTGAGTATATTCATGTGTCAAAATGTATCAAACTACATTTTAATTAAGGGTAGATTATTATGTGTCAATTATATTTCAATGGAGCTGTCAAGAAAAGGAACATAGAAATAAAACTAGGCTTAAGTATCAACCCCTTAAAAACAAAACACCATCATCTTTTAATTTAACTCCTCTCTCCTCCCATTCTAATTAGCTCTGTGTGAGCTGTATTGCGGGATCCTGTTCTTTTATTTATAGTTGAAGATGTTTACTTTTCCTCATGAACAGTATTTTCAATAATATTTTCAAATAAATTGTTCCGAAAACTTCAACTTATTCTAGATAGAAGAAGAAAATTGGGATTATTTAAATTCTTAACTAACAGTTAAACATAACTTTCTTCCATCCAAGTACTAACCAGGGCCAATCTTGTTTCACTTCTGAGATTATACAAGTTTAGTTTGGTTTGGCCATAGACTAAAATGTAACTTTCTAAGCTTTTTTTTTTTTTTTTTTTTTTTTAAGAAAATCAGTGTAATCCAGAATATTATTACCTATACATGAATGGGCATGTTCTCTACATAGCTATTAAATAATAGTTCAGTTTACCAAGAAATCAATCTTACTGTAGGATCTGTTCAATAATTTTTAAAATGGTGTCTTTTATACTCAGTTTTTAAATGGTGTCTTTTATAGTCTTTGGCATGCAGGTACACGCTCAATAAACAAGGAATAGTATTGAAATGCATAATTAATTTATAATCAATTGTCTCTACTTAACTAAAGCATTTCTAAGCAATTTTGCCCTCAAACACTTGGCTTTGACTTATGCATTAGCTTAGTTTATTCTACAATAATGAGCTATGATAAATTACTCCTAACTTCAGTGGCTTAAAACCAAATTCTGTTCTCTTACTCACTGTTCTGTGGATTGACTGCAATCTGGCTGACCTAGGCTGCAGTTTGGGCTTTGGGCTCCAGCCTGCAGGTTGAGTTCAAGTTTGTTCCGCATGTCTTTGGTTCTCCTGGGACTTGCTGCCCCCTGAGGCATGTATTCTGCTCCATAGCTCTTGTTATGGAGCCCAGGCTACAGGGACAGCAGTTCAGTGCATACTCTAATGGTGGACTTCAGAAGCAACTGAGCAATTAATGCCTCTAAAAGCTAACACTGGAAACTGATGCTAGTCTTAACTATATATCATTGGCCAAAACAAGTCATGTGATGCGTCAAAACAAAATAGCTCCAGAAATGCTATTTTTAGGACCTCTTCCAGAGGTAGTGGGAGGGAGTTAAATGTTTCCTAAGTAAATATATAAACTATTACAATTTTATACTGGAAATTGGAAAGCACACATGCAAAGCTCAGTAATGCTAATATAATTGAGAAAATTTCACCCTGAAGAATTTATGTACTGATTGCTTGATAAACTTTTCTTTCCTTAAGGAAAGTTCTTCTGTGGACACTTGGTCGCATCTGTTCACAGTGGCCTCATCTTAGCAGCAGCAGTCTGTTCTTTTAGTTAGATGGGGAGTGTTCAACTGTATATATCATCTTTGTAAGGCATATTATGTCTGTGTGTGTATGAATGATCGTCATTTTACATTTTTTGGAGGGGGGGGGTACTGGGGATTGAACTCAGGGCCTTGTGCTTGCAAGGCAAGCACTCTACCAGCTGAGCTATCTCCCCCGCCCCATTTTACATTTTTGACTGTAGGTTGGAAAGAATAAGTTGATTTAGTTTGGTCAATAAAGAACTGCATGATCATAAATTAAATTTTTGTAACATTCATTAGTGTTTGACTTTGTTTGAACAGGTTGGTACGTGGCCTCTTTATTTGTGGTTGACTAACAGATTTCTAATGTGCTCCAGTATCTGGTTCTTCTCTAATTATATGTACCTTAAAGTTTATACCTTCTCCTTTGAAGTCTGTATCTAGGGTATAGATGACTTGGTCAGTACCCCAATGAGTGTTCAAGAACAAAGCCACAAGAACATCACTAATAAGGAATTACAGGTGGCCCTTAAACTCCACAAAGCTCTCATTACTTTTATGAACTTGGCATTAAAAAAAATAGCCTGTTTCCATAGCTGGCAGTCAAATAATATGCATAATGATAGAGTTAAGAAATTAACTGCCGTTTTGTCCAAGGTTGGGGCCTTAGTGATGTGAATCAACCTTGTGAAGCTCCAAGATCCTGTGGAGGTTTCTTCTCAGGCCAAAAAGGTGAGGACTTATACAAAGCATGGCCAGCACTTCTGCCCACCCCTGACAGACAAGCTTACCCCTCAGGGAAGGGCTGATCCTCCAGGTCAATGCCCATAAAAACATGCAAAGATCTTTTCTAAATACTGACATAAACATGATGGGTGATACTTCAGAGCAGAAAAAGAAAAGTTAAACTAAATGGGTTGATTTATTCTACTGTACCACAAAAACTGACCCTGCATTTCAGAGTACTGACAAAATTGTATCTGGTCAGATGTGTTGGCTCAAACCCACTCACTTTTGCTTTTAAGCAGTTTAGAATGTTTATTGTTTAATACTGAGTATGTTGACATTGATGTAGTTCTTTAATTTTTTGAATGTTATTTTTGCTGGTTGCGAACGTCTTAAACATGCGGTTAATGACTCCTGCTTCCTCACCACTTAACCATCTCATCTTCATGGTAACTGAAAAAACATCCTGAAAGCTACTAACTTTGCCATTTTATATCTGTAAGATATTATGATATACAACTACAGGTATAAAGTCCTGATCTCTGTATGTTTCCTTTATTAAAAGACTTGACATTTTCAGACAATTTTGATTCTTATATTGAGGCATTGAATTTTAATAACCCTTCCTTTCCTTTGCTCCTTTAGCATTCATTCTCATCTGCATCCCACATATGTCCTTGATACGAATTTTCTATTTTATAAAATATAATTAAAATACAATAAAATTCATTCTTTTTATTGTACACTTCTGCAAGTTTTGGTAAATATATATAATCATCTAGTCAACAACATGATCAAGAATCAGAATAGTTCCATCAACATAAAAAGTCTCTCTGTGCCGGACATGGTGGCACATGCCTGTGATTCCAGTGGCTTGGGAGGCTGAGGCAGGAGGATATTGAGTTCAAAGCCAGCCTCAGCAAAAGTGAGGTGCTAAGCAACTTAGTAAGACCCTGTCTCTAAATAAAATACAAAATAGGGCTGGGGATGTGGTTCAGTGATCAAGTGCCCTGAGTTCAATCCCTGGTACCCCCCTCTCTCTGCCAAGTACCTCTGTGCCCCCCAGCCCCAACCTCAAAGAAATGAGCAATCTCCTGTTCCTATAGTTTTGCCATTTCAAGAATGTCAAGTGAATGGAGTCTTATAGTACTTATTCTTTCATATGGTTTCTTTCAGTTAGTGTATTCATGAAATTTTTATTGTGTCTTACCATTTCTAAAAATTTGAATTCTTAATCCTTAAATATTAAATAGGTATATAAATGCTTCACTTTCAAATCTGATGTTTCTTACACTGTAATTCCTAATGTAAATTCTCCACATCAATCAATTTCCACAAAAGCTGGTTAGAGCACATTCCTTTCCACTTTGATAACTCTGTTCAGACTGTTTTCCCCTCCTGTAAAACCAAACCCAGCACCTCGACTAGTTCAAATACTCCCTGTATTCCTGTAGTTTCAGATCCAGTCTTGTCTTCTTCTTTTCCCTGAAAAAATTCAGCCATAGAAAACCCTATTGTTGAATTATGTTATTCTGAAACATCTGAATAATTCTGATTTATTAGTATTTTTCTCCTTTACCAGATTGTATAGTATCTGACAGAAAGATAAAGTCCTAGTCGAAGAGTTACACACAGATGCTTAAAGTGAAACTTGAAAATTTCTATAAAGAGGTGTTAGAAGAAGAAGAAAGAACTCATTTTGTATGCCTTAGTCAACTTGATCAACTGGTATTTTAGAAGAGTGAGAAATTATAGCCACTCACCAAGGAGCATGCAAAACGAGAATGCTAGTTTTATGTAGCCAGTATGTTTAATTGATATGGATTTGGGAAGCTGATGGGGATTGGGATTACCACTGATTATGGATTCTTTGAATTCAAGAACCACTTCCGGTGACTTCTCGCTTTTGCTAGATTTAGTAACAGTGGAAGAATGCCAGACTCCCAAATGAGAAGCTGGAACACAGCTGTCAAATGAATGCTCTTTCTTGATGTAAAGATTACAATAAGGGGAACTCAAAATTTCTTTTAAGGCCCATAAGAGGCAATAGAACCAACTAACCCCAGGAAAAGTCAGAGTTCACTATTAGCTAATAGTTGCTCCCTCAGTCTCTGAGAAAACTCATATCTGCTTCACAATGTCTAAAAGTCAACGGTATACAAATGAAGCACAGAGACATGAAAGTCATATGCTTTTGTTTGTAAAAACTTCAATCTGCAGATCCCCTGCATTCGTATTAGGAGTTATGTTAATCAGCCATTAAAGGTCATAATTCTTAAATATTGTTTCTAATATCTTTATTTCAATAGAAAGTTCATTTCCTAAAAATAAAGACAATTAGTGGCCCTTTGTACTATTAACTAAGCAATTTTAGAAACACATAGGGTGGACAAACTTTAAATAGCTTTAATAATCATTTGAATAAGCAGAGACAGCTTTGTCTGCGATTTATGTGGACCCCATCAGTCACTGCTTTGGTCCCTATAACTTCTTTCTTCTTGACAGAACTCTTAGAAATGTGTTTGTTTCTCCTCAGGTCCATGCAGGTGAAAGCCTCATGGCTTTCCTAACATAAGTGCCCCTGAGTTCAATCCCTGGTACCCACCTCTCCCTGCCAAGTACCTCTGTGCTCCCCAGCCCCAACCTCAAAGAAATGAGCAATCTCCTGTTCCTATAGTTTTGCCATTTCAAGAATGTCAAGTGAATGGAGTCTTATAGTACTTATTCTTTCATTATGGTTTCTTTCAGTTAGTGTATCATGAAATTTTTATTGTGTCCTACCATACACTTGTCCTAACACATTCTGCATGTCCAGGTCACACTGGAAGGGACGAACATTTCAAGTGACCGATAACAGAAAGGAAAGAATCTGAACTGCAGAATCATTATCGTGATAGTTTCCATTCTAATAATTCCCATAATAACTTTTGAATCATAAATTTGAGCTTTTAAAAATTTGAATGAGACACGGACACAAACCCAAATAAATACAATTTTCTCATACTAGACAAAGGGGCCAAAAATATGCAATGGAGAAAAGATAGCCTCTTCAACAAATGGTGCTGGGAGAATTGGAAATCCATATGCAACAGAATGAAACTAAACCCATATCTCTCACCATGCACGAAACTAAACTCAAAATGGATTAAGGATCTCGGAATCAGACCAGAGACCTTGCATCTTATAGAAGAAAAAGTAGGTCCAGAGCTTCAACATGTCGGCTTAGGACCAGACTTCCTCAATAGGACTCCCATAGCACAAGAAATAAAAGCAAGAATTAATAACTGGGATAGATTCAAACTTAAAAGCTTTCTCTCAGCAAAAGAAACTATCAGCAATACAAAGAAAGAGCCTACAGAGTGGGAGAAAATCTTTGCCAATCATACTTCAGATAGAGCACTAATCTCCAGAATCTATAAAGAACTCAAAAAACTCTACACCAAGAATGCAAATAATCCAATCAACAAATGGGCTAAGGAAATGGATAGACATTTCACAGAAGGAGATCTACAAGCAATCAACAAACATATGGAAAAATGTTCAACATCTCTAGTAATAAGAGAAATGCAAATCAAAACTACCCTAAGATTCCATCTCACCCCAATTAGAATGGCGATTATCAAGAATACAAGCAACAACAGGTGTTGGCGAGGATGTGGGGAGAAAGGTACACTCATACATTGCTGGTGGGGCTGCAAATTAGTGCAGCCACTCTGGAAAGCAGTATGGAGACTCCTTAGAAAACTTGGAATGGAACCACCATTTGACCCAGCTATCCCACTCCTTGGCCTATACCCAAAGGACTTACAATCAGCATATTACAGAGATACAGCCACATCAATGTTCATAGCTGCTCAGTTCACAATAGCCAGATTGTGGAACCAACCTAGATGTCCTTCAATTGATGAATGGATAAAGAAAATGTGGTATATATATACAATGGAAAATTACTCTGTCATAAAGAATGATAAAATTATGGCATTTGCAGGCAAATGGATGAAACTGGAGAATATCATGCTAAGTGAGATAAGCCAATCTCAAAAAACCAAAGGACGAATGATATCTCTAATAAGTGGATGAGGACACATAATTGGGGGTGGGAAGAGTTAGTGTTAGGGTTAGAGTTAGGTTTAGGAAGGGGGGCAAGAATGGAGGAAGGAAGGACTGTATACAGGGAAAAGAGGGGTGGGAGGGGTGGGGGAAGGGAAAAAAATAACAGAATGAATCAAACATTATCCTTTGTAAATTTATGATTACACAAATGGTATGCCTTTACGCCATGTACAAACAGAGAAACAACATGTATCCCATTTGTGTACAATAATAAAAAAAAAATGTAAGACAAAGTTAGCTTAAAAAAAATTCGAATGAGAAAGAAATAATACTGTCTGAGTCTTTCATGGATGTTATAATTTTTCATCTTCCATCTGTGTATTCAGATTCTGTACATACTTGAAATCAAAGTGAATAGCAAAACAAGGAGATAAAAAGAGACTGGTTCTCTAATCAAAGCCTTTTCTGCCCCCATAAGGCCATCCACCACGGAACTCCATGTCCCAACAGGCTTCATCACCCTAAGAAGATAGGAGTTCCATGTTAAGCGAATGACTCAAATCCCAGCCACAGTATCCAGTTCTTGACCTGAGGCTGAGTACATTGCTTATCTGTGCTGTCAACAGATTTCAAAAACTATGACTCTCCACAGAGCACAGGATGTGGGCATCAAAAGAAAAAAGGAAGTAGCGGCAAAACATCTCCTATCTGTGAAGGAAATCCCCCAGTTTGCCAGCAAATCAAGTGGACCGAGTTCACTATTCACTTTTACCACAATGGGCCATGACGAAGCACTTAAATTAGATGCTCTGTGGTAGACTGACCTGGAGAAAGTGAGCACATGGGTCCACATGTTCCTGAGGGATCCAGTCCAGGACCCCCATGGAAACTGCACAGAGTGCTGAATTCTACACATACCATGTTTTTTCATGTATGAACAAACCCACTGATTAACTCTTTTAACCAAACTAAAAATCTAGCTTAATCTGCTAGGTGCGGTGGTACGAACTTGTAATCTCAGCCACATGAGAGGCTAAGGAAGGGGGATCAAAAGTTCGAGACCAGCCTCAGCAACTTAGCAAGGATCTAAGCAACTCAGAGACACCCTGTTTCAAAATAAAAAATAAAAAGGGCTGGGGATGTGGCTTAGTGGTAAAGCGCCTCTGGGTTCAATCCCCAGTATGGGGGAGGTGGGGAATTAGTTTATTCCTCAAGAGAAAGAGAAAGATCTTCTCTTCGAGAAAAAAACCCTACTTTACGTATACCCCAAACAACAATATAATGCTCTTCTGTTTTTTTTTAAAGTTGTATCATACTTTTCTGACACCATTCTCAATTTAGTCAAAATTATTAATATTTATACAAGAATCTTACTTTTCCTGGATTCAAGCATGTACATAGATCTCGGGGGGGGGGGAGGAAAATTTAGAAATTTAAGTCACTTAAAGTTTGTCTTAAATTTTCACATTCTGAGGTAAATCATAGTTTCTAATCAAAAATCGTTTTCTCAGAGATTTTGGTTATATACTAATTAATCTTATTATTTCTGTTTCTTATCATAAATACTGTGGGTAGAGAAGTTTCCAGATATTGTTATTTTTTTTTAATATAGATGGTTGGTTATTGATGTTTAATAATTTGGAACTTATAAAGTTAAACAAAGTTTTATTTCAACCATTTGAACCATTGGAACATAATATATTTTAAAAGGAATTATAAAAACTTTAATTTATAAATTGGCACAGAAAGATATTAATAACAATAACTAGTAAAAGTAATTATAGTAGTATACTATAATAAAAATTATTTAAAACTTAAGAATTATTTATCTGAGAATTTCATTTAATATCATTATACCACTGTTGACTGCAGGTAATTAAAATCATGGGACTCAAACCTGAAGATAAGGGGATCTACTGTGATGGGTTTTATCTTAACCTATGAGTGACAAATGTATGATTTTAATAGAGCAATATTTACTATTCAATGCATGCATTTGAAGCCCTAAATTACAATTTCCAAAGGATTAAAAACAAATGCTTCCCTGAAGCATTTTAACTCAACATAAGATTCAATCTCTTGAAAACTCTCTTCAACTTAAAAACTTTTAGTTCACAAAATTAAAAGTACTTAGTTGGTGAATGGTGAGTGCATCTTGAGATGACATTAATAAATTCCATGAATATTAATAAATCCTAAAAATTGACGGTCCTCCATTTTGAGGGAAAGACAACCCTTGATCCCTTAAACACACAAATTGTCTAAGCTAGAACTTTCAAGTCAACACCCTGGATTGCAATTTTTTCAGAGAAGTCTTCACCCACACTGGGGTAAGGACAAAGAGTCCACGGATTCTTCAAGTGTAGGAGGCAAATAACCATCTATGATTGGAAAATTTTTTTTTCCTGTATTTTAGAAATGTACCTAGGATGGATAATACTATCACAATTTAAATTAGAAAGGCTTAATTCTGATAAGCACAGGAAAATGCAATGATACAGTTTGAGATGTATACCATCTTTGATGTAAATAAATAAATGAACTGAAAGGAAAAGGAACCCAGAGCTATAAAGAAAGGCTTTCATAGTGTTTTCTGGTGCCACCTTTTCTGGGAATGAATGCTTCCACCCTCAAGTCTCCTCGAGCTTTTTTCTGGCTACCTTTGGCACTTGATAAGCCCCCTGCCCTGCCTGGGACACGCCTGGGCAGAACGTAAAGGAGGCTTGCAAAGTGCAGGTGCTCCTGGGAGCACTGCTGTCCCCTAGCAGAGGCGGAAGGAGGGTGCTGACTGCATCCTTGCCTGGAAGACACCCCCAGAAACCTCACATCCTGCCACAGCCCATGACAGCTAAAATTCATAAGCAAACAAATAAACCAAAACCTCCCCTCTCTTCAAACCCTCCAAACATACAAAAAGAGGAGCCACCACAGAAAGAAACTCCCATAGTCACTTCACAGAGACTCCATTCCAGTTTGGACAACTGTCCCAAGAATATCCTTTTGTTTTTGTTTGCTCTGCTGGGGAAGGAACCCACCACGGAGTACAATCCCCAGTGGTAAATAGGGGTTAACTTCCTAATATCTATAATAATGTATACAACATTATATCAAATAGCTCATGCACAGAATACTCCAATTGAAGTGCAGACAAAGAAAAATACAAATGGGTAAATCTCAAAGAAGAATTGCAAACAGTTGCAAAAGATGAACAGTTGCATTGACAATCAAGCTGACATGAATGTAAAAGAGACAGTTGTCGTTAATGAGGTGAAAAAGGACGTGGTACCCAGTGCAGTCCAGTAAAGGGGGCAGGAGGGGGAAGCACCCTAATGCACGCTTGGTAAACATTAACTTTATTTGTAATCTAGAATTTGTGTCAAATTTTAAATTTACACATCATGTCATGTCCAAGTCCCCTTCTACGGAATTATCTTAAGGAAAGAATTAAATAGGTGGATACAGGTAAACACACAATTCTGTTCATTATAACATGGCTTATAAGAACGATTCAAAGGACATAACCCAAAAGTCCATTCACAAAAGTTTGGTGTTTTTTTTAATAAACTGTATTAATGGCCATATAGTGTAAGTCTATATAGCTGCCACAGAGAATGAGGTAATATATCCATGGAGGGAAGATAGATTATGATCTTTTCGTAAGTAAAATAAAAACTCAAGGGTTGGGGGTACAGCATGTGCTTAGCATGTGTGAGGACCTGAGTTTGATCTCCAGCATTGGTGGGGGGGGGGAGAAAAAGAAAAATCTCAAAATGTTATGAACAATAAAACTCAAAGTATTATAAAAAATAACAGACTGGAGAGCATGAGACAAAATTAATGAAGGAAATCTTCAAAAGAAGTTCTCACTAGTTCATGTTGCAATTGATTTTTCTCACAGGTTGCCTTTGGTTGGTGGGATAGTACTTATTCTACTTGAAAAATCATTTTCTATTATTGTCTTAGTATAAATTACAAGTATACCTTTTGTAACAACAAAAGAGTAATAACAGTTTCTTCTGAAGTAAAACACAATAAAAATATTACTTTTAAATCCAATCTGAAATATAAGATATATTTAATGGTAAGATATCCACATATTACACCCTCCGGGGAAACAGGTCATATTTTTATATGAAGTTGTATTTTATGATCTACAAAACTAATAACACCAGATTTCACTTGGTCTCTTAAGAATCAGGAAAATTCTAGTTGATTTATTTATATTTCTACAGGTCTGAGACAAAAAGCTTAGTTAACTAAAGCAAAAGGCCACTAAGTCTGAAAAGGAGAGATTTTCTGTCCTTAATGATAAATTGTTTCAAACAAAATAAAATAAAACAAACCAAAATGTAAGAATTTGTTCTTTCCCCCAAGATTCCAGTATCATCAATTAAAACCAATTTGGAAGTAATGGTGTCACAATTTTACTTTTAAAAAAAGGTATTAGTTGGTTAGCGAAAGCTTAATTTTTGTAACTAGTGCTCAAGATAACCTAAAATAAGAAATTGCTTCTGAGTCTAAACCAACTGACTATAGTAATTTTCTTTTATTCTTAAATTAAATTTGCCAGAAATTATGAATAATAAATATTCCTTATACAACTGAACTTAATGTGATTCAATGTAATTTTGAAGAAATGTACAATTTGGTCCTTGTCTTCATATCTACCCCTGTTGATGATTTTGGAGTCTTTATAATCTCTTAAATTTCAACAATACACTCAAGAAATGGATTTTTTTTTTTAAATTCTAAAGACTGGGGCATACATTACATTAATAAGTAATAACAAGAGTTTCAACAGTAGAGTTGTAAATAAGTAATAGTGTTGAGTGTTCAAACAACTGGTCACTCTTTACTACTGACTTTAGAGCATAGAATAATAATTGACTGCTACTAACTTGGAACTTTCAGTCACCAGTCCTGGCTGGTACTTTATTATTTGCTCCATATTAGAGTCCAGACATAGGTCACTGGAAAATAGACAAATGGTTGTTCACTTGGTCTGTGACCAAAAATGAGAAAAAGCTAAAATTTAGATTCAACTGTTTTGAATAAAGAACTGAATCAAGTGGTTTAATTTTTCAAATACTAAGTGATGCTTTGAAATGTTGCCACTGAGGACAATACTTTTGCTATTTTGTTTGTAGGCCTGACACAGAGAGGAAGTCCACACGTGCAGGTTGACCCACTACACTGAATGACAGGACTCTACTCTACCTGGACACTCATCTGAAGAGACTATCAGGCACTCCTATGCCCGGGGGCCACGGGATAGACTGGAGGTAGGAACCTGTGGCCTTGGCCTCCTCTAGCTCTGCAGTCACCAAATCTTTGATTCCATGTTTTCATGTTGTTCGTTCTACCACATGGAAAATGGAAGAGCGGTAACACACAGTGGCTGAGGTCCCTTCAGGCTCTGACCCACTAGGCGTCTATGATCAGCTCCAGGAACACACTTTCACCCTGAATTCTTTTTTTTTTTTTTTAATTGTAAACAAATGGGATACAACTTGTTTCTCTGGTTGTACATGAAGTAGAGGCATACCATTTGTGTAATCATACAGTTACATAGGGTAATGGTGTTTGATTCATTGTTATTTTTCCTTCTCCTCCTCCCCTCCACCCCCTCTTTTCCCTCTATAAAGTCCCTCCTTCTTCCATTCTTGCCTCCCTCCCATCCCCCATTATGTATCATCATCCGCTTATCAGCAAGATCATTTGTCCTTTGGTTTTTTGAGATTGGCTTATCTCACTTAGCATGATATTCTCCAATTTCATCCATTTGCCTGCAAATGCCATAATTTTATTATTCTTTATGGCTGCATATTATTCCATTGCATATATATACCACAGTTTATTTATCCATTCATCAATTGAAGGGCATCTAGGTTGGTTCCACAATCTGGCTATGGTGAATTGAGCAGTTATGAACATTGACGTGGCTGTATCTCTGAGGTATGCTGATTTTAAGTCCTTTGGGTATAGGCCAAGGAGTGGGATAGCTGGGTCAAATTGGTGGGTCCATTCCAGGTTTTATAAGGAATCTCCACACTGCTTTCTAGAGTGGCTGCAATAATTTGCAACCCCACCAGCAATGTATGAGTGTACCTTTTTCCCCACATCCTCACCAACACCTATTGTTGCTTGTGTTCTTGATAATCACCATCCTAATTGGGTGAGATGGAATCTTAGGGTAGTTTTGATTTGCATTTCTCTTATTACTAGAGATGTTGGACATTTTTTCATATATCTGTTGATTGCTTGTAGATCTTCTTCTGTGAAGTGTCTGTCCTGTTCCTTAGCCCATTTGCTTATTGGGTTATTTGTATTCTTGGTGTAAAGTTTTTTGAGTTCTTTATAGATTCTGGAGATTAGTGCTCTATCTGAAGTATGAGTGGCAAAGATTTTCTCCCACTCTGTAGGCTCTCTCTTCTCATTGCTGATAGTTTCATTTGCTGAGATAAAGCTTTTTAGTTTGAATCTGTCCCAGTTATTGATTCTTGCTTTTATTTCTTGTGCTATGAGAGTCCTGTTAAGGAAGTCTGATCCTAAGCCGACATGTTGAAGATTTGGACCTACTTTTTATTCTATAAGATGCAGGGTCTCTGGTCTGATTCTAAGGTCCTTGATCCATTTTGAGTTGAGTTTTGTGCAGAGTGAGAGATAGGGGTTTCATTTCATTTTGCTGCATATGGATTTCCAGTTTTTCCAGCACCATTTGTTGAAGAGGCTATTTTTTCTCCATTGTTTGTTTTTGGCCCCTTTGTCTAGTATGAGAAAACTGTATTTATTTGGGTTTGTCTCTCTGTCCTCTATTCTGTACCATTGATCTACCTTTCTATTTTTGTACCAATACCATGCCGTTTTTGATACTATTGCTTTGTAGTAGAGTTGAAGTTCTGGTATTGCAATACCCCCTGCTTCACTCTTCCTGCTAAGGATTGTTTTAGCTATTCTGGGTCTCTTATTATTCTAAATGAATTTCACGATTGCTTGCTCTATTTCTGTGAGGTATGTTCTTGGGATTTTAATTGGATTGCATTGAATCTGTATAGCACTTTTGGTAGTATGGCCATTTTGACAATATTAATTCTTCCTATCCAAGAACATGGGAGATCTTTCCATTTTCTAAGGTTTTCTTTAACATCTTTCTTTAGTGTTATGTAGTTCTCATTCACCTCTTTTGTGGGATTGATTCCCAAGTTTTTTTTTTTTTTTTTTTGAGGCTATTGTGAATGGGGTAGTTTTCCTAACTTCTTTTTCTGAGGATTCATCACTTATGAATAAAAATGCATTAGATTTATGAGCATTGATACTATATCCTGCTACAAACACTTCTCTTAGCATCTCTTGGCCTTTAAAGAAAGTTGTCCCTGTGTTCAGCTAGATAGTTGTTCTAGAGGTTTCTGATGTTCTCAGGAAATAGGAAATGAATTGTTAAACAATAGAGAGTGGAAATGAGCTCTCATATGTCACATTAATGGAAAAGAGAAACACACAGAGAAAAGAATAGGGCAAAGAAGACAGTTGTTAAATTACAGAACAGGCCAGTGGTTCTCACATTACAACCACCTAGGTATTTGTGAAAAAGACATCAGTGGTCGACTTCATCCCAATTAAATCAGAATATTTAGGGCTGACACTAATTAAGTAAGAATAAAAATCACCAGTCTCTCAGGTATCTCAGTTGAACAGCCAGCCTTGAGAACCACAAGGTGGTCCAAGTATAATTTGAGGAAAACAAGGAAATAAATCAATTCAGAAATATCATTATGTAAATAGAGATTGCTCTAAAAATGTACTAACGTGAGAAATGTTAACTATTCTTGGTTTTCAGAGAAACCACAAGCCAGTCCTTTGCTGAGTGCACTGGGCAGCCAGGGTTCAGAATCACGAGACTCTCAGGCACTGTGGGGTACTTTAAAATCTGCTCCTTATTAGATTCAAGACTTAGGTCATTGGAAAATAAAGACAGATAGTTGTTTGGTCTGTCACTATAAATAAGCATAGGCTATAATTTAGTCTTAACTATCTGAATAAAGGAATAAATTGAATGTTTTTACATTTAAAAAAAATCTATTGATTGCTATAAACAATTCCAAAAAGTCTGCACACATGCTTGCACAAACAAATGCCTGCTTGCTTTTCTCTGTCTGTGACTCATTTGCACACACTTTTAAAGGTCTGGAAATATATTTTCATGATGTTAAATAGATTAAAGGTATTAGTCACATTACAAATGAGTAGGGGAGATAAAAAGTCTACATCTCTGTTGCTGAAGTGGAGCAAAGATTACAATGACTCCTTGAGCTTGATGGCTTAGAAAATTACCTTTCCACTCTGTTCAGGGGCAGCTACCGTGGCGCAGCTGCTACTACGACTACAACATGGCTCTGTTATTATACTCCGAGATACACTAGAATGATGGGGGTTTCTGATTATAGTTTTTTCTAAATAGTAGACACTAATTGGGAGGGTGTGTGAGGAGAATGTGCTTTCAAGGAGCACCTGCTTCTCATTGTTCAAAATATCTGAGAAAAGAGAGCATATCTCAAACCTATTATTATACTTCATTTATACATTGTTTGATCAATCACTATTTATATTTTCACTACCAGAAGTTAGTATGATCAGATTTGGATGATGATGACAATGATATAAGTTATCCTAGAGTCAACAATTCACTTAATAATTTTGAATGTAGGAACTGTATTAGTCAGCTTTCCATTACTGTAATAAGTACTTGAGGTAATCAACTTATAAAGAGAAAAAGGTTATTTAGGTCATGTTTTTGGAGATTCCAGTTCATCATTGGCTGAGTCTGTTGCTTTTGGGCCTATGGAAAAGGCAGCACATGATAAGGGGGAATGCATGGAATAGCAGAGCCATTCAATTTATGGCTGGAACACAAAAGAGGAATAGAAGAGGGATGTGGGCAAGGTCCCACTCCCATTATCCCCTTCAAAAATCTCTTACTAGGCCCCACTTCTTAAAGGTTATACCACCTCCCAATAATGCTCCCCAAGCTGGGGAGTAAGCCTTTAACCTGTGGGCCTCAGGGGGATATTTAAGATCTGAATTACAGCAAGACCAGATTTGGTGGCATTAGTCACATTTGTATTTCTAGCCAGTGGACAGAGATTCACAAATGTGCAACTCTCAAAGGAAGGAAGAACATACGTGTCGGAATGGACTACTAAAGCTTACATTCATCTACAGACAAATACGTGTATCAAAGAATAGAAGCATTATTCCTACTACCATAAAGTAGAAACAATTTCAGTGTCCACTGAGAAGTAAATGGACACACAAATGGCAAGATTCAGGCAATGGAACACGACTGGGCAGAAAGATGAAACGAGCCACTGCAACACAGATGAATAGTGTAAACACGTCAAATGGGAGAAACCAGGTCAAAAAGTGGTACGGGCTGTATGATTATGATATTCTAAACAGTAGCAAAAATAGACAGAAAAAATAGAAAACAGGTTGGCATGTGCCTAAGAACAGAGAGGCGATATTAGGGGAACAGATTATGTTCATTATCTTGACTATAGTGATGGTTTCGTGGGTGTACACACACTTCAAAACTTACCAAACTCTACATTTTGAATATCTGCAGTGTGTTGCATGTCAATTACACCTCATTAAAGCTGCTCAGAAAAAAGTGTAAATATTAACGAGTATAACTTTTCTGTGTTAACTCACTTTCACACTTACTGCCAATGTGAAGTTTAAATTTTACCTTGTGCCTCCATAAATGATGGAAGTTATATATGTATATTCACCAAAAAATGGTGGCCTCGTGGCTCTGGGACTTATTTACCTGTTAAAGGCGAAACACTCTCATCAGCACTGTGGGCCTCATATATCTACCTCTCAGGCCAAGGGGCCCCAGGTGGTACTTCACCATGTCCACTCAGGCATGCGGCAGCTAATGGCACAGCAGCCTCACAGATCTGCAATATGAACTAGAATGGGAAGAGCTCAAGTCATGGTCCAAGGGTGAGCAATCTGGAAAACTGGTGACAGGCAGTAGACCAGAAGGCCAGGCTGCAGTTATCAACAGAAGGCTTCATTTTGAAAACTAATGCTTGCAGTCTCCGGTAAACAGGAATAGTCAGAGAGGCAACAAGCGTATACAGTAGCCAGTTGTGTAATTCAGAAGTCATCATTTGTGTGTCATGCAATGGAATTGCTGGGTATTTTTCTCTCTATGCAATTTTCATTGTTTCATAACTTAAAAAAAGGAGCCATAGACACCAACCCATGTTGGGGTGGCAGCCTGGAAAGGGTATGTCCATTAATTAGAAGTGCTGGGCATTATAGAGACTGCTCCTGTACTCCAAAGGGGCCATCTCTGTCCAACTCCAGCTGGGCATTTCCGTGGTCTTTTGCTAGTTTCAAAACAAACTCAGAATCAGTAGTTCTATGTGCACTTTCATCGAAAAAAACATAGCGGCTATTCTAATCATTTTTCCAACATTGCATGGGTCAAATACATACATTGGTATATGACCTCTGCCCAAACCATTTTACTCTCTTCAGAATGAGAATTATCCTCCATGTAAGGCTCATATCTCATTTCTTGGCAAAGTCTGAAGAAATTTTGCTCTACTAGAGCTCATACAAAAGTTGGATGGCATTTCGCTATTCCTACTTAATTTATATGAAAAGTCAGAGAGTTACCCTTATTCATTTTGATTATTTCCAACTTTTTGCCTAATGAAAATAAAGTCTTACTGAAATGTCACTGATAATGGCATACAGATAAAAAATATGCAAATGGCTTCATTTAGCACCAAAGGTTTAGAGAGAGTTCTAATAAGATTAGAGTGTTCAATGGCTAACAATTACATAGTGCTTTCTGGATTGCAACTAATTTATATATATTAATTAATTTAATTCTCTTTACCACCAGAAATAGGTGTGAGTTTTATTATCTCTATACAGACAGAAGAACCAAGGTATATAAATTTAAGTAACTTATCTAACTTCTCACACAGCTAGTAAGTGGCAGAGTCAGGGTTTGGACCCAAACAGGTTGACTCCAGAGTACAATCTCAGTTCCTCTGCCAGCCTGCCTTTCAAATTAAAAAAGCTAACAAATTTCCAGATGATTGTGCACCTTTATGTGACCCATGATAACCATGGTGGATTTCAGACTGTATGCATTTCCGCTATGCCATGAAGAGATAGACCTGTAACTATTTCTAACATGGGTCATTGTCATCTGCTTTCTTCTGAATCCATCACCAATCACAAGTAGTATTTTCAGTCCAAAGCATAACATCAGGAAAATTTTTTTTCATGGCAGTATTTGATTTTCTTACTTGCTGATGTCATTTTAAATATCTCACGAAATCCTAAGACACTAAAATTTGAAAGGACAGACCATAAAGACCAGCTAGTCCAAACTTCTCTCAAAGAAAAACTTGGGCTAAAACCAAGTGAGAATTGACATGTCTATCTCTTTGCCACCAAAATTGAACCAGTCTACCTGGCTATCTTCTTCCTTTACTACTTGCCTACGTTCCTCTTCCATTATATTTACATGTTACTGAATTCTAATGGAAAACATTAGTGTGTGTTGGAAAACAGGAAAAATGATTTGAAAATAAGATTCTGAAATTTGCATTGGGGGAATAATGTATTCAAATGAACATATAAATAGACTTATGTGGAAGAATGAAATCTTATTACTGTTCTATCATTTGTAAATTATTGCATCAATAATACCTAAACAGTTTTTAATGTCTTGTTTACCTATAATTTAGAATGAAATATTTGTTAGTTAAGCAATATTTCATTTACCAGTTTAGGAAATATTGATCGCTTTGGGGCTGGGGAGATAGCTCAGGGAATAGAATGCTTGCCTTGCAAGCACAAGGCCCTGGGTTTGATCCCCAGCACGGCAAAAAAAAAAAAAAAAAAAAAAAAAAATATTGATTGCTTAGACTGAAAGCATAGAGAAGAGATGCCGGGAGATGGGAATATATCTCAGTTGGTAGAGTGCTTGCAAAAGGCCCTGTATTCAATCCCCAGCACCACCAAAAATAAAAAATAATGAGAGAGAGAGAGGTCTAATTTTATGGTTTGGATACATGAAAAAATTAACAAAGCATAAATTAAATCCACTGGTATGAATATGAAAATGAGCGGTTTTAACACTAACTTGAATTTTTGGTTCATAATATAATGATAAGGATGCCTGTATATCACCGAGAATTGAAAACTTTTATGGCCCTGACCTACTTTACATTCCTTCAACGGCAATGTTGGAATAAAAAATAACTTTTTCAGCCAAGTGGTTAAAATCGCCTGTGTTGGGAAGATCATCAGGCTGACTATCTGGAATTAACATTGCTAGGGTGAAAAAAGTCACAATTAAATAGGACAATGAATTAAACAGACTTTGTGAATTTGGTGCTTGGCAGCTTCAGTGACTTCTCCTATGGAAATAGGCACACATTCTACCCGGAGACCATTCCTGTATTGTCAAGTTCTGTAGGATACAACCCTCAAGCAAGGGAGTGAGATGACGTTCAACTCCACGTGTTCTCTGACAGAACTGGTAGATGGAAGCAGAGGGCCCTATGCAAGGGCAGCTCCTTCCCAGATACTGCCCTTGGGAAAAGTCATTAAGCTGCTGAGCCCTTGAATGCAAATTCCCTGATGAAGTCTATTCCTTGTACTTCATCCTCAATTAATGTTCACTCTAAGGAAATTTTTCGAACAATGGTTGGGATAGGATTTTGCATTTATTTGATGAAATACTAGAGGTCAGAATTTAGGGAAGAAATAAAACGTAGACAGCTCTAGAGTTTCCAGATACATTTGAGAGTCAGGGTAGATAGGAGGAAATAAATGCAACCATCCTTCCTTCTTTTTTTTTTTCCCCCTAATTTTACCTTAAGGTTGAGGGAGCACATCAAAGGTCAGATTAGAAGATTTCCAAGGACCATTGTTGTAGTCACATCTCTTTATATAATTAGTAATTGTTCATAAAAATATTAAAACCCTTTGAGAGTTCAGATGTCTGAACTTCTGACATCCCTCTTGTTCAAGCTTATTCAGTTTGACTTTTAAAATTCAATCTGGGCTACTTCTTGCAATTTGATTATTTTTCTGGCCTCACTGGGAAAACAAAACAAGAAAGAACACAGGAAGAAGTATACCAAAAATGAAGATAACCATACTTCACAGTAGGACTAGCAACCCTCTCAAAAACTGGTCTTTTCCTGGATCCTGGAAGTCACTTCTGTGTGACAATGGAGAACCATGTGAATTCAGATATTGCTGGATCAACATTGCTTGAATATCTTTTACTGGAAGTTTAGATCAATTAAGTGATTTGAAAAGAATCAATGTAAATAAATTATTTGGTGTAAGTTATCAACACTTAATTTAGGCATCAAATACAGAGCTTAAAGTCATTCATTAGATATGAACCTCATTGATCATCTCACCAGGGATTGTCAAGTTTGGTGGATTTGTATCCACTTAATGATTTCTTCTGAAATCTTACACTGATCTTTACAAACTTTCTTTACATTCCAATACACTTTCTGAGATTTGATGCTTTCATTGCATGACTTAGATTTTTCTGTTCTTTTTATGCTGTGTCTGCCTTTGTGCGCGCACACGTGAGTGTGTGTGTGTGCATACACACCTACAATGAGAAGTCAATATTTGTGTCTTCCAAGTGAGAAATGAGACCTTCTCTCTGACTAGGAAGTAACACGCTCCTCTCCATCTATCCCAGTCAGAGTAGCTTAGATGCTCCCGTGGGGCAGAAAGGTAGGTGTCTCATTTTTGTGTACACAGAGCTCCCCCCCACTTTGAAAATAACACCCCTGGGTTGCACATGAGGAACCACTTTTTGCCCACACATAATCCAGTATGGAAGGCAATGAGTCAGAATTCCATCATAATTTTACATTAGTAAGGTAAACCTGCACCAGCTGGCAGCCATTCCGCCATTAATGGAGCCAACTGTGGATTAATGGAGCCAATCTCAGAGAGCCACGCTAAGACAGGGAGAGAGAGACTGGGCCCCTGTGTAGTGCCATTTGCAAGATGCCCTGTTCCTAAGAACAGCCATCCTCATGCTTTTGTGGGAAACAGTAAACTTTCAAAGCAACATTTTGATGTTGCCTCAAGAGAGCAACTTTGTTTTCCCCTTCACAGGGTAAAATTAAAACGAAGATGTTTCTGAGCTGCTCTAACATTGGGGACTAGAGCAAAGTCTTTCACTCTTTAGTGCTCACTCTCCCTGTATTAAATATTTATTTGACACATGTCACAATCCCTCTTCAATATTGGGATCAAGCTCTTGGGTGTCACTCTTCAACATGCCCACTGTATCTTGAACTGTTAAATTGCCTTAAGCATGATGAATTAAGCAAGGCAAGTGAACTCAAGTCACCTTCTTATTAATCGATGCCTATGAGCACAACAGAACTTTATTAATCTCTGTTGATGCAGAGAGTGCTTAAATAGTGCCTATTCGGGCTACAAATACATTGTGATAAATCATAAGGCCACTTTATTACAGCTCAATAACTTATTTAACTCAATTTACTAGAAACACACTTCCTCCAGTTGCACTTGATAAACCTTGAATACTGCATTTCTAGATACATGTTTCAGAGATTATTAAAAGTAATTAATCAAAAAATTAGGTCTCGGTGATTTTCAAATCTCTCAAATTTTTGTTACATTACTATTTCATAAGGCATCAATTCACAGAATAATTTCAAGACTTGCTACATACTTCCACTGCACCTATTAGAGATGCAAAAATGTGCATCTATAATAATCAGAGAGAGGCAGAGATGAAGGCTGGGTCTCAGTTGCTCTCACCGGCCTTCTTCCCAGCCACCCTGAGACGCACACAAAGGGAACAAAATGGGAACATTTTCTGCAGAGACCTACAATGTGGTCACAGCTTGCCACTGCCCTCGTTACTTCTCTTCAGAAACCCCGAAATGGTAAAAATAATTCTGAAAAGATTCAAGGAAAGGAATATTATTTAGAGGAAGAAGGAGGGAAGGAGTAGAAGGGAGAAAGAAGGGGGAGCAGATGAGCTGCTGGAAGTTCTTTGGAACTGACACAGGGTTCCACCCCTGGAGCTTGACACCTTGCAACTGCAGCACGTTCTGAGCCTCCACAGTTAGAACTGCAAGACAAGGAGGATCTCTTATTCATTGACTTGATCTTAGATGTCTGGTGAATAAGGAGTTTGAAGCACTGACCACAGTTGCTGGTCATAGACCCACGTAGATATGTGTTCCACTCCCCGCTGTCCTTAGGCAGGGTATACATCACAGACATCCACTGACTCACACAGCACAAGCTTACTGAATACCTTCCATGTTTCAGCACTGTTCTAGGCACTAAGCATACAGCAGGGAACAAATTAAATTAACCTCAAACTGATGGGGAACTATGTCGTGATGCAGAAAATAGTCATAAACTAAATAAATGAATATGCTGTATACACACTGGGGTGTATGATGGTTTTCCTAAGGTGGGGTGGAAAGGAAGACAACAGTCATTTTAAGGTTATCAAATTTTTAAAAGGAAGATCAGGCAAAATCTCACTAATAGAAAAGATCTGAGGAAGGAGAGAACAATTATCATTCCAGCCAGAAGAAAGAGCATGTTCAAAGGCCCTGAGGCAAGACTGCTTCTGGTTGGTGGACTTGGGAGACCACTGTGGCTGCAGGAATGAGCAAAGGGGAGAGGGGAAAGAGTGTAGTTACAAAGGTGACAGTGGACATGAGCACATAGGCTTCCACTGAGGTGAGAGTAGAAGCCATTTGGGGGTTTTAAGTGGAAGAGTTCCATAATCTGACCTGTTTTAGGAGGATCACATTGTCATGTTGAGAATGAAATGCAAAGAGATGAAGGTCAGTCATAATAGAAATTTGATGCCAGGCATGGTGGCACTTGCCTATAATCCTGTCGACTTGGGAGGCCGAGACAGGAGAATCTCGAGTTCAAAGCCAGCCTCAGCAAAAGTGAAGTGCTAAGCAACTCAGTGAGACCCTGTCTCTAAATAAAATACAAAATAGGGCTGGGGATGTGGCTCAACGGTTAAGCACCCCTGGGTTCAATCCCTAGTACCCCCCCAAAAATGATAAATATTTGAAATTTGAAAACTATTTGACTCCTGGACTCCACTGACATTTGATTCAGAAGGGGTTGCTATATGGCATTCCCTTTCGTTCCAACTTCTGCCTTGTTTGCCTGAATTCATCATCTGAGCCTGTTACCACAGCTTAGGATCGTTTTCTGAAATGTGATCAACAGGATACGATGGTAGTCCCTTAGAGCTAATTCTCCTGGTACCTTGTCTCTGGGGACTGCCATCCTCCTTTCTTTCCATATCTTCACATGGAGCAAACAAACCTGAATGATGTTTACTCCGCCACTGGTCACAAACAATTGTTCAGGGCCAGATAATACAACCTGAGCTGGTCCAATGGGATCCTTCTCAATGGTATTTATAGTTTCAAGAGTCCAAAGGGTCTGGTTGTTCTCTTGAGGAGTGAGGTCTGAATCAGGGACATGTTCTGACATCCATCTTCCACCATGGAGACTTAGGTGGGAGAGTGAAGCTTGTGCCCAGAGGGAAGCAAGGATGGGCGAGGGAAGGAGCATGTGACCTTGCTTTGAGGCCATTTCTCGGGTCCAGCTTCCCTGGTTTCCATTAGACACCCTTTTATTCTCACAATAAATTGCCTTTTTGCCAACTGTGATCTAGAGTTAGTTAGTTAGAATGATATGCAATCAGAAATCTTTACTTTAAGCGCTTGGCATGACAACTAGAGATGTAAAAGCAGAATTATCACCGTGCACGATGCTACATATAGATATCCATAAATCCTCCGGCTTCAGGATTAACATTTTCAAGCTGAAAGCAAAATATTTACTAATTCCTCACCACATTCAAAATGCTTTTTAGAAATGGCTATCAGAGCTGCAAAAATCACAGTAGGGGAGGTGATAAGACACATTCTTTAAACTCCAAAAGAGTCGAGATAATGATAATCATCAGCTCAGTCTGTTCCCGACAGCATTTATAAACCTATCAAGAGAATCTTGTTCATGCTATCCTGAGAGATCCATGACGATGGTGTCATTGTGTCAGCTGTACCTTTGTCCTGTTTCCATACAGGGTTGTGATGCTTCATGTTTATTTCACTAATGGAACCAAGCTGAATCCTGCATAGTACATATTCAGTTTAAAATATACATGTTGTCCTGACAGTTATTTACTGATTTCTTACTGTGGTTTTCTGAAGCAGTACAAGGGTCGACATCATTTCTGCTTGGAAAATGGGACACTTATGCACAGCTAGTGTCTTGTGATCACATTTTAAATGTGTTATTTCAGTTTTAATAAAAATTTTTGAAATCGTTAGAGAAGCTCTCATGGAATTTCTATCGTATGTATATGACAGTCAATGACCAAAATATGTCAGAACACCATAAGGTTGTGCTTTGTGTTGTTTTATACTAGAAGAGAACTAAGAAGAGGAAGAGGAGGAAGAGAAGGTTCTGAGAATATTTTAAATGCAGTAAATTGTTGTTGCACAAAGAACATTTTCTTTTCCCAGCGGTCCATTCAAAATATCTCCTAATTCAGATTTCTTTCAGAGACTAATTAACTTCCCTTCTCCATGATGTTTTGTAACCATACTATTTCACTATACTGAGAAACTTTCCAATCATGTATTATCACATGGTCAGCATCTTCTCAAAGTTTAATTGTAATGCCTTTGTTGAACAAAACAGGAAAATGGCAGGCCAGGTGGACTTCTTAATTGTTATATTCTCATAAACATGTAGATATCAGAATCGTAAGAGGCCCAGTGACCCCATTTTTCTATCGAGTTGCTTTTCAGTAACTGAGTTTCCTCATGCTGATAAGGGAAACTGAGGAACTGGCCCCAGAATCTGAGCAACACAGTTGGAAAACGGATTGCAACATATTTGCTGGCTAGCGCCGCAGCAAGATCTCCACGTGTGCCTCTCCTGCCCTTTGACCCACTGTACCCCTTTCCTCCCATAAACCGTTTGTTCCTCTGTGCCCATCTTTGGAGATGGAGAAATATGAGACTGAAAGTCTCCTCTACCTTCCTCAAGGCAGGTTTTGATAAATCTGTCTTCCTCCACCCACCTCTGCCTTCCAAATTTTACAGTTGAACAGCAAGCAGCAGAACCTGTCAATTCTGGTAACAGAATAACAACCACACCCTGGGCATGACATTTTTTAGAATAATGAATTCCAACAGTAGGCAATTTACATCTTTACCTTGAGCATAATGGAACGTTCACTACTGCTGTGTATGATAGTTCAAATAACTTTTGACTATCAAATAATTTTTTTCATTCACTTTTAAAAAATGGACTCTTTATTTGAGAATAACATATCACTAGAATGAAAAAATCTGAAGCCTCTTAACTTTCAAACTGACTAAATTTTTTCTTTAAAATCTTAGTGGACACACTATTCTAAAGAATGGGCACCTGTTTTATTTTCTTGAGTGCAACGAGTGTCTCACATAATTTGTTGTATGAAAAGAAATGCCCCTGGGAAATGTGTTGATATTTCAGAGTAGTCCTGTCTGGAATTTCTTTGCATTTTTGAATAAACAAATGAATATCCCAGTGACCTGATTAGAATGTTCACCCATTGGCTATAGAGCTACTGCTTAACCAATAAGGAAGTTTATCAGCGATCATGTGCTATGCAATGCTATAAATAGCATGGTACCTGTGGACAGGACGCTGGGAACTCCTTCAGGGATAGGTGAGTAGGAGGGAGCCAGAACCCAAGTGAATGGAAACTGCAAAAGGGGAAATGCTGAACTCAGTATCACAAGTTCAAGGCGTAAGAAGTAAATTCAAGTTCAGTCTGTGTAAGTGGCAAGTAATTAGGGGTCCAAATGGTAGGATGAGACTAGGTGTGGTGTAAAGACTTCTGGGAAATATTAGGCAAGATCTGAATCATGAGTGGCAAAGGACACTAAAGGATCAAATTCAGGTTCCTGCCAAGAATGGAAGTTGACTGAACTAAGTACAAAGGTCAGAGATGGGCTCCATTCTTCCTCCTACTGCGCTCTATCCTTTTCCATTGTCAGAGAATATTGACATTCAGAACCCAAGCAGAAAGACCAGTGGGCAGGTAGGTTGGCCTAATATGCCAATGTCAGATACAAAGGCTGCATTGTGGTTCTTTCAACCAGCATGGAGGGTTGTTGAGGGTTTCCACTTCCTGTATGTTGAGCAGAGAGGAGCTGTGGGTACCTAGCCAGCTGGGCTCTTGTTGAACCTTAGGGATCAGAGATAATGATTGGCAGCTAGGGTGAAGCTAACTGAGCCTGACTCCAGATGGAAGAATCCCACCCCATGAATGCCCAGCATGACCTAGTGCATAGGGAACATTCTCACAGTCCCACGGGTGGCATATTATAACCTTGGATACAATAAGACTCTACAGAACACGGTAAGAAGCCCTTAACCTGGACGCCACTCCCAATATACAGCTCAGCATCATCCAGTCTCCCAACTCCAGTGCTCATTAGAACCACCTGGAGAATTTGGTTAAGCATAGAGTGCCTTAGTTTGGATCCCTTAATTTCTGATTCAGTAGGTATTATAGGTTGTGCCCTGCAACCCCAAATTCACACGTTGAAGTTCTAACTTCAGATATCTCCGAATGTGACAGTATTTCGAGATAAGGCCTTGAAAGAGATAATTAAAGTAAAACAAGCTCATGTGAATGGGCCCTAATTCAACATGAATGGCCTTATAATAACAGTAGATTAGGACACAGATCTGTGAGGACACAATGAAAAGACCTTCATCTGCAAGCCCGAGAGAGAGGCCATGGAAGCCCTCACCAGCTCATACCTTGATCTTGGAATTCCAAACTTCAGACCTGGAAGAAAATAAATGTCTGTTGCCTAAGCCCCCCAAACTCTGGTACTTCATTATGCCAGGTCTAGCAAAATAACATAATAGGTCTAAGCTGAGACTCAGTAGTGTGCATTTCTAACAAATTCCCAGGGAGGCCACTGCCACTGGTGTGAAAAATCACACTCCAAGGGCCACTGATCCCACCTCCAGCTGACAAATGGCTTCTCAGCTCTGGACTCTGAGCTTTGCTGTATAGGTTCCCCCTGGCTGTGCTGAGCTAGCTTTCTACTGCATCCTGGTGACATGAGGTCTTAATCTTGGAATTCTATCTGTGTTGGGTCCCACTGACCAGTCGGGGTAGATATGATCAACTCCCCTCAAGTCTCTGGACCTGGAATCCTTGGAGGGATAAAGAAATAGTGTTCTGCGATGGAGGTCACTTCATATTTTTCCAAACTCTTTACTTTTGATCTCACCACTGTGCAGCCTGGAGTATAATGTAGGATGTGGGAACAAGGCCTGGGACGCACGATGTCAACAAGATCCCAGTGGAGTGGCTTTCACTTACTGGGCATTTACTAAACACTATAGTAGAAACTCCAGGAAAGCAGACTTTTATCCCCAAACCAAACATGTCTGGCACCAAGCAAGTGCTCAGCAAGCACAGGCAGAGTGAAGGATTGCAAAGCTTGTGCTACTCAACTGGTTTTATCAACCCTAAGGGACGCTCAGATGCTAATCCTGGAAGCATGTTGGAGAAAGGAATGCACAGTGGCATTTACGAGGTAAGGCTGGTAAAGCGCACTTGGCTCATTGGCTGGGTGGAATTTGCCAGACCCACCAACGGTAGGCTAATGATTGGGGGAGGAAAACGACACAAATGAGTGATTCTGAAAAGTCATCGAAGATTCCAGTGCACTGCCTCTCAGAGGACTTCTTCACATGCACATTGAGTTCTGTAGGAGACTGACTTTGTAAGGGTGTTACTTGTCTGGCAGTATTGTTATTCGTGTATTTTTACCAGCGTGAATAAGTGAAAATAAGAGCTAGACTAAGAGCAAAAGAAGAAAAGGAAAATTAGGGAAGGAAGAGAAAGAGAGAGCACACAAGTGGCATTCCATAACTGCTTAAAACAAAGGTAAATTATCTCCATGCTGCCTTAAGCATACCTCCCAAACCTTCCAATTTTTATTTGAAAACTTCCCACTGAATTTAAGTGCAGCCAGCACAGAGGCAGAATACTCAGGCATGCCGGACCACAGAAAAGCTTCTTTCCCCACATGAACCCGTTTTCCTCTCAATGCATTTTAGTAACTTCGTCTCACTGGCCACCTGCCCCATCCCCTGACACAACTCATCTCCCAGCGCTGCTGCTTCTGTTTTGAATGAGTATTCACTCTCCTCCTGTCTCACTGTTCACCATCCTACCACTCTTGGCTCCCGTTACCTGAACAGGCCAAAGTGCAAATTCTTCAAGTCTCCTTATGAAAGTCATTGTAAATTTAAGGATTTCTCTCACTTTCTCTGAAATGTCTACCAACAGCAAGTGCTTCTAACCCGTGTCGTTGTGATCGGTTACATTCATTCACCAACCCCTGCTGTGTGACTAGGCACTGTAGACACAAAGATGAATGGGACTCCGAAAGCTCTCATGGTCCAAGAGTCAGACACACACGGAACAATGTTAGGGTGACTCACAAAGGAGTCTGCACATGGTGTCATGACACCACCCACTGAGCTCCCTCTCTGTGATGAGACGAGGGCCTCTGTTTGCTTTACTCCTGGTGTTACGACCTTGCCAAAGCAGTGGTGACACCTCTCTTCTGGATTGTCCCCACTATGATTCATTCAGCTTCAAGGGATGGAGCCTGCAGGAAAGAAGGGACAGAGTCCCAGCAATACTCACCTATGACTGGCCTGCTCCTGCTGTATCTGAAGGTAGGAGACTTGGTTTTATGAATCACAGCAGTCTCAGATCACAGTTGATCTTTGCAGTGGAGCACATACATGTTTGAGGAGAGACGGGGCCTCTATCTGCGATTAGGAGTCCAAGGACCAGTTTCTCGCTGTTTTCTAATAAGACTGCAGTCAAGCAAATTCAGTCTGCAAACACGCAGGATTTACACCACAGAAGTTTCAGATACTTCATGTTCTGCTTTTTGTGCTGTATATGGCTTATCTTCTAAATAAGCAGCACATAAATTCTGGAGTAATTTGCTTAAGAGTTATAATCACAGAATATTAGTGCCAAAGTCTTTTCTAGGTGAAATCATTGTGGAGATACAGAAGGTCCTTTATAACATGACCGTCCTTCTCACTGTCATGCCCACTGCATGCCACCTTGATGCTTTATGATGTGGAATGACTGTCCCAGGCAAACCATACACAGATATTGAAAGTAGGCCCATCAAGATAGAGGATGGGGAAGACTAGAAATTAGTAGGGGAGTAAGGGGGATGTTTCATGAGCATCCCAGAAGGAGGAGACAGTATGAGCAAGAGCTGAGTGTTGGGGAATGTAGATGAGGAGGAAATGACAAGAAGGCCCATTGGAGGGTGAGGGAGAGGAAGGTGGAGAAATGGACAAGGGTTAGATTGTAGGACACGTTGCATGACAGATTCAATTCACTATAACAAATATTTATCCTGGGCTCAATCTCCACATGTTGCACATAGATTAGTGGCATCCCAAAGGTCAGGATGCAAAACTTGGCAAATGACAGAAATAGAAAGAATTTCCAGACTACAAAAGGACCAGGTTGTTGCCTGGGGCAGTCAGCTTTTGGAGACAAATCCCTGGATACCTTTTCCTTGGCAATATAATGCCAAGAGAATGAAAACTGGGCCAAGAAATTCAGCCTGTTCTCTGGAAGAGAAATGGAGGGAATTTTGTTAAGTTGGCTTTGATTCTGGATCCAAGAAAAAGGTCTCAAGGGCAAGTGCTGCGTTGTCTCATTGAGCTAATGAGAGTTGGAGGATTTACCAGTCATGATTTCAGAGCTGTCTTATTTTGACACTGTGATCATTATCTCCTTTAGGCAGGGACCCTGCAAAAGAGAATGGAAGAAACACATGCACGCTGCACCTGGGTGCAAAGCTGAGCGACCTGCTCCAAGCTCAGTCCTCTGAAAAGATAGTGGAAAAGACAGAGGCCAAGTTCCTTCCAGGATGCAAGAGCAGTGACTGACAGCTCATGAAAGCCACAGGCTCTTTTGTAATTATTCATTCAACCACTGAGCAGATATTTATTACACATCAAGCATTCCTAAGGCAAGGTTCTGGACTCAGGGGATGCAACCCTGAAGAAAATACAAGGAGTCTCTGATCAAGTGAGGTGAGGCTGACAATATACAAATCAATATCAACATTTCAGACAGAGCAAAGTGCTTTGAAGAGAAATAAAGCAGCATGATGAGATAAGAAATGGGGAAATGGATGCACTTTATGTGTCTTGAGCAATTGAACAATATTTCTTCCTTGTAGAATATCAAGGAAATGCATATTCTCACCCTCTCCAGGTTGTAACTATGAAAGAGTTAGTCACTTTTCTGAAATACAATAGGTGCCAATAATCAGTAGCTTCCATTTTTACTGACAGCTTTTAATGAAGATGAGGACCTTCTAGTAGTTATCTTGTTTTAATAGTAGTTAGGAAAACTAGTTTTGAAATCTGAAAAACTCCATGTATTAGAATTCTGGTTTAACTCTGAAAACTCCTACAATCTTAGTCAGTTACTTTATGTCTCTGGGCTTTATTTTCTTATCTGTAAATGGAATAATTATGGAACCATTTTTTAAAATTGATGGAAGGATTAATGAGATCATATATATAAAATGCCTGATGCAAAGAAGAGACAAGTTACCTGTTATTATGTTAATCTTTATTGGAAAAATTTTTCCCAATATAAAACTCATCTTTCCAAGGTTATAGTTGTTTCTAAATAGCAATACATGACTGTTTTTTTTGTTTTTTTTTTTTTCTTGCTGGATCACTTCTGGGGAGAGTAAGAGTAGTATTTAAGGATACAAATTGGCAGGGCCCCATATATGTTTTTGCTATTCATTCACATTCAGTTTCTTAAAGACTTCTCTATTTAGTATGTGAAGACAATGATATGATAGGAAAAACATAGAAGTTGTGTTTTCCTACTCTTTAAAAGTTAAATTCATTGACACTTTCTGTTCTTGAGAAGTAGAATATATCTTGCTTTATCTGTCACCCTCTGGTAAGGTGTGAATTTTCATGGCAAAGAATCTTCCATATTAAAGTGTATTTGTAAGATCTAAGACAATGCCTGGAAGAGTTAAATGCTTGGAAGATTAAGTTGCATTGACATCAGTAGCTTGGACGAAAAGATGCATAATAAATGACCAGAGTGACACATCAGAGACCCTCATACTACATCATGGAGTGGAAATGGGGCATACCGCCATGGCAATACCCCTTTCCCCGTGCTTTGTTAAACTTCTGGGTACTGTTCCGTTTTGGGAAAATCAAGCTAAAGTCATCTCTGCCCTGGGTACAGCCACCTGCTCTTCCTCTCCAGTCCTTCACTAATGCAGCATGTCATGGTGGCTGAGCTTTGATTTAGAAGGTACACCCGAGAGATCCTTGAAAAGAATGAACATCGGAACAGGAAGACTTTGATCCCTCTATTTATCTGACTTATAACAACATTTATTTTCTTTAATGTTTTAGAAAATAAAATTTCAAAGCCAATGTCTGCTCAATTCAATTAAATTTAGGATAGAAATCTGACATGGCCTTTGCCAAATGAACCAAAAAATATTGGTGATGATAAAGAAGGAAACACAGGAATGGCAATACATCTGCAGCTTTTTTAAAAAAAAATCTGAAAGCACATCAGCTTTGAAATTGTATGTAAATAAAGTAATTGAGTATGAAATGCATGAAAAGAGCACTGAAATTAAATTCTAAACAAATGGGAACAGCAAGGAAAAGGTGTATGAAAGAAAAAGGATACAGATGAAAACACTGAAAAGGAATAAAGACACAGGGTGGGTAACCTGCACCCTGTTTGTGTGCATAGGTCATCCGTAACCATCCTTAATCCTTAAGTGATGGAATAAGAAGCATGACACTAGGGAACAGGTTGAACAAAAGATTGGACATGGCAAATTGTTGTATAATAATGCAGGGTTTGGAGTAAAGTTTTTAACTTTCTTAATTTGATGTAATGAGTTCAATGCAAAACATTTCTTAGTCTCACGCTGGATGTTTATTTGAAGTTGGATGCATATAACTATCAAAATGAAAGACCTCACATTTTGATTCAAATAGCTGTATGGAAATGTGGGAACAATCAATATGGATAAGCCTAGAGGCCAATGCAGAATTAAGGATGAGCCACCAAAATGTTCTCTTTTCTCCAGCAAAGGAGAGCTCTAATTCCCAGGCTTCATTTGCACATGCTGTTATTCACAGATGAATAAAGTGTGCCACTTTGTTAGTTACCCCCTGGGTCCATAGCACGTAAGCGAAGCGCAGGGAGGAAATGGTCCAAGAACCATTGGCATCTAACCCATGATACATTATGTTACTAAATATCTGGCATGGCAGTTGGCTAAATTGCATCAGCCAGTTGCCAAATGTCATTTAACAAAGCAGTCCCCATCCAGGACCTCTATGTGACTATACTGATAATATTATCACTGGAGGTGAAGAGACACATTCCCTAAAGAAATACGTCATTAGAAATAAACATGGCAGCTCACCAAGAAGCATAAGCAACATGAAGAAATTGAAGGAGAGCTTTTAAATAAGCCAGTGTGTTTGTGTGGGTTTGCATGTGTGTGAATGAATGTGTCTTTACTCCATCAAGCGATGGAGATGATGTATTTTTTTCTCTTAACGGCCTAAATTAGGAACTTGGCTTCCCCCACATCATAAACAAAACAAATATTTATTCTTGCCAGAGCTCTCATATCACAGTGTCCGAGACTACTTGGGTATAATCCTTCCTTCTAACTGTTTTGGGAAAACTGAGTGAAGATTTATCTTCAGCCTGGCTTCTTTACAAGTAGAAATATCCTTTGTCACTTTGCCAAGCATGGAGTCAAACATGATATTTCAGAGAGAAAGTGAAAGAGTTGCTTTGATGAACTTTAATCTTCCTACTCTACAAGGCCTTTTGGGAACAATCACACACACACACACACACACACACACACACACACACACAATTATCAACTGTTACCACCATATCCCATTTATACTTCTGACACAGATCTTTTGCCTCAACTCCCAATTCATATCTATTATTAGGCACTTCAAAATGAAATGTGGCCAATATTGGGCTCATTGTCTGTCTTCTCTTGGAAAATTTATCATTCTGGCTGCACTTTATGAACAGTACACATATGAATCCAGTCTCAGTCCAGCCAAGATCCTGAATCACTAGAGGTTCCTCTGTCTCCCGCATCCTTCAGATGCATTCCATTAAAAACCCATGCTTCCTTGCAAATTAGTGCAGACACTCTGGAAAGCAGTATGGAGATTCCTCAGAAAGCTTGGAATGGAACCACCATTTGACCCAGCTATCCCATTCCGTGGCCTATACCCAAAGGACTTAAAATCAGTATACTACAGAGATACAGCCACATCATGTTCATAGCTGCTCAATTCATCATAGCCAGATTGAGGAACCAACCTAGATGCCCTTCAATTGATGAATGGATAAAGAAACTGTGGCATATATATACAATGGAATATTACTCCGCCATAAAGAATGATAAAATTATGGCATTTGCAGGCAAATGGATGAAATTGGAGAATATCATGCCAAGTGAGATAAGCCACTCTCAAAAAACTAAAGGACGAATGATCTCGCTGATAAGCGGATGATGACACATAAGTGGGGGGTGGGAGGGGTTAGCGTTAGGGTTAGGGTTAGGTTTAGGGTTAGGGTTAAGGAGGGGGGCAAGAATGGAGGAAGGAAGGACTGTATAGAGGGAAAAGAGGGGTGGGAGGGGTGGGGGGGAAGGAAAAAAAATAACAGAATGAATCAAACAGCATCACCCTATGTAAATTTATGATTACACAAATGGTATGCCTTGACTCCATGTACAAACAGAGAAACAACATGCATCCCATTTGTTTACAATAAAAAAAAAAGAAACCTCTTTGAAAAATGGATACTAAGGTTTAAAAAAAAAAAAGTCCATGTTTCTCCAAACTCAGCAAATTATATGTAAAACATGGTCAGGTGTTTTTGTAGAGCAATTATACCTTAATAAGCAATTAAAAATAATGTTGATATCTATCCACAAAATAACTCTCCTTCTGGTGCTCTGTTAGCTGGTCACTGCCCTGGCCTCAGCACTTTCCAGATGGTGGCCATAAACACACCTGGTCTTCCTCATCAAGTCTTCCTGCAGTCTAATCCGTCCTCAGCCCTGCTGCTGCACTGGACTTTCAATATACACATCTGGTCACATCTAACCACTTCTGAAGGTCCTTCAGTGAACAAGAAAAGGACAAACCCTTTGTAGAACTCTGTTGTCAATACTACCAACCTCAATAGGAAGTATTGAAAATCTCGTAATAAGAACTTTAAAATGATTTTATGAATCTAATCAATTGATACTGATTTCTTTGTGGGATAATAAGAGCTGCAGAAAATTTTGAAAGACAGTGTTAAGAGAGGGACCACCTTTCTGGCAGTAGAAAGTACTACAAAGCTCCTATCAGAACAACATGATATAGGAAAAGACAGCAGATAGAAGAAACACAATGGAAAATTCACAAATAGTCCCTGGAATATAGAAGAACTAAGGATATGATAAAGATTGTATTTCAACTGAGTAGAATTAAAGGTAGTTTATTTAATAAATAGTGTTGGCCCAATGGGCTACTTTTTAGAAGGAAATTAAATTGGATCCCTAACTTATATTATATATAAAAGTAAATATTATATGGATTAGATACTCAGTTGTAATAGAGAAAATCCCCAAATCTTGCAAGAATATATAAGAAATCACAGGTACAATGCAGAAGAAAGGAAAGCTTATATAACTGCAACTGGAAACCCCAATGCTGTAAGCAAAAAGATAACATACAAAAATTAAAACTCTTATGTTGCAAAATATACTATTCATAAATCCAGGAGACAAAAATAGCTTTGGAATAAATATCACTGTTGAAGAGGATAGAAAAAGCTCTCAAAGATTAATAATAAAAAATAAAAACAACAAAATTGGGTTAGGCATAGAAAGAGATCAAATCCAAATGAGGAAAAAATGTAAGCAAAGATGGTGTAGTGTAATAATCAGAAAGCATTTGACAAATGAAGGACCAACCAGAGCAATAAAGAATAACACCTAATGCTAGAGAAGTTGTGGAAAAAATGGTACTCTCTTATGTGATGAGCAGAAGTGCTGTTCTTACAGTTTGGGGACTGTCACCTGGAAATATTATTAAAGTTAAATCTTTACCCTAGAAATATAACACCAGTTTGTAAGAATGAACATTGAGTATGTAAATGTAAAGTATAAATAATGAAAACCCATATAAATAGACACCTAGGGAATTATTAAATAAAATATGTTACATGCACATTTAATGGATACATTAAAATGTAGTTGGTAAGGAGGAATTTCAAAGTGACATTAAGTGAAAAAAAGTCGGATATAGAAAATTGTACATAATGGTAAATTTTATATGATGATGATAACCCATCTATGTTTGTATGTTATTTATTCATATGAATCCTGGGGAAAACCATGCAAGTTAGATTAGATGACTGACCTTGGTTGCCTCAAGGAGGTCATTTTGGATGAAAATACAGGACAAAAGGGTCAAGGGAGGAATAAAATGGGAAAATCTGCCTATGATCACTTTTAGTACACAGGAAAATTGAACATATTTTGAGAGTAGGGAAGAAAAATTTATAAGCCCTCAATGTTTTTTTCTTACCTACAATAATTTTTTTAATTTTTTTAAATTCTTTTTTAATTTTTTATAGCCACTCAATGTTTATAGCAGCTCAATTCACAATAACTTCAACAGATGAATGGATAAAGAAACTGTGGTATATATACACAATGAAGTATTATTCAACCATAAAGAAGAACGATATTATGGCATTTGCAGATAAATGGATGGAATTGGAGAATATCATGCTAAGTGAAATAAGCCAATCCCAAAAAACCAAAGGTTGAATGTTTCCTGGTAAGTGGATAATGATTTTTTTAAAATGAAAGTTTGCTACTCAAGGCTCTACCACGTAGCCATGACTTGTCATCCCAACCTCTTAGATCTACATTTTAACCAACACCTTCATGTTTGACCATAAGGAATATTTTTTCCATTCCCATAACACACTGTATTCTCTAATTCTATTCTTTCTTTGGATTTGCTATTCTATCTACAAAGGCTTCCTCTTTAACCACCTGGTCCATTTCTACTAATCTCTTGAGTGTGAGCATCTGCTTCCAGGGCATCTGTCCAGACCCCTGCATCTCCCCTGTCTATTCTGCAAAAGGTCCCTGCCAGACAATACTGCAAATGTTGCTCTATCTTTCCTCTCGCAGTCTTGTTAGCCTGAGATTCTTGGAAGAAGAGACTGTCTCTTCTCTGTCATTTTATCCCAGATCATGATTTAAGCTTCCCACTAGCTCTCCTAACTAGACATTCCCTGAAAAATTCTAGGAACTTTTGTGGAGAAAGCATTTCTTGGCAATCTGGTTACTTCTGGAGGATAGGGGTGGACTCCATCACACCCACACAATAGGCAAAGTGAAGTCACACAATAATACCAACATTCCAGGAGCAGATGTGATTAGTTTGTGTGCTCTTGGATAAATTGTAAGAAACAGGATGAACCAAAGTCTAATTTCACCTGGTTGCAGACTGGCCAGAGGGCATAAAATGAGTGTATATAAAATAAGATAAAAATTGAAGATAAACAATCTTCATTGGCTTTGTATTTGTCTTCTATACTATAAAAGTGATTGTCTAATTGCATTTTTGACTACCTTGATACACAGTGTTCCTTCCTATATTGTTTTTAGTTATATCCTGTTTTAAAAGGGGCAAGTAATGGGATACCATCTACTGGTGGTTCTCTCAAAAACACAGGGTGCTAAATAACTATAGCAAATATAATGCTGACATTGTCATTCTTGTGCCAGAAACCTAAACCATGACCTCTAAGCATTTCAGTTAGAACAGCTGGGTAACTCCTGAAAAATCAATATGCTCACCACACACAGGTATGAGCAACTGGGTAAACTTGGTTATGTGGAGTTATTTGCCCTTCCAGGTTATTTACCCAAGTAAAAACCTGCTTGGGGTGTATGAGAACAAACATTTCAGGGAGAAAGTGGAGAAAGTTTTTCAGTGCTTCGTTTCCTTTAAGCACAATATGAAAACTGCAGGAGGAAAGAAAAGAAATTCTTTGCTACCTAGGTAGCAACAACCTTGGTGATAGACTAAGGTTTTCCTACTTTTCTCTATTGTAGAGTTCCGGTTTTTGTTAATTCACAAATTAAATGAATTGGATGGTCTTCAAAATTTCCTAGTCATCTGTGGCCAAAAGCCTAAATTCTTGTCATTTGGCACAATTAAAGGAAGGGACAAAAATGAATCAGCAACGACCTTCTAAAGCGGCCATTAGCAATGTCACATTAGGATGCATTAGTGAAAATTTAGCCCTGTGCTTCCTATTAAAAATTCCCTAAGCAGTCATTGCATCTTTATTTAAGAACGAGTAACTAAAATGAAATTTCAAAACGTGCAAACCACGTTTATTATCTCTGGGGAACCAGCCCACAAATGACCAGAGGGGACTTGAAATGCCAACAGGTCACCTACACGCACCTCGCTGTAGATTTCTAGTATTTCTCACACATGCCCATGTCTGCATGTGTATTTCATGGATCTGTACGCAGAGATAAAGTCCCACTAAAATGTAAGGAATCAACATTCCAGACATATGGACATTAGGCCTGGGAGGTATTTTAGCACTTATTTAATCTGACCCCTTCATTTTACAGATAGGAAAATCCTGAGATCTGGAGACATTAGATTACCTGGTCAAATCTTAGGTAGTTGAGGGCAATGCTAGAAGTGGAGTCTAGGTCTCCTAAATTCTCCCTCTGATGTTCTTTGCCTGTGACGTCTGCTGAACAACCTCTATCACTTAAATTTGTAGGACCACCAGTGTCCTTTCACTCATCAACAGTGACCCCCATTTACAATAGTCCACATTTACTTGCTCTGTATTTGTTTCTATTATTTCTTGCTTTTGATAACACCTGAAGGGTCTACCAAGAAGATAGTAAAGCAGAGAGATGGAACAAAGCCATGTTTCTATTACAAATCTGGAAACTGAGGTCTAAATTTGGCAATTCTGGAGATGTGATTGTTGAACACTCACTCTACAAATGTACCACAACAGAACTGTTTGTTTGGTTTGGGGTTTTTGTTTGTTTTGTTTTTTGTTTTTTTTGTTTTTGTTTTTGTTTTTTGTTTTTTTGGTACCAGGGATTAAAGCCCAGGAGAGCTTACCCATTGAGCCACATTCCTATTCCTTTTTTATATTTCAGAGGCAGGATCTTACTAAGTTGCTTGGTGCCTTACTAAGTTACTTTGAACTTGCAATCCTCCTGCCTCAGTCTCTCATGTCACTGGGATTACGGGTGTGTGTCACTGTGCCTGGCTTGTTTGGGTACTGAAGTTAAAAAAATTTAGGGAAACTACAGTTTCCTTTGAATGAAAAGGATATTCATTAATATAGTTAATAGTAAGGAGTTAAGAAGTCCTATTGTAAATAAATTGGTTTAATATAATTCATTATTTTCCAAACATTTGAATACAGAAGCTTTTTTTGTATGTGCCTAAACCAGTTTCTGACAGAACTAATTTTCCACAGAACATGGTGAATCACAGGATGTGGGTCAGTAACCTGTCCTTCAATACTTCATTATATTAAAAAGTATCTGCAAAATGTTTCCTGGAGTCAGCTCATTGCTTGGTGGGAGGAAGAAGGAAGAAGGAAATAAAAGATTGTAGATTCTTCATTCTTGAGTCTACAGTTTTATCGTGTATAGACAAGATCCACAAGTAATCAAAGCCATAAGGCAGTGAGTAATGCAGCATCCAGTATCTCCATAAGGTACAGTTGACCACATTAGGAGTTTAGATTTGAGCCTATAGGGACAAAGTATGATTTAAATTAGACTGAAGGATACACAGAAAGGAACATGCCTTGCACAAGGGTGGTCAATACATGTTTGTTTGACAAACGATGAAGGACATTCTGGGCTAGGGACCAGCATGAACAATACCTCGAAGTCAAATTGAGTATGTGTTATTAATGGAGGAGAGAAGACTTCAGGATACCTGGAGCAGGGTCGAGGGAGGGCACTGCGCTAGAGTGGACAGGAAATAGGGTTGCAGAGGCAGTATACATGCAGTTCAAAATCTATCCTGATGAGAATTCCCAGGTTTCCTGAAGTCGTGGGTCTTCTTATTCATCCCAGAATCTTGCATACAACCTGAGCATGAAAAAGGCATTTAAAAAATGGTAGGTAAATACAAGAACAAATGAATGAGCATGTATCAAAGAAGCACAATGAAGAACACCAGGAGGATTTCTGTTTGAAAAGTAAGATGGTATGAGATGTCTTCTCTGAAACTTGATCTGGTTGGTGATGGCTGAGGAGGGCTGGGACCGAGAGATGCCACGGGCAACAGACATCCCTTAGAAGACAAGGGAGGAGTTTGGATAAGCCTCCACCCTGGAGTGGACAAATATGAAATACATATTGAAAGAAGAATCAATAAGCTTAAAGAATAACTAAAAAAAAAAAAAACAAAAAAAAAAAACCACACAACCAAAAAGGGACAGTAAAACCTGTAACTAAGTTTAAACCTAAGAAAGTATCATTAGTAGAAAAATGAAACCCTGATGAGATAGTGGGCTTTGTAGAGGAGTCAAGGTTGGGGTATGATGACGAATATCCAGAGAGGGATGCTCTGTCCCCAGCATGGTGCAAAAGCTTGCAAAGCACACACTGAATCATCTCAGCTCATTTTTCAAATGAGACACAGAGATGACAATTACCACCCCATTCTAAGGATGAGAGAAGAGAGGAGTGGAAACATCAGAAGATACAGGATTAAATGAAAAAGTCTGGTCAGACATGGATATTTTGAGTTAACCTGCAACAACATGTGAGTTGGAGTAGTGATATAATAGGATTCCATGGGAATGGAGTTTAGTGCAATGGGTGCAGACTGCAAGCCCGGCCTCTGTGAGGCAATGGAAGAGGATGAGCTGAAGGTCAAGAGCTGATATCTAGCAGAAGCCACAAGAAAGGAAGAGGAATAGGTGAATGAACTGCACTGGATGGAAATCAAGGACTACTTGAGTACCTCCATGTGTGGGACAGGGGCGGGCGATGGAGAGGGATGTGCACAGGAAACAGTGTGACTGCATGACAAAGCAGGGGGAGAGCTTTGATTCGTGGTGTCAGCTGTCCCAGACCACCAGACAAGTGTTCCCTCCTCCATACCATCATCCCTCAGTATCCACGGGATTCTGGTTACAGGATACCCTGCAGATACCAAATACCAGGGACGCTCAAGTTCCTCATATAAAATGGCATTGTCTTTGTATACAACCTACACATGTCCTCCTGTATCCCTGAAATCATCTCTAGATTACTTGTATCTAATAAAATGTAAGTGCTATTCAGCTGTTATACTGTAGTATTTAGGGAATAACAACAATCAAAGAAAGTCCGTACTTGTTCAGAAAATATGTAATTTTCTTTTAAATATTTTCAAACCACAGTTGGTTGAATCTATGGAGGCAGAGCCCATGGAGAGGGGGCCAACCATATTTCTTCCCTTCATGCAAACCAAGAGTGGAAACCCAGGCTCAGTAGTGCCTTTCCTTCCTCCAACCTGCCAGTTTCTACTAGGACCCAGACCCTTGCTGGAATTTTGAGCAGAGAGATTGAGTACTGAAGGTAGATGGAGTCATGGGGAGAGGAAGCAACAGATGCCTAGAGGTTTAAGGAGAAGGGTCTTGAGTTGTTAAGTCTTTTACATAATGTGAATGACAGACGCCTCCCACCCCTGTTGCTCTCTCCCTGGAACAGAACTGGGAAAACTGGGGGAGTGGGCTGAAAATAGGGCAAGAGGCAGGATAATTCATTCCCCTCTCTAGGCTTCTGTCCCACTAAAGCCAGACCCACTGCACATCTGCCCAATCAGTGAAATTATTTTCTGTCTTTGAAATGTGACCCAATAATCTCCTCCTACGAAAGTCGGGAACCCTCTCATGGCTTGGCTGTAACACCAACTCTTCTAAGAACCCTTTCTTGAGCACCTTCAACCTTAATGACCTCTCCCTTGCTGGGCTCCATAGCACTCTGGTTTGGGAAGGAGCCTGTCTCTACTGGAACTTCTCAAAAAATCGCCATAAAAGCATGAATTTATTAATATGCATTCACATATTTTAAGCATCACAATACCAGCCAACACAGCATGTGAATCATGACTTCTGATTCATTTTGATTACCCACACTTACTCTTTTTTGTCTATATTATTTAGTCTTTTAAGTTCCCTGAAGGCAAGGACCAAGATTTCTCCAACAGAATATTCATCAAAGCCTTGAGTTTAGAAACTCAATAAATATTCAACGAGTGTATGAATGCAATAATTAGAAAACATATACTTGAAGTGGAAGAAACTTTTAAAAATGTACACATTTATTCATCTATGCCTGTTTGCACGCTGTTCAGGTGCTGGGATACGGGTGAGAGCAAAACAGTCAAAATCCCTCCCACAGGGCTGCAAACTGGAGGAAGGAGCCATGATATGCAAATAAAGCAGTAAAATATTTGTATTTGTCAAAGAGTGATAAGGACTGAGAAGAACAATAAACCAGAGAAGGATAAGGAACAGGTGGGTATGGGGGAAGAAGGGAGCAATTTTAAAGTGAATCATTAGGGAAGAACTCAAGGGCTCAGACATCTTTGAGCAAAGTGTTAAGAAGTGAATGAGCAAGTTGCACAAATGTCTGAGAGAGGAGCATTCCCCAACAAGTGTCAAGGCTCCAAACAGGAGTGTGCTTTGATTGTTTAAGGAATAGCAAAGAGGTCACTGTGGCTGAGCAGAGTGAGCCAAGAGGAGGCTAGAAGGATATTAAGTTCGACGGGAAGGTGTGTGCTATTTTCCTAGGACTGCCCTAGCAAATTAACACAAACTGGGTGACTTAAAGCAACAGAAATTTATCAGAAGTCTGGAGTGGATATATGACCAGGATTGGTCATTTATTTTTTGTTGTTGTGGTGGTGCAAGGGATTGAACCCAGGGCCTTGTGCATGCCACACAAGCATGCTACCAACTGAGCTATATCCCCAATCCCCAGGATTGGTCATTTCTTAAGACCCTTAAGGAGAAAGAGACTCAAGTTGGGGTTGCTTGGCATTCTGTGGCTTACTGATGCTTTCTTCCAGTTTTCTCTGTCAGTCCTCTCCTCTGTTCCTGCATCTTCTCCCTTTATGTCTTGTATAAGGACTCTCTCATTGCATTTGGAATCTACTCATAAACAGCAGAAGCTCATCTCGATCCTTACTCTAGTTACATCTGCAAAGTCCTTATTCCAAATCCTGCCACATTCTTAGGTTTCGAGTGAGTGGAATTTTAGAGGGATATTTCAGCCCACCGCAAGGAACAAGGGTGAAGCCGCAGGAGCATTTAGGAATCCACTAGAGAGAGATCACGTGGCTGGAGTTGGGAGTAACATAGAGGTGGGGAGAAGGGGTCCTTTTCAGATCTTTTATTTTTTTATTTGTTTTTTATTTTTACAGACTGCATTTTGATTCATTGTACTCAAATGGGGTACAACTTTTCCTTTCTATGGTTGTGCACATTGTAGATTCATGTAATCATACATTCATGTAATCATACATGCACATAGGGTAACAATGTCTACTTTTAAATAAAGCTGATGGAATTTATAGACACATTGAATTATTGACTTCTGGGACTTTTCCTTTTGCTTTAGAAATAGGGAAACACTGTTTTTTGTAAGAGAAGGAGCTAAGTAGCATCTCAGTAATTGTTCTTGCCTGCTTCAGTCTGCTACTAACAGAGAAGCCACCTGAATGATGGTCTGTTCCCATGCATACATGCAGGGGACCTAGGAGCCTTTTTCCAGCTTTAAATATTTGGTGTTCTTATTAAGAATGTTGATGGCTTGGGCTGGGGATATAGCTCAGTTGGTAGAGTGCTTGCCTCACAAGCACAAGGCCCTGGGTTCGATCCCCAGCACCGAAAAAAAAAAAAAAAAAAGAATGTCGATGGAAATGTATTTTGTTGTAATTCAAATAGAAGAATTTTTAAAGATAATAAAGTGTTCTGAAGATAGGAAATATATTCAGATGGCAAGGATAGATAAATATTCTGAATATCTCATGCAAATCCTAGGACCAAAGCAATTGTCTGTTCTGATGACTTTACCTGTTTGAAAGAAAATATTTCTCTTTAGGGAAAGGAACTGATCTCACCTATCTAAGAGGAAAGTAAAGATTGGCATCTAAAAGAGTCTTAGGAGTCAAACTCAACTGGAAAAAAGATAATGAGGCTCAAAAAAGAACTTTAGAAAGCTTCAATAACAGTTTAAGGTGAATCTTTATTTGCTTCCCAAATTAAAACCCCTAGGAGATAGGACACAGAAGGAGAATGAAGGAAATAAAATACCATAAATTGTTCCCATTATGATGTCAAATTCACAAGCAAATTTCTTGGTATTCAGTACAAAATAAAGAACAAAAATGTTTCTCATTTAAAACTGCCTCTCCATGGACCTTTCCCTCTGATTCAATAGTGGATTTGTTATATATTATCTAAGAAATATTCTCTCATTTTTCTAAGACTGGTATTCACACTCCTTTCATCAAACCCTTATGCCTCCCTTTCTTTCCAGGACAAATCCAGGGCTTCCGAGAAAGTCTCTCAGTGTCCCTCCAGACAGGGCATCCCCATGGTGGCCCCTCAGGCTCTCTGGCTGTGCCGGACAAGGGTCACCCCTCTCCCACTCACAGCTCTGCTTTTATGCTCTGGCTTAAATCTCATCTCCTCTCTGCTCTGTTTCCAGTGACACCAATTCACACATCACACATCTCTCCTTCCACTAAAATGTTCACAGCCCTGCTGTGCCCAAGTTCAAGTCGTCTGCTGCTTGGACTAAGGCAATTGCCTGTAGCACACCAGCTAAAATGCAACTTTCAAAATATAAGTTAAATTGCATTATCCCTTGTTCAAACTCTTCCAGTGGCTTTCCCATCTCACTCAGTAGGACTCTAAGATCTCTCTAAGCTACAGTCCAACCACCACCAGCAACACGAGCTATTCACTCGGGACCCACCTTCAATGCTGATGCCTGCCTCATTTTGTCTGAAATAACAATACTCTTTCCCAGTTTCACTCTCTTCATCTCATAGATCTCAGCCCAAATCTCACATTCTCAGAAATGCTTCTCTAGCCCATCAGACCAGATGGGGTACCATCCATTTGTCTTCATGGCGCCATATTGTACTTTTTTACAGCACTTATCACATCTTAAAACATATGCTTGAATGATTGAGTAATTCAGTCCTCTGCAGTTAAAGGATAGAACCAAGTTAGCTAGGATTATCTCCAAGTGTCTTGGAGTCCACCTACACAGAGGAGTGACTAATTACATGTTTGCTTAATGAATAAAAACACTTATTTTCTCTACCACAACCTTGATTTTTATCCAGCATTTCTAGTTATCTTTCATTTACGCCTCTCTAAACACACGACATGTTTCAAGGCACTGTGTTTAACCTTCTTAGTACCAGTTGATGATTTATACTTCACAGGTGAATCACCACTAGTATGATTCAACATGTGCTTCTTGACCAAGAGCTGTGTGCAAAGACCAGGCCTTCTCCCTAGTAGGGTAGCAACTTAAAAAAAATTATAAGAAAACATTTCTTTACTTCTTATAATAAAACAACACTAGAAATTGGAACTGTGTTTGCATTTAATTATATGATTTCAGAGCTCTGCAAAAACTTGTGACATCTTCTGATCCCTCCATCTGATTTTAAGTGAGGCACCAAGGTCCAAGTAGGTGAACAGGCACAAAGCTAGTTAGTGACCTCAGGGACACGAAATTTCATTTCCTGTTTTCTGCTCTGCCATTTGTTCCCACTTTGGTGCTTCTACACATTATGATCATCATCTAGTACCTTCATTTTAGGAAGAAGATTTTATATGAGTAAGTTTATTTAGAGTGACAGAGTAAATTCATGGCAATAATTTATTCTAGAATTCAGCAGGGTCTCTGGGCTGTGTCCTTGTTCCTCCTTTTCTGGTTTTGGTGACTTTCAAGTAGAGAAAGGCTTCTCCACCTTCTGCCTCCCGAGCCATTGAAGTGATGGAATTCCAATGGCTGTACCAGATCAGGGGCACTAGGTGTTACTGACTTTTCCTCACAAGAATTCTAAGTGAATGTTGAATGGATCTGGTGTCAGATGAGGCATTTGCACAATAAAAATTCCACTGAGTGACGATCCAACAAGGTTCACAACATTGGCCTATTTTTCTTGGGCTTTCCTTGGCTCAAGAGAGGGCTTACATGCCAAAAGGCTTCAATGGGGAAGTTGTCATTTAACATGGTCTACAATTGTGTGTATTACACTGTCACATAGGGAAAGAATTATAGAGACTCTCTATAAACCAATCATAGTGTGATACCATGAAAATCTATTTCTAGATCCCAAAGCCCTTCTTCAGGTGAAAGTTTTAAGCAATGTTTTAAATGCATGTAAGCAAGCATTCCCACAGGGCCAGTGAACAAGATGTCCTATTTTCAACCCTTTCTTTCATAGTAGTTTATAATAATAGTAGCAATAACAGTAACTCTCATATAGCTAAAGCTGTTTACAAATATATTCATATAATGAATGCAACCTACAAAGAACTTTAAAGCAAAACAAAAATAAATAAATAAAACAAAAATTCATGGTGAAAAAGCATCATTTTGTAAACTGGAAATTCTTCCTTGGTCTGATCTCTCTAAGTGAAAGTAGAGAATCTATTAAAACAGCTCGATCTGCTGTTGTAAATATTTCTTCTAAACACCAAGTGTATGTGTCTGCATAGGTTTGGTGAGTTTGGAATTAGTTTAACACTTTGTAAAATAGCAAAACTGTTGGATGCTAATAAGTGAAATAAATTTGCATTGAAATAAATTATGTACAAATTACTAAGCAATTAACTAACATGGGTATATTATTTTATTTCTTTTTTTCTTCATTACATTGAATGCACTGTGAGAAGTAATAAACATGTTTTCGTTAGAAAAAAATCTGAGTGAAGAAAAAGACAAATAAATAATACAGTAAATTATAAATAAGTTATAAAATTGAAGTGCTATGTGGTTTGCCCAATTGCCTGCTGCCCTATTCCAGGTATCACTTAAAAAAAAAAAAAAAGAATCACCATTTCCTTAGGGGTTTATGACCTGTTTAGCACTGAGATTGGTAGTTTAGATGTACTACCTTATTTAACCCTTATGATAAATGTATGTGCAGATGAAGAAATGGAGACTAAAGGAATTTAATATCTTGCCCAGGCTTTGAGTAGCCATGCCTGCAATTTAGAATAGCAGTCTTGGAATGTACACCTGGAGGTAGATGTACAGAAAGAGGAAGGCCAACTGCAGGAAAACATGACAGGGAGGCAGAAATCCCAAGATAAGCAACTACAGGTGTATTGCTGGCACAGTTCTCCCACAGTGGGGCTGGGGATGTTGCAGAATGTCCGCTAGGGCATGCCTACCTGCTCTGCTCTGACCAAGGACTTCCTCAACCTCCTGGCTGCTGGAAGGAGCATAGAAGCTTCTAGGCTACCCATCACCTACCCTGCCACAGGTCAAACAACAAACCAATCCAAAAATCTCTTTTTTTGCTGCTTTCTTAGGACTTTGCTCTTTATTTCCTTGGTGTCCCCTCCCTGTGTGGTTATACTTTTACACACATTATTTGTTTGATTTGATTTCTTCTCAGCCACTGTTTGGCAAAGCAGGTATTTCCTTACTTGAGAGCGGAGATTCTCAATCTCGTCTGCACATTAGAGTCACCAGGGGGGATTTTTAAACTTATAAAAGACTGGGCCCTATGCCACAGCAATTAAATTGTCACCTCTGGGGAAATGGGACGCTCATCATCTTCTGTAATAGCTCCCAGATGATTCTAGTGAGTGGCCAGGGCCAAGAATCAAGCCCTCAAACCTGAATGGGCAGAGGCACTAGGTTTAAAGTAACAAAGTTTGTGTTAGGAGTGGGCTGGTCACTCACTGTGCTCCCTACGGCTACGATTTACACTGAAGTGAGTAAAACACTTACTGGTATGTTGTCAAGTGTCTAATCGAATGGCTGCAAGCAGTATAAAACCTCCATGACCAGAAGACCAATGTCCTTATCCTAACTCCACATCTGGATCCAAGAACATGAGCCACCTGGGGCCAATGAAGATCCCTGACTTGCACAAACTGTTATTCGCAGGTCCAGGAAAGTAATAACTAGAAAGACTTTTCATTTCAAGAGCCATATTTCCAGCTCAGCATCTCTGTCATGTCATCTCCCCAACTGCTTTCTTACAACCTAGTAGATATGATGTTCAATATTTTATAGATCTTTTTGTTCTGTGCTTTATGAACTTCTTCCTCTAGTGCATGGGTAGATTTCCCCACTCACGAATCATATTTTGTGTAATCTGAAATAAATACAGTCCACACGCATGCTGCTGGTATCAAACTGGGAGTCTCGCTCAACCTCACTTCTGAGTTTGGAGAGGTGTTGTCAGACTCCAGTGGCTTTTGAGTTCATCATCCTGCTCTAAACTGATCTCAGAGCTTTTCAACAACCCCTGTAGACTTGGACCACCCAAATCTCAATTGCTTTCCCAGATGCTTCTCACATTCAAATATTTAATTACCTATGATGGCACCCTCAAGGGTGACCCAGGTACCTGAAGCTCAGTGGGTCCAAAATGAAACTGATTTTCTTCTTCTCACCTATTTCCTACCCCAAATTCTCATTTCTTGGCACCACCTCCCTGCATCTAGGGACCCAGGATGGAACTCTGGGTGTCTTTCTTGACTTTTCTCTCTTTCATTAATCCCCATCTTAATCAGTCACCAAGTGCTGCTGATTTCACCTCTTCTTTATATCCCTGTAATGACCCTGTTAACACTCCCACCCCTTCCCTCTCACAAGTATTCCTCAACCCAAGCTTCTAGAATGATCTTCCTCAGACCAATAAGCTGCACACCAGTCAGAGGGTACAAGTAAATCTTTGTGACTGCTCCCTTTACGTGTGCCTCCCAAGGACAGGATGTGGTCTCCCTTCTACTACCACACCCGCTCCCTGGACTGGCACCTGCCCTCCTCTCCTCTCACTACTCACCACAGCCTCTATCAGAAGCAACACACCATCTTCTGTCCCTCCCCGAGTTGCTTTGTAACCTCTGCTCTCTGCCTTTTCTTCAGCACCTCTCCTGCCTACCTCCTAAGACTCATTTCTGCTACATCTTCCAGGAAACTGTATCTTGCCTCCTGTCACTCCCAGGACCTCCCTTGCTTTCAGAATGTCCTGTGCCATTGTCCATCCTCATGCTTATAACACCAGATTATTATTAATCCTCATCCTCTATAATGTGAGTTCCTTGAATTCAGAGAATGTTCTTGTATCCTCAGCAGCTAGGCAGAGCCTGGCACTCAATGGAACATTATTGAATTATGAATACACTCTTCTCTGGTGCTGCTTCCACAGTACTTATGACTTTCTATTGTATTTACTGTGTCCTTCCTCAGGCTCTTCAACTAGGTAATTAACTTCAGGGAGCTGTCAAAGACTGGGTGTTATGTGCCTTTATTTCTTCAGTGTTCACCTATTCCTGACTATGAATAGGTGCTCTATCAGTGACAACTGAAAGAAAGGAGGAAAAGAAAAAGGAAGGAAGGATGTTCCAATTTCCATATAATAATCCTTCGGTGCAATTTGAAAACTCTAACATTAACCATTCCAATAAAGTTTGTAATGTTATCTTTCATTTCTTTCCTCTAACAAATGAAACAAGTAAGATTCCTAAACTTTTAAGAGCTACAACTTCACATAGTTGACTATAAAGAGAACATTTGTCTTATAATATTCTGAAGTTAGATCACTATTAGATTCTGTAAGGGATCATCATTTCATTGGAAATTAAAGGAAATGGTTCCATTTAATTGTATGAACAGATAGAGACATAGTACAATGACTGGTGAAGAAAGATGCAACTTCTATAGAACGTAAGTGTAGCATGAATCATCTTTTTAGCTCAACCAAAATTATATTGAAAGTATGACATTAACTCAAGCAAAATCTCTAACATCAGTGATTAGAGATTTCAGGCAATAGATATTTTTAAAAGCTTTTGATGTCTACTTTTAAATAGTAGATATTTAAAGCCTAAAGCAAAGAACACAATAAATATTAATTGGTAATAAAAAATAGAGATAACATTATTATAGCTTGAAGCAAAAAGAGAAAGAAAGGAAAAAAAGAGAGAAAGAAACAAAGATAAAGCTATTTTTGTGTATTGCTATAGAACCTATGACTATTGGGAAATTTTTGTTCCTTCTGTATCATCTCTCCTCACACCCAGATAAGTTACTGATAAATTTAAATTTGGTTGTCTTTGGAATCATCCTACCCATTTAGTAGCTTTCCCCCCCCCCATATAACAAGTTCTTTTTAGAAATGAAAAAAAGTTGTTTTTTAGCTTTTTGCTTTTGTTTGTGGGTGGAAGAAAAGTATAATCTGTAGAAACTCTCTACAGTCTCTGAAGGTACAGTTGAGGAGGAGGGTGACTCATGTTAGGAACTGGCAGCTGTCAGCACCTGTCATGGGAGTTAGGGTCTGTGAGCCAAACTCCTTGGCTGAGAATCTACTCCAGCAAACCTTAAAGCCGGGTAGCTAGAACAAGAATTCAGGTTGGAAGGAAGTCATGAGATGTGCGTGAGACTCGTTGCTTTTAGTGAGGTCAAATATGGTCTCCACTGACCTGTGTCAGAATCACCTGGGTGGCTTGTGAAAGGTACACATCTATGTCTCAATCCAGAGCCACAGCCTCAGATTCCCTGGAGTCTAGGTCCACAAATCTGCATTTTACCAGTCTTCTCAGGGGACTCATAGTCAGACTGAAGTCTGAGACCATCTATTTTAAGCCATACACAAAATATCTGTCACATTGCCCCCTTCCCTCATACTTTAGAGGATCACGTTCTTACAGAGAGAACTTTAAAATCCACTTAAATTTAGGTCATTCATTTGGACACTGTTGCATTTTATTAGCAAGAAATTACTTGTTAACTGGGCCTGGTGGCACAGGCCTATAATCCCAGCAGCTCAGGGGGCTGGGGCAGGAGGATCACAAGTTCAAAGTCAGCCTTAGCAAAAGTGAGGTGCTAAGCAACTCAGTGAGAACCTATCTCTATATAAAATACAAAAAAGGGCTGGGGAGGGGCTCAGTGGTTGAGTGCCCCTATGTTCAACCTGGTATTCCCCCACTAAAAAAGAAATTACTTGTGACTTATTCCTCAGTGAGCCCCTAAGTGTGTTAAGACGCAGAGGTGAGAATTGTCTGGAGGTTCTAGAAAAGCCCAAGTCCACTGAGTTCATTCAATGATCATTCTGGCCTTCCTGCAGAGCACTGAACAGGTTAGGCCTTTAGAGCTTATATTTTTGTGTCATGTTTATTTCTATGAGAACTCAGATGGTTTTGTGGATACTTTATAGTATCTACTGAACAGTATCAGATTGATCACTGAAAACATCTTAATAAAGAGAATATCAAATTCTCAAGTAAGAAATTCTAATTTCATGATTTAAAAACTAACATGGGCTCTAAAATCATATTTTGGTAAATTGTAATTATTTGGTAGGCAAGGTAGGAGAAGCAAAAAGGGTATTTAAATGAAATCGTAACAGTTCAGTAGCATGATACCTGAATGATATGCCATGTGGTGGTATGAAATTAAGGGCCACATAGGAAATAATTGGCATAAACAGTAAGTTTTATGTCCTCACATACCTCAGGTTATGTTTTACAGAACCAGGAAGGAAAGTCATTTTCTCTGTTTCTGTCTAGGCTACGGAAAGTCCCATCCCAAATTGGAAGACATACTTGATGACAGCTTCCAGAAGTCATACATGGTTTATCATCCTGTCAAAAGCTGTCTCCACAGTAAGAGTTGACATGGATGCAAAACTTAGAGGCTGTCCTTCACACGCTTGAGGAGATGAGACCTAACGTCAATGTCCTGGGGCAGGGCCACCATCTACCAAAGAAACCAGAATATATACAGCAGAAAGCTGTGGTCTTGATGTCCAAGTTGGCAGCCTTCCCTTGTGGTTGGCTCAGGGATTTGCTGTGTTCTCTGTCACCATCTAGCAACACAAATGTGGAAGCCAGACTGGCTTCCACCCACCACACAGCTGTCTTCAGGGCACCTGTTCTTATGATTATTCACTGTGTACTCAGAAAATGCAAATAAATTTATTAGCAGAAGCATAGAACATAGAAATGAAGGCAAACCAATTGCAAAAATAGCAAATGAATTAATAAAAACATGAATGATTGAAGTGACCCTATACTCTTTGATATTTGTATCACTAACTCTAACTTCTTCCTGCCTTCCATTCTTCTACAGATCATTACACATACGTGTACTTTCGGGTTTTTAAAACAAGCTAGGATTCTTGTAAAGTCAGAAAGGTGAGACTACGTCAAGACATTTTAACAAAAAGATGAATTACATTTATGATAATGACTTCAACACTGTGTACCACCCTCCATATGACTGACAGGCCAACAGGGAGATAGTGTTCAAAGAGGGGTCCAACTTCCTGAAGGGTTCCCATTAAATCACCTTTACTATTGCCTTAGACGGATTTCCTCCCAGTCATTTGTCCTAGATTGCCTTAGCCTCTTTTTTCCTTTCCACCTTTACATATAAAATCATCTACTCACCTGTGAAAAACTGCATTGACTTTTATGTTGAAATATACTTTCATTTGGAGCTTAAGCCTTCAGACTGACACCAACCCCTCAACACTGATTTTGCCAGAAGGAAGAATGTCAGAATTCCTCAAGCTTGTTTTCACAACCAGTTAAATACTAGAATATGTCTTTGGAAATTACAGGGTCCTTGAGTTCTTAACTACCGACACCTTATGACTCTGAGCTACAGAGAAAGAACAAAGCCATCAAACCAAGGAGGTAGTTGCTTTAGATCTAGAGCAGAGCTTGCTTCAGGCATATTACATAAGGTTGGAAAGATATTTAGAAGCTATCGTGGGCACTCTATAAGGGTGATATGCTAATCTGAGCATATATATATATATATATATATATATATATATATATGTATGTAAGATAGATGCACAACAGTGTGCATAGCAAGCATACTGATTTTTGTGTCACAAAAAGTGTGGAAAGAACATATATTCATCTTTGCCTGTACTGGTATAAACAGACACTAACTACGTAACAGACCTGTCAGGTTCTGGGGAGCAGACCTGTGGTGGATTTGGTGATGGGACAAGGTGTAGAGGTGAGTCTTCCTGGTGTAACCCACACATTGTTTGAATTTTGTATTACTTATTCATCAATTTAAAAGATTCCATGGGAAGATATGGCCTCTCTTAGTAACATTGAACTGTTTTTCTTACCTTCGAAAATAATTCTGATAACCACGTGGCTCTCAGGTTTTGTATGCCAGGAACACTATTCCATATTCATGACCTGCAAAATAATATGCTTCTTATGAAAGCAGACCACAATTAAATTATTATTATGATTAGAAGTCTAGGTAGGATTGATTAAAATTAAAGATGAAGTTTTTAATCTTGTCTTTTTCCATCAATTTCTCACCCTTCTTTCTCCTATTAATAAAACTGCAGCATCAAATATATATACCCATCTCCATTTATCCTTTATATCACCAATAAAGAGGGGAAAAAATTAGTGAGAGTCAACTGTATTCAGACGTGTGTTCCAAGCTTTTCCTTTTACAGATGAGAGAAACCATGGCTTGGGCCATTTAAGTGTCTTGCCCAAATTGCTAATTTGTTACTACAGCACGCATGCCTAATTCTGCCTTGTTAGAAAGCTCTCATTCTGTGCCACAGGAACACTTTAGCCAACTCCTAAGGCAAGACTCCACTTGAGAATAAGTGCCATGCTGACTGGAGACGTTCAACTGCCAAGCTGTGGCTACTCTGGCACGCTTCTATAAATGAAAAATTGGGGAGAAGTTTCTCATTTCCTTTCCTGTTCCAACACTCAGGTGAATTATACTATTGCTGTCTATAATGAAAATTAGGATCTAGAAGCATGTGTTAGACAAATGATCTGACTGCTAAAATGTTTATCCAGCATAAGGGTGGAAAGAACATCTTATCATTTCCTTCTAACCCTGAGGCCCTGTAATTCTTTCAATTTAGACATCGAAGGGGTTAGGAGGACAAAATCCGAGAACTGTTTCATTATCCAGGTGACTAGGTAATAAAGGTATAAGAAGCAATCGGTGTTGTGGGAAGACTCTTACTATAACGCCTTGTACAGAGTCAACCACGTATACGAACTTTCATAGCAGTAGCCATGGGATGAATTCTCCCCCTAGTCTTATGCACTTGTCACCAGACCAAGTGCACAGACAAAAATAAGTAAATGGGACTACATCAAATTTAAACATTCTACTCTTAGAAGGGAACTGTCAAAAAAACAAGAAGGCAAGCCACAGAACAGGAGGATAAATTTGCAATAGATTCATCTTACCAAGGCTTTGCATTAAGAACATATAGAGAACTCTTACACATCTCCATGGGCAAAGGATATAAATGCACATAGCAGATATGTCTAATAAGTACACATAAAGAAGATCAACAGCATTAGCCTACTGGAGGAAGGCAAATTCAAGTCACAAAGAAGTCACTAGGTGGGCTAAATTTGAAAACATTAACAACATCAAATGCAGGTGAGGATGTGGAGGAACTGAGGTCTTATGTATTTCTGCTTGGGAAAGTAAAATGCAAAAAGCCATTTGCAAAGACAATTTTGCAGCATCTTATACATATTGTGTGCCTTAGCCATCCTATTCTCAGGTATTCACCGTGAGCAATAAAGACATGTCTGCACAAAGACTTGAAAATCAAAGGTCATAGCAACTTTATCATAACTATCCAAAAAGAGAAAACTATATAAATGTATATCAGCAGGAGAATGGATAAACAAATGTTGGTTTATCTATATGAAATCAGACCAAAGCAAAACTTGAACTACTGATATATGCAAGAATTTGGGTGATTCACAAGCACATCATACTGAATGAAAGCAGCCATACATACTCTATGGAACATACCTTATGGTACCATTTATATGTAATTCCAGAAATGGCAAATTAATTTACAGTAACAAATGGCATATTGGGGGCAGCCCGAGGCCATGGTTGACTACAAAAGAGCATCAGGGAATTTGGGGGAGTGATAATAGAATTCTGTATCTTGATTGTGCCTGTGGTAATGTAGAGGTATGCATTTTCAAGACTCAGTGAGTTGTACACTTAAAAGAGGTGAGGTTTATTATATGAGAAGTATACCAAAATAGAATTATTTTTCCAAAGTGTTTGCATCCAGATCAAGATCTCTTCCACAACTAGAAAAAGACACAGATTAAATTAAAAAGATCATGAATGTGTTTATGTTCTAAAAAGGGGTTTATGATAGAGGTATGATAGATATGGGAGGATCTGTTTACAGTGTCTGGATATGGTAGGTGAACAACAAATATTAATTGCATCTTTTCCTTTCCAGTTCTTCTTAGATGGAGAATATAAGTAATACGTTCCAAGGCAATCAACAATAAAATAAATATTGAGAAATAAGTGCAGAAGGATGGGTGGAGTCAGTGGTTAGGCATCTAAGCACAATCAAAGGAGTCAGTACTATATGGAACCTATTTCTTCTTCCGTGATTTTTAAGATGGTATGTGCTACTTGTCTTCCAAACTTGGTATCTTTCACTTTTTATTGTACTCATTTGGCATTTAGAAAATATTTTCTATACTGGCCATTTTAAGCACATATTTTGTTTTTCAACTTTGACAAACTTCTCGAAGGCAAGAACCATGTCTGATACCACTTTTATATGGCCAATTTGCATATAGTAGTGTTAAAGGTGGTCCATACTGTTGATGATCATATTGCTATTTTCTAAATCTTGCCTCTTCAATATTATTTAGTCAGACAAACTGGATGTAGAAATATCCTTTTAAAATGAAAAAATTGTTTATTTAAGACAACCAGTCAAATAATTTAAAGCCTTTTTTTCTTTCTCTTAGTATGTTCACAAATCTAGGATCACTGATTCATTCACTTGTTTAGTCTCTTGATAAACATGTGTTGATTATCTCTCTTTGCCATGCATTATGCTAGATACTGGAATACAAAGATTATTATGTGCTCATGTTCTAGAAAAGATGCCAAATGCATCAAGAGATATGGATGGCAAGGGGGTAAATACATCATGACAGAAGTATGGAAAGGAAGAAAGATGATCCAAGATAATGTACCAAATAAAGCTCAAAAATAAAATTTTGATCAAGTTACTCATGTAAAGTTTTTGATCAATTTAGCTCATGTAAAGTTCTGCAACTGAATTTAATATCGTTTGGGTATTTGAACACTGGTGGCCTATAATTGATACTATAAATCAGAGCTAAGCCAATGGGTCAGTAAAATTTGATTTGATTACCAGCACCCATGGTTCAAGTCAAAAAGCCCATCCAAGGCATGACCCTAATTTACAGGAAAGAAACCTTGTTTGCCTAAGACAACCCTGGGAATCAACACTAAACTAGTAAATTTTAATTTGGGTAAAAACACCCCTCAGTGGAGAGTCAAGGTGATTGTCTGGCTAGCTTCCTCCCACAGATAGAAATATTTTGGGCAATTTTGAACAAGAAGCTATTCACCAGGATTATGTATTTTTCTCATTTGCAACTTGGTATAGGAAGATAATCTTTGCCAATCTGCTCTCTCTTTTCTTTTTGTGAACAAAGGCAATGAAAACATTGAAAAGCCCAGTGTTTTCAAGTCAACAAATCCTTCCATTCCTGATGATTAAGTTGGGTGAGTGGGTGAGTGGTGAGTGTACACTTCTGTTTTGCAAAACAAAGCTTGCTTGCTTTCCATTTTGTCACAACATATGGCCATCTGATGGTGTCCCATCCAAACAAAAACTCACTGCTCATTCCACCTGATTCAGGGCTTTCCTTTATAATTTTCCTTTCTGAAATTTCCTGCTCTACCTACTCCTTGATTCCCCCTCAGTCTAGAACATTCCTACTTATCCCCCAGTCCTAATTTAAATGTCACTTCTCAGAAATGACTTTCTGGACTGCACGTCTCCACACACACACACACCAAGCTCTCACCCAGCAGACTAGGTTTAGAGACTCTGGTCATTCTTCACAAAACTCATGATACTTGCAGTTAATTGGTTATTTGTATACTTTCTATTTTCTTTACCAATTTACACCCTCCACATGCACAAACTCTGTTTCTATCTTATTTATATAATAGGCACCTAATAGCTATTAATAGCTATGTGTTTATTAAATGATCAAACTTGCAACAATAATGAAATTCAGAGAAATTGTTCTTTCATTTTGCTAATGAGATATCTATAGTAAGGTCATTCTGTACTAAAAAATTAACTCTCAACTTTAATAGCACTGGAGAATGTTGTGTTTCCTTACAGCACTATTGAGTGTTATTACAAAGCCTGGACATACAAGTTACTTTTGCAAAAATATGTATAATTCAATTGCATCATAATTAAACATAGAAAATAAAATTTTATGCGAGTACAAATTTCCTTAGATACTGTGGTCACCTCCTTATGTTTTACCAAACATTCACAATACCCACATCCATGGTTTTGTGGTAGTTAACTGAAATCACCTTGAGCAAACCAAATAATATGTAAGATACTTTGATAGTAGTCCACTTTTCAAAAAATGTATATTATTCTAAAAGCTACTTCTTTAATATAACACTACTAAAACATATCATGTATCATGTCCATGCATAAAATTATCCAATTTGGCATGATCATGAGGGGTGTAAAGTTTATGTATATAGCAGGTATTCACTGTATAATTTTATTTTTAAGTTACTATAAATTCTATCATAATTAAAACCATCAGAAAAATCATCTGACACTTGGAAATAAGGTAAAAGGATGGCATTACAACCCTTTCATACCATACTAGGCTCATACCACCCAAGGACTATCTGGGCAGGCACAGAGCCATCCTAAAGAATCTTCATAGACAGGCACAGGGGCACACACCTGCAATCCCAGTGGCTAAGGAGGCTGAGGCAGACGGATCTCAAGTTCAAAGCCAGCCTCAGCAAAAAGTGAGGTACTAAGCAACTCAGTGAAATCCTATCTCTAAATAAAATACAAAATAAGACTGGGGATGTGGTTCAGTGATCAGTGCCCCTGAGTTCAATCCCTGGTACCCCTACCAAAAAAATAATCTTCTTTAAGATGGAAATGCTGATCAAAGTGGTAGCCTCTCCACAAGTATAGCTAGGAAGCACCTGGAAAGTGGACAACATCTCTGAGGATGCGATGTTTTTATTACATCACATTTTAAGTAGTTTAAATTTGAATTCAGATAGGTACATTTGAATAGCAAATGGTTATCTCACTAGACAGTATTGACCTAGGTCTACATATACCTAGTTTATTTCATTTTCTATTATTAATTAAAGGTCCAGACCCAGTAAAATTACTTGCTAATCCTTAGAATTGTGTTCATTAGATACGGAAATAATTTTTATATGCAACCCCCAAGATTTATGGCATCATAAATATTAGCCAGGTTTTAAAATCTAACTCAAATTTTATTCTACCTTCTTTGGTCAGTTATCTATATATGCATAATTTTTCACAGTTTTTGAATGGATTACAATGTCTGATCCCTTCATAAATTATGTAACATTATTTATATAGATACTTTTTCTATTTTCCTGAGTCATGATTTCACGATATTTAGTAATTTTCGAGGCCATCTCCCAAAGACCTTAAAATTCACTCATAAAATTCTTTCCTAGAGAGCACCTACCTGAAAAACCACAAACATTGATTCCTTTATTTTTAAAAAATAAAGATGCTAGAAATAATTAAGTTCACTTTGTGGTTTCACACTTACTGTGTTTTTCAGTACTATTGTAAGGACTCCTTGGGAAGAGCTGTAAAGTCAAAAGAGATGCTCAGTCACCCTTAGTCTAAGTTTGCAAGATAAAAATATAGATGTAAAAATATGCTTCTTTTGAGGAGGTCTTTTATAAATTTTATAAATTATACACTTTTTGAGGAGGCCTTGCAAATTCTTCAGCACCTCCCACAGTGTTCTGGCCCTCAGGGAAAACACTGTGCAAATCATTATGAGAACCTATTGAAGAATTTTAGTCTCCTCTGTTCTGTAATTATGGATTATTACAATAAACTAACTATGGCCAATCAGTTTCAGAAATCATGGCTTCTTGGTGTGTCTGAAGGCTGAGCTGTAAGCTGTAAGACAAAATTGGTATCTTCAACAGATGATGTCTTAAAGTCTTTTAGTCCTGTGAGGACAACACCAAGCACTCTTCAAAGACTAGGCTTGGGAGAGGCTTGGTCCCCTTTCAGGTTATGCCAGTGGAGCAAGTAGTGATTTCTTGGGCTCTTTTTGGTCCACTAACAGACACAGAGCATGGAAGTATGTTCCATGATGGTGGATTCAAGGAGGCAAGAATAAACCAACACACCAAAGGAGGAAAATTTCATCACAGTTATTTGTTTGGAATATGGTTGACATGTTTTAATATTTTGTTTAATAAATAAATAATAATAATAATTAATAATTAATAAATATAATAGAAAACCTTTGCCTGTTTCCTTAGCTATCTTTAACCCTTTTCTTAGTGCGTAAGGTTTTGTAAATGTAAACTAAGTTTTCTAAATGGTGTCAAAGTCTCTTTGTACTGCTCCGAATCCAGAGGCAAATTTTTCTAGAGTGTCCTTACTTTGGTGATAATAAATTATTTGCATAGTATCAGTAAGAATTCACAACCATTTTTACCAGAATATAACTACATAAATCAATGTAGCAACCAACTCTGTACATGGAGTACCACATTTAAACAAGTGTAGTGGGTCATGATGAAGAAATGCTTGTGGAGCCGATGCATGCAAATCTTTCTAGGAAACAACTGGTCTAACTAGGCCCACTCCCAGAGCACTGGAACTAATAAAGAGGTCACTTCTGGCAGGCTGAGGATCTCAAAGAATTTCGGATACCTCTAGAATGAAGATTTCACTTAAATTTATTGGTACTACAGGTGAAATCTAATGGGGAGAATGTTCTGGAACTAACTTCCTAGCCTTAGGTTAGAACAGCAATAGCAAGAAAAAGACATACCCAAGGTTCCTTATGGAAATTTCCAGACAGAAGTGGAATTCTGTGGCCACGGTAGTTGCTAGATACTGTAAAATCCAGATTGGCAAAGTTGAGAACTGTGTGGTTAACTTGATGCACCTATAGAAATAGACTAAACCTGTACTCCAATATGACTTCCTTTTCAAAACAAGTGTGGGCTGGATTTACCTAAAGCCTTGGTCCATGGACTCCTAATCTAAGCCATGAATAAGATAAAAGGTGAACAAAAGTATGGGGACAAAGGCTACTCGGGATTGTCTAAGGGAAGGAATTTGATTCATGTCAGTGTTCACTATTAATTAAAAGTCTCAGATTTAGTGAAGTTATTTGTTAATTTATAGACTTCTGTTCTATAGCAATGCCAATTATTCTTGTCTGGTAGAATGGATAAGCCCAAAGGTTAATGTCGCCACCCCTCCACCCCACCCCTCTATTTACTCAACAATCTTATCCTTTCATTTTTAAAAATTTGCTAACATATGCCTAATTTCCTAAATTCTCTCTGAACTGGTCACTGCATCTTACTGACATCCTTCACATTAACTAATGAGTTAAAGGGAATCTTTTACATGTGTTCATTTTATATTTACAGTTATGATTTTTCTTTTTGAAATTGTATTTCAACAAAACTATATGGTGGTACAACAAACGCCAGTTGGAGAGTGATAAGACATGGCTTCTCTTTCCAGATATGGATATGGTAACGATAGACTATGCCTGACCTCTTGGAACTTCAGGTTGGCCAGCTCTAACCAGGGAGTGCTGGCTAAGATTTCAAAAAAGTCCCTTCCAAACTTCACTTTATGTACAAACTTAAAAGTTAGATTATACTGATGAAAGTCAAATATTATTGAAAGAAAGAAATCTGATCATTCTGAAAAGAACTCAAACTGACCTGGAATACACTATCTTGTAACAATATCATGATCCCTTCTAAATGAAAAAGCATCCTTTAAAGGACGTCCCTGCCAAAAGCACTCACTCTTTAATTGAGCCATTTGTACTTCAAATAGATAACTTCTGACATCCACATAGAGAAATTCAAGATTTATGTCTTTTCTGGTGTTTTCTTTTTGCCAAGACATAAAATGGGGTCATCCTTTATCAGACAGCATATGCAATGCTCAGATAGTATATCTCCTAGAACTTCTTAGACTGACAATAAAATTGCTACAGATCTAAAATGGAATTTTAATCTAGTTTGAATTTAGACAAATAGAAAATTCTCAATTACTAAAAATTTTCAAAGAAGAGCATTAGAATGATCTGTCAAGATCATAAAGTGTATGCTTATATTTAAGATGGTTCATAAAAGAAGTGAAAAGCAAGACCATTGCTAATGCAACATAGATACAAGTATAATGCCTACAATATTTATCATACCAAACAAATCATTTTGGGATTTCATCCATCAATAAGGGACTTGATTGGTATTTATTTTGTACAGTGAGTAAAAGATTTTTGTATTAAGAAAATAAGGGTTGGAGGACTGATGAATGGATTCTAGTATGCTACAGTACATTCAGGTGACTATAATAAGTTCCAATTTATCATGTATTTTCTAAAGAATTAAAAAAAGTTCAGTTTCCCAACACAAAGAAATGATAAATGTTTAAGGAGCTGGAACTGCTAATTACTCTGATTTGTCATTGCACATTGTATACATGTATCAAATTAACACAATGTGCCCCATAAATGTACAATTATTATGCCCCACAATGTACAATTATTATGTGTCAATTAAAATAAAATAAAAGATTAAAAGAAAAGGGATGTAGCAATACAGATCATCTTAATCCAATTACAGGTTAATTCTAACCTTGGAAATAAGGATTTACTCACAGATCATAAAATTATCAAAGCAGACCCAGTAGAAATTTGGCATCAGAATCCAAGTCATGCATTTACTGTAAAAAAAAAAGTTGAGCCACAACCACTCAAAATTATTTATTTATTTGGTTGTTGGGCAGGAATATGGTTGTTTTGTCTAAATCTTTGCATAGCACACTGGAGTAAGAGGGGGAAAGTGTATCTGGCTGGGAGTAATGAGATACCTAGATAAAAGTGGGGTTTGAATGTGATCGAATTAGGTTTCATAACTGTTTTTAAGTATGGGAGTCTGAGCGGTGTTTTCAAGATTGTTAAGTCTGGACTATGTTACCTTATATTGTACAGGGCTAATTTAACTGCCTAAATTTCTGATACAGATGATCTTTATATACTCTCTTTATACCTTTTAAGTTGTCTTATTAGGTAGTTAGAGATTCAGGATAGATGTCTCACTAGTGAATTGTATATTTTATCATTATTTCACCACTTGAAAAATAAAAAAAATCTTTTTTATTTTAAAATATGCCTGCTATCATTACTGCTGCTCTAGTTTTCATTTAGCAATGGCTGTTATAAATTTATATATTATATCTATTCCTTGATTAACAATATTAATTTGTTCCTGAAATTCTTACTGCCAATTTTAATAACTTTAAATGAATAATAAATATTGCCATTATTTCAACAGCAAAAATCATAATGTGCTATCCTAACCCAAGATTCTTACACACTTATCATAGATAGAAAGATGTTATCAACTTAACAATGAAAACGAAGTTATATAGGTCATAAAAATAAAAAGAAATAGTGTGCACACAACATATAACATAATGGAGATGTACCATTCTTGCAAACGAAGAAGACTTGATGAGAGGTGGTTGATAGGGGACCATGCACTTATTGAAAGGTGCAGATTAATTTCTACAACTTTCAACTTTGGGGAAATTTAATTATCTTTCATCAAAAAAGATGTTGAAAATGAAGTTATAGCACAGATGACACTGTTAGGGAAAAGTAAAGACTTAACACAAGATCACTCCCAAATTTCTGGAAACAGTGATGTAAAGATAGACTGAAAAGTCCTTAAAGATACCAGATTTTCATTCCTGTTTGGGTTTGCCAAACATACTGTATGATTTGAATTATAAATCTTAAGAATGTGTTTTTAAAGATATTCTCAGTCCAGAAAATGTTATTTCTAGTCAAATTATGAGCATGCCTTTGCCTAAAGAAAAAGTACTAAATTATCACTTCTTATTGCCTATTCAGTTATTATACCAAAGGGGGAGTAGAGTCCTCTGTGACTCAGGATGACTCTTCAAAGCCAGTTCAGCAAAAGACAAACTGTCCTGTCATTGTGCAGGAAAGGTCTTGACTTCACTTTCAACATTTTTCATGCCATTATGTGTTAAAGCTATTTATTATAAGAAACATAGAATTAGATTATTTTTCAAAATCCAAAATCAGTAATAAATTTGTAGTGTCTTACTCATGAATATGACGGATTTATTTTCGGCTTCTAAGTTTTTCGTTGTTGTTATTTTGTTAGTTTTTACTGCTTGCCTGCTCTAGACTAGCTAACAAATGTTTTAAATTAAAAATTTTAAATTTTCAAAAGTTTAAAAATCTGTGTTATCTCTACAAAATTCATAACACTTATACTTGACTTAAAAGTCCAAAGTTACCAAACACAATTACCCATTGCTCAAAAGAGGCAAAATACTTTAGAATGCAATAAAACAGATAAATTCTCCATTCCCTATATTACCACTTTCTAGTATTTTAATTCCACTTTGCTTTTAACCCATGCAAATTTTATCTTGTCGTTGTTGTACTATGGTTCTAACTCTAGTACATTTAGGATGTGGACTCCTTTCTTTGCACATTGGCTGAGATTACATGTATTCAGTATCTTTCTTCAGGCACTTTTCCAGGGAAAATTTGGGTCTTCAAAATCCTTAGAATTTTACTTCCTCTCTATTTTGCTCTGTTCTTTCCCTCTGGAATTGCTCTTCGATAAATATTTAAGCTTCTAATTCTATATTCTACATATTTAAACCTCCCTTTCAATTTCCCCAAACCTCTTTATAGTCATGCTTTGTGTTCTGTTTATTTAATCGATTCATAGAAACTTTACAAATACATAGGTCCCAATAACACAGTTCACTTTATGATATAGTTGCCACAGGTACCACATCAGAATACACTAAAGTCCATCAGGTACTGCTACAAGTTTTACTTTCAGCAGTCATATATTATAATAAGCATAAGAGGGGAAAGATAACATAGCTTATTTATGCAGAAATGCAAAATTTCTACTGATTTTTCTTAATTCCTTCCTTTTTAGGCTTCCTTTTTTAATCATTATTATTTCTCTTCCACCTGAAGAACTTCTACATTTCTTTTAAAGGTCTACAAAGGATGAATTTCCTTAGTTTTCATTGACAATATCCTTAATTTGCCTTCAGTTCCAAGAGCGCTCACTCTATCTTTGTTAGACGTGGCATTCTGGGTTAATGGTTATCATGGGCTCCGCTTCTCGGGGCCTTCAGTTGTCATTCTAGTTGTGAGGAGCAAAGGCAGGGAGCAAGGAGAACGTCACCCCACAGGGACCAGCACCACCACGGAGCACCATGATGGCTTGCTGCTTCTTTGCTGGTACTTGGTTGATAACAGTCCATGAACTTCCCTGCAGATGCCCCTCCTCCTCCAAGTTCCCATACTCTGGCCAGAGGGAGTGGACTTTTCTGAAGCATTATTGGGGATGCCCCTATTCAAAGCGCTGGGTTTGAGACTAATCTGGAGCCCCAGGGGGATACATAGAACACAATAAAAACCCCGGAGAACTCACTTCTCAGTCCTTCCTCCATTTCCAGCTTTCTTACTGAATTCCCACTTCTCCCTCACTTTGCAGAACTTCTCAGTCCTTCCTCCTTGCTATGTGGGTTTTGTGCAGAGTTCTGAGTTATATGCTCAGTGAGCAACATGGTAGAGTGTGATGGCTTCATCAGGTGAGCTGCTGAGATTTTAAGATCCCACATGTGAGACGATGAAACATTATAAAAAATAAAAGAGCATCAGTTTTTAAACAGCAGCATAGTGATGCGCATTTTCTCACTATAGTTGTAATGATGCACATAAACACAAGTTTATCTATAGGTCACAGAGTCATGCTGTTGCTAAATACAGTGGATTCTTCCTGAATTTATCAAAAGAATAAAATTAGTTCATTGTAATGTACTTGATTACATCTAAAGGAAAATTTTAAATTAGTTTAAAACAATAAGCAAGTACCATTGTGTAATATTAACATTTTACAAATAGTTCATTTTATATCTTAAAAATCCTTTACACAAAATTTGTTTTAATGCATATTACTTTCACTATCTCCCTTCAACACATCCCACTACCTGAATTAAATTCTTGAACATTAAGGAATGGACTTTATTTGCCACCCTCTCCGATTCATCCACTGAGAAAACCTCTAATGCGTATTAGTGAACTTGAATTTGAGATCAAAGTTAGCTTTCTACATCTTAAAAGACTTACATTTTACTTTTTCATTTTATAAATACCCTGTCCCTCTACTGTTCTACCAACTGGTATTTCACTAATTTAGTTATTTTTCAGATAGAAACTCTGTTTTTAAATAAAATATTTTTGATATGATATGAAAGTAATGGAAATTGACATGGACTTTTAGTTTTATTTAATCTACTACATACTTGTCAGTGGGGGAAATCCAACAGCAATCTGGAGATTCTATAGAAAATCTATGTATTTTAAAACTGGCAAGAAAATTGTTAGACATGGGAAAGTGCCCTTTTGAGTAAATGCAATTTCTGTAAAATGAATAATAGAGAGTCACATTTTGAAGGTAGGGAGTTTGTATAATGAAAACTATAGGACTGGGGTTGTAGCTCAGTACTTGAGTGCTTGCAAAATGTGTGCAAAGCCCTGGGTTCCAAAGCCCAGCACACACACACACACACACACACACACACACAATACAACAAAAGAAACTACAGAAATTCTATTATGCAAAAACAACAAAGTTTCTCAAGTATTATTACTGTAGAGTTAAATTTATATGGTCTTTAAAATATGGGTAAATACAGCTAAAATGACCCTTTTGTGTGTTTACTTTTAATCATGTATACAATAAAAAAGTTAAAGTGAAAATTAAATGCAGCCTCCTAATGGAGGGGGTTGTGCGTGTGTGTGAAACAATTTGAAAACCAACCTTGCTGTATGTGAAAGGCAAGAACTGTGGTGTAGTCAATATGATGTGCATGTTCAACAATCACAGGCTAGACTGAAATTACAGGCTGTGTAAAATATCCTACTACTAAACATCATAACATTTTTTGGAAATTCGAAAAACAGCAGAGATGATGCCGTATTGAAATGTGAAATGAATTAAATATTCGCTTGGGTGAACTTCCTTTTCTCAAGTGTTGCAGTCATCGTGTGAAAGACACACACATCTAGATGATTTAAAGAGGAAAACACAATGTACCTCGCACCATTAAATTCATGATATTTGAATTTCTTGTGTGTGTGTGTGTGTGTGTGTGTGTGTGTGTGTGGTACTGGGGATCGAACCACGGGCCTCACACATACTAGGCATGCATTTTGTCTTTGAGCTACAACCCCAGTCCTGTGACATTTGAATTTTTATGTAAAATACAGTAGGTTATTAAGTGACTAGGGAAAAAACAGACTTCTAGTATTTCCCACTTGGATTATTATTCCACTTAAAAAATAGTAGACTGACAATATGTTGGACCTTTCTTATGAAAATAGACTTTTTCATGTAAAGTGAGAAGCTTCAAAATCATTTCCAGTGTAACTTTCAGGACACCTTTGGTCTCCCAGGAAGTGTCAAAAAATGCCAGTAATGGTGACCTTTCCTATTACTTGATTATGGAGCAAGCTGACAGATTATTTCCATAAATTAGATTCAAAGGAGTTCTTAAGATTGCTATAAGCCAGGAATTTATGGACACATTGTATAGATCACAGCATTATATTTCTAAGAACATGTACAATACCTACAAAGAAAACCAGTGTACTATTTTTGCATGGAATGTCAATGTTGTAAGATACATTAAATGCTATTTAGTTCAATCACCTTTTGGAAACTCAAATCCTTAATATATGGTCCCTAATATGTAGACACTCACTTATGGGTTGATCACTGTTGGATATAAAAAAGTGAGAAAAAAAAAAGGGGCTAACATGATTATATTTAAATAATCATGAAATATAATAAGCACCTATTACATTTCAAGTGATTTACATATATTATCTTGTGTAACAATTTGGTTTCCCTCTAAGGCATTTTTGCATTTTTCACATAAGGAAGCTCAGGTCAGAGAGAAAAGTCAAAATGGCAGACTTAGGGGTTAACTCAGATCTGACTGAATCCCCAAACCATAATCTTTCCACACCACACTGCCTCCAGCACACTCATCTACCATCAACCCTGCGGAGAACCACGGAGCTGTCTCCACTAAGCCATCACCACTGGTCCAGAAGGGGTCTCCTATATTGTGTCCTAATGTACAAGTCTTACTGCTCCTTCATGTCACAACCATTCAAATGGTTGAAGGTAAAACAAAAGTAAGTCACTGTTACTCTTAACTATTCTCTTTCCCCACACTGCATCCTCGGCTCATTTTTTGAAAAGGTTTAAAACTTCTCTATCCTATTAACCCTAATGTGATTTCTAATGACTGTAGAGTCTCATGATAAGCAGAATCACATGGGGGAACATGTGCCAAGTGAGTCCACATCATCATCTTGAGTTCTAGATTCTGATCCCTTTAATGTAGCCTAAGCATTCACTAGTGTTTCTAGCAGCCACACCATCCTGGGTTTGCTGAGGATTCAAACAATTACGTGTTTTCCACATTCACTGATGTTTAGTCACATCTTTTTCAACCTAGTTGAATTTTTGGATGCTTATAAAAAACCTGTGTTCTCCTTGATCAACATTATTTTTATTACTTTAATTGACTTCAACATGCAACTCTTGATTTTTAAAAGTCTCCCATATTTTCACACATCTCCACATTAAGATCATCTTTGGAATGCCAAATTTGATCTTTTTAAAAGTATGACCCTAAAGAGTTAACATCTGGGTCAGTGCATGGTGGATTTGCTGCCAGTCAACAGCTACAACATGGCTTCCTCTCTGGACAGAAATGTTTGCATGGACACATACACAAATATATCATGACATTTATGTCCTTATTGTTTTATGATGTTTAATGGTAAATTTAAAAACTGGAGAGCAATTATCACATAAATGTATTGTAATTATGATAATATGATAACAACAAAGTTGTAAAGTTTTTGGTATTTCTAATAGATATCAATTAACTAGAAGTTAAAGTGTGGGCAAGAGAAATACATAAGCTTCTAAGTCTGCACTCTACTGCCGCATGCTACTATTTTTTAAGGTAGTCCTATCTTTACATTATCAAGTTAGCATTTATTAGATATGTTCTGGTTCATTTAATTTGTAATAAGTTATAGTAATATTAAAATCATTTTAATAATAATGTATTCAGTTAATAATATTCAATTATTTGTTTATCACTAGTATTCCTCCCCCAAATGATGAAGACAATGAAAGGTAGGACTTACTTCATTTATGGTTCTCACTTCCATACCAGGAATAGTAAGAGGGATCAACAAATATCAATTCAAGAAGGATAGTCCAAAGATATTAAATGCTGTAACCAAATAATTGTACACAAATTCCAAAGTGCAAACTACAAGGATCACATTACACTTTTGGGAATAGCAAAGTTAGTTATCAAGGTAAACATCTGTGGAATCACAATTAATCCTTAACAACAAGTTTCCTTAAGAGGTTTTTTGGGTTTTTTTTGTTTTTGTTTTTTGTTTTTTGTTTTTGTTTTTTCTCCTTATCAAAGATTTATAAGGCAGGGAATGAGACTATGTTAGAGACATCCCAAGTTCCCATCAGATTTAGTTGTGTGAACCAGGAAGGGTAAGTTAAAATGTTTTGAAGAAACCTGCTTATCGGTAAATGTATGAAACACATTTCATACCATTGACTGCTCTTTTTATACTCTAACACTGAATCTCATATATTTAAAAGCTTTCTGCTATACCTACAAACTTTTTTCTTTATAAGTAATTTCCATTTTGGAAATGACGAGATCTTTGCTTTCAAGATAAACTTCTTCCCAAAGCTATGTGGATAATAATTTTCCTCTTTCCCTAAACTACAACAAAAATAATTAACTTTGTCGCTCCTGATTTACATAACTGTAACAAATGTGGATGTGGTATGCCCAAATACACGTTCATTCTCTTCCCTTTCAGTTCTTTATTTAACAAGGAGAAATCATAATGGGGTTTCAAAAGAAAATCTCAAGTTATGTGGGATTCCTGTTTGTGGTGGCTTATGTGTGTGGCCAACCACTTCTTAAAAATTCATGTTATAATTGTTATTATCTTTCAGGATAAATCAAAAAGGACCATTTGTCATTTCTTGCATTTCTTTGTTCATCAGCAAACACCAGCATCTCCCCCAGGCTTGCCCTTGGACATTGCCCTTGCTGACTTACTGTATTTTTCTGTGGCTTCCACTAGAAGATGTCATTTTGTACAAAGCTTGGGTGCTTAGAAGACAAAGATAAAGGGAAACTCAATACCAGAACAACTTAGCTGATGCTTCTGTTCTTCCTTTATTGTGGCTGGCTTAATGATATAAAACCCTCTTTTTAAAATGTCTTACGAAGCATTCTATTCATATCAGAATCTCCATTGGGGAATACCTTCTGTCTTCTAAACTTAACAAAAAAATAAAAAATGCTGACAGTGAAGTCAGAGGGACCAGATTTGCTCTTTGTCAAAATTGTGTGCTAAAATTCATCTCTTCTAAGCATATCTACCTTGCCATTGTCCAGTAAATCTAGACAATATGACATTTCCTTAAATCCCCGTCATCAAGATTTACCAACATCTCAGAGGATTATCCCAAAGCATCAAAATCACCAGATAATCACAGCTTTCACACTTTAATAAATTAGCCTTAGCCCAGGTATTTTATTCTTAGCTTAAGCCCCACTTGTCTGCCAGCAATTCCAGCCTTGTGCTGAGCTCTGTGCCTACTGGACCAAAGACCTACTGGGTCTTCCGAGAACAGTATCAAATTCTGAATAAAATGTGTGTTCTTGGGATTTTTTTCCCCTGATCATTGAAGCCAATAAGTCTTTAGACTCAACATACAATGAAGATATTTTAAAATCATTTGGGTATAATGATGAATACAGTGAAGTTTGAATGAAGTTCAAGGCTGCAAATCACTACATATTAGGCAAGATTTACAAAACTACACTTTTGAGTCATCCTTTCAGACTTAGAATATGAGGGAGCGGGATTTCTAAAAGATACAGAAGGGGAAACTGTATTCACACAGAGTTTGTGAAATTATGTAGTATATTGTAATACCACCTCAAAAATTGTTCAAATAATTACTTTTGCTTTACAAAATAATAAAAGTTGATTGCTATCTGCTCCCCACAATGTGAATTCCCTAACTTCATTCAGAAGCTAGACATTATCTTCAAAAAAGATTCTTCTAGTCTAAGGAATATTACATAGCAATATTCACAGGGTTTTAAAATTACATTTGTATATGTTTGTACTTTAAAGATGCTGCAAATTAATGATTACAACCATTTGTAATATGAGTTACATTTAAACGTATAAGTAGCAAAGTTACATAGTAACATTATACCAGAATATCCAAAACAGAAAGTATAGCTCAGTGAAGTAAAACTTAGTATCTCCCTCACTCATACCCTGATCTCTCCTTCTCCTACCAAAGAAAGAATTATAGAAGAACTATAGGCATGTTTTCAAAAGCTTAATACCCAAGCATTTTGAAATCTCATTTATGGTATTTCTATTTATCAATTATAGATTGTTTAAACACATACATTTTTCAAATATTGAGAGTGTTTTAAAAGTTAATAAATGCTTCTCATTCAAGTCATATTTCAATATTAATGTCTTGCATTGTGTCTTATTTATTTTCTTTCCTGAGATAAAATTCCATGGCACTATTTGTCTTAAAATTTCCCATTAATAGGACTCAATATTTTATTCTATGAATACAGTTGCCTATCGCATTTGGTATAAGATATATAAACTAATTACTGAGGTAATAATTACATCTAACAATTTGGTGAGGTCTTAAAGTTTTCAAGGAGCTTTTAATTCATAAAATTGACACCAAGGTCCTGAATAAAAGCCTCTTCAGTCGATATGTAAAGAAAATTTTTACTTTTCTCCATAAAATCATCTTCTTTTGGGTTTTCTAATAGCGGGGTATTTCTTTATCATACATAACCAAATTTATTGTTGAACAGAGAAGGGAATCTTAGATTGCCTTTTCTCCACATTTCTGTGTGCAATCTACTAACTATGGTATTGAGTGTAGTGCAATTTAGAGAAGGCAAACTAAATTTCTCTTCAGTGGCTTTACTCTGGGAGTACAGAATGGCTTAAGAGCTTTCTGGCAGTCCACATTTATGATAAGAGTATTTGAACTGCAGGAATAAAGAAAGCATAACAAGACTCCTACACTGCACCACAGCGATGATTAAAAGGGACTGCCTTAAAGCTTTGAAAACAGCAGAAATCCAGCAAGCTGTCTGCAGCCCTGAGCAAAAATCTCTTTCCCATCCAAACTCTGCAAAACCAGCTTCTCTTGCAAAACCCACAGGCTAAAAGAGGGAACACAGTCACTCCAAAGTGGAGTTTCAGGCCCATCATTAGCGGTTTGTGTCGCCGTCTAGTTGCTTTTCCTTCATGAATGAAGTATGCAGATGGCATCTTACATTGGCTCTCTGAGTGAGGAAGAAGAAGGTCAAAGGACGCAATTGACACAGTCAGAGCATTAGACAGAGATCTGTGACTGATGTACTTACACCTCCAAATGCTTCCAGATTTCAGCCTCTGGAAATATCTAGCCCATTTCTTTATGGCACTGTTGCTTCCATCAGCTGTGGAGATTAACATAAAATAACAGAGAACCCAGTCAGTGCTGGACAGCAGTGCAGAGCATCGGCTTAAGTGAACACTCCACGCACGTGACGGGGCACCAAACCTGAGAGGTAAATAGCTGGTAAATACCTTCCGATCAGCCAGAAGGGGGACGGGGCCGAGCCCAGCGCTGCTCGCCGCTGTCTTGTGTAACAGCGAAGGCGGCTCAGTCCCTCTGACGGGCGGCGAAGCGTGGCGCTCTGGGCGTCTGGGCGGTCCTAGCGCCTGCCCAGGTTAGCGCTCTGGTGACTCCCAGGAGCCTCCCTGAGCCTGGCTATTCTTCTAGCTGTTGTCACCGAAGCTTTACGGGGTGGAGTGTGGATGCTGGGGGAGGACGTCAACTCGTTAATCATCGGGGTAGTGGGGTTTGATGGTGGGGAAAAGGATAAGTTTGCTATGTCATCGTGACTGCCGTAGAAAACCAAAAGGTTCGCATATGATCTCGTCCATTAAATGAAGATGCCTGTGAAAAAGTTGAAGGCGGTGGTAAAGAAAACGAATATGCGATTATCCTGGTTACTGAGATCCATCTGTTTCATTTTATTTTTCCCCACAGTTAACATGTAAAGGAGAAAAAAATAAAGAGGAATTTTTCAAAGTCTGCTATACTTTTTCTTACCATTTGCCAACGCTGCGCATTAAGGTCCTATTCTATTCACAAATATACAATGGAACAATGCAAAAACAAAACCTCCAGAAGCTTAGTCTTTAAAAGTGACAAAATGTGCAAGTGCCACTTCATAGAAACACCCTTCGTCTTTCTCTGCTCACTGACCCAACTTTTTTTTTCTTTGTAGTACCTTCACACAATGACATTTATCTATTTTTATTTGGCTATCATCCAAGTCCCCAACTGCAAGATAGTATCTATGAAGGGACTTGTTCTATTGAATTTGCTAGAGTAACCCCACGGAGATTACTGAGCACATAGTAGGCCCCAGTAAATGTTCATGAGAAGTATGATCCGGCCGGTAAGCTGAGAAACTGCAGCATATTACAGGGCAGAGGAGTCGCTCCCTTATCCGAATGATTTTAATGTAGCAAATACTTTCTAAGCAACTACTTTCATTAAGGGACTGTGCTAAGGACATACTTGCCTCTAAGAAACTTATAATTTAAACGCAGAGGAAAGATATTAATATATGTAAAGGAAAGAGATTAATATATGTATATAGTAAAACGTTATATTTATGTAAAATATTGGATATAAAGAATGGATGATATAAGTCAAGGTGTGCTATATTTTCTAGGGGCTTCTAGGTTTTGATATTATGAGTGTGTTGTAGAGCTGAAGGATTAGGTCTGAAAATTCAATACTGGTTTCCATTTTCCAAGAGTATATAGTAGAGTTGGAGTGGCAGTGGGCAGGTTGGTACAGAAGGGACCAGAATCTGAGAAGTCAACTCCAATAAGATTTATCAGCAGAGTATCTACAGGTAGCAAGACAGGTGAATAGAGGGGATGCTCTGGAGTGGGTGCTGTAGGACTTAGATCAAAATATGGCATTGACAGCAGAAGAGTGGTGGTAGGAAAGTGCCCGCTTCCACCACCAGAGGTTCAGCAAGAAAAGCACAAGACAAGAAAAGACTAGTCTTGAAAGACTAGAGACCCAAGAGACACAGGGTCAGAGTGAGTCCAACAATGAGGAAGACGGATGTATTTTAATAATCTAACCATCTAGAAATCAATCAGCATGATTGATCTCAAGTCACATTCAGATCAAGCAGCTGTGACTATTTGGGGGCAGAGAGGAATGGGGAACAGCAAAGATAGGGAGCTCTGTGGGTCATTAGAGTCAGGTTAGGCCAGAATAATTCTGCTTCAATGAAAGATTGTCAGTGGAGCGAAGGGAACTGGAATTTGCTTATCTATTGTACTTCTCTTCACTTCTTCCTAATTCAGCATGTTTTCTGAAAAGAGATTCTGTTTAAAAAAAATAAATGTCATCCAGCAGGAAAAGGTGCTAATGCACCCTCAAGAGATGCTCATAAGGATGCACAGAGAGGACTGAGGAGCGACTAGGACTGGCTCAGGAGGGGATCAATGCCCATCCATCAAGCATTTATCTATAGCTTTGATTTTTACGAATGCTGGAGACTCTCACTAGGAATGATGCCCTATGTCCTCGATTGGGTCTTAGAAATACACTGACGTGTTATCTGTGCAGCAAGATCAGGTGGAGGGAGGAAAAGCAGAGTACTAAAAGAGCCCTCAGGTGCAACCCCTTTTCTGGGGAGCAGACTGTGATGAAAAAAATCTCATATATGAGGTTAGTGCTCTTATAGAAGAGGCCCCAGAGAGAGCTCTCACCCTCTTTTTGCCATGTGAGATCACACCAGAAGTAAACAGCCTGCAATCCAAAAGAGGCCCCTTAACAGAACCCAACCATGCTGGCACCCTGATTTCAGACTATCAGCCGACAGGACTGTGAGAAAGAAATTTCTCTTGCTCTGGCCAACCAGTTTAAGGGACTTTTTTTTTTTTTTTTTTTTTTTAATAGCAACCAAAATCGACTAAGACACATTTCAAAACTTCATAAGACTTTTTCATAAGATTTTTGAGCCCATGGAAACTTGAAAGGTGTGGGCGCCGCTTCCTTCTTCCCATGCAGACTGCTGAGCTCAAACAGCTGTGTGAGATTGAGTGTCTGAAAGAATCGCTGGGGTCCCACAGACCATGGACTGCAAGGACCACCAAGTCGCAGGGCCCAGTTTGGCAAAGCATGGGCCCGGGAGGGCGTTGGGGGGATGTAGGTCAGAAACCAGTGGTGAGAACAGTGTCATCTGGATGGATCTATGGCTTTTTAAAATGACCGTGAGGTGAAGGACATTGTAAGGGACTAGAGTCCCTGGATGGGCAGGTAAAGGCTCAGGTCCTGTGAAATGGATTATCAATGACATGAGGCCTTATTTATACACACGTATTAGTTAATTGTGATCAAACATATGCCATACATAAATCTATCTGGAGCAGAACAGGGATCACTGGCTGTGGGATGAGAGACCTAGTTTGAAATGGGCTGCTTTTTTTTAAATTTTTTTATTCAGCTTTTAATTTTTTACAGACTACATTTTGATTCATTGGACACAAATGGGGTACATCATTTCGTTTCTATGGTTGTGCACAATGTAGATTCACACCATTCCTGTAATCATACATGATGTCTGTCTCATTCCTCCATTTTTCATACCCCCTCCCTCTCATTGCCTTCTACATAATCTAAAGTTCCCCCATTAGTCTCTCATTCCCCACCCCACTCCCTCTCATTATATATCATTTTCCACTTATCAAGGAAAACATTCGGCCTTTGGTTTTTTGGGCTTGACTTATTTCACTTAGCATGATATTCTCCAATTCCATCCATTTATTTGCAAATGCCATAATATTATTGAAATGGGCTTCTTTTTATCTCCATAATAGTTGAATGAATACTAACTACTTCATAGGCTTCTTGTGACCATTGCATGGGAACAATATTTAAACAAATTTCTAGCCCAGAACTTTCCCATTAAAAAAAAAGACAGAACTGTATTAGAAAAATGAAAACATTTTTTTTTTTTATAAGAAGCAGCTACTCTATTTTGCATCAAAAAAGCTGCTCTGGACATGTTCAGCACAGAAGACAGCAATGACTTTCAAGCCCCTTTCACTCTGAAACTCTTGAAACCTGAATCTGTTTTCTCATAAGCAAAATTTAGTAATAATACCTTTTCAGAGAGTTTGTTAAGGATTGTGTGGAATTTATGCATACATAGTGCACAGCATGAATATTCCATAAGTGAATCAAAGAATGGGTCAATAAAGTGTGACTTATTAAAATAAGGCAGAACCTGTGTTCTGGATTCATATAGTCAGAGAAATTCTATATTAAAACAAATAAATGAGTGTACCATGCTTTCCATGGTCTGAGATGATCAAATACTTAGAATAATAAAATCAAATATCATGATCCATGTAAGAACAAGTTATGAGACTAATTCACACTGTATTGAAAATGTACTTCTTACAAGCCTCACCGGTCTTCATAGGGATTTGAATTCTACAACACAGTCAGCACATTTTAAGGATTTAGCTGCTACTATTGTAGGACTGTGTTATTCATATCATCGATGAAAACAATAATTTTTAAAGATAGAATTTTCTCTTTTAAAAAATTTCCAGTGAATCAGTATTTTCATCCTCTGCAGTATCCCCTAGTCCCTAAACCCCTTTCTAACTAAATCACCCTGTCCCCTCTAGAGAACCTACTCACTGATGTTCACACAGGCTCAAGGCTAGTGTTTAAACTTGAACTTGTCAGTGTTCTTTGTACTCACTGGTGAACTTGTCTACAAAGCAAGAAATGTACTCACTGGTGAACTTGTCTACAAAGCAAGAAACAACCATGTGTACTTCCAAACTCTTTTTGTCAGAAGTACTCTCACTGTGATTATATCATTTAATGGAGTACTATTTACACTGATAAAATGGAAGTACAAGAGTTATCATTTCTAAGAAAAATAAATATAATGTTTTGTAAAAACCAGATAAAGATGAAGGGCTATAAGAAATTACTTCCAAATAGGTATGGGCAAAAAAAAAAAGGAGTATCTAGGGGATTAAAGGTAAATTTCATTAAAAAAATATAGGATTCTGTATTCAGATGACTCTACAAAGACTTTTGTATTTTTGCTCCATTTTAAACAACTAAAACTAGAAATCACAGACACTAACTGATACACAAACATATTCACTTAACTTTGCTTTATAAGATTGACAAACAAGTTAACATTTAAATATTTTAAGTTTTGGCAAAATGCTTAGGAAATACTTGAGGAAATGTTTGGGAAATATTTGACTATTAGAAATACAATAAATATTTAAGAAACTGATAATATTTATATTAACTAGCATTCTGTTTTAAATGACCAACCTTACATCCTGATCACATCCCACTTCCCTGGAAGTTGTTTGGATACTAACCTTCCTGGCCCAAACCAAATTAAACGTATATAATGACGCAAGAAAAGACCTTTACAAAGACTCTGCTTTACTATTTATAACAGACATTAGAGCAATGGATTCTAATTCATTTTCATCATATAGCACAGAAAGTCCTTGCCAACAGGCTAAGCAGAATCCAGGAAATATGCACAGACAGGACAGGTCCACATGTGAAATCCCAGACGGAGGGCGACTTACTCATGTGTAACGGTGTGGAAGCCATGCAGCATAGTAAGGTCACCTGGAGAATGTCTTAAAAATATGTTCCTTAAAATTAACGCAAATGAGAATAAGAAATGTTCAAGGGTAATCTGATTAGCTGACATCAGTGGCTCTTTCATTTTTCACCTGATAGTGAAATCTCAAAGACACACACGCACACACACACACACACACACACACAAATTATTATTTGCCATAAACACTTCAGAAAGTGAACATGGTTATGGTTAATACAGCAATAATATGTTAATATCTGCTTTCTGGAATACTTGTTCACCTGCACTGAATTCTTTGATAAAGATGCTGATATTATTAATATTCTTGAGAATTTTCATGATCACAGTTATTGCTAAAAGCTGGGTGTTAAATATGCCTTACCGTTTCTTTATAGAGAGGCACTCTCCTGACTTCAGAGGAAGCAGAAGATTTGGTGGAGGAACCTAGTTTATATTTCTACTGGGAAATGTACATGGCATTCATGCTAGTAGAAAAATTCAACTACAGATAATTAATAAAATACTTTCAGTTTTTACTTCAAGCCATTGGGCATTTCAAAGAGGGAAGGGTTTTAATCATCTTCATTCGGTGATTGTTTCTGTAGTGGTGTGCTTTTATGTTTTCAAGAGTTAATTCACAGAGAGGGGAGATATCTATTGAGACAAGCTGCCCTCATCTGCACGTCATACCGTGCAGGGTGTCCCAAAATTGCTGCTACCATTAAAATGCATTCTCAAGGGAAGAATCCAAGGAAACACAGTTATGAAGGGCTGGCTATGCTTCAAGCACTGTCCAGGCACAAGGGATACAATGATAAAGTGACAGGCAGCCTGTTTTCATGAAACCCACACTCGAATATTAGGGAGAAAAACATTAATCAACTGTCATCATGAAACTTCAACTACAGAGATGAGGGACTGAAAGTGAAAAAAAAATTAACCTTGAAAGTAATTGACAATAGGAAGAAACCTGTATTGTATGACAAAAAAGGCTTTTCTTGGGAGGTGGCCTTCGAGCTGACCTTTAAATGTGAGAAGAGGTTAATTAGGCAAAAAGGAAAAGGGCCAAAGAATGAGCCTTCTAAATCAGTAGGTTTCAAACTCTTATGCAGTCAAATATATATTTTTGACTTACAATGCCCATGTGAACACAATTTAATATAAAATTAAAACAGAAGTTTCACATAATGATTCTAACCCTTTTTTCCTGCAACTTGCTCTAAGTTTTTTCTGTTCTCTTCAATTCATTTAAAAAAAAAAAATTTGGCCATGCTCTATTATCTGCTCTTTTAAAAATGACATTCAACTTCCACTTTGGGTGTTGGTGAGACAACTCAGTTAGCCCAGAGAGGCAGGCTCACCCCAGGATGGTTGTCTTACGGTGTTAACAGACATACCAGAAAATTGCCGGTTAAAAAGTAGAGCGGTCTTCAAGGCTATGGAATTAAAGATAACACATGCGAAGACTGGAAAGCCAGCTTGGCCTTCTGAGACTATGCTGCCAAGATACCAAGAAAACTAGGGGCACTAAAATCAAGCCCACTAAGGCAGCATTTTAGGCTGCCCTATTCTGAAAATAGTATTAGGGACTCTTCCAGATGACAAGGGGCAAATTCCAAGTGGTAAGGGACAAGCACATGTGTAGAATGGCCCCAGCAGGAACCCATAGCTACCTGTAATAACATAGTAAAAATCACAGCCCCGGGGAGACTCAAGATGGGAATGAGAGAGGTGTCACATGGAGACGCCAGATGAAGAGGCCAGGTGCGACTAAACTCCACCTTTACCTGCAACAGCAGCTAGAGAGCACATCCCCGCTTAACCCGTGGAGGCCAGAAAGCTGTACGCCTTTGTTCTTTGCTAGAGTCAGCCTAGGATTTCTGTTCCCACGTGTTCCCTCAGGTCCAAGCATAAAAATATAGAGCCTTATTCTTGTGCATCTGCCTGATTGTGCTGAGAAAGACACAAGAACCGAGGCTGGGGTTGTGGCTCAGTGGTAGAGAGCTTGCCTAGCAGGTACAGGGCACTTGGTTCCATCCTCAGCATCACATTAAAAAAATAAAATAAACTTCTTTTTAAAAAATGCAAAACAATGGTTAAAAAAAGACACAAGAACCCATGAGGTCCAAAACAAAACAAAACAAAAACTTTAAACACCAACAAGTCACACATAGCGCACAATCACACCCTCTAGTACAGTGGTCCCATAGGAGACCAAAGAAGTCTCCACAGATGGACCGTATTTGTTGAATATGAAAAAAGAAAACAAATCAAAACAGATGCCAGGAGCTGAAGCTTGGTAATAAAGAGCAGCCCAAGCCAGCACCACACAATGGGCAGCCAGAAGGCAGGCTCGCCCCAGGATGGTTGTCCACCCTAGGATGGGCATTTCTACTTCTTTTTTGAACTGGAGCAAATTCTTTCCAGGAAAAAAAAGAAAAAAAAAAAAAAAGGTTTTCCAATTCCTAATCTAGAAACTCATCATTTTCAAAGATTTAACTCAAGCAGTGCAGTAATACATAATTAAATATCACCAAATACACAAAACATAAGCCACTATGATAGGGAATGGGTTAAATGACCAAATGGCCATATTTAAATTATCAAGAACCATAATTTGAGAAGTAAGTGCAGAATATAGAAGAGTATGTATGAGTACATAACTGTTCTGTAGCTAAAAACTGAGCAAAAAAGAATCCAATAGCATGTAAGTAGGAAGGGAAGTTTGTAAATCAGAATGTTCTGCATACATTTTATTATTTGGAAAGATATGATGTAGTTGAGGTTTATAGAGATTTTTAAGAAAATACACATGGAGAGTTTATATATATATATTGTACCAGGGATTGAACCCGGGGGGCACTTAACAGCTGAACAACATTTCCAGGGCTTTTTATTTTTTTATTTTGAGACACAAATTACCTTGCTTAGAGCAGTTGCTAAGGCAGACTTTGAACTTGCAATCCTTCTGCTTTAGCCTCCCAAATCACTGGGATTACAGGTGTGAGCTACCATGCCCAGTTAAAATTTTGAGACTAATCACTGAAAATATAAAATCTAGAATATATATATTTCGATCAAATAGGAATGAATGAATTAGACAAACTTACATGGCCCCAAAACAACCATATAATTAAATAATTAAAAAGCAAAAGTAACATAGAGAAATAAGGAAAAACATCTTAATATCTACAACAGTAAATATTTAAATTCACCATTTTAAAAACAGATAATCAGATTGTACTTAAAGAAAAAGATCTAACTCTGTGGTCCTTAACAGAGACACTTAAGGCATAATAACACAGAAAATTTGAATTAACAAAGCATGAATAAAAATAAGATATATTATTCAAATACTAACCAAAATAAAACTGGAATAGCTATATTAGTATCTGCCAAAAAGGCTCTAAGACAAAGACATTGTCAAAATAGAGATGAACACTGTTCTTGATGAAAGGTTTAGTTTACTACACCTCAAGAAGGTAGATCTATCCATCAAGAAGATTAATAAAGTTATATTTCATTAACAAAATGACCTGAAAATTTATAGATGAAAAAATTATGAAAGAAAAAATGTAAAATATCCTATAATGTAGCAATCCTACTCATGGGGAGGTAGAGATGTGTACAAGACTGCTCATGACATCAATATTTAAGTGATAAAATCCTGAAATATTCAAACAGCCATGAAAATGAGACTAGACAAATTATCTATGCTCTAATTTTTACACTAAGAATAATAAATGACTGTAAAAATGTATGATCTTAGACTATACCCAAATTTAGAAACATAATATTAGTTAAATAAGCAAATCTCAACATGCTTACCCATGTTTATAGCAGCATGATTCACAATAGCCAAAGTTATTGAACCAGCATAAGTGTCCATCAACCAATGAATAGGTAAAGAGAATGTGGTATATATACACACTGGAGTTTTATTCAGTCATGATGAAGAATGAAATTATGTCATTTTCAGAAAAAGAGACGGACCTGGAGATCAGCATGTTAAGCAATACCAGCCAGACTCAGAAAGTCAAGTGTCATATATTTGGTCTCATACATGGAAGTTAGGGAGAAAAAAGGAAAAAGGGAATCTTACTAAAATAGAAGAGAGACCAGTAGGGTAGAGGAAGAGGATTGGGATGATGGAGGAGGGGAGCATGAGGAGCCGTCCTGGGAAAAAAGACTGATCAAATTATATCCTGTGTTAAGTATGAATGTGTCACAATGAGTCTCACTATTATGTATAATTATTATGCACCAATAAAAATGCTTTAAAAACTAAATTCCAGAGATATGGTATTTATAGAAGTAAAATAGCAGAATTAAACAGTATCTTGTTTATGCATACGTGCAAACAGCCTAGCACTATATATTTTAAAAAGAAGAGATTCACAATTAAGTTAATAATTACTTCTGAGGTAGGATGGTGAAGAAATGACATGCCATTGTCATTATGATCTACTTCTTGGGTTATGAACATTCTTTGTGTTATTATGCATTTAACCTTACATATATCTAATAGCTAGCTTCTTAAAAGACATTCAAGACCTAGCCCACATAGAGGAAACAGCTGTGATTGGGGGTTAGAACAACAAATCAAAGCAAAACCACAGACCAAAGGAGAAACAGAAGGAAAGCTACTGAAGCCAGGTGAGGGCGGAGAAAGTGTGTCCTTGCAACTACCTATGAAGTGCTGTCATAGCGTCTTGCTTGGTTAGGAAGATGGTCTTTGCAAACTTGACCTTGCTTCTCTTAGCCAGTGCTGATTAGTCACGCAACAACGGCAGACCTCCCAAAAGATAGAGCTCCAGAGACCGTTAAAGTTCTACACCATGAATTCAGAATGCCTGTGGATTTTCTAATTGTGAAGATTTGCTAGGTTTTTAGTTTGGAATTAAGATTTTAATGTACCATCTCAATTTGTAATCTTATCTCACTTCTCTCACTACAAATTTCATATAAAATAGCATTTTTTTCCTGGTTACAAAAAGAAGCAATATGTAGTTAGTGTATAAAAGGTGAAAATATGGATAGGGAAAAGTAAAACACACTGTGGTGTCAACATTCACTGATGCATTCTATTTAAGTCTTGGTACACACACACACACACACACAAATGACTTTACATTTCATAAATTGGACTTACTGGACATATCGCAGTCTATCATTTCTTACATCTTAAAATATAATTGTCAATATTGTTATATTGTCCTAATTCACAACATGCTCTTAATGAAAGGGGTAGGCAAACCATGGCCTTTAAGCCAAATGTAACCTGTCACCCATTTTTCTAAATAAAGTTTTATTGGAACATAGCCATGCTCATTGGCTTCCCTATTATCTAAGGCTATAATAGCAGAGTTGAGAGTAGCTGTGTTGGAGATTATACATAAAGCTATTTAACCCTTTGCAAAAAAAAAAATGAAAAAGTGTCAACCCTTGCTAAAAGACATACTTCTAGTTGGCTAAAAAATATGATATTTTATGAATTTCCTGTTTCTTATACATTTTACTACTTCCATACTTTTCCATATAGTTACTGTCTAGGCTTACAAATCTATCCAACCCTCCGAAAAAGTTAAATCATCAGTTCAATTATAATTGTCCCAGGTAAGGCTTTTGAAGTATGGGGTCATATTTTCTTCCAGAAGATTGTATCAGTTGATATCATCACCCTTATTCATGACCAAGCTGCTGGAAAGAATATTTGCAATCACCTCATTTGTAGCACCTAATTTTAACCATTTGCTTGTGGTTATTAATGTTCTCTTAGTCACAGTGTCTTTGACTTGTTTTGAGGTCTCTGAAATAACTGATTCATTCTTCTGACCTTTGTCCCTTGGATTCTGAGTTTTTTTCAGTTTCTCTGATTTTTCTCTGCTCTGTCCTTTCTCTTCTTAGATATTTTTCTTCTGTCAGTATCTTACTAGTGGAAATTGCTCTTTATAGGCCCTATCTTGCCTGCTTCTTTCTCTCAGTTTTCTCATCAGATCTCTCCTCTCTCACCAGCTTCCTAATATCCTACCCTCTGTCGCTTCTCTCACCCAAGCTCATTTTACTACTAGAATTGACGTCCCAAAAAGCTTCCTTGATGCTTCTCACAGGTACATTTTCCTCAACGTCTTTCTTTGCCTGTTCCTGTTAGATTAAATTTTCCTTTAAAAAATTTCTAAGTATATTAACTTTCTTGCTCATAAACATTCAATGAATTTACATTGCTTACAGAAAAACTCAAAATTCCTTAATTGATATTTCATACTCTGAAAATTGGCCCCAGTTTGCCTTTTTGGTATTAATTTCCTTTCCTAGTCTGTTTGCCAAATTCTTGGCTCTTGCCAACTTGAAGTATTTATTCTCATGGATTTTTTAAAAATCTTTATATATTTTTGGTGAGTTCAATAAGTATAACATGTCTCTGTAGCCTTTACCCTAATTCCCAGTTGCTCAGTCCATGACATTACACCCATTCTTCAAGACCTATGTTCAAAGTAGCGTCATTTACAAAAATCTATGCTTCATTCAATCAGTCAGAAAAATGTATCTCCCACCTATGAACTCTCCACAGTGATAATTCTATTCCTACCTATCACATGTAATGCTTTCTACTCAGTGATTTCTGAAGGTATTTTGTTTTGATATTGATCTTTACATGACTGCATATTTTATGCCTCATCTTTCTTTAAATTCTCATTGTGCAGTGGCTTCTGAAAAGATAGATGGTATTCTTTTTATGCTTTTATTAGTACCTTTTAGTTATACATAATAACTGGGTTCATTTTGACATGCATGGAATTTAATTTGCTCTATTTCAGTTCCCAGGGCCTGTTCCTTCTCTCCTCTCCTACTTCCCCCTGTGTCACCTTTCTCTATGGGTCTTCCTTCCTTTTGGTTTTTAACTGGTACTTTATAGAATGCATAAAGGAAGGTGGCATTCACTGTGGCTTGTTTATACATGTACACAGTGTAATTTCATCAAATCCATTCTGCATTTCCTCTCCTTTCCCAGCTCCTTGCTGATCTTCTTCTTCTACTCTACTGACCTTCCCTCTATTCTTATATCTGCCCCCTTCTTTCCCCCCTCACTTTGCTCTAGCTTCCACATATGAGAGAAAACAATCAATCCTTGATCTTCTGAGTCTGGCTTATTTCCCTAAGATTGAGATATTACTGAATGAATGACTAAATGAATGAACTGATCATTAGCCCAATAGAGGAAAGGGGGCCTAAAGTAGTCTACTACTCAGGATCTACCCAGAATTGGAGTATAAACCAGGGAATCTTCAGTTGAGGCCTTCTACTAGTATTGTATAACCTATTATATGAATGTTGCTTCTATTTAATACTAAAAAGAGGAATTCTTAAAATTTTTTTTCTTTTTTTTATTAGAGATTTATAATTATACATAGTAGTTGGGTTCTTCCTGACAAATTTAAACATGCCTGGAAATCAATTTCAGTTCATGATAGCCCCCCTTTCCCTCCCATTCTTTATCCCCTCTCCCATTCTCCTTCCTCTAGTAGACTTCTTTTACTCATCCATTAATTTGTATTTTATTGGTTCTTTATATTATCCTATCCTTTATTTTATTCTAGTTTCTGCATATGGGAGACAACATTCAACCTTGGAGTTTCCAAGTTTGGCTGATTTCACCTGGCATGATATTCTCCATTTCTATCCATTTACTGAAAAATGGCATAATTTCATTCTTTTTTATGGATGAGTAGAACTCCATTGTGTGTGTGTGTGTGTGTGTGTGTGTGTTATATACACTATATACACTACACTTTCTTAATCTATTCATCTATTGATGGGTGTCTGGGTTGATTCCATAATTTAGTTATTGTGAATTGTGCTGCTATAAATATTTATGTGGTTGTATCACTATAGTATGCCAATTTAAGATCTTTTGGGAATATACCAAGGAATGGGATAGCTGAGTCATATGGTGGTTCCATCTCTAGTTATTTGAGGAATCTCCACACTGCTTTCCAGAGTGGTTTTACTACTCTGCTGTCCCACCAACAGTACAACAGTACAATTATACCTTTTTCCCCACACCTCTTCAGCATTTATCATTGTTTGTATTACTGATTATTGCCATTCTGACTGGAGTAAGATGAAATATTAGTATAGTTTTGATTTGCATTTCCCTAGTTGCTAGAGATACTGAACATTTTTTCATATATTTGTTGGCCATTTATGTTTCTTCCTTTGAGAAGTTTCTGTTTAGTTCTTTTGCCTATTTATTGATTGGATTATTTGCTCTTTTGGTATTGAGTTCCTTGCATATTCTGGATATTAAATCCCTATTGGAAGAGGAGCTGGCCAAGATTTTTCTCCTATTCAGTAGGTTTTCTCTTCACATTCTTAATTGTTTCCTTTACTGTCCAGAAACGTTTTAGTTTGATGGTATCCCACTTATTGATTATTGGTTTTATTTCTTGCACTTTGGGGGTCTTTTTAAGAAGTCAGTGTTAGGGCCTATATGATGGAGAGTTGGCCCTATGTTTTCTTCTAGTAGTTGTAAAGCTTCTGGTCTAATTCTAAGTCTTTGATCCATTTTGATTTGAGTTTTGTGCAGGGTGAGAGATAAAGGTCTAATTTTATTTTTCTACATATAGCTATTCGGTTTTACCAGCACCATTTATTATAAAGGCTATTTTCCCTCCAAGTTGTATTTTTAGAACCTTTGTCAAATATCAGATGGTTGAAGGTATGTGAATTTGTCTCTGTCTTCTATTTGATTCCACTTGTCTTCATGTCTATGTTGATGCCAATATCATACTGTTTTTGTTACTCCAGTTTTATAATATAATTTCAGGTAAAATATTGTGATGCCTCCTGCTTTGCTTTTCTTGCTTAATACTGCTTTGTCTATTCTGGGTTTCTTATTCTTCCAAATGAATTTAATTTTTTTCCCTAATTCGTGAAAATGTCATTGGCATTTTGATGGGAACAGCATTGAATCTGTATATTGCTTTTGGTATTCTGACCATTTTGACAATATTGATTGTGCCTATCCAAGAACATGGGACATCTTTCCATCTTCTAAGATTTTCTTCAATTTCTTTCTTCAGTGTTCTGTAATTTTCATTGTAGAGCTCTTTTACCTCCTTGGTTAGATTAATTCCCCAGTATTTAATTTTTTTGAGGTTATTGTGAATGGAATAGTTTTCCTGATTTCTTCTTTGGCTGTTGGAGTATAGGAAAGCTATTGATTTATGGGTATTGATCTTGTATCCTGCTACTTTGCTGAATTCATTTATAAGCTCTAGAAGTCTTCTGGTAGAGGTTTTTGGATCTTCTAGATATAGCATCATGTCATCAGCTAACAGAGATGGTTTGACTTCTTTTTTCCTATTTGTGTCCCTTTAATTATCTTTTCTTGTCTGACCACTCTGGCTAATGTTTTGAGAACTATATTGAATAAGAGTGGTGAAAGTAGACAACCTTGTTTCGTTCCTGATTTTAGAGAAAATGCTTTTATTAGTTTTTCTCCATTTTGTATGGTGTTGATTTTGGTTTGTCACAAATGGCCCTTATGATGTTGAGGTAAATTCCTTCAATCCCTAGTTTCTCCAGCACTTTTAATATGAATGGATGCTAGATTTTATCAAAAGCTTTTTCTGCATCTTTTGAGATGATCATATGATTTTTGTCCTTAATTCCATTTAAGTGATAAATTACATTTATTGATTTCATATGTTGAATCAAACTGACATCCCTGGAATGAAACCTAGTTGATCCTGGTGTATTATCATTTGATTTGTTTTTAAATGTGGTTTTCTAATATTTTATTAAGGATTTTTGCATCTGCGTTCATCAGGGATATTGGTCTGTAGTTTTCTTTCCTTGATGCATCTTTTTCTGGTTTTGGTATCAGGGTTATACTGGCTTCATAAAAAGTATTTTGGAATATTCCCTTCCTTTCAATTTCATGGGATAATTTAAAAAAGATTAGCATTAGTTCTTCTGTAAAAGATCTTGGTAGGACTCAGCTGAGAACCATCACGTCATGGTGGGCTTTTCTTTTTGGAGGGCTTTTAATTGCTGTTTTAATTTCATTACTTGATATTGCTCTGTTTATGTTTTCTGTATCTTCCTGATTCAAGCTGGGCAGATCATACATGTCTAGAAATTTGTCAATTTCTAGATTTTTTAGTTTATTGCAGTATAAATTTTCAAAATAGGTTGTGATAATCCTCTGAATTTCAGAATGATCTGTGGTGATACCACATTTTCATTTCTGATTTTGTTGATTTGGGTCTTCTCCCTTTCTTTTGGTTTATTGGGCTAAGGGTTTGTCAATCTTATTTATCTTTTCAAATAACTCTTTGTTGCATAAACTCTATGTATTGTCTTCTTCTCTATTCCATTCATTTCTGCTCTGATCTTAATTATTTCCTGTCTTCCTACTGGTTTGGGAGTTAATTTGTTCTTTTTTTTCCCTGAGAACTTAAGTGGAGCATAAGCTTACTTATTTGGGACCTAATTTCTTTATAACTTTATGTATTTATTTTTTATGTGGTGCTGAGTATAGAACCCAGTGCCTCAAATGTGCTAGGCAAGAGCTCTACCACTGAGCTACAGCTCCAGCACTCTAATTTTTTTAATGTAGACCCTCAGTGCTATAAATTTTCCCATAGAACTGCTTTTATACTGTCTCAGAGATTTTGATATGTTGTATCTTTGTTCTCATTCATTTAAAAGAATGTCTTGATTTCTCATGTCTTCTTTGACCCATTCTTCATTTAAGATATTATTGTTCAATCTCCATGTCTTTAGGTGGTTTCTATTAATTTTCTTGCTGTTGATTTCTAGTTTTATTTCATTATGGTCTGAAAGGATACATGGGAGCATATCAATTTTCTTGTATTTGTTTTGTGGCTTATGATATAATCTATTTTGGAAAAAAGTTCTATGCATAGCTGAGAAGAAGGTAAATTCAGCAGTTTTTGGGGGTGGGATATTCTGTATATGTCTGTTAGGTCCATTTAATTTATAGTGTTGTTTAGGTTGGAGATACCTTTATTGATTTTATGTTTTGATGACCTATTGGTGATAATAGAAATTGAGATCCCCCAGTATTATTTTGTTGGGGGTCTATGTGGGATTTTATGTCATGGAGTATATTTTCCATATAATTGGGTGTGTTGACATTTGGGGCATAAATGTTTACTATCTCTATATCTTCTTGTTGGATCGTTCTCTTTACTGAGATGTAGTGGCCTTGTTTGTCTCTTCTAATTAATTTTTGCTTGAAATCTGCATTGTTAGATATGGGAATAGCTATTTCTGCTTATTTTCTTGGAGTCTCTTGTAAACAGAATATAGTTGGATTGTGTTTTTTGATGCATTCTACTAATCTATGTCTTTTAGTTTGGGGGGGTGAGACCATTAACATTCAGTGTTCATATGGATATTTGATTGTGGTTTCCTGCCATTTTTGTTTTTTGGTATTTTTATCCTGTCTTGATTCTCATTTAGTGAATTATTCTTCTATTGAACTTCCTCTGTTTGGAAACTTTTGGAATTGTTTTTCAGTTCCTCTGTGTGCAGTTTATCTTTGAGTATTCTTTGTAGTGCTGGCTTGGTGCTCATGAATTCTAGTTTATTCGTGTCGTAGAAAGGTTTTATTACCCCTCAAATTTGAAACTGAGCTTTGTTGAGTATAGTAACCTTGGCTTGCAGTTGTTTTCTTTTAGGACTTGGAATATCTCATTCCAGGACATCCTTGATTTTAGGGTCTGAGCTGAGAAATCAGAAGTGGCCCTTATTGATTTGCCCATGAATGGGATCTGATGTTTTTCTCTTGCAGTTTTTAATATTCTTTCCTTATTTTCTATGTTAGGCATTTTGGTTATGATATGTCTCAGTGTACTTCTTATTTGACTAGGCCTACTTGGGGTCCTGTAAACCTCTGGTATGTGGTTATCTATCTCATTTCTGATATGGGAAAAATGTTCCGTAACTATCTCATTGAAAATATTCTTTATGCCTTTAGTTTGTAACTCCATGTTCTCTTCTGTTCCAATGATGGTCAGATTTGGTCTTTTAAAGTTTTCCCAGCATTCTTGGACATTCTGATTATTTTTCCCTTTATTGACTTCTGTTTACTCAAGATCGTATAACCTGTCTTCAGTGCCTGATGTTCGTCTTCAAGGGCTGATGTTCTTTTCTGCACAATCTCATCTGTTAGTGATGAGTTAATTTGATTGTGTCTTTCATTTCTAGGAGTTCTGCTTCGTTTCTTTTCACTATTTCTATTTCTTTCTTAACGTAGTCTTTCATCTCCTATAATTGCTCTCCTAATTCCTTCCCTAGATCTACTTTTAGTTCATTGAACATTTTAATAACCAGGTTTTAAAAATCTTTCTCTGGGTTTTCATTCACCTCACCATTAATGGGATTCTATGTTGGGGAATGTGGATCAGGGTAGATTTGTTTGCCTGTTTCTTCATGTTTTCAGAGGTCTTGGACTGCACATCAATTGAGGCCATTCCTTTCCTTTTTTTTTTTTTTTTTTTTTTGGCACATGTCTTTTTGTGTGTAATTATCTCACTTGTTCTGGGAATTCTTTGTGGTTTTGTCATATGTACAGATGCCAAGGGGTTGGACCTGAATTCTCTCTCTCATTATTCCTCCTTGGGTCCTTATTTTTAGTTTGGGGGTTTTGTCTCCTCACTTTAAGTTGGAGTGGATGTTTACTTCAGCAACAGAGTCTCTGACCTGTGAACTTTTACTGTTCCTGTAAATTTCCAGCACCTCACATTATGGGACAAAATAAATAATAGTAACCATTGTTGCAAGCAACAACCAATACACAATGTTAAATACCCAGATCTTACTATGACAGCTTCAACATTAATTACCACCAATAAAGAAGAATGGTGGGTTCAGCAAATGTCAACCATAATAATAATAACCATAATAACAATAACCATGAACTAGATGTGGCTTGAAAGCAAACAGCAGGTGTCAACTATATCATCCACAGCAGGAATGATTGTATTAGCACTAATGGTGGGGGCAGGAGTTATATACACCAATTAATTCAGAAAGATGGTAAAGAGACAGTTAATTAGGGGAAAAGGAAAAGTGTTAGGAAGTTCAAAAAGACTTTACCATTTCAAAAAGTGAACAGAGAGAATGCAGAAGAGATGTAGCAGGTGATGTTTTTATGGAAGGAGGGGGAAATTGGCAGAAGCAAGGTTTGGAAGAGAGGGAGAGAGAACAGTAGGATTTGCCTGTTGGCAGGAGAAAATAAGAAAGAGAAACAAGATAAATAAACAGATGAAAATAACACGAATCCAAACAGAAATATACAGTCCAAAGAAACTGAACCATCAAAAGACAATGCTAGAGAAAAACACTCAAAACGAGAAAAAAAAAAAAAAAAAAAAAAAGAAGCAAATAAGTGTATGTATGTATGTCTCTGAACCAATTGGCACAACCCACTCACCCCCCTACCCCAGGCACACATGAAAGAAATTTTTAAAAATTAAAAAAAATAAAAAATACAAATTTAAATTCAAAATCTTAGTGAAGAATGAAGGAAAGGAATAGCCAAGGAGTGGTCACTGTCTTTCTTTCCAATTCTTCTTGAATTATGTAGGGGGCGGCGGAGAGAGAGAAGGGGGTGTGGGATATCAACCCCTTCCTGATTTATTTGTTGCTGCCGTTGCTCTCTGAGCTGTAGGTGGAGCGGCCTAAGCTAGAAGCTGTTTGATTTAAGACTGAGCTTCCCTTCTTACCGGTGTGAGGTGGGCTGGGTTAGGAAGTCCTGTCAGTTGGCATTTTGTTCTTTCAGACCCGTCTAGTGCATTCCCAGGGTGCGGCTTCTGCAGCGTTCTGTGAGGGGGGTTCCAGCGGCCGGCACAGGTCTAATCAGGCCTCAGGGACCTTGTCAGATGGGACCCTCTTTGGAGAGACTAGATGGACACGCCCCCGCCCAGGGCTGGACAGTAGCAGATGGACACGCCCCCGCCCAGGGCTGGACAGAGGCAGATCTCTTCTGCAGTCCGGTTCTCAGGAGGCTCTCAGTAAATCCCATCATGGGTAGGGGAGCCAGACCTCCCCTCTGCTGTCCAGGAGCACGACCTTCCCAGGGGCTTCCCACTGAGGGTGATCACCGCCACCCACACAGACCCACACCCGCTTCAGCAGGTCGCTTGAGCTGCCGAAGGACCAGCAAGCTGGGCTCCTCTTCACTCTTCTGACTCAGGTCCGCCTGGGTACAGCCTCCTCTGCGCCTATTTCACTCACCCAGCCTAGGTCACTCCATAGGTACCTGCCGGGATATTGTGACTCTGTGTGTGTGTGTGTGTGTGTGTGTGTGTGTGTGTGTGTGTGCTTCCCTAATCCTTTGGGTCCCACCATTACCATGGCAGCAGGCTCACCCCAAGATGGCTCCCACCTCAGTTCTTGGTGGCCCAGCCGAGATACAGAGTGTACTTTTCAAGAACCAGTACATAGCGAAGCCTCTGGATCAGTTAATGTTAGGCAGCATTTTTGATCAGAGCTTTCTTCTTACCAAACCTCCTCCCTCTGCCAGTGGTGAATCTGCACTGGCTATACCCCTTAGGCCACCAGATGAGTTCAAGAGGGGGTATGTGGTGTCGTCCTTACCAACTTGAGGCCACCTGCCCAATGGAGGAAGAGCGTGGGCTTCTTGATCTATTTTGCTTCATTACATCAGATACCAACTAGTTGGTGGTTTAATTTGTCATCTCTTTAGAGTATTAGAGATTTGCATATATACATTGCCCCGGATAACAGAGGAACAAGGACAATGTACTATTCATAGTTAATATTATCTACAAAATGTAACTGCATCAGTTCCTAAGAAAACCCTTGATATTAGAGGAAGTAAAACAAATGTCCAGCATGGTGAGTTGTACCCTCTTTTTGCTGAACAATAGCTTGGATTATCAACTTTTGTAAAGTGTGGAGTACAAATAATTTGCACTATAAAGCATTTTTTTCTAGGGTCCTTTGTTATCCAGTTGTGTAACATTGGGTAAGTTATTTTACTTGTCTGAGTTTCTGTTTCCCTACAAGTTAAATGAAGGGGCTTGGTGTGGTTTGGATACAGTTTGAGAGTGTCCACCAAAGGTTCATGTACTGGCAGCTTGGTCTTCAGTGAGGCAGTGCTGAGGTGGTACCACTTTAAGAGATGGGGCCTAGTGAAGATAATTAGGTCATGGTGGCACCACCCTTGGAAGAGACTAATGCTGGTGTACTGGGAATGGATTAGTTCCTGCATAATTGGAGTGGTATAAATGGAGCAAACCCCACCCCACTCTAGTCTCTTACTTCCTGTCTCATCATGTGATTTTTCTAAAGGGTCTCCCACCATTGTGATGCCATGCCCATGAGGTCCTCACCAGAGCCAGGCACTGCACCATGCCCTTGAGCCTCCAGAACTGTAAGCTAAATCATTTACCCAGCCTCAGGTATTTTGTTATAGCAACACAAAACAAACTATAGGGCTTACCAGGTACTATCTAAAACCTTTTCCCTTTCTGAGTGTCTGAATTATTTTTCATGGAATATAGAAAACAAAGGACAACATCTCAAATGGACATGCTATACCTACCCATGTAAAGTCTATGTTATTTTGTGTGTTTTTTGTGTTGATAGATCTGCCAGAACATCTCCCTCCTTACCCAAAGTGGAACCCACTTTATTTGGTGGCTTACACAGAGTGTGTGTGTTCAAAAAGACCCAAATCAGCATCTTGGGGAACTAAATCTTCTTAGAAGTCACTGAGTTATATAGCAATTCTTTAATATACAAAAATAGGCTCTTTCCTGTTTAGAACTGGCTAGGAGTTCTAGCCTTCTGGAAATGAGGTAGATATAATGTCTTAGTCAGAACCATGAGTTATTGGATTTAGGAAGCCCTTCTTGTTTCAATGATGCTGTAAGCAATGGTCACATGTTTTGCATGGTTTTTTATTAAATCTTTCTTTTTAAATTTATGTTTATTATAGTGCAATTTCAGCAACTGTTCTGAAAGCTGTGATTGTATCATCTCCTCTCCAATAGTTATCAGACCAAGACAGCACTCTTTGCAGGTATCTATTCTCCCCAGATGGCTTCAGCTCCTTTTCTTTATTTTTCCAACAGTCCTTACTGGACTGCCAGGGTTTCTATCATATTTCCTAGCTCAAAAGTTTTAGTGGTTAAAGCATAATATTGTCATTTTAGAGCTTCAAATGATCATTGGAACAATTTAGGTCGATCCATTCATTTTATGGTCAAGAAAACTGAGGACCACAGGAATTTAACAGCTTGAGGTCCCTGATTTAGACTGAGTTTCCTACAAAAGAGAGCCTGAGGCAAGTCTATAACAGCAATGCCTTATTGTGAGAGAGAACCCAGGCTGGAGAGTGAGAAAAATTGTGATGGTCTGAATGATCCTATCTGCAGGTTAATTTGCTGAATGATCCTATCTACAGATAACTTTAGAGCAGACATCCCACCCTGGATGGGTTGATCATTACAGAGCAAGCAGAAACATTTTCTCTAGTTCTCTTCAACCATATCTCCTAAAGACTTCCCCAAATTACAGTGAAAGAATCACCTTTTCTTTTACAACACTCCTCATCTGGCCACCAAAAGTGGCCTGTATTGCATGCTACTTAAATAGCTGTAAGAAACAGGCTGAAAAATGCTAAGGTGGGTATAACAGTAGTGAGCTTGGGAGAAGGAAAGCCCTAGAACGCAGTAGAGTCTTTTACTTTTATCTCTTTTTCAGGTCCTGTTTCCTATTATTCTGAGGAATGCTTGGAATAAAAGATTTATGTAAAGGATCAAAAGATAAAAAATACTTATGAAAGTTATTTCTTCCTTATTTATATTTGTATAATCATGCAACTTAGTAGCACTCTAAATATACAAAAAAAAAAAATTTTCTACTTAAATGCAATATGGATCCAGGCATGAGAGGGAACTGAAGGCTGAAGTGGTTGGTGTAAGAAGGATGTATGGAACAAGTGGAACCAGGAAGGGTTTGGCTTGAACGGTGGCTACATTAGGTAAGTGTGGAAAGGGCCTGAAGTCAACCACAGGGAATAACTAAGACGGGCAGAAATGTGGGCTTGATCTTGGTTGGATCAGAAGCTAAATGACAGGTGTATAAACCTTCAAAACCAATGAGACAAAAATTGGTTATGTAAGATAGATATTCATGATAGCAATATAAATATGCAAAATTCCTACACATAAACTAGCCAAAAAATTCAGAATTACAGAAAACTGTAGATATTTACTAAGGTATTCAAAAGCCTTAAGACTTTTAATGGGGAATGAGAGACATTGGGGGGACTATTGGGGAGACATTTATTGCTGGGACTATAAGTCTTACCAATTTCATCTACTAATATAATGCCAATGAATATCACCCAAAGAATCTTCTAAGTACTAACGAATTGATATAGAAGAGCATAGATTTCTCTTGTCCTGTGAACTGTCAAATCACATCATCTACTAGACTCATTTTTTTTAAATGTGGCATTGTGCATAATCTACACATTATACTGTGGAAAAATTGAGCATAAAATGTGTAAAATATAATTTAGTATCAAGATAGAGTTTTAAATTGATACCAAAGGCTTGGGGAATAGCTCAGTGGTAAAGTGTATGTTTAACATGCATAAGACTCTGAATTCTATCTCGAGCACCAATAAATAAGTAAATAAATAAATAAATTTTAAAAGTGAAATCATATCAAGTAGCAGACTATTTAATAAATATTATTGGCACTTTCAGTTATCCTTTTGCAGAAAAGATGTCAGACCTCTATATTATACCATGCACAAAATAAATCCAAATATATTAAGTAAATTAGAAACTGAAAATGAATAAAACAAACTATAATGGAATATTTTTATAATACAGAAAGCTTTTCTAAACAGTGCACTAAATATGGAAGCCATAAGAATGATATATAAAAATTTTATTTATAAAAATTTAAATATCAGCTATATATCAGAGTAAAAATGGACATACATAATTTATAAATAATAGTGGATAATATCAAATTAACAAAAATGAAATAAACCACCTACTAGAAAAATGACCAAACAGATGAAGAGCAAATTTCCTAAAGAAGACGTGGTAGGATAAATGAAAAGAGGCTCACCCTCATTACAAATCTGGAACATAACAGAAAGGGGTTAATATATTTTGTCAATCACATTGTCAAAAACCTGAGAGACTGATCCCATTCAGAAGTGGCATGAGGGTTGGGGAAGCCATTCACTCTCATACTTGATCTGTGGCACCGGGTGGCAGACCTAAAAACAACCCCAAGGGATTTCTCATTTCCTTCCTAACAGAAACAACCACCTTCCCCTCAGTCCTTAAAAGGTACTCATTCCCCTGACATCTGACAGCTAATATTACCTTTGCCTAGTTTGTTGTTTTATGTAAAAGGAATTGTAAGCTCTGTAATTTTTGTTCTTGGCTCCTTTGCCTAATGTGTCACCTCACCTCTGTCCACTGAGTGAATGTATCAGAATGTATATGTACATTATTTTACTATAATACAATTTGTGATTTTTTAATGGTTAATAATTTGTACTAACAAAGAAATCTGCTTACTCCCAGGTGTCAAAAATGCTCTGTGATAGACCCTGCGCTTAATAGAAGAAAAAGTAAGCCCAAATCTTCATTGTGTTGGCTTAGGACCTGACTTCCTTAACAAGACTCCTAAAGCACAAGAAGTAAAATTAATACTCAATAAATTGGATGGAGTCAAACTAAAAAGTTTCTTCTCAGCAAAGGAAACATGAAGAGAGAGCCTACAGAATGGGAGAAAACTTTACCACATACCCCTCAGATAGAGCACTCATTTCCAGGATATATAAAGAACTCAAAACAGTTAACACCAATAAAAACAAATAACCCAATCAATAAATGGGCTATAGAAATGAACAGACACTTCACAGAAGAAGAAATCCAATCAATCAACAAACATATGAAAAAGTATTCAACATCTCTAGCAATTAGAGAAATGCAAATCAAAACTACTCAAAGATTTTATCTCATTCCAATCAGATGGCAATTATAAAAAATACAAGCAATAATAAGTGTTGGCAAAGGTGTAGGGAAAAATGTACATTCATACATTGCTGGTGGGACTGCAAATTGGTGCAACCCCTGTGGAAAGCAGCATGGAGATTCCTCAGAAAACTTGGAATGGATCCACCATTTGACCCAGTTATCCCACTCCTTGGTTTATACCCAGAGAACTTAAAATCAGCATACTACAGTGACAGAGCCACATCAATGTTTATAGCAGCTCAATTCACAATAACCAAGCTATGGAACCAACCTAGATGCCCTTCAACAGATGGAAGGATTAAAAAATGTGGTGTATATGTATATACACAATGGAATATTTCTCAGACTTAAAGAAGAATGAAATTGTGGCATTTGCAAGTAAATGGATGGAGTAGAGAATATCATGCTAATTGAAATAGTCCAAACCCAATAAACCAAAGGTTGAATGTTTTCTCTGATAAGCAGATGCAGGTCCATAATTGTGGGGGTGGGGGGCATGCTTCTGGGGAAGAATAAAGGAACTTTGTATTGGGCAGAGGGTAGTAAGGGGAGGGAGGTGTGGGGATGGGAAGGACAGTGGAATGAGACAGACATTATTACCCTTTATATATGTATGATTATACTACTGGTGTGACTCTGCACCATGTACAGGCAGAAGAAAGAGAAGTTGTGCTCCATTTGTGTACAATGTGTCAAAATGCATTCTACTGTCATGCATAACTAATTAGAACAAATTAAAAAATAAAAAAATGTTCTGCGATATTGTCTCTCTTGACTAATTTTTGAAAAGCAATAAAAATATAAAAGGTTGGCAAAATATCAGATGTAGGGAGATGTAAAAACACCAAAAAATTAGAGCACTAACTGTCAATAGAATTTTGCAAGGAATGTCAGAGCTTTCCTATGCCATGATAATGCCGGGAGGGGCTCTATCAGTCCCACTTAGCAGTATAATGATTAATTCCACAATATTTATAAATGAAATGCATGTCACTTGACCATAAAACTGATAAGTGAATAGGCATATGTAGAAAGCACAGGTGAGGAATGAAAAAATATACCTTGGGGTGCCTTCCGATCCACATTTATTATCCTGACAACTCAGGAGACAGGCTCACCACTGTGCAGAATACAAAAAAGGACTTAGAAGATACAGTTCGCTTTCAGTGTTAAACTGAAAACTGATCCTGGACTTCGCTAGTGCAAAGTCAGTCCTGCCCATAGGACAGTTTGCCAAGCTATCAGCTATAGGGAGCATAATCATTTGGTGCGGTTTTTATTTTGACTAAATAAAATATGAAGACTATAAACAGTACTTTAAAATCACTGAAGCAAACTAGGAAAATTGTTTCATTCTATGTCAGTTTTATTTTTTGTAATTCTTTTTATTACTCCAACTTATTAAATGATTGTAAAGTATTATAAGATTAAGTATGTTTAGTGTTTTATGAAACAAGATGGGTTCCATTATTCTCCTAAGGGTTTGAAAAGAAATTACTGATCTGCTTGATTTCCTGTGTATAATAGTTCTTGAATTTATCCCTCCTTTTTTTAAAAAAAAAATCCACTTTAGAGAGTATATGTCATTGAAATAGGTCCTAATTATTCTTTATCTCTTTAGTCTCCTGTACTTCCAATCTACCCTATACATTTTTAATTTCTTCTTACTGAACAGATTTTCTTATGTTGTCTTCCCTTTTTCCTTAACCATCAGTAATTCCCATTTTTGGATAAAATTTAAAATGTTGCAATCTAGCATCCAAAGCCTTTTAAAAAGACTACCTTCCAAACTAATAATATGCCCTTTTACAAACCTGGTGACAAACACTGGTCTTCATACATTAAATGCACACATATCCCTACTTTATAACTATATTCCAATACTTTTCTCTTTCTCAGATGCTTTATTTTCCTTTATCCTTGACTATCTATGTTTTTCAAAGCCAACCTCAAGTCCTCTGTTTTCCACGCCACTTTATGAATCACTCTTCCCCATGGACAAGAGATCCCATGGATTGTATTGACTGAACTGGTGCATTGGAAATCTCCCGAGTACTGCCATCTACCCACCCATCCATTCATTCAGTGAATGTTGTTAAGATCTACTATGATTAAACATTAGTCTGGGTAATAAATAAACTAAATCTCTGCTCTGTCGCATTTATATTCTGTTCTGAAGATACAGAAAATATACAAATATATGTGAATATATAAATTTCAGATGATGATAATAAGCAGCAAGAAAAATAAAGCAGAGTAAGGAGTGATATAAGAGTAACAGTGGAAGTATGTGCATTATTTTATAAATGGTGGTGAGAGAAGATTTCCACATTGGACCAATATTGGAGAAATTAATATGCTATATACAGTAAATTGAACCTGCCCTGCAAAGTATCTGCATATCTTCACAGAGAGATATCATAAGTAAATTTCTTGCAAAGTATTCACTTATCTAGAAATTCTAAAGAATTAAAATTTTGACTTTTTTATGAATAGATATGTATCCATTCATCATCTAATTTTATGAATTTTAGAGTTTTGCATGTTTCTGTGTACTAGAGTTCATAAGGGAAACTTGTCCCTGTATCTCTAACTAAAGTAATAGATCTCGTGAAATGTCATCTGAACGGAGTTCACAGCCTTGTGATAAAGTACAATATATCAGAGAGCCTCCTGGGTTTGGTGTAAAGGTAGTGTGTTCACTGCTTTATTTGTAGACCAACTCATTTCCCGTGAACTCCATTTATGGGAAATCTATCTTGGTTCTAGAGTCCAATAAAATCTAAATGCACAAAGTTTCCCACTTTCAGGTAAAGTCTGAGAAACAGTGAGGGAGATACCTAACTATGCTTTGACTAATACTCTTAAAATACAGTGCTGGAACTTATTTATCACTATAAATAAATTTACTTAACAGAAGATTATTTGTATTCTGAAATTTCCTTCTTACTGTGATGAAAAGAACAGATATCCTCTTGGTGGGGGGTAGAAGAATCTCTAAATTTGGAACAAACTAAGTTGTAATAAATTTATCTCTCATAAATTAATACGTAAATGTTGAGTAAATGAGATATTCCATCACCTTCACAATGATTCAATACTGGGAACAAAGTTAATATATGTAAAGATGTTCATTTCAACTTATAATTACAGAAAAAAAAATAAGGAAACTAAGGTTTGGAGCCAATCAAGGCCAGGGTTTTAGTCTAGTTTCTTATTTTCTGTTTGCTCTAAATTCAGTACTTTTCATTTGACTATAACACAAATGTGCTAAAATGGGAGGTATTTATTTTTGTGTTTAAAATCAGTCTTTTATTTTTCAGTATAAAATGTTTCTCTATTAGCAGGTCTATATCTCAAGTAAATCTAAAATGGCTTAATTTGGCCTTCAAAAGGAATTCTCCATATGATTCTTCATGAAACTCGAGACTCCTTTCTATTGGACCAAGATGTTTGAAGCTAATGGTTTCTGAAATTGCATCATTAGTAGTCATTGAAATGAAATTCTGAAGCAATTTGAGAGAATTTTTAGAAATCAGAGAATTAGAGTCTGTTTTTTAGAATCTCCTACATTTCTTCTTGTTTCCTTCCTTTTGATATTGAGTCACCAGGATTGCTCACATCCTCAATTAATTCCTTTTCATCTCTCTTCTGTGTTGAAGCTATCTGTGTAATTGTTAGTACGTCATGACGTCGTCTTCATTTCTCAGCTGACTGAACCCAGGGTGATTGACTCCACTTGGAACCAAGTTGTCAGCCCAAATATGCTTTGAGCTCTCAGCTTGGAGAGCGCTAGCTCATGCACTAGCTCATGTACATTGTTGTAGTTACACTTTACAGACCCTGATTCTGCTCCGTGTTGCTTAGCTACTAAGTCAGCCTCCCAGTACTATGATCTATATTTCCCTTTTTGGGCGATTGCTTTTCTTGAAAAAGCTATCATCAGGATGCACCTCATTGTAACACTTGTCCTATCAGTGTAGGAAAATGAATAATTGTGATCACAACTCTATTTCCTAAGAAGGTAAAAAATCCATGGAGAAAAATGTCTAATCATTTTTAGAACTCTTTATTTTTAGTACTACATATCTGCTACATGTTTAATATTTGTACAGTGCTCTAAAATGTTCCCCATAAAATGTTGCACAGGTTTGGGCTCATTCTTGTGAGTAAAGCTTTAAATGAATTGATTATAAATGCTTTCAGAACACACACATAATGCATTGACCATCTGTCTTCTAGATTGCATTTTTCAGTAACTGACTCATAAAAAGCAATTCCTCTCAAATTCAGCAATATGTGTAAATAACATTTAATAACAATTTTATTTCTAAAAAGTTAAATATTAAACTATTCTATGACCTTTCTGTTTTCCTTTATATGCCAATTTATTAATATAAAAATAAGAGTGTTTTATGTAATGTACTTTGTGTTGAATAGGAAACACACTATCCCTGACATTGAGAAGACTAAACTGTAAATGGGGAAATAATATTTAAAGAATTGTATAAAAACATGTGTCACTACATTAGTAAGTGAATGATAATATGCTTCAGATCCTCAATATGAGAAAATTAACATTGAATAGGTAACAAAAATTCAGGCTAATTTGGCAAGAATTCGGAGTACAGAAATGTAATTTTTTTTTTTTGTACAAGAAATTAAACCCAGGGGGACTTCACCAAGGAGCCACATCCCAACCCTATAAAATTTGTTTTTCAATTTTTATTTTGAGATAGCATCTAAGTTGCTTAGGGCCTCACTAAATTGCTGAACCTGGCCTCAAACTTGTGATCCTCCTGCCTCAGCCTCCAGAGTCACTGGGATTACAGGAGTGTGTCACTATGCCCGACAGAAATGTAAACATTTATTTGAATTAAATGTAAGGTGAGGTGTGTGATGGCAGGAAGTGATGACAGTGATAGCATAACAGAACTGTAAATAAATAAATAAAGTGTAAACGCAGAAGCTAAAGGGATGAACTATGTGATTTGAAGGTTATACTCTGAGATGATAAGTGAGATGAAGTCAATTGATGGAGAAGTTTAATTACCAGGCAGGTTCTAAAAATTGGATTTAATAAAACAAGAAGTTATAGTTCAAAGGAAACTGATAGGAAAAGTGTAGTAGTTATTACATTGTAAAAGTGCACATTATTTCTGCCAGGGAATTCTGAGTGGCTTATGGTACTGGGTAATGGAAGTTGTTTTCTAACCATCTTACTGAGCTGCAAACATGGAGAATTTCTATCATAGAAATAATCATAAAATGTAAAATTTGGCATTTTATAAAGCAGTAATAAATAAAAACACTAATCATACTGCTAAATATGACTAATATAAGACTCAATTGAATTGTATCTTAAATATTAATTAAATTTACTATACTATGTCTAAATTCTTTATGCAATAAGATTATTTGGGAGGAAAGTTTTCTGAGGTCATGTCCATCTAACTGTACAAGGAAAAACAAATAGAAATGCAAAAATTGAATATGTTAAATTGATAGCCATAAAGATAAATTATGATCCACTATTTGGTTTACTATTGAGACATAAATGTTGCTATTTACCACACAGCTCATCCACTGCCCTGCATTCTTCACTTTTCTTGTAATTAGGTGAGGACCATGTGACCAGGTCTAACCAATGGACCATCAACAGTAACGTGTGATAGGTATCCTCCTGTGTCAAGGCAGGTGAGAACATCTGTGCTCCTCCCGTCTTCATTTCCCCTTGCTACAGTGAACTTGGGAGTCACATGCTGAAGTAGGGACAACGCAGGATGAATAAAGCATGGATCTCCAGGACACTAGGTGGAGGAAAGCTCATAAACAACTTTATAGAAAAGTAAGCTCCCTATAAAAGAAAGCTTTCCAAACCCAGAGTTGCCGTACTATGCCAATGGCCAAATCTGTGTTGGTAGGACTTTCAAGTTAACAATGATTTTTACATTTTTGAAGTGGCTGGGGAAAGAAAAGCAAAGGAAGAATGATTTACTGTCATACTTGAAATTTTATGAAATTCAACTTCAGTGTCCACCAATCAAGTTTTACTGGAACACAGAAGTGTTCATAGTTTATGTGTTAAGAATGGCTGCTTTTGAGCTACAGTAAGAATTGAGTGTTGGGACAAAAGACTATGTGACACACAAACCCTAAAAATATTTCCTATTTGGCTCTTTATATAATCCTGTTGGAGTCAATGCTTCCCATCTCCTGTGCATGCACGAGATGGGTCCCTCACGTCATGGTTTTTTGGGTGTTTTTTAGTTTTTGTTTTGGGATTTTTTTTTTTTTTTTTTTTTTTGGTTTGTTTTTTGGGTTTTGTTTTTCCTTTTATTTTTCCTTCTTTTTTTTTTTTTTTTTTGTACTCAGGGTCAACCACTGAACCACATCCCCAACCCCTTTTTCTTGATTTATTTAGAGACAGGGTCTCACTGAGTTACTCAGTGCCTTGCTGTTGCTGAGGCTGGCTTTGAACTCGTGATTCTCCAGCCTCAGCCTCCAGAGCCACTGGGTTACATCATGTTTTTAATAACTGATTCCTGCCTTCCCCTCAACAACAGCCTTGTAGACAAGAGTTAGAAATTGACCCAAAATGAACAAAGGAAATTGAAGTAAAATTTGAAATTCCAAAGATTAAAAATGATATGCCAGGTGTTTCTAAATGCTGAGAGTAAGAACAAGATGCTTTGAAGCTAAATTTGATCATCATCCAACATGTGCTAAGAGAAGCAAAGATGAACCAGGAAATTCCAAGAAGGAGAGTGAGAGAGAAGCATTCTCTTCTTCTCTTCTAGCCCCTTGATACTTCTCATTCCTGGTTCCGGGCGTGTAGTATTTTTCTCACCCTCCACAAATTTTCCTTTCCTCTTTATTTTCAAAACACTTTCATTAATTGAATAGTCTACTTGCTTGAACTAATGGGAATGAATTTCTTTTCCTTGGAATGAAAAAAGGCATTCACAGACACTGACCTCAAGAAACTTGAAATTAAAATTTCCAGAAAGCTTTTATTAATATTTAACAAGGGAATGCTCTGGCGAAAAGAGGCAATCTTTCACAGAGGCAGAAAAACATCCAAGAGATATTCTAGAGTTGTCTGTGAAGTTTCTAATACATTCTGCAAGGCTTAAGTTAATTTTCATACCTCATATTTTAATTTCTTTCATAGTTTGACATATTAACTAAAGAGATTTCCTATATGTAATGAAGAAGGAGTTGGGAGCTCATACCCATTATTCACTTGATGCATGACTTTGTAGCATAACTTAAGTAGGTAAATTTCTAACGCTCAGTTGCATTAGTAATTAAATGGGTGCAATGCTTCCAAAGTCTAATAGCAGATTGCTGAACTTGAAATTCAACAAGTCCTCAAATTTCCTGACTCTTTTAAGAAAATTTACATGGATGTACATATTTTCATTTTTTCTATAGCAGACACATAGCTTTCATCAGATTCTTAAGAGTCCCCAAACAGGGTTAAGAAGCATAACATAATTATAATTCTTTAATCATCACTAAGATCAATGAAAAACTCTTAGCACAGTACATAGAGCACTGGATGCTTGTTCACTTCTCTTTCTCCTTTATCATTTATTCAAACTTCCCACCCCTTTGAGTCTTATTTTCCCAATTATGCTTCAATTCTCCTGAAGGCAAAGACTATCTTATATTTCTTTGTATGACTTTCATTTCACTTAAGTACAGTAGGAAACTATTAAATATTTATTGAATAGACTGAAAACAATAATCTGGTATACGTGGAGTATTATTTTCAATATCAAATGGTCCTCTTCATATTTTTTTTTCTATCGGCATTTTATTTTTATTATTTTTTGCAGTCTTGGCAATAGGACCTAGGGCCTCCCACGTGTCAGGTAAATTTTCTTCCCCAGCCTCCATCTTTCAGACAGTTAAGTTTAGAAGACAAAATCCCTGGCCAGGTCCATCCATTCTTAATTTGTACTTATAATATTTAAAATATACTTGCATTCTGGGAATGGCAAAGATCTCTTTGCCCCAAACACCTCATAAACCTACTTTTTTCCCCCAAAACTATAAAAACTTCTCTGGAAATATGGAGAGAAGTTTCAGCAGTTAGATCTCTTTTGATTCATGTCTGTGACTGTTGTGATGCTTTGGATATGGTTATCTGTGTCACCTTAAGTTACACGTGATGTAAACTTGATTCCCAACATAATGGCATTGAGGGGTGGAGTTTTTAAGAGATAATTAGGTCACAGGGCACCACCCTAGGAAGGTAATAATGTAGTTCTGGCTGGACGGGATTAGTTCTCCCAAAAGCAGGGCTGGAAGAGTGGACCTCGCCCCTCAACGCTCCCTTGCTTCCTCCCACTTCATGTGAACGCTTCCCCACTCACTGTTCAGCCCTTTCACAAAGATCCTGGTCATGTGCTGCCATCCACCAAGCTGTGAGGCGGTCAGGAGCCTTCCCCAGATGCCATGCTGTTTGGGCTTCCCTGGCATCACACTCGTGAGCTAAATAAACCTCTTTTTCATGACAAGTCACTCAACTTCAGGTATTTTGTTATAATAACAAAAAAGCAGACAATTGCATTTCCCTTTAAAGTCCCAGGGGGTCTTTTGGTAGAGTTATTTCCTGCACTCTGTTGCTGCCCTGAAATTCCCTGGCTGCTGTGCTGCCTCTGACCTGCTTCCTTTCTGGCTCAGACCTTTCCTGCTACCTCATCCCTAGTAGGTTGCTAAGCAACCAGTCACGGGAGGCAGTTTTACTGTGCATGTGCTTTCCCTCAGATGCATGATTTGTTTTATGTGTTTTTACTCAGGCACAATTTGAATGTAATTCTTTTTAATATTCTCAACGATGGCACTGAATCTTGGGCTTTGACAAACTGTTGCAGTGTTCGAGACCTGAGATTTTCACGCTTGATTTATGCCTGATTGCTTCTCCAGGAAGTCTTCCTTTTTAATGTGGGCCATGATTTTTCTCCTTTCTCATTAAATGTCGGCACAATTCTCACTGTCAACCAGTTAAGATTTCTCTAATTTACAGTCTCTCATTATGCAATGTCCATTTTCAATCTAGTTATTTAATTATGGATTGCGTTGTAAGCGCTGGAGCAATTACATTTCAGAATCATAATTTGTTGACTTTTACCTTAGATTTTATATCATATTCTGGAAGCTTTCTAGACTTAGGGTCAAAATGTAAATAATAAAATTTTATTCTCGAAAGAACTTGTTTTTCTCTAAACATTCATAAACTAGCTAACAAAATGTGTGTGGTCACTTGAGAGACTGCTTTGAACAATGGAATAATGGAATATATTAAAAGCTAAATTATTTTTATTCCCCCAAATAAATTAACAAAAACCTAATTAAAAATTTTATATGACTAAGGTGATAGATCTACTGAGTATCCTCACTCATCATTACACATTATATACATTAAATGTCACATGATACTACATAAATATGTATAATTTCACAAAAACATTTTTAAAGTTAAAAAGTTAAAATGTGGGTACTTTTCTGATATATGAAAATAATCATAAAGAACTAAAAAATCTAAAAAAGAAAATTTTGAATTTTATTTCATGATTTGGACTTGTCTATCCTATTCCTAAAATAAACAACAAAAAGATATCACTGCTCACCAAAAAATTGACAATTTTTTTTTGAAGAGGCAATAATTGTTGTTGATAAAAACACAGTGAAATGGTTGTTTTGTAGTTTGGGGAGCCTGGTATATTAGTACAGACTTTCTGGGGGCAATTGTTACAATATCAAGAGCTTGAAATTAATAGTTTCACTTTATTTTTGAATTTCTAAACCCCATACATTCACTTCTAGATATTCATTCTAAGGAAAGAACTGACATTCCGACAAGGGATTCAGTTCAAGGATGCTCAGCACAGAGCTGTGATTGTGAATCTGTCTTCCTGAGGGTTTCCCTCTCTTCACATTCCCCCTCCAACACCCCACAGGGTGTTCAATCCTCCTCAGGCTTCTTGGAGTTTCTCTTGCGTACTATTTGAACAGTCAGGGACATGGACATGATATACCCATTCAGGACATGCCCCCAGTGACATTCTTCCTCCAACTCAGCCCACCTCCTATAGTTTCCACCACCTGCCAATAATGCAGTCAAAGTACAAATCCATCAGTGGATTAATCCACTGATAAGGTTAGCACACACATGATCCGGTCACTTCCCTCCAACCCTATGTGTTCGTCATTTTAGCTGCTGTGGCTAAAAGATCCGACCGGAACAAATGTAGAGGAGGAAAAGTTTATTTGTAGTCCTCAGCCCATAGAAGACTGACTCCATTCCTTGGGATTCGAACATCATGGCCAAAGAGCGATGCAGAGGGAAGCAGCTCACATGATGATCAGGAAGCAGAGAGAGAAAGACTGCACTCACCAGATACAAAATATATGCCCCAAAGGCACACCCTCAATGCCTCACCTACTCCAGGCACACCCCACCTGCCTTCAGTTACCACTCAATTAATCCTATCAGGGGATTAATTCACTGATTGGGTTAAGGCTCTCCTAATCCAAACGTTTCTTCCCTGAACCTTCTTGTATTGTCTCACACATGAGCTTCTGAGGGACACCTCACATTCCAAACCATAACACCCTACATATGAACATTGGTGTACTGGGGATGAGGCATCAGGTGTTTGGGGGATATTCCAGATCCAAACTTTAACAATCACTATTTCATTCTCTGCATTCATTCTCTGATAGGTCTATTCAGATTTTCTACTCTGGAGTTAGTTTCAGTAGTTTGTGTCTTTCTAGGAATTTGTTCATCTCATTTAGTTTATGTAATTTACTAGCATATAATCATTCATAGCATTTTCTTATAATCTTTTAAAATTCTTGTAAGGTGGTAGCACCTTGTTCTCTTTTATTGGTCCTGATTCTAGTCATTAGAGTCTCCTCTGTTTTTTCCTCATTGGTCAGTCTAGCCAGATTTCAATTTTGTTGATATTTTCAAGGAACAAATTACTGAGATTGTTTATATATACATAATATATACTTTTTTTTTTTTTTTTTTTTTTTTGTGGTGCTGGGGATCGAACCCAGGGCCTTGTGCTTGCAAGGCAAGCACTCTACTGACTGAGCTATCTCCCCAGCCCAAGATTGTTTATATTTTTATTGTTTTTTTTATTTTGTTCCTTTTATACTATTTACTTTATTTTATTATTATTAATTTTGTTTTGCTTTCTCTTCTTTTTCTGCAGTTTTTTAAGGTGAAAAATTAGGTTATTTGAGAATTTTCTTTTTTTTTGATGTAAGCATTCTTGGATACAAATTTTCTTCTGAGCATTACCTTTGCTATATCCCATGGGTTTTTATTTGTAGTCATATAACAGCACTTTCAAATTTTCCTTGTAATGTCTTCCTCAGCCTGTTGATAATTTAGAATTATGTTGGTTGGAAAATATTTCCACATATTTTTGAATTTTCCAACTTTCTTTCTCTTAGTGATTTATAACTTAATTCCCTTCTTGCAAGTAAATAATAATGTAGTAGAAAATATCTATTTAGGACATTTAAAAGGCAGATGGACAAATAGAAAAACAAATAAATTAAGACATATAGAAAATAAATAGCAAAGAGACTCTTTAATGGCAGAAGTAAATCCTACATATACCCAGTATACCCGTCCAGAGAAGGGAAAGCCCCAATCCCTCAGATGCTAACCCTTCTCAGATGATCCTTCCATGCCCACCATTCATGCCAAAGGTGATATGTAATCTGAAAGGGGATATGCAGAATTGGTATAGGAGAAAAAAACTCTGGAAGACAGTACAGAAAAAAACTAGAGTCATTGTCAATTGTATGAGAAAGTGAACTGGTAAGGGTTGAGGCTTAGGGTTAAGGGTTGAGGTAGGTATAAGAGGGTTCATGATGTCTTGACTTTTAAATATATTTAAATTTTTCCACAATACAAGCTAAATAAGTTAACTTACTATTTTTGTTTGTTTCTTTCTTTTTGAAAAGGTGTAAATCTGGCCATAGAATTTGAAAGTATGACTAAGAAAGTTTCTTTCTTAAGAACATAGAACCAGCCCTGAATTAAAGGACTCAGCCCTTGAAATCAGGGAAGAGGCTACAGATCTCTACTATAGCAATACTAGCCAAGCCAGGGATTAGCCTGACCTGGAATGTTAGGGTTGTAAAACTCAGATTTTAGCCTGTGTTTTTAAAATCTGGGCTACCCTTTGAACAAATCAAATGGATAGGCACAGAGCTATTTATGCCATCGTTGTCACTTTGTCGATGTTCCCAGTGAGCAAAAGAAGTGCCAAAGGAAGGAGGATGCCTGGCATCTATAGAGCAGAACTTCCTGCCTCCTTTTTAAGGTCTTTTTTTTTGCACTGGGAACCTTTAGAATATATTCTCCCAAGTCATGTTCTTATGCTCTGGGCCAGTTCTGAGTTCGAGCCACATTCTCTTCTTCAGATGCTCCGTAGTCGCTAGGCCTGGTATCCAGGTAAGATTTTGAAGAATGTGTATATGTTTAAAGTTGTATGTGGAGTGTCCCCATTGTGTTAGCTGTGACAGTCCAGGTGAGCAGGAGAGAGTGCTGAGGGAAAGTGGGAAGTCAGTGTAGAGGCCTCTTCTTCTCTGCCTGGAGCATTTTCTTCCTCCTGGGCCAACTCTTCTTCCTAGTGAAGGGTTATGGAGACTTTCCAAGCCAGGCATCTCCCAGGCACTTCAGTCTTGGGGAGAGACTCATCTGGGCCAAGGCATCTGAGTCATGGCATGTGACCACCTAACCTAACCAGGTCTAAAGATTTCCAGGGTCGTTGCATCTCTGGCCTTCCCTAGGCCTGTTCATTTAGCAGGTCCTTCAGTTCTGCCAGACATCCTATGTTTCTTCTAATGTTTAATTAATTACTTGTTTGATTATATTAGATAAAGTCTGTGACTACTGCCTAGCAACCAAAGAACGCAAATCATATCATGAAAAACTGGAAATTTCTTAAATGTCAATAATCTGAATATGATTAGTGAATTTGTATAACTGAATAACGATAGGATTAAATATTAGGAAACCATTAATCACATTCTATAAAATATTGAATAAATGGAAATGTTTATGATATCATGTTAAATTAATATTTCTCTATATTTATATATGTGTACATATGCCAGATTTAATTCAAGTGAATATATAAATAAATGCATGCATGGAGTAAAAGCGTAAAGGAGAACAATGAGTTTTTACTTGGTGTAGAGTTTGGTTTCTGTACACAGTTTAGTAATTTCAGATGCTTAAACAAAGAAAACATGAGTTAAAAAGTGAGAAAAAATTTAAATAAAAAGTATTATGTCATTATGACATAATGTGCCCAACTATTAGGATAAAATTATGTGTTTCTCAGTAACTGCTCCACCTCCTTGGGTGAGCCCTTCCCTTGGCCTCCATTCAGTCCTCATGTCAATTAGTTGGTTGGACTAGGTGTTTATAACATCTTTTCACATATGAAATTCTGCAGCATTATTATGTTTACTCATACTAGAGTGCAAATCTGAGCCAAAGTAAACCCTAAATCCATCAGTGATAGGCAAGTCTTAATGAACTATACCAATTATGTATAAATTACACAGTATACTCATTTGCATACAATACTCATTTTTACCAAAGAAGAACAGAAATTTTGTCTATATTTTACCAACCCTACGGGGTTGAGGATTTTTTTCCCTAGGCAGTGAAATTTTGAATTTCTGTCCCTTCAAAGTGTGTCATTCATTTCTTCTTAGTCCAGCAACATTTATTGAGCAATCTCTTCCACCCTCCTGGTGCAAGCACACAGCTCAGTTGTTGGAGGACACAGAAAAAGAATGAGATTTAGTCTGTGCTCACAAAGAGCAAATGGCTCCTTGGAGGAAACAGACACTTAACAGGTCTTTGAAATTCAAGTTAGAGTTTATTTAACACTGGATGAGACACCAAAAGTGGTATGTGAGCACAGATTAATGATTAACCCAAGAAGATAATTTATAATTGGGAGACAGCATGGGAGTTGATTATGAAAAAATGAATTAAGAGTTCCAGGATAAGAAGAAGCTGGGGAAGGCATATTTATTCAATGTTGAGAAAACTCAAACAAAAAAATTAATTCTGCAATTGATCAATAGAACACAATAGAGGTCCCAGAAATAGACCTTGATAAATATGCTCAACTTGTTTTTCTTTTCTTTTTTTTTTTTTAACAAAGGTGCAAAATCAATTTAATGGTGCTAGAAAATTTGGAATCCACAGGCAAAAGGCAAAAGGAACTTGGACCAGAATATCACACCTTATGCATTTAACTCTAAATGGATTACAGAATTAAATATGAAATGGAAAACTCTAAAATTTTGGGGGATGTAAGGTTAGGCAGAATTTTTTGGATACCATGACTCTTAAAAGGGAAAACTGGACCTTATCAACATTAAAGAAATAATTCACACTAGGAAAGCTCATGTGAAGAGTATGAAAAATCAAACACTAACTGAAAGAAAATATTTGCAAGTCACATACCTAATAAAGAATGGGTATCTAGAATATATAAGAAATTCTCAAAACTCACCATAAACACTTTAAGCAATCCAATTAGAAAAAGGATAAAAGAAATGAATAGACATTTATTGAAGAAACTAGATAGATGAAGAATAAGCATATGAGAATACTTTCAACATTATTACCTATTAGGGACATTAATTAACACCATAACAAGGTCTTACTGTATGCCAATCAGAATAACTAAAATAAAAAACAGTGATAATACCAAATGCTGACACACATGCAGAAAAACTGGTCATTCATGCATTGTAGGTGGGAACTTAAAAAATGATATAGTTACTCTTGAAAACTAGAAAGTTGCTTAAAAACTAAATATATTCCATGACCCAGCAATTGCAATCCTAACCACTAATCTCAAAGATGAAAATTTATGTTCATGCAAACATCTGTCAGTGAATGTTCATGGCAGCTGTAGTGAAATACTGATACCTGTCCAGATGTTCTTCAACAGGTGAGTGGTTAAACAAACTGTGGTACATACATTATGAAATGTTATTTTACAGTAAAACTCTACAAACCATGAATACTCATGACAACTTAAATGAATCTCCAGGGAATTATGTTGAAGAAAAAAAAATACCAATCCCAACAAATTACCTATTGTATAATTTCATTTATGTTACAGCTGAGAAATAAATTACAATATCTCTCTCTGTTATTTCTCACCACTGCATGTGACTCTACAATCATCTCAATAAAAATATCAATTTAAAAATGGATTTAAGAGTTCACACTTAAGGAAAAATATTGGGGAGTCATTTGCTTGACTAAATTTAAAAAAAATTTTTTTTTTTTTTTTGGCAGTGCTGGGGATTGAACCCAGGGCCTTGTGCTTGCAAGGCAAGCACTCTACCAACCGAGCTATATTCCCAGCCCAATAAAAATATTTTAACCCTACAAGAGGATTGTCTCAAGAATTTTTTAACTAAATTTACATATGTTTTTCCTGTACTTAATGTAGGAAAAAGAACCAGATACTGTATTGTTTGCAGAAATCTGCCACCGTTTAAAGTGAATCATGCGTTTTTCAAATGTTCCTTTCATTATTAGAGAGCAGAACAAGTCCCACTTTGCAATGATCATCCTGCAAATATTCTACTTACAAAATGGATTCAGGGCAACTGCTTTAATATTAGGGAAATCTCTAAATTCTGAACCCTGAGATGCTTAGAAGAATCAAAGGGAGGTCTTCAGGAATGCATGAATTTCCAAGGGCAGGTGTCCAGCACTGCATGATTTCCTGTGCTCCAACCCAGGAACCGCCCACTTAGAGTCCTGGGAGGCTTTCTGTGATGTCCTGTTTCCTTCCAGAGTGTCCCTTCCTCTACTTTTCAGGGATTAGAATCGGTTAGTATGAAACGATATTTTCCCCCCTTTGGGATCAACTGCTTTCATGCACTTCTTGAAATTACTAAGGTGATCATTTTACAAAAACTTGTTCAAAGTTTCCTACTTGCTTATCTTCAAGCAAGAAAAATCTACTTTTTTTTTAAAGATGAGATGGGAAGTACAGATGTTAATGGCTAGATTGGTTAGCAGTAAGTACAGAAAAGGCATTAGTGAAGAATTCTGGTATATTTCCATCCTCCCCCTACCCACAAGGAAAGGTACAAATCTTCCTATCACTGCATTAGTAGACCGGCAGACATCTGCGGGTGAGCAGGCGACATGACTGAACGGAAGCACCACAGAGACATCTACTGGTTGATTGCATTTCTCCTGGTCTGGCTTTTCCAAGATTTTTTTCTGTCATTAAGGAATGGTAACTGAACAGCACTCTTCAGCATGGAATATAAGCCCTATGTAATACAGCTATGTAGACAATTATATTGCCCAATAAGCTGGGACCATTAATTGGAAGTCTGGAGGGACTGGTGTGTTCACAGTCCAATCTTCCCATCACACATGCTCCACTGGCTTTTATAGCATTCTGATAGCCGTGGTGGCAAAGAGCCAACAGTGTTAAATCCAGCGAGCCAGGCCAAGGGTGGGTGCAAACAAGGAAATTCACAAATAATGGCCCACTTAGAAAAATCTGTACACCACATTCTAGCCTTTTCATATAGTTTTTTCCTTTACTTCAGAAAATAGACAATAATTGCCCAAATAGTTAAGGGTTAGAAACACTTGTTTGGGACATCGTTTTTAGAATCACACCCAAAGCTGAGAATTGAAGGTTTATTTTTAAGAGGAAAGACCAGGTAGTAAATTCTAGACAATTGGGCTCTACCCAGAAATTGCTGATCGTCTGGACACCCAGGGATGATGGCCTGATGGTCCCTGCCTCTGATAGCTTAGTGTTCTGCAAGCCCATTTCTACTTTTCTAGTGATTGAAAACTGTCGCTCTGTATTTTTATGCTTTGAGACACTTTGAAAACCTGTTTGTTTTAGACTTCATACAGAGAATACTTTACCTCAAATACAATTGTGAGAAGCAATGATAGCACAGACTAAGCTGCATAATACCTGATTGAATTTTGATTCAATTATAGGATGAATTTGGAACATATGCAGTCATTCGTGGATCTGAAGTCATCAGAGGACTACATGTTTGACACGAGAATTATGATCTATCCCTGTGGCTTTCCTCTCTCTCTCTCTCTCTCTCTCTCTCTCTTTCCCACATGAAGAAAAGTTGAGGCTAGAACCAAAGAGAAGAACATTGTGCACCAGGGTTTGTTTAAAATCTATCTCCATTAGTATATAGCAGAACTACATTGATATTGATTTTTTAAAAAAGAAATGAAGATATGCACAAAAGAAAAGGCACATTTCCTTTGGTGTGTTAGAATTAATTTAAAAAGCAATCAGATGGCCATAACCATTAGTCATGAGATAGGATTCCTATTGTTTCTGATGTTATAAAGAAGCACATGTTCATTATAAATATTCAAACCCCTTATTATACTATCATTTTCCAGGAAGAAAATGCCAAGAGATTGCTGTATATTCCTTCAGTGTTTATATAAGTATGTATATAAATGTGTATACACACACACAAACATAAACATGAAGGCACATCACAATACTCATTTGTCATCTGGTTGTAAAAATTATTTTTTTCCTGAACTGTCTTTGGGATTTCTTTCTTGGGCCACTGATACTATCCACTTAGTCCTTTCTAAATGCATTCTGTACTTAGCCAGGCATTAGAGCCCTCTCACTCCCCCTTGGAAAAGACAGTGTTCTTTGACTCAATGCAGTAATCAGAGGATGTGATCTTCCTGGAGGACCTTTCCTTTTTTTTCCTAGCTGTGCTGTGATCCTCCCCTTATTATCTGTGATCTCCTCTACATCTTTCTTCTAATTCCTGTAAGTTGTTGGACAGTCTCTCTTCTCACAGTACCAGGATTCAGCGTCCCCCTTGTCTCATGCAGTCATTCAACAACATAGAGTGCTACTAAATTTCAAGACCTCTGCTGCACATTTGTTTGATGAGTTAGCAAAACGGACAGGAGCCCTGCCCTCTTGATATATATGGTGTATATATTTCTTGCCATAAGGAATTAGGAAGAAATCAGGAAGCTGCAGCTTAGAGAGAAGGCCCTACCCCAGAGTCACTCAGTTGTAACTGGCCGAGCCACCATTGGACTCCTCCTCAGTACCACACTCTGCTGCCTCAGATGCCTTTGATTAAAATATCTACTTATCACCTTTGGAAAAATCTTGAAGGGAGAATTATTTCTTTCTGATGCTCCCATTGGTCCTCAAATGAAAATTTCTTTCTGGAATCCCAGGGTTTTGGCCTAATGTTCCCCAAGCCTGGAGACCACGTCTCTTAGAACAACCAGAAGGCAGGGAAACGTGGTGGGAGAAGGAAGTTCTCATCTCTCCATGTCCATGAGCAAGAAAAGTAACAGAGTCCTAGGATGTTTTATTTAAAAAAAAAATTCTTTAAATGTGTTCTTGTTGGCATGCTTCTTTTCTTTGTGGGTCACTAATATCAAGTACAGGTTTCTTTTCTAAAAATATCAATTTTCAGAAAATTGACCTATATGCAATAATGAAAATATGTCACTTTTACTGTAGTTTCTATGTATTTATTTATTAATGAGGTCAATTATGGGACCCTCTCTTTATGTTTGCTAATTGTATTTGTCTTCTGTGATTAGTACATTCATGTCCTTAGTTCAGCTCTTTTTTTGTGTGTCTATAAATACCATGTTAATTTGCATGCACTCATTAAGCTAAAGGGTATTTAAATTTTTTTCTTACATGTTGAACATATTTTTCCCGGTTTGTTGTTGATTTTGATTTATTGTGTCTTTCTTCATAAGAACCGAAATACGTTCATGCATTAACATCTCCCAATATTTACTGCTCTGAGTTTTGATATAGAATGTGTAGTATTTGTGAATTATACTTTTTTTTTTTTTTTTTTTTCCGGTGCTGGGGATCGAACCCAGGGCCTTGTGCTTGCAAGGCAAGCACTTTACCAACTGAGCTATCTCCCCAGCCCGTGAATTATACTTTTTATCGTTATTCTATCATGTCATCTTTCTACTTATGAAAAAAAGCTTACTGTAAAACACCTTGCCTTGAAACACTCTCATGTGTCTCATGCTTACCAAGTCTATTGATTCCATCATTTTCTGTTTGGCTAGAATTTGTCTCATGTTCTTTTGTTCATCGTGGCTCTAGGAACAAGAGCTATACTATGTACATATGTATACCATATAACTGAGGTGAATAGGGGGCTAGGTTTGTGTAAGTGCACTCTGTGATGTTTGCACAATGACAAAATTTCTCAAGGACACAATTTTTTCAGAACATATTCCATTATTAAGTACAGTCTATGACTGTACTTAGAAACTGTTCTGCAGATTTAATTATAGTTCTTAATTCATACAGAGGTGAATTCTAGCAGAGATGGAATTAGGGCATAGCTTTAGACCTAAAGTATAAAAACATACAAACCAACAAACAAAAACACCTCTCTCTGTTCAAAAAGAAAATCAGCAAAGCTAAATGAAAGCAAAAAAGGAAATGTAGGAATAAATAATTTTTAAGATGTTATTCTCACATGCTTGCTCAAGTGGTCTTGTTTGTATTAGGTACAAAAGCTGCCCTGTGTGTGTGACCAATGAATCTTTGGGGCATTCTGGGGGCTGTGTGGTCACCATCTTAATGGCCTATTAGGCACACAATTGATTGGATTAAGCACGCAGTCATCCAAATGAGACTTGAAGTAATCTGACTGACCGTGGTAGACTCTGTGTGATGTAGCAACCCTGAGGCGACACTCAGGACTCAGTCAAGGTGAGAAAAGAGATTGCACTGGAAAAATGCAATCCTTTCCAGGACAGAATCAGTCAACAAATATCAAAGCAAAGGTTACTTTGTGGAAAGGTCATGGAACAAGGATTTTGGCTCTGCCTTTTTGTAGCAATGTAGCCTTGGAGAAGTTCTTTAACTCTTTTCTTCTTCCTTTCATTTTGTTTTAGTTGTAGGTGGACACAATACCTTTACTTCATTTTTATGTGGTGCTGGGGATCAAACCCAGGGCCTCAGGCATGCCAGGTGAGCACTCTACTACTGAGCCACAACCCCAGCCCTTCAAATCTTGAAGTTTAGCTCTCTTGTAAGAAGAAATGGGGAAGTTTGAAACTGCTCTTTCATGATATTTTTGATTAAATGAAGTATGGATGTCTATAGTGTTCCTGAAATATAAACAAATGTGAAGCATGGAAATTTAAAGGAAGGGGTGGCTACTTATGGATGCAAGAATCAGGGAAGGCTCCATGTTCCAGGAGATATGGTTGATATGCCTTAAAAAGCAATATTATATTAGACTGTGCTCTGCCAAGATTTTATTTTTCTTTCTGCAGAAATGCTTTCAAGTGAGACTGGAGGCCTATCCAACGACAAGCTAACACGAGTAAAACACAGCCTTAAAAGTTAACTGCCCACTGCTGTGAAATAAATGTTCTTGTCTTAGGCCTCCAAATGCCAAGCCTGGGAAGTGGAAATTTTCCACAGAGGAGCAAGCACCATTTCACCCTTGGCTAACCATGGGCGAAGGCAATCTGTGATCTCCTTTAACATTTTAGCTGGGAAGATGGACTCTGCTCATGCTGGTGAGACAGCCCAGCGACTGTGCGAACAAGTACAAGTGTTGCTCTTGAAACCATTCAAGTAATCCCTTTGAAGCCATGATTCCCTACAGAGCATGGAATTGTATTCTATTCCAGGGAAAGGAGAAAAACAAGAATTTCTCGAACCACTTATGGGCTAGTATTTTTGTGAAAAGTATGTATCACAAGGTTTTCTATTTTTTTAAATCAATTAATTTATAACAAAACAGTGCTGTTATTTATTTATATTTTTAAAATCACAGCACATTTCAAAGATCAGGTCCTCTCAAGCACAGGGTAATAAGTATGGAAAGGAGCTCTTTCCAGTTCTATTTTTGCTCCTACCTGAGCAGTGGATTTTTAATATCAGCCAGAATCCATGCCAAGGGATTCATTGTCTCTGGTTTTCCTGTCTCCACCCCTGGCCCTGTTCTGTAGATGTTTCAGCTAGAATTGCTGAAGACTGACTTTAATAGGGTACAAAATGAAACATAGGCAAAACTCTTTTCTAATTTCCTGTCCAACCAAGGTCCTTAATCATGCTGATTGGAAGCAGGCATTTGTGCCTGGCTGGCTCCCTCTTGCCTGCCTTGGACCTCCTGGAGGCTGTGCACATGCCTCACTCAGCCCTGCCTCATTCTTTCCCTTGTTGAATCTGTTTTGTAATCTTGGACCTTCCTGCTGCCACAGGCCTCAGGAACACAGGTGCCCTGCCCCTGCCTCTCTGTGTCCCCCCAGCTGGTGTATATGGGACAGATATGAATGGAGGGTCCAGCTGCTCATCTATCATATGTAGAAATCAAAATTGACTTCAGCCTGAGTAATATTTTCAGTTTGAATGTTGAACTTCTATGTTTTGGCATACCACATTTATCTAACGGGCTTTGTTTTGCAAATACATTTTGCAAATACATCACTACTGCCCTCCTCGTCTTTCATCTTCTTTTTCTGCAGTCAAAATCTGAAGGAGAAAGGGGAAGTACTGGGGAACGAAATTGACCAAATTATATTGTTATATGGTGTACATGTTCAAATATATAACAATGAATTCCACCATTGTGTATGCTTATAAAAAGAGAAAAAGGAATTAGATTCTTAAAAAATCTAAAGGATTTTGGTTTAAATAAAATAGTTTAATTGAGCTTAGGGATATGTATTATAATACATAAAGAAATTATTCCAAAGCCACCTTCTCTAGATTAAGAGCATGGACAGTAGGACAGGCCCTTGGGAGGAAGATCAGAAGGTCAGAGGTCAATTGTGGCTATTTAAATTGCACCTTTTAGGTCTTACTAGTTAGACCTAGAGTTTTTTTATTTTTTTGAATGTGGTACCCTAAACCAATTCCAGATATTCTAATTCTGTTGATGCGAGGTTCTACCAAGAATAAGTGTGGTTAATATGAATTCCAGGTGATTTGTCCACAGGTGGTCCATGGACCAGAGTGAGAAATACTGCTGTCAGTGATGCAGAGGCAAAGCATTTTTAGAGCATGGAATTGACGCAGAGAAAGGGTGTCCTGGAGGATCTGTCAGTCTCCTTCGAGAAGGATCAGAGAGACAGATATGAATGGAGGGTCCAGCTGTTCCTCTAGCTATAGAAGAGGCTGACCACCTAGAATCACAGAACTGTGCTGACTGCAAAGAGGATGATTGAGGCTGGCAGCAGCACCTTCTAACATTTTTAGACTAATGTGATTCTAGAACTTACAGCCTGCATTGTTCGGCTATTGCTAAATTGTCAGGTGTGCACAGTAACAGAGTGTTCAGGGCAGACTAGCTTCAGGGTTTCTCTACTGAAATTTTGTGTGCAAAATTCCCCTTTTACTTAATTTTATTCCAAGTCATCACTTTGATTCAACATGCTTCTTAGAAGAGAAAACATATTTTTCTTCTAAGCTTTTCACTTTTTGTTCTTTTTTTGTACTTAAAATGACTTTTTATCCTGAACTAACTTTAGACTTATAGAAAAGTTGAAAAATAGTACAGAGAGTTTCTAAATATGCTTGACACAGCTGGAAACAGTAAAGGGACAGCAGAGGGAAAATTCATGAAGTTGAAATAAGGTCTTTAATTAAGAATATTGTACCAATGTTAAAACTTGGTTTAATACTTTTTCTCTTTGAGTCTGTCCTATACTAATTAATGTAAACAAAAAGTTATCAAAAAACTCTAGGGATGGCATCCTGAAGCTTAGTCTTTTCTTCTCAGAAACAATTGCTACTATGAATTAGGTTTATGCCTTAATTTTATACATTTCTCATTTTTACATTTTCTAAGGTTTTAACATAACATTCTAAGAATCTTGATTCTTCTCAATGTGCTTCAGTTAGATGCAAGCTTCTCATCCAATGCTTAAATTTCTTTTTCATTAACATCTTTTTAAAAATGGTGAATTGTGAAAAAGTTATATAAGAAAAAAACAAAGTCTCTGTAATAATTTTCACAATGGTAAGAAACTGTTCTGAATAGTCACGGTGTTACAGGCATCCTTCTACATGTTTTAACTCCACATATTTGTTAAACCCTCATGTTGAACCCTATGATTATTGTCATTTAAAGATTAGGGATATGGGCTGGGGTTGTGGCTCAGTGGGAGAGTGCTTGCCTAGAACGTGTGAGGCAATGGGTTCAATTCTCAGCACTGTATAAGTAAATAAAATAAAGGTCTATCAACAACTAAAAGTATTTTTAAAAATTAGGGATGTGGAGGCACTATCATACTGTCATGCTCTCTGTCTCTCACATCTATTTAAAATTCCATAAAATGCAGTAAAGCATTGTTGCATTATCCTATTCCACAGTCTAATATCACTAGAAGAAAAAATAATCTTGGTACTTAACATACATTATTTGAATCTCACACTAGGCAATAAATTAAAAACAATAATCATTCCATAAGCATCAGAAAATCATATTTTTTCTGAGAAGCACTGAAAAATGATAGCATACTTACGATAAAATCTCTAGTCCATAATGTCATATCAATGAAACTTTTCATGTTGTAAAGTCATAATCAAACTCATATTTTTTAGCATGATTTATTGGAGGCAGCATCAAAATACTCTACCTGCTGTTGGCAAATATCAGCAGTGGTATTCAAGAGCAGAGCGTTATTAAAGTTGTTAGCTGCATGCAATAGAAACTGACTCTGATCATCACAAGCAGAAATAAGATTGATTGAAAGCATGTTGGGGGTTCAAGGAATTGATGAGAGACAGCCAGAACCAGGCTGGCAAAATACAAGCAGGCTAAAGAGTAGAAAGGCTGATCTACATGGTGCTCCTCTGGTAACCATCTCCAGGCATGACCACTAGTATGGGTGGTAGTTGTCCCTTCCTTTATTTGCATCCACTATTCAAAGTCCAATGTGGGAATATGCAACTGACCAAGCATTTTTCATTTGCCACCAGGTGTTTGGGTTATAGCACCTAGATGTACACAACAGGGAGACCTAAATTCAGGAAAGGAGTTTAGTTTCCCCACACTCGGATAATGACAATGTCTACTATTCTTGTCATACTCAAGTATTATGACAATTCTTATCCACAAGCAAAGTTTGACATTGAACTTGCGGATTAAAAAGCCATAGTCCCAATATTGCTTTAAGTACTGTCATTGAAACATAAAATTTTAGAATTTCAAGAGTATTCTGGGGCTTTCTAATTTAGTCCCACACCTAACCCAAGGAACTCGTTTGTAATGAAATTAAATGAAATGAGTGAATGAAATTGAAGCTCACTCATCATTGCTGCAAATAATAACAACGAAATTATGAACATGGGTTCTAAATATAGACAAACCTAGGTTTAAATTCTTCCCAAATGTTTCCTTGCTGTGTGACCAACACATGACCTTTTCCCCATCTGTAAAATGGGAAGACTGATACTACTAACTCACATGTGTGAGGAGAGGATTAATTAATGCATTTCATGGAAAGCAATGAAAACAGTTCTTGATACATACAAATTCAGGGGTAGTTCCCTAAAATTGCCATTGACATCGTCATCATCATCACACATCTAGTGAAAGACACACCCATATCTAACAAGCCAATTCATTTCATTATTGCACAGCTCTCATTATTACCAAACCCTCATCAGGTAAGACAAGGAAGACTTTGGATGTCCAATATACACCAACTCTGGTAGTCTGCATCCTTCTGTGTTTTCAACTGTGCTCACACACTCTCATCCTTCACAAAAAATATTTTTCCATCCACTCAACACTTCCCAGAAACTCCTGTTCAATAAATGCCTTTGACTCGTAAGTATGCAATGATCATTTAAAGATAAATTTTAATAATGAAAGAAAATAAGTTGGTGTCTTGTTGCTGAAACTAATGAAATGTAAAACTTTATAGAATTAGCATCATAAATATTATGCTAAAATATGCTGGGTTATTTTCCTAAAATATTTATTAGTAGTAAATCATATGCTCTCCAACTAAGTAATTTTGTAAGAAATTATATTCTTGTTATTAACACTTATACACTCAATAGCACTATCAACTCACTTCTTCTGAATAGCATAATTTAAATTTTTTGATTAATGAAAATATGTGTTGTGGAGTTTTAAATTAGTTTTGAGAACTTCAGCTTTTTTCCAATAAAAGACAGTGATTGTAAGCTATTTGGCAATCTTAATGTATTTGTTAGCTAATTTAAAATGATTCATTTAATGCAAAAAATTTTTAAATTCAATGACTGTATTATATCCTAATTTATAAAGCCTGAAATTTTTATATAGGTATAGTGGTTTTATAAATTAAATACAAGCCTTTTTGTTAGTTTTTTTGGTTTTTGGTTCATAGCAAACTACCCACTAGATGGCACTACACAACTGCCAAAATTTTTCTAGCAATGACAATAACAGGTCAAGAAAATAATTCAGGAATTCTAATGATTGACAGGACACTTATTCCAGTTAGACACACCTAATCTCAAAATCCTTCAGTTGTATGTAAGGTAACATGTAAAGCCCAGTTGGGTAGCTGTCTACTCCATATACAGTATGCATGGGGAGAGTAGCTAGATCTTAATACAAATGGTAAAATGTAAATGAGTCATATGATTAAATTGCACTAATTTGAATTCCACTAAGATTCTCCTATCTGACCAAGACCTGGATTTTTCAATGTTTATGAAGAAATAGAGTTTATTAAACAAAAGTAACAAAAAATAATGAAAAAGAATTCCAGGAGTACAATTTTTATAGACTTTGAACAACTGACCATTATTATTTTTGACCGAGGACTTCTTAAACACATTGTGTTACTTTGATTAATCTTTGTCCAAAGAATTGAACTTGTAATATCATTCATAAAATCAGAAGTATAACTTATCTACACAAAGTCAAAACTTCAGACAAAAGCTCCAAGTTTCGGTAGTGGCTAGAATATTTATATGCATTATCCTTACAGAAATATTCCATTACCTCATTTGGAGGCCAAAGTATATTCAGCCACAGGTGCACAGTCAGACACTAGATGGCTTAGCGGGCAGTGCTTTTTATTGCCTTGCTCCTATTTATGGTGTACTGATGGGGTAACATTAATGTAATCACCTTGATGTCACTTGGTTTTATGTCCAATTGTGCAAGTAGAGCCTTAGCCCCCTAAACTCTGCACCCCTCCCAAAGGGTTTATGAACATCCCAAACACTTGTCTTGATCAGTTATAATAGCGCTTTCTGCTCTTTTGTTTCTCCTCTGAGTTAGCTGCATCTCTGCTGGGTAACTAGGGACCATCCAGGCACTTCTGCCAGCAAGAATCAAGATGTGTACTGGGCTCTTCTGTTTTCCATAACAGCTGAGCCACTTAGGCCATAGAGACACTAAGACTGTGTGGTTTCCTGGGAGAGAATTTCCTCTGGGTTAAGGGCTCAGGACACAGTGGTGAACCAGACACTCCTGTCCTTTTCTCAAGGAATTTCCAGGCAGTCGTCCTTTTATTTACTTTCTTTCCAACTCTGTATCCGATTTACCAATTGCAAACAAAATTCCTAAGAATGTGTCAACTTCATTCATTCTCTCACTTGAATTACAAACAGAAAAGGCAATTAGGTAGCACACACAGTATTTTGAATTTAGATTTAACTTGTGACTGTTCCTATCATTTTTATAGTATTACTTCTAATTAATATATAAAGTATTGTATTTATTATTCTTGGTAGAAAATGGGAGGAAAATACTAAAATTTGCAAAGAAAAGCAACAGCCATACTCCTGCCTCCCAGTGGTAATTACTGTTTATATTTTGGTGAACATTCTCAAATAATTCCTATGAGTTTATCTGGATGTGCTATTATGTACTCATGGATCTACGTTTCCAGTTCAGATCAGTCTGAACTTGTTGTGTACAATCTTCAAATGGTTTTATTTTATTTATTTTCCCATTTAAAACCATTTCAACCATGCTCTCAAATCTCTTTTGAGATTTTGGCTATGGCCAAAATACCTGACAAGAACAACTTAAAAGAGGAAAGATTTATTTTGGCTCATGGTTTCAGAGGATTTAATCCATAGGTATTGGCTCCTTTGCTTTGGACCTGAGTGAGGCAGAACATGATGGCGGACAGGCACAGAGAAGAAAGCTCAGCTTATAGCAGTCAGGAAGTGGGCTGTGGGTTGTGGTCAGTGGGGTAGGGACAAGATGCAGTCTTTAAGGGCATGTCCCCAGTGACCTACTGCCTCCAACTATGCCCCACCTGCCTACAGTTTCTACCTGCTCCTGTTAGTCTGTGAAATTATTAATCCATTCCACTGAAGAGGTTTGACTCTTCATGATCCAATCACATCTCAAAAGCCCCACCTCTGCACATTGCTGCATGGGGACAAAGTCAGTACCTGAGGCTTTGTGGGGGCATCCCACATCCATATCAGGTTATATCATGTAACATTTTTTATCACAGACCTGAGAGTAAGCTGGCCAGCCACTTTGGTGTGACCTCCAGAAAGTTGATTAAATCTCTTTGTCTCAGTTTTCTTACCTGTAAAATAGTAATAAAAATAGTATTTGCCCAGGGCTAGGGTTGTGGCTCAGTGGTAGAGCACTTGCCTGGCATGTATGTGGCCCTGGGTTCAATTCTCAGCATCACATATAAATAAATTAATTAATTAATAAAGATCCATCAACAACCAAAAAAAAATTTTTTTAAATAGGATTTGCCTGTCACAGCTGGTGTGAGATGTATAAATTTAGGCTCTAATTTCATCTTTTCCTTTTTTCCAGTTCCTGCTTAAAACCAGAAGAAAGAGGACTATCACGTTCTCTTCCATTTCTCTCTCCTTCGATTCTAGTTTTTCTGCTATTGAGAAAAAAAATTTTTTTAAATAGGAGATAAAATTTGAGAGTAAAAGATACGAATGATTTTTGCTTAACAGGGAGAGATTGGGAAGTTCTGTTGAGTTATTGCAGTTTTTCTGGGTGATGCCCCCTGGGGCCAGGAGCTCAAAGCTGGCTCTTGCATGGAGCATGTGTGGAATTCTAAGGTGAGGCAGGGATTTGTGAGGCTTCCCAGCACCATCAGAGCTGACTCTGGCTCTTGATGATTTTTTTTTCAACCAACCCTCACCAACAGGCCGTCCAAAAACCCTTGCTCTGGGGATTCCTTATGAACAAGCCTTCCAAATCCACTTGAACAAAACAACTTTGTCTGGTTCCTTCCCCTGCCCAAACTCAGGGCATAAATTCCCTCATCCACCCACCCTTGCCATGAAGGACAGCGTGGATGCTGGCCATCTCCTTGTTCCGCAGCCTCTTTCTTGGACCTTTCCCCCTTGCATAGGTATGCCCAGGGCAGACCAACAAATCTGCTAAGTATGATCCAACCAAGGGGTGAGATGCCAGTTTCCTCTTCTTGCTTACTTCTTACAGGAGCAAGATCTTTCTGATCTTTTCAGCAGATTTCCTTACAACCGTCTCACATGGTTCTGAAGTGGGGAGGATTTCTCTTTCCTATTTCCCATCGGGAAGAAGAAAGAAAAGCCTCTTCATTGTGCTCTGCACTGTCCCAACACTGAGATGCTGCCAGTCCCCAACCATGTTATACTCCCTTAGAATTTCTAGTCCTATATGGTAAGGAGGCAGGTGATGGTGTGGTAGTCACGGTACTATTTTAACCACTTCATTTCATTTTGTTGTTTCCACGGTGCTGGAGATTGAACACAGAGGAGTTCTACCACTGAGCAGCAACCCATTCCTCTTTTTTTTTTTTTTATTTTATTTTAGGACAAGTTCTCCCAAAGTTTCTAAGGTTGGCCTCCAACTTGAGATTCTCCTGCCTCAGTTTCCCTGGTAGCTGGGATTACAGGTGTGCGCCACCATGCACAGCTAGCCACATTGCTTGGTAGTAGCACCTGGAAGCTGCTGGCTCCTGTCAGGGTCTTAAGCCCCCTTGCTCTACTGGACCAGCAGCAAGGGAAGGGGACACTCCCCAACAAGGTCAGATCAGGATAGGTAAGGCTGACTGACCGCCCACTCCCAGCCCTCCAGGCGGAGGACAATCAGACACATCAGGGAGACCCGTCACAGCAGGAACTGTTTATTGAGGAAAACGCACAGTTTTTATGTAGGGTGGGGTTAGGCGGGAACCAATCAGCTTAAAGGTCAGCAAGGCAGGGGGCTTCACGCAGGCGAGAGTCCCATTGGACTATATGGCAGGCACAAGCTGATCAAGTTCGGGGAACTGTTGTTAACCAATCCCTTACGGTGGTCCGGTTTATCGTCATGAACCTTTGAAACCGCCTTTGAGCCTTGATTTTGCTCACTCGCCAGGGAGTAAGGAGTCAGCCTGAGTTAGTTAATGTGTCATTAGTCCCAAAAGGCTCCTCCTTGATGCTCTATAATATGACCATCCTAGGGTGTAGCTCATGCTACCATGCTTAGCTGGGAGGCTTAAATAAAAATTGAGGTAATGGGAAAGTAGCATTCAGTATCTTGTCAGACATTTTTTTTTTCATTTTTATGAGAAGTTACATCTTTGACCTGCCTTAAGTATCACTGTATACATAGCTGACATCTTCTCTAGAACTTATCAAGGATAGCTCAAACTCAACATGGCCAACAAGGAATTGCCACCAAACTTGATCAGCCCCCATCATTTCATCCCACCAAAACCCTCGGAATCATCTTTTCTTTTATCTTGTGGACCTTACTTTTGAAATATTTCCAAATCAGTCCATTTCTCAATCTCTAAGCAGTCAACATCCTCTGCTTGGCTTACTGCAATAGCCTTGTTTTCTTATGGCTACTCCTGGCCCTCACCCATCTCCATCCAAAACAGACTTACCTTTGCAAAATGCACATTATCATGTTATTCCTCTGCTTAATTAATGCTTCATTATTTTTTAGAACTAAACCTAAAACATTTATTTTAATTTAATTTGAAATTAAACTAAAAAATCTTACAACTTGCTAGGCTTGGTGGTGCACACCTATAATCCCAGAAACTTGGGAGGCTGAGGCCAGAGGATTGGAAGTTTGAGACCAGCCTCAGCACCTCAATAAGACCCTGTCTCAAAATTAAAAAAAAAGAAAAAGAAAAAGAAAGATGGGCTGCAGATGTGACTCAGTCAGTGGTAGAGTGCTTCTAAATCCAATCCCTGCATCAAAACAAAACAAAACAAAACAGCAGAGAACATTAAAAAACAAAAACCAAAAAATCCCATATCTTGATTCATAGATCTTTCAGCTCTTACCTGTGGTTGCTTTAAGCTATTGCCACAAATTCTTTGTCACTGTCCCATGGAAGACTGAGAGTTGGCCCTCTCCCTTTACATCTGAGCCAATCTTAGTGGCTGGCTAATGAATAAGTAGGTAGAAAGAGCACTGTATGACTTTTGAGACTAGGTCACTATAGACAATGCAGCATCAGTGTGGTTGACTGGAACACTTGGCTAGTGTTCCTGAACTGTGATGTGAAAAGTCCTACCCAGTGGGCACATCCTTGCAAGGAAACTTGTGTGAGTATACTTCAAGTTAGCTCTGCAAACCTGGGCCAAGATAGGCATTAATGGCAACCTTGGTATTTGATCTTCACTGACTATTCTCCCCACACTAGCTACATTTTTTCCCAATACTCCCTCAATTTTATAGAGTTGGCATTGAATAAATATTCTTGAGAAAGTAAAAGGGATGACAGAATATAAAATGAAGGCATATTGTACACACTGCTTTGCAAGTTGCTTTCTTTACTTTCCACGTCATTACATATAATTGTACAGTATGACTTCTTTGACGACAATATACCTTCATATAGTATGAAGAGAATGAATTTCCTTTTGAGGGACATTTTAGTAGTGTTTGCCTTCCTTAGTGTAAGTAGAACTACCTTAGACAGTCTTGTACAAAAATCTTTTTACATCTCTCAGATTATTTTCTTAAAATAAAATTCCTAGAAATGTATTCACTGGTTAAAGGAATATTAATGTTTTTAAGCTGTCAAGATATCCAGCATAATATTTTGAAGCAATTGTTTTACTTTCAGAGTAGCTAGCACTCACTAAACTTTGACCTCATTTAGGTTATAATTTCCATGAATTCTTCATGGTGAGTTTGAAATTAAAATCCTATGACAAAATGATACTTCTCTTTAGGTGAAATAATGACTTCAGAAATACTGAACAGGCGTTGTCTATTTGTCTTATTTGAAAAATAAGACTTGATTTTTCAGTCATGTGACCTGAGAGAATTATCTTTTTTAGGATGTAGAGCCATACATAAAGGTCCTTTTTACATTATTATTATTTTCTTATGCAGTGGTGGGGATGGAACCCAGATTCTTAAACCTGCTAGGTAAGCACTCTACTACTGAGCCACATCCCAAGCCCTTACATTATTTAAAAAAAGTTAGAAGTATTATTGAGGAACTGTAGTTTCAGCTCCAATGAGAGAAACTTTTAAATAGTTTTTTTTTTAATTACAGCAAGTAGCACAGCAGTTGAATCTTTTTACACGTCATTGGGTATGTTATAGTTTTAGAGCATTACCTGCCTCAGATCTTATATATTTTACCCTCTAATATAAATATTGCTCACAGGTCTTTCTGATGATGTAACACGCTATTGCACAAATTCAGACATATAGTCAGAAAATGCTACCAAGAAATATAAGTTGCATTTTGATTAGAACTCTAGGGTGTCTTTGTCTTCTGAAGGATGCCATATAGAACAATGAAATTAAATTATTTGGTCCTACCAAAAATTGTTACCCTTTGCAAGAATTGTTCTCACCCTCTTCTGTGAAGTCCTGAACACTAGCTTCTGGTATCAGCCCCAACAGAGCTTCACGAAACAGAGATCAGATGGAAGACACCATCAGCAAGGTCCTACTGTTAGGAGATTTGGAGTGGAAGCCCTAGCTTCTGCAAATGATAAGCTTGATGGACATACAGCATGAAAAGATTAGAAAAAAGCTTCTCATTTTTAAGTCACTAATTTTGCAGCAAAATCTCAAGGAGCACTGAGGAACATTACAACAGGAACCTTGCAATGTTCCCTGGAGTCCTCCCTGAGCTCCATGAGAGACCCAACATTTGGACACTTGCCAAACAACAGATATTAATCAAGGCTAATCAGATAAGAATAATCCCAAATTATGCCATTGTCATGTCCAATTAAGTTTATCAGTGTTTGTTTTCGCAGTCACTACCCATTTTCCCTCCTTCCCTCTGTGTTCTGAAAAATCTAGAACAAGATGGAGGAGGGATGGTGATGCAAGAGAACAGACTTTAACTTCCTCTCCCACTCAGGTTCTTGGTGTTATGGATAATGTCTGAGCAGGAAAAAGATAAGGTCTTGAGATTCAATTGAATTATTCTATTTTAGAGAGTGATCAAACATCTATAGGATCGACCTAAAGTGTCTCTGTGCAATAAGGAAGAGAGATCCCAGCAAAGCACTGTTTTAGGCAGTCATTTTCCCTCCTTCTACAGTTTGTGTTCAATAAATGAATCACACTGTTGACAGCCAGATCATCTAAGGACATACTAGAACTCAGAGCCTGGAAGAAGAGCAATTCCAATCTTAGTCATTATTGATGAGGAAGTGTTCTTCAAGCCACATATATTAAGACTTACCTATGTCACATTCTTATTATGGAATTCATATTCATATTCATATTATGGAATAGTAATATAACCATAGTGTTTGTGCTTTATCTTTAATATTAATTGGTTAAAAACAACGAATTTTTTTCCAAAAGTAGTAGTAATTATGAAATAATTTTTGCATTATTCTGTGGTTACATACCAATATGCTATCTTCTACTTACCGGGAAAGAAAGAAAAATTATATATTAACATTTTATGCTGTAAGTTAATATAATGATATAATGTAGCACATTACTATATTCAATATTTATCATATATAAAGCAGTTTTATTGAGCTGTTTCACATGCCATAGAGTTGACCCATCTGAAGAGTGCATTTTGACAGTTTTTCAGTATATTCTTGGAGTTGGGCAACCATCACCATAATCACGTTTTCGTCACCCTAAAGAGAAGCCCTGTGCTCATTGGCAGTCTCTGTCCATTTTCTCCAACCCTCCCATCTCTAGGCATTAATCAACTTTCTGTCTCTATAGAATTCCTATCCTGGAAATTTAATACAAATCATTGAAATGTGATTCTATTAGTGGGTTCCTTTGCTTAGTGTAATGTTTCAAGGTTCACGTATGATCAAGCACTGTAAAGTAGTAGAACTTCATTCTTTTTCATTGCCAAACAATATCTTGGCCTAACATCATTCCATAGTATGTCTATTGCAAACTTTTTTTTTATCTATGCATCAGTTGATGGATGTCCAGTTGTTTCCACTGGGACGCTTATGGGAAAAGTTGCTCTGAACAATCATGCGCAGTATTTTTCTGTACACATATGTGCTCTTTTCTCTCGAGTATTTGCAGTGGAATTTCTGGGTTACATGATAACTCTGTTTAACCTTTTTAGGAACTGCCAGACTGTTTTCCAGAGCATCTGTACCATTCGCATCCCATCAACAATCTATGAGGTTCCCAATTTCAATGCTGTCCTTTCATGAAGAAAAAAAAATGGAGACATTGCACATGTATTTATTAACGCCTGTAAATGAGGTGGGTTTTTTTTTTTTTTGTTTGCAGTAAAGGGAGATATTGTAACTCTCTCAGTTCATCCAGAAAAAGATTGCACTCTCCCAAAATGCCAAAATTATTATCAGGAAGCAGTTCAGAATCTGAAACAACCAGACTCAGATTCAGGGGAAACATGAGCACTTTCACCTGTTTTTATTTGTAACTTAATTTTAATTTTCCTTCAGCAGATTTGTTTAAATAAGGACAGACAACTATTTTTTATGTATAACAATTATCAACTGGGTTTGCATAATGATAATATCAAACTATTCATCAGAAAATATGACTTTCCTTTGAAGTTAAGACTAGAAAAAATATTTGGGTCTTAGTACACAAAGTATTTCTATTCATAGAATCTAACTCCCAGTAGGTCCTTGTGCCAGTTTGAAAGAGAGCTTAATCAAGTGCCAGTAATGACTTTATATGTTTTAAAAAGGGAATTCAGCTATACCATCCAGTTTGCCAAGACATTATAAACCAATATAAAAAGAGATATCTGTATGTTTTATAAATGGATATGAAAATTATAAGTTCATTTATCTGAAAAGATTACCTGTTCATGAGTCCTAATGAGAGATCCCATTTGGTGAGCATTTGGCTAATAACTCAGCAGCTGCGGAACATTATTACTTATCCTAATTATTTCCAAGGAGGTTCGATCTATGTGCTATAAACAAAAATGCAGGCAATAAGATAGGTCTCTATGTTTCGTACTATTCCAAATTAACCACATAATGCAGAAAACCAATATTTACCTATGGGCCACCTGTATTCCCAATGTAATGCTAAGTTCATATCATCAGTGACAAAACAGTTTGGAGAATGAAAGCAATTAGACAGATAATTAAAGGAAAAGCAATCATTCCCCAACCCCTTTTTTCACTTTATCTCTTCAATTATCAGAAAATTAGCATGAAATATTTTTCTTCTAAAAATATGAGTCATTGCTTTAATTTTCCGTTTGATTTTTCTAGAATGCTCTATCCAATGAGAATTCAATTAGGAAGACTTCTTTACTACCCAAAAGGGTTAATTTAATGATTGACAAAGAGTCCATCCTTTCATGGGTAGAAAACCGTACAGAGAATCTCGCCGTATGTTCTAATTTTCTGGGAGTGGACATAACCCTGTTAACAAACAAATACTTGTTTATTGATCATCTCCTGATTAAAAGTAAAAACTATGAAAAAAATTTTGAAAATTTTGAAGAGGGATTGTATACCACATGATATCATGGCAGAGTTTTAAAAAATATTTGTAGGTAAAATAATGATGCTGTGATTATGTTGTGAGAAACGCACACTGAAATATTGAGGCATTAAGGTGTTAGGAAGTCCTCAACCCACTTTCAAATGATTCAACCAAAAAAAAAAAAAATGAAAAGACTGAATATAAAGCAAATGTGGCAAAATAATTGCAATAGGAAATCTAGGTCAAGAGAAAATGTGTCCTGTCTTCCTACTTTTTTCCCAGGTTTAAATTTTTTCAAAATAAAATATAATTTGGTGAAGAGTTGGGAAAACACACTCTTTCTGCCTATAAAAAATCTAAATATACCTTAAACCCTGTTTTATAGGCTGCTCTGGGTTTGTGTGTATGTGAAATCTATTCTTTTGTACACTGGATTTTCTGAAGTAGTATAACACTTTGTGGTTATCCACTGAATTAGAAATTAGTCCTGTTCTGTTCCTAATAAACATCTGATGATGGTTGATTGATTAGCATAGGTTTGAAGTTCAAGCCATCGGTGTCTAAAAGGAGATTTTTTTTTTAAAGCGTTGATAATGACAATAATCCTAATAGTAGCTGCCTTTCACGGCATGTTATTTTGTGCCACGCATACATTTTCACATAAGTCATATCATATCTTCTCACTTCTGAAGTAGAATCCTGGATTTTCTGATTATTCACGCAACAGAACACTGACTTACCTGAAGAAAGCAGTTCTCAGGGCTTTCTGATACTCAAAATGAGTGCAACCCAGAATGCTTCTTTCCTGTGGTGTCACACAACAGGAGTTGTTCAATAGAGTTTGCGTGGCTTGAAAACCCAAGGAATAAGCCATGGGCAGTTAAACTATAGAGAAATAATTTGTGGAGGACAACGCAGTCACTTCTTTATGTATGGTGATTTCATTTTTAGGACAAGCGGCAGTTGAACAACCCCGAGGCTGTCAACACAACGATCCATCAGCGTGCTGGGCCAGAAGCTCTGGAGATCCTGAATTTGCCCAGAAACCTGCTGAATGCTTTTTCAAATTTTCACTGTCGATGGGTAAGATTAATTAATAGAAAGAAGCCCGGGGTCTACTGCTGAGGTACAAGGTTGTCTTTTTCATCTACATAAAGCTGTTTAAATGATATCCCATGGCTTTTATATTAGTTGTCCTTGACTCATGACATTCAAGGAAGAATCCTTTAGGCAAAAAATTGTGCATAAAGCTGTGAGGAGTTTATGGAGATAATTACACAAGTAGCTGCTGGCAAGACAATTTGTCACTGCAGCACCGAGGCTAACCTAAGGTTGGACATGGTTGTTAAGAAAATCATTGAAATGGATGCTGTAGAAAGGGGAAGTCATTGGAAAATTCAAGAGAATGAGAAAAAACCTGATTATACTCAGCTTCCATATCTTAGATATATGATGTTATTGTTAGGTAATAAAATTAGAGTAACCATAAACTAATTAGGAGTAATAATCTTCTATCAATAAACTATAATGATATATTGTTGAAAGATCTAACTCCTGGGAGACCAAATATTTATTCCTATTTTTTGAATGATTAACCCTTAGGGTTATATGGCTGTATATAAAACAGAGTGAAAAAGATTTTTCATAGAAGAAAAATCATTTTTGTTTCAGAGAATGTCTTTGGTAAGTCAGATGACTCTTAATTAAAAAAAAAGAAATAGAACCAAATACATTGGACCATTTTGCCTTTTGGCCCTGATATTGGTCCCCCTCTGTAAAGTCTTTCTATATAGAACAAAATAATCAGGTAAAACAAACAGAAGATGGATCTGAGTCTTTGTCTTTGACTAGCCCACAGGTAGGTTTATGGAGAGGGGACCAGAGAGATGTCATGTTTACCTGGCTGAAAACTGCCCTGGAGTTCAGCTTTATATACCCAACATCACCTCTCGTTCCCTGAGCCTGTTAGGGTTTCAGACGTGCCCAGTCCTTGCCCTTGCATGCCGCTCCCTCAGCCTGAACTGGTTTTAACTCCATTCTCTTCTAGGCTTTAGCTTAATTTTCACCTTCTCAGGGAGGTTTTTTCCAGAACCATGGTCCATCCAAAATCCTCCTCCTGCAGTTCTTTGATTTTCTATTCCCCTATGTTATTTATTTCCTTCATAACAAGTATTTTGTTTTTGTTGTTTGCTTGTATATTGGTTTATTGTCTGTCTTTTCTACTGCTCTGTAGTGGCCTGTGTATTCCTTGTCCACTGTTAAATCTGCATACAACAAAGAGCATGGAGCCGGTGGATTTCCCATTCATAGTAACTCTGTGAACGGAGTTACTAGTCAACTAGTATATTAAGATAAGCTGGTTAAATTATCGTAAATACAGACAAGCATATTATGTCTTAACACAAGTTTATTTCTCACTCATGAAATGTCGCCGGTGAGGGTGGTTTCTGAGTTAGTAGGGATGGAGGCAGAGTGATAGCAGCAACTCTGACATCACGAGCAGCTCCGTGCTCATGGTGGGGGTCCCCAGTCAGCAGAAGGTGCATCACAAGCAGCTCCATGCTCATGGTGGGGGTTCCCAGTCAATCAGATGGTGCAGGAGCACATAGAAGTACCCATGGAGATGTTCAGGACTCAGCCTACAAGTGGTGAGCACCATTTCTACTCTCCAGGACTCAGTCACATGGCTACCCTAGCTGCAAAGGAAGACAGGAAGTATAGTCTACTGGTCTTTTCTCCAAGATTTTGGATCAGTATTAAAAAAATGCTAGTGTTCATTCATCTAAGAAGATATATGTCAGTACTTATAAACATGAAGAGATACCTTCCCAGAAAAGCTTAAAGATCAACAGGACATATACATGTAAATAATAAATAGCAGTATACAATGAGACTTACTGTGATAAAGTTACCTACAAGCTCCAGTTGAGCACATCAGAAGAACAGGAAAACTTCAAAGAGAAGCTGAAATTTGAGTCAGCCTTAGAACACAAGTAAATTTGCCAGGTGGAATAGGCAAACTAGGTGGCATTCCAGAATTTCAAACTGCAATGTTTTTAGACTAACATTATCATTATTTTCCCAATAAACATAATCACTATTAAATAAACATTAAAATGTTGATCTGTATCACTATACATATAATTTTCCATGAAACACTTTCAGGAGACTGTGCTATAGACTGTGATATTTAGAAAGCATGAAATTTTTCTGAATATTTCTTCTACCTTATAAATTCACTTTCACATTATTTATGAAATATATACCAATACAATTTAATGAACTCAGTTCATTCACAAATATTAATTACATCAACTCTAATTTTTAAATATTGGGGGAAACAGGGAAGCCAGCTAAATATGGTTTCTGCTGACAGAAAAAAAACTAAATTTATGTTGCTTTTTAGAAATGGACCTGTAAGAGTCATAAGTCTAAATCCAAGTGGACTTTTTGGTTAAAAGGCAAGATAAGACATTTTGAACAGTAAAGACTTATCACTGGCATCCTAGTGAGGTCACTGAAAGACAATTAACATAAGGTTGTTAAATAAAATCAAACTGTGGGTTAAAGATATATTATTCATAACTCTTAAGTTTCTACATTGCCCTGGCTGATCAGGTTGGAGGGTGATGTGGATAATTAAATGGAGAAAGAGATACAAGAGAAAAATGCTATAAAAGAAGGGAGATACAGAGTGCAAGAGAAGCAAAAGGGGAAAAAGAAAATGCTGACCTTGTGGGTCAAGCAGGACTTCCTGGAGAAAGTCAGAACCCCTCTGGGTCCTGAATGACTAGCAGGGCAAAGAACGGAAGAGGAGACCTGCACTGGAGGAGGACATCCCGTGTGGGAACCCTGTGCATGCACTTGGAGAGATGGCATCCGTCCTGCGCTGGAAGAGCATATGGAAACTTCCTAGGAGCCCTCTTTAGACTTACGTTTGAAGTAACGCCCTTCCCAATATATCAAAGAACCAGATGCCAGTCATAGGTGTAACTTTTAGAGACCTGGACAGCGGAAAGGGCAGAGGGAGACATGATGGAGCAGAGTAGAGTGGTTCTCAACTTTTTGGTCTCAAGACCCCTTTGCATCCTTAACGTATGAGGATTCCAAAGGACTCCTGTGTATGTGGGTTACAGCTACAAAGTCACCATATTACAAATTAAGCCAAAAATTTGGAAAATATTTAATTCATTTAAAATTACAATAATAAATTCATTCCTTATTAGCATACACAATATAACTTCTGATGAACAGTAACTGTGTTTTCCAAAAAAGGAAAAAAACAGGACTAGAGTGGTATTGTTTTTGTAAATTTCTTTAATGTCCAGAATAAAGGAGAACAGCTGGATTCTCATGTATGCCTCACATTCAAGACACCTTTCATGCTTGTTTTAGTTTTAGTGAGAAAAATCTGGCTCTCACAGATATGAAGTTGAAAAGAGGGGAAGTATTATAAATAAGCATAAACACTTCAAATTACCTCAGATATTCAGCCATAATTCTAGATAAACCAAAACTCCACAGGTGGTACTTTCTTAAAGATTAATGTAAAATCTGAAATCTCATTAATGAACGTTTTTGTATTGCTACGTTAAAATTTAATGCATCTTGAATTTTTGAATAGACCTTTTACCCACTTGTGATTTTGTAACATAATGCATTGGTAATTTAGAAAATATTGGCTGAGTTATGCAGATTTATAAAATAGGGGTTCATTATGGAATGTTTTTCAAAGCACATGTGTACCCTCATCACCAACCTCATTAGAAAATTCTTTCCCTTTTGAGAAGTCATCTCTCTCATAGAAATGTTACAAGCTTTCTGAAATTCAAATTTCCACTTAAAAGTTCATTTAAAAACAATCTTTGGTCACAAACACTCTCATGTGCTTTCCACATCAATTCATTTTCAAGAACATAGCTGCCAACATCCAAATCTGGACAATTATAGTTCTGTTAAAAGTACAGCTAGTTCTGTTCCAGTTCAGCTTAAAACTCAATTGCCTAAGTGCTTTATCTCAAAGGCTGTATGTGCACTTCCTTTTTCGTCTTAGGAATATTAAAAAGTCGTATTTGTTTACTTTATAGGCCTCTAGCAATGGCCACTGTCCTTAAGGTCTGATGGTCCTGCATTTCTTTCCTTTGTCCTGCTAGTAAATGTGCTAGTAAATCTGAGTTCCTCCCTACTCCATATAAGTACTTCAGAAATGGAGGTAGTTCATATGGAGAGACACATGCATGCTTTTTGTCTTATGCTTCCTCTACAAAGTTTAAGGCAGAATGAATTAGTTCAGGGTGTTCTGGGATATTTGCATGAACTTGTTTTTCTGAGGAATCAGGCTAACTTCTGAAAAGTGACTACTCTCTACAGAGAAGGCAGAATTTGGAACACAACTTTCATGCTTCCATCTTTGATAGCATATTCTCACTGTAATTTTTCTATATTTGAGATAATCAGCAATGACTTCTATTTAAGGCAAATTCAATGAAATTTTTCATGAGAATTTCTCTTTTTCCCTGTTATTACAAATGGACATTTTAAAAGACACCAGAGAAATACCACAAAATATATGATCATTTTATATTGAAGTGTAATTTATCATCCAGTAAAAAAGATGTTTTAGAAATTTTAAAAATACAAGTCTCTGAAATGTGAATGGAATTGTAGACAACTCTGAAAGTATAATGTTTTTGCAAATATGAAAAGGGGGTTCCTAAAATTTCTTTGCTGTATGTCATGTAAGTGTAATAAACACCCTAAAATTTCCTCATTTTAATAGCCTATTATTCTTTTAGGTCAAAATAGGAAAAGGTCTCATTGAATTGAGAGGCTTTTATTCCCCTCATATGATAACTGACTTCCTGTTCCAATTCATGGGCACCTTAGGGTTGCTTGCTTACTCTTTCCTATTCTGGAGGAGTTGAACACCTGCTCTTGACTCACACCCTGACTGACCTGAAGCCCCATTGCCTTCCCTCTACAAGTGATTGCAGGAGGATCTCTTTATTCTTTGCTCTTGTAGGCAGCGTAATTTTCAGATGACTATGTGAGAGACGGGGTTCAAGAGAGGAGTTGCCGATCCTTAAAAGCCCAAGTTCAATATCCAAAACTTATAAGAGCCTGCAGAAGTGGAGATGGAGGAGAGATGGAGCTATTCCCTACTCAGAACTCTTCATCGAAGATATTATACCTTTCTAGGGAAACACCTCCACAACTTGCTTTAAGATGCTTCTGCTGCTTTTCAGCATGTGTTCCCTGTTCTCTTGCTCATGACCATGGTCCATGGTCCTCATTTCCTTCCACTACTTCTCTACCCAATGTGTACAGTGCATTCTTATGATAGAGTATCGTAAAGCCATTTTTAAATATCATGTTGTGGTATTACATGCTATGGTATAGGTAGAGTTGCTGACTGGGTAAAAAGAAATAGACCCCAATATGGTAGGTACTTTATTATACAGTCTGAGGAAAAATAAGATACCTATGTATAAAACATATATAAATAAATGAAGTCTACAAGACCATACACCAAAATGTTTGTAGTGACTGACTCTGTATGGTAATGATGTGATTTTTTTAAAAATCTCTTATTTCATAATTAGTCTTTTACTTCAAAAATATTCACTTCTCTAATTAGGAAAACAACATTAATGTATACAAGGACTAAACATAATATACACCTGAATTTATTTATGGCAAGTTGAATAACTCATCAGTGCTGAGGCCGATCAAGATTGATTTATAGCCTACACAAGTACTCGGACTAGTTAAGATTTACCTCCTCTCCAGTTGTACAAAATTGCATCTCTTCTCCTATTAGTTTCTTTAAGTCACTTAAAAATGTCTTTTCATCATGGTTATTTCCTTGACAAAACAGAAGAATTGGACTGGATCACTGATAATTCCCACTTGTCAGGGGCAGATTAGAGGCCAGTGCTTTTAATCTTTAAATAATAATGTCTCTGTGGAAGTCTGGGGAAGGATTACTGCTGAACATGGGTATTTGTGGTTGAGGAAAAACTTGCTCAATTGGTCTGTTTTCCTCTAATCATCTCTGTGGTAATTTAGGATTACTAAAGGGAGTGATTGAGACATCAAGGTATTACCTAATTTAGCAAGAGTCACTTTATGTTTTCCAGAAGCCTGGGGCTTGCTGGAAGGGGCGAGTGGAAGCTGGAGAGCAGTCCCCAGGGAGAGTTCCTATCCTCTGGGATCTGCTGAGTTGTCTTAATGGGAAGTGGTCTTGCTGGGAGGACCAGCTGTTCTTCAGATTCTACCTCAGAGCTAGAATGGATGGACACCTTCTGCCTTCCTCAGTTTCCCCTCAAGACACGGCCCTGCCTTCACTGTTAGAGTTCAGTTGGCTCCAAATTTTAATGTTTTCTGGTGCCACCTCTTAATTGTAACAAAATAATTTTAATGTTGGAAGACATAATGAGGCAGCCAATTTCCTTTCCCCAACTTTATTAAGGAAAAAAGTGAAAAGGATTAACATGAGATCACATCCAGACCCAAACCAAGCACAGCAAACTGAGACTACTCAGAGGTAGACCTGTGCATTTTTCAACATGTAGTGTGGAGTTTTATCACAGGAACTCCTTATTCTTAGGAATCAAACCACATTTTGCAAAGAAGGTAATGATCATAGATAGTATACAGAGCTGTAGGAGAGAAGGATGGAAGGAGAAGGGGGAAAATGAATGACAGACCTGCCCTTCATAGACTCAACTGACACTAGGTCAGAAGGAATGTCCAGGGAAAGTAAGTAGATGCATTACTTCAAATTCCCTCTTACTTTTTAAAATATTTATTTTGGGGGCGGGTAACTGGGGATTGAACTTAGGGCCACTTGGTCACTGAGCCACATCGCCAGCACTATTTTGAATTTTATTTAGAGACAGTGTCTCACTGAGTTGCTCAGCACCTCACTTTTGCTGAGGCTGGCTTTGAACTTGAAATTCTCCTGCCTCAGCCTCCCAAGCCACTGGGATTACAGGCATGCTCCAGTGCACCCAGCTAAAGATTTATTGTTTGAAAACTGATTTCTCAAAAAATCTGGATGAATTTGTTTCAGTTGAACAGATCTTTTTCACAACATCCTTTATGGATTTTCAGAAGTACATGCCAATACCAAATCTGAAATCTATGCTGTCACACTGGCAAGCACTGCTCTCTGTGTCTGGGAAAATCAGTTCTGTCCTCACTGCTAGGCTCTGGTTACCTGTGTTGTTCCTTCACGTGCTCACCACAGGCTAATACTGTTGGGGCTTCACTAAGGAATCTTTGGAGGACTCCTGGGTGTCTGATGAATTCTCAGCTCTGAAGAAACTGGGGCAACCCTGACCGTTTTCATACATACCAGAAACTGGTGCCTACATGGAAATCTCTTAGATTCTTTTTTTTTAATTTTCAAAGTTTTTTAACTGTCAGCTTAAGGCTTATGGTATTTTATCATTTCCTAACTTTTCACCCTGAAAGTGATCAATGGATTTTATTCTCCTTTTTATACATGGTCATATTCCATGAGAAAGGAAGCATTCGTAGAAAATAGTATAAGCACCATGTTGGACCCCCAACCCCACCCCAGCTAGCTGAAGACTACTTACTAGGTGACAGTAATCCCAAGCTTCAGTACAGTACTTTACTCATAGTGAAACTCAGATTTTTAAAAATTATCTTTTTAAGAAGATACAACCAGAGCTAGGGATGTATGTCAATGGCAGAGCACTTATCTAGCATGCGTGTGGCCCTGGGTTTGATCCCAAGAACCATAAAAAAGAAAAGAAAAGAAAGAAGAAAATACAAGCACAAAATTTATAACAATACTCCATATTTTCTTGAAAAACATTTATCAGTCTATGAAGTCTTCCTATACACCATAATTTTTAACCTCAAGGAATTACAGAAAGAGATTTTACGAGTGTATTGGGTTTTGTTTTTGCTGCTATCACAATTTGTCATTGTATAATATCTGCATTGAGTCCGTTTTGGACTTTGGAACTAACCCTCTAGGGTTGCTGGGGACTCCTGATCTTGACCTACCTCCCTGGCTCAAACTCGTTCCCATAGTAGAGAGCGGGGTGATGGTTGTTCAAAGCCTTGGATGAGTCTTCTCTGAGCTCAGTAACACAGGAACTCATTACTCCGTCTTTTCCTTCCTCTGGCCTTTCCTAGTTCTCTCCTGTCATGAGTGTGACGGCTGAGTGAGATCGAGTGGTGGCCCTGTCTGGCACCCACATTCAGGGGTGGGACCAGGGCTAATGCCATCATGATGGGTGCTCAGCTCCTTGGGCAAACCAGGGCTGGTTGGTCCCGTTCAGAGGACGGGATGGGAATGGGTAGAGGCCTAGATGAGTCAGGGTTGGAACAGGGATGAAACTTACAAAAAAGAAAAAGTCTATCAGGCATAGTTTAAGGACTTTGCTGACTCTAGCACCTGTCTCTCTGTGTGTCACCCAAAATGAAGAAATGTTTGGGGTTACAGTGCAAATGTAAAAACCAAAACAGGAGGTGGGGTGTTGGTAGAGGTCTTCTCCTACCTCCACATCTAACTTTTTAGTAAACTGCACCATCCTACAAGAGGCAGAAACAGAGTGTTGATCAGACCGAATTATAATAAATTCACAAATTAAGAGCATGACTTGCTTCTTTTGTAGGCTAAATAATGGTCCCCCAAAGAAATGTACAACCTTAACCTCCAGAACCTATTCATATATTACCTAATGTGGTCCAAAGGACTTTGCGGGCATGATTAAAAATATTATAATGGGAGAGATCATCCCGGATTTTCCCAGTGGGTTCATATAATTACAAGGGTCTTTGTGAGAGGGAGGCAAGAGAGGAGAAGGGAGAGGTGATGTAATGTCTGGAGCACAAGGTGCATTCTCTAGAAAATGGAAGAAGCACAACTCTTCCCTGGAATCTCCAGAACATACCAACACCAGACGTTAGCTTCGTAAGACTCAGTTTGGACTTCAATCTCCAGAATTGTGAGAGAATGAATTTGTCGTGTTAAGCTACTAATTTGTGGTCATTTTTACAGCAACAATAAGAAAAGAGTACAGTCACTCTTCACAAACAATTCAGGATGAAAGAGGAAACACGAGTCCTGGGGAATGGAGAGTTAGTCCTGCTCTTGGCTTAACCTGGTTAAACATAAATTATGAGGCTTTTGTGTGGAGCTGCTTACTGATCAGTTAGGCAGCCTGGGAAATCTTTAAAATGCAGATTTGACAGGAACTTGTGATCAGGCATATTGACCATCTTTGAAATTATTCAATAGTGGCAAATCAAAATAAGTGACATTCTGATAGGACCTGAGAATAAGTAGTCATCACAAAACTATTTAAGCAGTACATAAAGCAGTAATCATGCAAGCAAGTACACGATTAAAAAGTGTGTTAGATGCTATAAAGATAAAATTAAGGTTATTATGTAAGAATGTAACTAAGGGATATGATTTAGATTATAGGGCCAAGAAAGGCCTTTAGAAGAAGTGGGAACTAGCCAAGCATAGGTAAAGAGAGCAAAGACATTTCCAGACAGGAGGGTCATCAACGCCGAGGCCCCAGGGTGAGAAAGGAACAGGAGCATTGGAAGGAGCTGAAAACCAGGGCAAGGGTATTTAAGGCCCTGAGTTCAGCGGAGCAGGTCATTCTATGCGTAGCTCATGCAACACATGACTTCCTTTCATGTCCTGGTGACAGGCAGCTTTCAGGGTCAATGTCAGGAAGGAATAAAATGTCTAAACTCAGGCTTCAGAAATCCCAAATGGGCCATCAGCTTGTGAGTTCAGAGACCAGTGGAGTCGCCATTGTCTTCTTTATCTCTCACGCCATTTGTCCTGAAAAAGCACAGAGAACTCTCTCTGATTGCCTGGGGAGACCCTGCCCCTTCCTCTGTTTGCCTCCTTGTGTTTTGGCTTCTATGTTGTCTAGACAATGAATGAAGATTGCTCTCGGGAGGGAGAAAGTTGCTGAGAGCCTACAGAGAAGGCAGAGTTACTTGATCTACTTCAAGGGAGATTTTTACAAAGAATAATGATACTAGTGTTCTCTGTTGGGTGGGTCCTGAGCCATGTGGTTGAAAAGTGACACTTCCCCCACCTATACTTGTCAAGTAGTTAATCAAGATCATTCTTTTTAACTCCTTTTTATCTCCTACTGAAACTTCGGTATTCTTCCCTTGGCTTCCTGGAATCCTGAGCCTTCATTGCAGAAATAATCAATTCACAATATGAGCAAATAACCAAACTCAACACATAACACATAACACATAACACATAACACAACATAACCACAGGGTTGAACAGGTTCTGGAAACTGAGGATCTTCCCTTTCTACAAAATGGACCTCTGACATTTTGGTACTGATCATCTGGAAAGAAGATGGAGAAAAATGTAAAATTTCATTGACTTGCAGGTAGGAGAGTACTTTTAAGAAGACAAAAAACTAAAAGTAAAACTACCACATGATCTAACTTTACTACTTCTTGGTGTTTTATTCAAAAGAATTAAAGTCAGCATACTTTAGAGATATATATACACATATTCATCTCAGCTCAATTCACAATAGCCATGTTATTGGGATCAGCCTTGGTGTTCATCAACAAATGAACGGTTAAAGAAAATGTGATATACATACATTGTGGAGTTGTATTCACACATAAAGGAGAACAAAATTATGTCATTTGCAGGAAAGTAGATGAAATATAAGGGTGGATGGAATAGAAGAAAAAGTCAGGGAGAGGGAGAGTGGGGGATGGGAGATGTATTGGCCAAAGAAAGTGATCAAATTATGTCACAGTAAAACCTACCATTCTGTATAATTAATATGTGCTGATAAAAAATAAGAACTGAAAGGAAAAAATAAGACAAAAACTGAAGCTTATGGGTTAGCTGCTACTGACTCTTCCAGCTGACCTGGAACAGGGTTTTTCTAAACCCAGGAGGTATTACGATTGTGGAAGAACTTGGTAAGACACAGATTGCCAGCTGCCAGCACAGAGTCTCTGATTCAGCAGGTCTGGGATGAGCCCTGAAATTTTACATTCCTTACGCACTTGAGATGCTTCAGATGCTGCTGGTAAGGGAGGCCCCTACTTGAAGAACCCTGACCTAGAGGGACAAATTCCCCTATTCTTTGCTATAGAATTGGGCCTCTTGAAAAACTGCTTCTGCGGGACACATCTTTCCAGGCCTCCTGTATTCTAGGTGGGTTCTCTAGTTCTGCTCCCTTCCTAGGTCTGTTCTGGTCCTGATCTGTTTGGGGTTCATTGTTCTCTTCTGAGAGGCTGTGGCTTCCCCCACCTGCAGCGCCTCAACACGAAGCTGCCCACCCCCCTTGCCGGCTGCTGGCCTCGCGGCCCTCCTGGGCTATTTGTGCTCTGTCCTGCTTTGCTTAGGAGCTGAACGTAAGGACCTCCTTGGACCCCGTTTTCATAGGCAGTAACTTCATTCAGATGAGTGGCTTTGAAGGGGAATATTTAAGGACTTAGGAGGCTTTGGGAATTATACCATGCAGAAAGCCAACATTCTACCTGTGTCTCCCTTAATGCCAGGAAGGTGAAGCGATGGAATAAAATGGAATAAAATGGAATGCATGAATGAGTGGGACTTAATGAGAGGTGGAATTTTGTAAAAGGAGATGAGGCATTAGGAGGCATTCAGCCAGGCTGGCTAATTCTCCCTCTTCCAAAGTTTCCTGCTCTCCTCGTCTACAGATTTCTTCATACAAGAAACCAGAGAAGAGTGTCTTGGTTCTGAAAATTCCTGACAAAATGTCACGTATATGATGAGCACAAAGGACTGATGAATCAGCCAGGATCTCCAGGCCTTCGGGTACGAGGCCTCTGACTCAGAGCAGCCTAAGAAATTAGGGGCCTCTGATGCAGATCTGCAGGTAATGCCGACATGGAACCTGTCAGTGAACCATGCGGATGGGTGGGCTGAGAGCAGAAGGGCCAGGCAGGACTCTGTGCACGCCACTGTGCTATTTCAGCTAGAATCTGTGGTGTAAATGAGTGTACACAGAAAAACTGGTATAGCCAGCTTCCAAAGCAGGGTGACTCTCCTTTCCTCCAGCTGGAAGGAATTTGTGGGAGGTCCAGAACTAGCAGAAGGTGAGTGGAAATCTGGGATATGAGCTTAGCTCTTACTGGTTGCCTGGAAGTCCCCACATCTATATGGATATTTCCCTCATAATTCCCTGCTTGACAGGAGCAGCCTCATAAGCAGCCTGTGTTAAAGTGGCAACTGTACACGGCGGCTGTCCTGTGTTCCCAAACCTGATGTCCATCCTAAGATCATAATGCCCATCCCCACCTCACTTCCCTTCAGTTTCAAGGGGAGTATTGTCACATCTTCTGTCCAAGGCAAGTCCCACCTCCTCGAGGATTTTCCTGCTCTGGTCATTCTTAATCCTGTCATTCTGGGAGTAGCTGGGCTGTTCTACATTTCACTGTCTACAAAGATGCTAAGATGCGAGGCTTTGCACATGACAGTCTTGATCTGCATTATTAATTGCACACGTGATAGATTTTATAAGCAGATTGATGCTTAAGTATGATGAACATTTAAAAATCTTGGTAACCATGGTCAGAGTGTCTTATGGTCTTGTAAAGAAAGTCAAATATTAATAGTGGTTGCTTCTGGTGCTAAAAAAAAATCATGATTTTTCCCCCTTCTTCTCTTTGAACTTCATGTTCACAAAGAACATCAATTTTATTTAAACTAGAAAACACTTAATAACAAACAAACAAACAAATCCTAAACAATTTCAGGGATCACCTCCAACTCTTCTCTACCATGAAGGCTTCATTGATTTCCCCCGAAGAGACATCCTGCAAACTCGCTGAGCCCTTGGCTGGTACCACTCTGATCCCACAGAGGTTAGGTGCTTCCGTTTTCACCCCAAACCAAAGGTCCTTGGGGACTGGCATGGTTTCTAAGTGTTATTTCCCCCACTAGCTGTAACATAATCAGTACGTGAGCAGTCAAACCAAAATTTGTCAAGCCATGGTGTCAAAAAATGGATCTTCTAATTATTGTGAATTATGCCCAGCCCTCTGCCCTGTGGGAAACTAGAACCTGTTACTTCTATGTGGCTGTAATTGACTCTTGTTGTGCAACATCCCTCCCCTCCACCCTTCTCAGCCTCTAGTAATCTCTATTTAACCTTCAGATCAACCTTTTGACAGCATCTGCATATGAGGGAGTACACTTGATATTTGTCAAACACAAACTAATAAGGAGATGGAAGTACTTAATTATCCTGATTTGAACTGTACACATGGTACACGTGCACTGAAAAGTCACACTGTACTTCATAATATGTACAATTTTTATGTGCTAACCAAAAATCAGTTCTGAGAGTGGCAGTGTGCACCTATAATCCCAGCTACTCATGGGGCTGAGGAATAAGGAAGAGGAATTAGAGGCCAGACTGGGGAGCGTGGTGAGACCCCAATTCAAAAAACATAGCTAAATATTTTTTTACAAAGTTTCAGGTGACACAAATACTAACTGCCCTGATCTGATCATTACACACTGTATGCATGTATCATATGAGAGCACTGAGCCAGGTAAATAAACACAATTAAAATAACAATTTATAAAAGGATTGTTCTTAGGGACAGTTTTGTGCCTCCCATCATAGCTCAGAAACGTTTCTGTGGAATTGGGGTAGTGCTTCACCTTCCTCTGGGTAGTGGAACACACTTTCTTTTTTCTTTTGTTCCTTTTTCTCCTCATTCTCTCCAGCATTTATTATTGTTTGTATTCTTTTTAAATTATTTTATTTGTTCTAATTAGTTGTACATGACAGTAGAATGCATTTATACATTTTGATAGACCATGCATACATGGAGTGCAATCCCTCATTTTTCTGATTGTACATATTGCGGGATCACATGGGTCATGCAGTCACACATGTATGTGAGGTAATAATGTCTGCTTCACTCCACTATCAATCCTTCCCCCATACCCCTTCCCAGAACACTTTCTTGAAAACGGTACAAACCTCTTGACAACTCGTGTCCTACGGAACTATTGTCACATATGCATACTCTACTGGTCCCCATCAGGGGTACAGAACAGAATGTCCTGGGGGAAACGTCAATGTCTGCAGAGGCTGTTGTTCCATTGACTATTAGTGAGGCTTTGCCAACTAGAGCAAGGTAGAAAATTAAATCTCCATTCCCTCTGCTTTCTCACAGCCTCGGAGGTGACTGGGAACTTCTGGCATCTTGTGACTCTGGGGTGCAATGGTGGATGAGATCCAGGTGGCGGTGCCTGCAGGCTTCCCACACTTCACGGGAGCCAACGATGTCACTCTCGGCAACAGAGTCTAGTGACTTTTTCACCAGTGATTTAATTTCAGTACATTATATTCCATAGTTTTGGAGGCTATTAATCTTCCACAAACCAGTCATAGTTTGGAATCTCTAGAAATTTTTTATTCTCTGAGATAAATAAAATGGATTAATAACCTGCTTGTAAATGACAAATTAAGAGGACAAAGAAACCACACCTCCTCAAAAGCAAGGTTAAGTCATGGGAAATGGAGACTAATGCAGGGTGTAGGCAATACAAAATGACTGTTTTTTTTTTCTTTCTTTCTCTTTTTTTATTATTTATTTATTTTTAAATTTTTTATAGACTACATTTTATTCAGTGTACACAAATGGGGTACATTGTTTCCATGGTTGTACAGGATGTAGATTCATACCACTTGTGTAATCATACATGTACGTAGGGTAATGATGTCTGTCTCATTCCACCATTTTTCATACACCCCCTCCCTCTCATTTCCTTCTACATAATCCAAAGTTCCTCCACTCTTCTCTCACTCCCTCCATCCCCCACCCCCATTATATATCATTCTCCACTTATCAGGGAAAACATTCGGCCTTGAATTTTTTGGGATTGGCTTATTTCACTTAGCACGATATTCTCCAATTCCATCCATTTATTTGCAAATGCCATAATGTTATTCTTCTTTATGGCTGAATAATATTCCATTGTATATATAGATATAACACAGTTTCTTTATCCATTCATCTGCTGAAGGGCATCTAGATTGGTTCTACAATCTAGTTATTGTGAACTGAGCTGCTATAAACATTGATGTGACTGTGTTACTGTAGTATGCTGACTTTAAGTCCTTTGGGTATAAACCAAGGAGTGGGATAACTGGGTCAAAATGTGGGTCCATTCCAAGTTTTCTGAGGATTCTTCACACTACTTTCCAGAGCAGCTGCACAAATTTGCAACTCCACCAGAAATGTAAAAGTGTGCCTTTTTCCCCACATCCATGCCAACATCTATTATTGTTTGTGTTCTTGATAATAGCCATTCTAATTGGAGAAATATGAAATATTAAAGTTGTTTTAATTTGCATTTCTCTAATTACTAGAGATTTTGAACACTTTTTCATATATTTATTAATCACCTGTAGACCTTCTTCTGTAAAGTGTCTGTTCAGTTCCTTGGCGCATTTAGTAATTGGGTTCTTTGTATTTTTGGTGTACAGTTTGTAAGTTCTTTATAAATTTTGGAGGTAAGTGCTCTATCTAAAGTGCATGTGGAAAAGATTTTCTCCCACTCTGTGGGCTCTCTCTTCATGTTCTTGATTGTGTCCTTTGCTGAGAAAAACCTTTATAGTTTGAGTCCATCCCATTTATTGATTCTTGCTTTGATTTCTTGCACTTTGGTAGTCTTGTTGAGGAAGTCTGATCCTAAGCCAACACGATGAAGATTTGGGCCTACTTTGTCTTCTATTAGGTTCAGGGTCTCTGGTCTAATTCCTAAGTCCTTGATCCATTTTGAGTTGAGTTTTGTGCAGGATGAGAGATAGAGATTTAATTTCATTTTATTGCATATGGATTTCCAGTTTTGCCAGCACCATTTGTTGAACAGGCTATCTTTTCTCCATTGTATGTTTTTGGCTCCTTTATCTAGTATGAGGTGACTGTATTTATGTGGGTTTGTCTCTGTCTTCCATTCTGTACCATTGGTCTGCCTGTCTATTTTGGTGCCAATACCACACCATTTTTGTTACTATTACTCTGTCATATAGTTTAATGTCTGGTATTGTGATAACTCCTGCTTCATTTTTTCTACTCAGGATTGTTTTGGCTATTTGAGGTCTCTTGTTCTTCCAGATGAAGTTCATGATTGCTTTCTCTATTCCTATGAGGAATGTCATTGGGATTTTAATTGGAATTACATTGAATTTGTATAGCACTTTTGGTAGTATGACCATTTTGACAATGTTAATTCTGCCTATCCAAGAAATTGGGAGATCTTTCCATCTTCTAAGGTTTTCTTTGATTTCTTTCTTTAGTGTTCTGTAGTTCACATTGTAGAGGTCTTTCACCTCTTTTGTTAGATTAATTCCCAAGTATTTTATTTTTCTTGAGGTTATTGTGAATGGAGTAGTTTTCCTAATTTCTCTTTTAGAGGACTCATCATTTATGAAAAGAAATGCATTAGATTTATGTATATTGATTTTTTATCCTGTTACTTTGCTGAATTCATTTATTAGTTCTAGACGTTTTCTAGTGGAGTTTATTGGATCTTCTAAATATAGGATCATGTCATCAACAAATAGTGACACCTTAAGTTCATCTTTTCCTATTTGTATCCCTTTAATTTCTTTGGTCTGTCTAATTGCTCTGACAAGTGTTTCAAGGATAATGTTGAATAGAAGTGATGAAAGAGGGCATCCCTGCCTTGTTCCAGTTTTTAGGGGGAATGCTTTCAGTTTTTCTCCATTAAGAATGATGTTGTTTGTGGGCTTAGTGTAGATAGCCTTTACAATGTTGAGGTATGTTCCTACTATTCCTATTTTTTCTAGTGTTTCAAGCATCAAGGGGTGCTATATTTTATCAAATGCTTTCTCAGCATCTATTGAAATAATCATATGATTCTTAACTTTAAGTTTATTGATGTGATGAATTACATTTATTGATTTCCGGATGTTGAACTAACATTGCATCCCTGGGATAAACCCCACTTGATCATGGTGCACTATGTTTTTAATATATTTTTGTATGCAATTTGCCAGTATTTTATTAAGGATTTTTGCATCTATGTTCGTCAGGGGTATTGGTCTAAAATTTTCTTTCCTGGATGAGTCTTTGTCTGGTTTTGGTATCAGAGTGATACTAGCCTCATAGAATGAATTTGGAAGGGTTCCCTCCTTTTCTATTTCCTGGAATACTTTGAGGAGTATTGGTATTAGTACTTCTTTATAGGTCTTGTAGAATTTGACAGAGAATCCATCTAGTCCTGGGCTTTTCTTTGTTGGTAGGCTTTTGATGGCTTCTTCTATTTCAGTGCTTGAAATAGATCTGTTTAAATTGTGCACATCTTCCTGACTCAGTTTGGGAGGATCATATGTCTCTAAAAATTTGTCAATGTCTTCGATATTTTCTATTTTGTTGGAGTATAGATTTTCAAAGTAACTTCTAATTATGTTATGTATTTCAATGGTGTCTGTCATGATCTTTCCTTTTTCATCACAAATTCTAGTAATTTGAGTTTTCTCTCCTCCTCTTTGTTAGTGTGGTTAGGGGTTTATTAATTTTGTTTACTTTTTCAAAGAACCAGCTTTTTGTTTTGTCAATTTTTTGAATTGTTTCTCTTGTTTCAATTTCATTGATTTCAGCTCTGATTTTAATTATTTCCTGTCTTCTACTATTTTTGGTGTTGATCTGTTCTTTTTCTAGGACTTTGAGATGTAATGTTAGGTCATTTACTTGTTGATTTTTTATTTTTTTAATGTATATGCTCAATGCAATGAACTTTCCTCTTAGTACTGCTTTCAGAGTGTCCCAGAGATTTTGATATGTTGTATCAGTGTTCTCATTTATCTCCAAGAATTTTTTTATTTCTTCCCTGATGTCTTCTGTTATCATTGCATCATTCAATAGCATACTATTTAGTCTCCAGGTGTATGAGTAGTTTTTGTTTGTTATTTTATCATTCATTTCTAATTGCATTCCATTATGGTCTGATAGGATACAAGATAGTATCTCTATTTTTTCATATTTACTAATGTCTTCTTTGTGGCATAGCATATGGTCTATTTTGGAGAAGGATCTATGAGCTGCTGAGAAGAAAGTATATTTGCTTGATGATGGATGAAATACTCTGTAAATGTCCATTAAGTCTATATCATTGATTGTATTATTTAGTTCTATAGTTTCTTTGTTCAGTTTTTGTTTGGAGGATCTATCCGGTAGGAGAGCAGTATATTAAAGTCCCCCACTATTATTGTGTTTTGGTCTATTTGATTCTTAAAATTGAGAAGGGTTCGTTTGATGTACATATATGCTCCATTGTTTGGGGCATAAATCTTTAAAATCGTTATGTCTTGCTGCTTTATGCTTCCCTTAAGCAGAATGAAATGTCCTTCTTTATCCCTTCTGACTAACGGGTTTGAAGTCCACTTTATCTGATATGAGGGTGGAGACCCATGCTCTTTTATTGGGTCCATGTGCATGGTATGTTTTTCCCCATCCTTTCACCTTCAGTCTGTGGATATCTTTTTCTATGAGATGAGTCTCTTGAAGGCAGCATATTGTTGGGTCTTTCTTTTTAATCCAATCTGCCAGTCTATGTCTTTTGATTACTGAGTTTAGGCCATTAATATTCAGAGTTATTATTGTAATATGATTTGGTCATTTTGGCTTATGTTTTGGTTTTTAACTTTACTTGGTTTCTCCTTTGATTGACTTTTCCTTTAGAGTAGTTCCTCCCTTTGCTGATTTGTATTGTTGCTTTTCACTTCCTCCTCACAAAACATTTTGCTGAGAATGTTCTGTAGCGTAGGCTTTCTATCTGTAAATTCTTTTAACTTTTGTTTATCATGGAAAGGTTTTATTTTATCATCAAATACAAAGGTTAGTTTTGCTGGGTATAGGATTCTTGGTTGGCAACCATGTTCTTTCAGAGCTTGAAATATGCTGTTCCAGGCCCTTCTTGCTTTTAGGGTCTGGTCTGAGAAATCTGCTGATATCTGTATTGGTTTCCCTTTATATGTAATCTGACACAGTATAATATGTCATGGTGTGGATCTGTTGTAATTTTGTGCACCTGGTGTTCTGTAAGCCTCTTGTATTTGATTTTCCATTTCATTTTTCAGGTTAGGGAAATTTTCTGATATTATGTCATTGAACAGTTTATTCATTACTTTAGTTTGTATCTCTGTGCCTTCCTCAATCCCAATAATTCTTAAATTTGGTCTTTTCATGATATCCCATAATTCTTGGAGTTTCCGTTCATGACTTCTTAACATCTTAGCAGTTTGTTCAACTTTATTTTCAATATTAAATATTTTGTCTTCATTGTCTGAGATTCTATCTTCCATGAGATCTATTCTGTTGGTGATGCATTTTATTGAGTTTTTAATTTGGTTTATTGTTTCTTTCATTTTAAGTATTTCTGTTTGTTTGTTTGTTTATTTTTCAGAATCTCTATCTCTTTACTGAAGTGTTCTTTTGCTTCCTGCATTTGCTCTTTTAACTGTTTACTGGAATGATCATGCAATGCCTGCATTTCCTCTTTTATCTTTTGCTTCACACATCATTTTAATTATGCAGATTCTAAATTCTTTTTCTGTCATTTCTACTGCCATACTGTCATTGGATTCTATCAAAATAGCATCTTGGTTTGTTAGGGACACTTTCTCCTCTGTTTTTTTTTTTTTTTCATATTGTTTCTGTATATTCCCCTCTAGCATTGAAGATCAGAGGTACTGAAGTTTCCCCCCTGCAGGCTTATTGTGACCCTACAGTTTTCCAGTACCTCTTCTTTGAAGGGAAGATCAACAATAGCAGCACCCAATACAGAGAAAATGCAGCCCTGAACCAGATAGTCCCTATAAAGACTTTAACATTATTGCAATAAACAGAATCAGTTTGATTACTATTTACAATATTTCTAGTTGTGAACCAAGAGGATGGTGAATAAATAGAGGTACCTGTCAAAGGGCCTCCGTTCTCCTGTAGGTGTCTCAGGAAGGGAGCCACCTTTCCAATGATGATGGCCACACCCTCAGGAATAATTCAAAATGCCTGCACCAGCCTCCAAAGAAGCTGGGGAGCCCCAGTGAGGGTGCAGTGAGTCAGCACAGAGGCAAGTGCAGTGTCCCTTTGCAGTGGGGGGGGGTGCTGGATGGGCTCAGCAACTGTCATCAGTCTGTGGTGAGGCAGTGAGGGGATGTGGGCTCAGTGACCAGCGTCAGTCCCCTCCTTTCTATTCTATGTCATGTAGCAGAAATAGGTAAGCTGAGTCTGGGCCTTTTCTGGGATATGGTCATCCTGTTTTCTCTTCCCCAGTATATAGCAATACATACTTTTATTGCTTATATTTCTTTCTTTAAATAAATGTTTTATTGGTGCACAATGGTTATACACAATAGTGGGATCCATCATGACATTTGTACATGCACATAGCATACTTTGATCAACTTCATTCCCCAATACCTCCCTTGCCCTCCTCTCCTCCCTTCCCTGATTCCCTTCTACTCTACTGTTTCCTGTTTATTTTTATAAGATCCCATTTTCTCCCTAGTTTTCACATGAGAGAAAACACACCAACCACCCTTGACATTCTGAGTTTGGCTTATTTCATTTAACATGATGTTTTCTAGGTCAATCTGTTTTCCTGAAAATGACATAATTTCCTTCCTTTTTAATGACTGAATAAAAGTTTGTTGTGTGAATATGCCACATTTTCTTTATCCTTTCATTTATTGACAGACACCTAGGCTAATTCCATAACTTACTGTCGTAAATCACTGCTGTAAACATGGATATGAATGTATCTCTGTGAAATGTTGACATTAATTTTTAGATAAATCCTGAGGACTGAAATGGTATGACTGGATAATATGGTGATTCCATTCCTACTTTTTTGAGGAACTTCCATACGAAAGAGAATGGCCTTTATTACACAAAGAGCTTGAGTCAAAATGAGTTTGAAGATGAAATGTGAGAAGTGAACTTCTCCCCAAAGAGTCACCATAGAAGGAGAAGCAGGTCATCTATGAGTTCAGGGACAACTTCGTATCCTGCTGGAAAGTAATTTAAAGTCTTGTTCAGATGCCTGAGCTTTCCAGCATGGTGATGACCTATGGCCAAATCACTGGAGGACAATTTCAAATGCAAATGTGTTGAGCTGTTCCTGGTCTGTCATGAGACCAGAACCAGTGGACTCTGTTAAGGGGTCACCTTGATATGGGTGTCAGGAGGTGGACACAGCTCAGAACAATAGTTGCTTCCCAAGGAGAACAAACCCATGCACACAGAAGAACATTAGGGGAAGAAAGCGGGTTGTGTTGGAAATAGCTGCTCCCCCAGCAGGGTAGACTCAAAACAGAAAAGGGAGAATAGTTGAGATGTCACTGAAAAGAAACTTTACTCCCCCCTCCCCACAGTTGGAAGAGCCCTAAGGAAAACCAAGTAACCCAGGCACTTGAAATGAAAATCATAATGATTTTTAACCACTACTGACCCATGGCAAGCATTTAGTTTACGGTACCACTATTCTACAGCACACTCCAAATGTGTTTAATCCTCATAACTGTACATTATGTTCCTCTCTGCATTTTACCTTTATTGTTCCATAAGTTATACACTGCTGTTAATCCCTCATTACAAACAGGACACTCAGATTTGAGCTGGAAGAGATCACAACTTATACATGGAACTGGGATTCAAAACTAAGTTTCTGTCCAAAGAACCTATGTTACTAACTAGGGTGGATTTCACTTTTATTCTAGAATAACAGAAACTTATTGCATCCACAATTGAAAATTCCAGAGGTTCTTCTTGCCCATAAAGGAGTATAAATGATCCTAATGCTACACTTTGTGGGCAGGACCCCTTACACCGAAGGTGCCTTCTGGCCCACGTGCTGGTCATCTTCATTGTGACTTAGAAACAAGCTTTATATCCCCATGATACAGAAGATGAAGCTGGTAGATAGCAAGTCTGAAAGAGCTTCCCAAGGCCAAGCAACTGGTGAGAGGCAGATGCAAGGTCTTACTCCCGTCTTACTGATTTTGTGTTCAGTGTTGGGTCTTCCACTTGTGATTCTACTCTAGGCTAGTTAGAAGAGGCTGCCATTTCCTCATGAAGAATCCTGGCCTAATGAAACACTTCCAGGGCGAGGAGAGATGTGAAGAAATACTTGAGATGGTCCATTTCCCTGCCTCATGCCCCCGACCAGGATAATTCAGCCCACTGATTTAACTGCATATGTGTTACTAAGTTTTCCCTGGAAAAAGGATCTGTTAGTCTTGGGTACTATAGAGACCAGAACACACAAAAATGTATCTCAGTTACTAAAATAAATATTAAATACTTACAAAATCTTAATTCTTTCTTAAGGTGGCCCTTACTGGTCCTCATAATGACAAAAAGAGCTGAAATCTTTAAAATTAATTTTGGTTTTTCAGAGACACAGTGTAATTCTATTATTGGTCTTTGGTCAGCTAATAGCACATTTGTGGTGGTGTTCTTGCAGGAGGGAAGGTGAATCCTTTGATCTCCCACCTGACCTTCATCTCCAATCATTGAAAGCTCTTTCCATATACTTTATTTTTTATTCCACCCAGGTCCTAACCGCCATTTGGCTTTGAGATAACCATACAATAATACCTTCTCAGAAGCCTCAACTATTTTGTGACATTTTTCTTAATCAAATACTGACAATGTGGTTTTCTGAATATTTACCAATTTCTTAATTAAAGGAGGAGAAATGGTCAAAAATATGTCAGGTGGCAAGGGGAAACCAATGCTTGACTTAAGAATTCACTCCCATCCTCAGATTGATTGACAGCCCTAGCTGACATTTATTCAATACTTACCACATACCAGGCCACTGTTCTAAGTGCTCATATATATTAATGCTAGGAGCTTTACCTACGTATTCACCCTTCATAACACACCTTTGAAGTAGGCAGTATTCTTATTCTTACTTTCCAGATGAGGAAACTGAAACAAAAAATGTTAGATAATTTCCCAAAGGTCAAATAGTAACTGAGGAACTAGATTTCAGATCCCGGCAGACTTTGTAATACTTTAACCCTCTACTGCTCTCTATAGTACATTGAGAGGTAAACATAAAACCCTTTGAGACCTAGAAAGAAGAAAATCCAAATCTCTGGGAAAATGTAAATTTAAATTGCAGATATAATAGAGAATATCAAGAGGATAATGCCACTGAAGAACCTAATATTCTTTCTTCCAATTGAAAATAAAATGCATAAAAATTATGTAGCAATTAATAAAATTGACTTCAATGCGTTAACACATATAAGGAGAAAGTCAAAATAGGAATCCAGATAAGGTAAAGTGAAAAGATTTCATGTATGTACAGAGCCCCAAGATCTTAGTTCTAACCTCAGCTTTACCACTAATGCACCGTCAAAGAGGCAACAGGATTAAAGTCCTTTACCTGGTGCCTGCATGTACCCAGAGCTTGCCAGAGTTTATTCTAGCTTCTGTCTCCTTCATCTAAAAGGCAACGAGCTTTGATTGAGGAGTCCCACGGTCTCTTCCTGCATGTGCTCTGTTATGTTGCCAAGACTGTAATAAGTCAAGTGCTCTCTGCCAGATGCAGGGCTGGGCTCTGTGTGGGTTCACAAAAGCAACAGGCACGATCCACTCCTTTTGGGAGGGGCTCCTGATGTTTACCTGGGCCAGGTGAATCTCCTGGAGACATGAATCCAGAGCTGGTGAGGTTGGTACCTGAGGCCAGTTCACTCTTGACACTTGAACTGACTCATAAATATTAGACTCAGTTAGAATTTTGCAACTACCTGAATGTTTATGCAAGTGTTTTGAAAAGTTTCTGGAGATCACAAAGCAATCAGGAACTTGGAGTAAAATGCTTACTTTTTTCTCTAAAACATTTTAATTTGTTTTGTCTGAGACTCTTGGTTACTTCTGAGTATTCATTCTGCTTGTTTCCCCTCTGGACAGAATCCTCTCTTTTAGCTGGTCACATCCATAGTATTTCCCAGTCTTGTGTGTAACTAGGTGTGTCTGTGTGACTAATTTCTACCAATGGGATATAATAGAATTATTGTATGCAACTTGTGAGAAGTATTCTGAAAGTGGAGGGTCAAGTTCTTCAGTTCTCTTCCTTCCTGCTGGGTGGAATAAAGGCATGATGACTGGAGCTTAAGCAGCCATTTTGAACCAAGAAAAGGAAACCATGTATCGAAGATTTGAAGCAATGAGAAAAATGAGTTAATCTTTTGATAATCATAAAATAACTGTTTTTAAAGCTGGAGCAGCTACCTTCAGTATTTTAATGTTCATATGAGAGAAACTTTGGTAGCTTATTTTTTCTATAACCTCTGTAACTTCACTATTATTTAGGAACATCTCTTAATCACCACTGAACGTGACCTTAACTGATACAAGAGTCCCTGGTATAGTTAGAAGTGAGCAATGAGGTGGGGTTTCTTTTCCCATTTGTAAGATCAGGCCATGTCTTCCATTGTGATCGAGACCAATGTCGAAGCAAATAAAACTTGTACAGAAGCACAGAGGCTTACAATATTGTTTACAAAGCAAAATGCACTTCAGAACACACACACCCACATCAACAGTGGCATGAGCTTTTGTGCCTTGTCATTTTGCTTCTCTTTCTGTTGTTAATCTACCACATGTTTGTTTTGTGGGTACTTTGCCTGGAGATACGTTACAGACATTTTAAAACTCATCTTGTCTACAGCAAAGCAAAATGAGAAGGAAAACTCAGATGAAATAAGTGTGAACAAAAGAAATAACAAGAAGCATTCAAAGAGGTAGGAAAAACTGCTTTATGCTGCATGTGACTTTAGGAAGAAATTGTTTAATGGTAAAGTTGGTTTTGAGTAACAGAGAGACTTCTGCAAAATTTGGCAAATGCTTTTGTGTTTCCATGGCAAAAGTCTGCCAGAGATGTGACAAAACATGTTTGACTGGAGAAGAATATCTCATAGAGTGACATAGAGTGACATAGAATGACATAGAGTGACAGTGAGTGACAGTGAGATGCCTAGCAAGCCACCGAAGCGTAAAGTCCACGAGGGTAGAAATCCACGAACAGATGGCTCAAGAGGTTGTTGAAACTACCCAATACCAAAGCAAGTGGTTTATGAAATGCACCTTCTCAAAGGTTTTCCCCAAACACCTACAGACGGCATCGTGGAGCAAGGCAGAATTTCAGTGCGGAGAGATGGATATATTCAGGAACAAGATGTCTAACAGAACATTTTTCTGTAAAGCATCTAAAGGAGTGAATTCTGTTGTTATTTGAAGGAAGTCTATTTGAAATCTGAACATTTAAATCCCACATGAAGTTACTTGGATTTAGGAACAAATGATGGGCTTCTCACCAAAGTGCTCGTGGAAGGTATTTTAATATATTCTGACTGCTTTAGAATATATTATTGTCGCTCAAGGGCAGTGAATGAATTTTTGAAATAATAAGTACCAGAACATGACACATGGTTTTAATATTTGTCTAATTAGTCATTAAAATCAGGGGATCTTATCTATTGAATATGTGCACTTCACTCAGTGTTTCCATAACACTTAGTAAAATTTTGTTTGTTTTTGTATGTTAACATGTGAAAATATTTTTCACAAATGCTATTGACTGTTTTAGTATTTTATTAAACTCTAAAAGCCTAAAGCCAAAGCAGAATCCAACAGTTCATTTACATCCCAATTTTACTAGGCACAGAAACCTGATCATCACAGAAAACCTCCAACCCAATATTGAACCTGGACAACTGATTGCTGGGAGATGAGGCTCCTTCAATACAAAGAAGTTACGTGTCCCTATAGCCAAGCTGTGCCCTGCATCACTGCTAACAGTAAAACAAGAGCAGCTCTTATGGTGGCTTCCGGTGACTCACGGTGGCTTCGAGAGCGCCAAACGTTCTGTGCTAACCTTTGCTAGGAGTACACTGTGGGATTTTCTTTTAAAAACATTTTTAGCTTTATATCACAAAGCAGAGTTTAAATTACACAAGGAAGCACATTTAAAACTAGTAAATGTAAACTTTTTTCTTTATGAGTGTTTGTGGAGAGCTGTGACAGAGGATGGGAGAGCAGTGACTGAGACTGGAGGTCTCTGATGACCTGAGGGCTGTGGCATGTCTGGGGGCACAGGATGCTCAACTGCTGTGGCAATTGCCCTGCATGAGGAGACTGTGCAAGTCTCCTATCAACTCTGACCTTGATCTCAGGCACACAGCTCCTGGGAAGGAAGGAATTCTTATGTTAGACAACCACAATGTTTCACCAGCTCCCCTTCTCTGGTTCCTGTCCGCTTTATCGCAACTTTTAACAATGGACTTTCTTGAGAGCTGCACAAATCTCCTAACATTGCACTTTGCAACTGTAGATTGCAACTGTGGAAAAGCTACATAGATGTCCTAGTTTCTGTAACGTTCCTGAATACAAAGAATAATGGTTGCATAATCTTTAACCTGATAAGGAGACATATATAAATAAAGATTGCTGGCATAACTCTTCAGATCTGCATCTCCATCAGAGAGCAGGCTCCACCTGATCCCAGTTTAATCTTTAAGATCTGTGTGTGTGTGAATCTTTATTTTCCAATCCCCCTTTGGCTCTTGCAGAACCCCAGAGTTTGGTTGCACTGGTCAAGGCAAGCGTTTAAATCAAAATGAAGTCAAAATGTGGTTTTAACACTATTCTGTGGAAAAATCCATGCACATTTACTCTCTCATGCTTTATTAATTCTTATCTAAAGTTTAATGACATTTCTTTTTGAAAAGTTACACAATTCCCATCATTATTAAATTCTTCTACCAAATAATGTTTGTGGTATATATAATGATTTTCAGACTCAAAACTTTTATGTTTACCAGTGTTGGAGAAATGATATATAAGTTAAAACCATCCAAAGAATGAAAGGCACTCCTAATCCTTTTTGAGCAAAGCCTTATTTGTCAAGAGGACTGTAAGATCTTTACTAATTTAAGCATCTTGTTACCAACTGTTGCAAACCAGTCTAGAATTATATGGAATGCAAAATCTTTGGCTTTGAGAAAACTTAAAAAATGAAATAGTGCCTCTAGAACCCACGTAGGACCACTAATGGTGTGCAGAACAGAGTCAGCAGTTGTAAACTGGAGATGTGAGGTTCAGCATCCACCCACGGAGTCTGGGTCTTCGGCTCAGAGTCCCCTTTCTCTGGTCAATCTTCCATTTCATAGACTTAGAAGACTGAGGATTAGGCAGGCAGGTTTCTTTAGCTCTAAAGTCTTTTTCAGACTTACAGGCATATGCTTCTAAAAAGCATTAAACTCTCAGAGAATGGGTGACATTCAACGAGTCTGTGGCACATTACAAGCAAGGTGTCCTCCAAGTTACAGTATAAAGTATCAAACAATTTTTAAATTGTTTCAAAATTTCTAAGCAACAGTTTAAAATAATTAGAGATTAAGCAACCTATCAGATATGGACAATACTCATGAGAAGGTGCAGGCACCCACGGTCGGGTTGCTCATTTACATTTGGAATCTTCGAGAGTGCCTGCGCATTTATGTCTATCATTCTTCCTCTGTGGTCTGATTTTCTGCTCTAACCATCATCTGGGCTTAAATTCAAACCTTCGTCCTTTTCCTGTGTTTGACCCTTCTGTCTTCTAAATCCCCAATAAGAGGAATCGTTCCATAAAGATCCATAGTTAGTTCATGAATTGCACTTCTTGATCACTTCAATTGAACATTTACTTCTTTCCCGACTGGCATGCAAATGCTGAAAAGTGTCAAATACATAAGAGGAGGAGAGAATCCTCACTGGCTGGCTGCTGGTAGACACTGGCCACAGAACCAGCAGGTGGGAACCTGAGTGAGCAGAACCCAACTGGCAGCCTCTTTGTCAGTGGAAGTCCTCATTAGTGATATAGGAGGTTGGCTGTGCAGGAGAGGTGAAAAGAATACTCTTCACCCGGCCAGGATCAATCACCCAGGGTCCGCTGAAATTTTTCTTTCCCAATCATTTGAACCTTGGTGATCCCAAGACTAAATCATCAACAAATGGGAAGTCAGCAAAGGATTGAGCGAAAGAAGCAAGATCTTACAAAGCTAAGTGCTTTGGAAACTCCTGGCAGGGCAGAGAGAAGCCTGGACATGCCTCCTTGAGAATAAGGGTGTGTGTCTAGTTGGAGGAGGTTGAGGACTCAAAAATGTCGGACGAAGTAGTCCTCTATCTCAACCTCATGTTCGATAGTCTGAGTAGCAGATGTGGGTACAGTGGCCGTTGTGGATACAGTGGCTGATGTGGGTACAGTGGCTGATGTGGATATAGTGGCAGATATAGGTAAAGTGGCTGATGTGGGTACAGTGGCCGTTGTGGGTACAGTGTCAGATGAGGGTACAGTGGCTGGTGTGGGTACAGTGGCAGATGTAGGTACAGTGGCAGATGTAGGTACAGTGGCAGATGTGTTTATAGTGGAAGATGATCTTTGACTGGTCACAGGGGTAGAAGGAGAGGTGCTCTGAAATCCAGGTGGGGATGATGAGGTAAGAGGCGATGTAGTACCAGGGAAGCAAGTGACTTGACTGGACTTCCCATCTGCATTAATGATGATGGTGGGATTGCTGGTGGGATGGCCCAAGTGGCCAAAATACAAGACCAGAATCACTAGAGCTGAGGCAATCAGACAGGCCAACAGGCACACTAGAAAGGTTTTCCAGAGTGACCATGGTTTTGCTGTAACCTGCAAAGGATTATTAAAGGCAATTATTTTAGCAAGTGACACAGAGGTGATTTAGGTAACAGATTCTAACTAGAATAAGACTCACATATTTCATCATTTCAAATACCATAATGAAAATAATTTTTTCTCTCTATTTCACACACACTCATACACACACACACACACACACACACACACACACACCAATACAAATGCAAAATACATGCAGACAGAGGCAGGACAAAATATCCCCTCTTGGTTATCCCTTTGTACTAAAGCAATAAGGCTTCATCTTAAATGTGAATAGATTGCCTCAGGAACTTATTATGCCATTATCAGCTACTAACATCTCAGTATAAATTAAATTATCTAATTAGTCCTAATGGGTAGAAAAATAATGGAAAGACATATTAAAACATTTAGATTAGTTATCTTTGGGCAGTGAAGAATTGCAGTTTTTTTTTTTCCATTTTGTATTATTTCCAATTTTCACATTACAGGTTGAGATTTTGTAATTAGAAAAGTATTTATTAAATACATATTTATCTGTCAAATATAAATAAAGGGAATTTCATTGTGTTTGGAATACACACAAAATGAAAAAAAAAAAATCATCTCTGCTGTGGAGCAGGTTGTTTAGGAATAGAATCTAGTTCTGATACTCTGGCAGGGACCTGGAGTCCCGGGGGCTCCTGCATGTGGTGACTGCAGCCCTGCCAGGCTGATGGAGAAGGGCCTGCCTGTCCTAATTCGCCATTGTCCCAGAGGATGAGGGATATGTCCCACCTTCTCCCCAGACCTTACCATAGCAGGCTGGAGCATCACATTATGCTGTCCACAGCCGCAGTGCAGGCCTTCATTTGGACAGTATGGATTTCTGGGTAACTGTATGGAAAGAGATAAACAAACAAAGAGACAAATCGTGATTGCTGAGAATGAGGAAAGTTGATCTCATCCGGGAACGTAAGCATATAAAAGGAACGTAAAACAATATGAACCCAACATGTATTAAATAAAGAAATAATCAACTTCTAGAAGAATCTGAAACTGTAATAATGGTTTTATGATACAAAATATACAAACACATTTTTCACATCAAATGATCAAGAAAGGAAAATGAAATGATCATCTCAACAGATGCCCAAGGATCGTTTAACTAATCTCAGCATTCGCTCCTGACAAAAGTGGAGGAATAAAATGAACCTCAATAAACTAAAAACAATACAAAATAATAATTCTGAAATGTGGTAAGGAATGTTTACCTTAAAACAATGACCAAGATCATACTTAACAGTGAAACGTGAGGGCATTTGATTGCAGTACAGAGGAGTGAAGAATGTTTTTTGCTGCTCTTATTAGGTACTGTTTTTCTGGAGCTTTTGTCAATACATGTGGATAATGAAAATAAAGACAAGTTTATCACTCTTTTCAGATGATATAATTGCCTACCAAGAGAATCCCAAATAACCAACCATACACTCTCTTGAAAGTAATAAGAACTCAATAATTTGGCTGGTTATAAAAGTGAAAAAAAATATATAACAGCAATTATTTTGTGTGTATGTGTGGGTGTGATTGTCTTTTTATTCACAATAGTAATAAAGTCTAAAAAATGCTCAACATATAAAAAGCAAAAGGATTTATATAAAGTAAGCCACAAAACTACCAAGGAACAAAAGGACAATGTGAATAAATGTCCTCTTATAAAAATACTTCAGTAGTATCAGCTGCCAGTTCTATGAATTTCAATTCCTATCTTTGTAGAATTTTGGAGGAAATGTTTAGGTAAATTGAAAAGAATTTCATGACAAAATAAATGAATCAAAAGACTGAAATAAAGTTAGATTAAAAGGAAAGGGTATTAGCAGTGATTTTTCTCTGAGCAGTATCATAAGTGATTTTTTTTCTTTCTTTTTGTAATTTTTTATGTTTTCTAAATGTTCTAAAATAAGAAAATAACACTAACATAATAATTGACAAAAAAGCATCTTATGCCCCCAATTTTGGCATTATCAGAGGTTATAGGTTGTCTATCAGAATACTAAATAAATAGGAATTTTTTTCTTTACAATCTCAGAAGTTTATCTTGTTTGTTTTCTTAACATAATTAGTTATTTGACTTATGGATTAAACTGCATAAATATTTTTGCTATTGTGAGGGAATACCATAAATCATATTTAGTATATTATGGGAAAAAAATAGAGATACACCTACGATATTAAAGCAACGACATTTTGCAGTCTTTTTGGAATAAGAGGCAAATGTAAATTGAGTTCATTGTAGTTTGATTTTTGAGATCCAAACTGTTCATAGATGTAAATGTCAAACTATAAAACAATTTTTTATATCAAATCCTATCTTTGTTTTTATTTTGTCTGTAACCTCAAGTTAATCATAGAATTCATTTTTCTTTTTGAAGCATAGTAGTCAGGTTTTTTGAAAAGTGGTTTCTTATAGAAAAAAGGGTATACGTGAAAAATGTGAATTTGGTTTCTGACTCTAACGCCAGCTATGAAGACTCGTAAATTCTAATTTCCTCATCTGTAAAATGAAGGAAATTGTCTGAATGATGAATGACATCTTTACTACTCTCTTTCCATGTTCTAAGAAATATGTGATTTATTCATACATTAGTAGAGTAATACATTTTAAGCACAGGTCTCCCACCATGAGACATTTTCCATAATTACTACTTTAAATACAAGTAGGTCACAATTAGTTGGAAAGAATTACCATGGATACTTTAATTGGACTCAAATTAACAGAAATTAAAATAATATTATTAATATTTGTTATCATTATATTTCAAATCATCTACCAAAATTGTAGGTTTTTGATATACATACTAAAATTTAAGCAAAATTCTAATGCACAATTTCCCAGTGACATGAAATTACTATTTGTTATTTGGTATACTAAACAACTCCCTCAGACCTGTAGTAACTGACATTAATGTCCTAGATTCTATTCATTGTCTCATAGCAAACATCATAAAAATTTGACTTAATTTTCTTGAAGGACCGAATGTTACATGTCGAAAGCAAGAATAGAAGGGAAAGTGGACGTGATCTATGTGTGATATATGCATGTGTGGAAATGTCATAGTGAAGCCCATTCATTTCCACAATTAATATGGGTTATTAATGACAATAATAATAACAGAGTAAAAAATAACCTTGGGGGGAAAAAACTACATACAATACCTGTGAATCAAAATGCAGAAATAAATACCTTTCATCAAAGGGAAAAAATAGAATTTTAGACACAAAAGCTATTTGAAGGTATTGACAATACTCACCAGCTCATTGACATTTTGTTCGATATCTGCCAGATTCTGCTGTCGTTTTTCAACCATTCTGAGTGCTGGTCTCTCAAATGCAATTCCAGAAACGTTGGTATAGACCTCGAGGATTAGAAGTTAAAAAAAAATGCTGGATTTATATTAAATTAATAATTGTGCATTTATTAAATATGGATTATGTAAAATAATAGCTATTTGTTATCTGGTAAAACTCCCAAATTCAACCAAAAAATACACAATTTATAGTGAGTGGATAAAAGTAAGTACAATTATCTGGTCCTTTCAATAAATGACATGCAGAGAATGATCTCATCTCTGTGACTGACTCTAGTATTCTGGGCAGATATAAGCTCTTGGCCTTTTTATTTCATGCAATTTATTTGAAATCATTGAAATCTGATTTCTCACAGGTTGGGAATTCAGTTGTGCTTCTGAAGAAGCCTACAAAGCCACTCCTTGACCAGGAATATTGCAGAATTCTATGGCTAAGTAAACAGAAGGATTATGGTGGTGACTAATTTCCAAACTGCACAGGGACAGTATTTAGATTACTGGTTTAGAATAAATTTAGGTGAATGATGAATAAAATCCACTTTACTATTGAAATCAGTAGCTGTACTGATTTAAATAAGACAGAAATTAGACACTGTATTATTGAAATTAGTCAGAAAAGGAAAATAATTTATTACAATGGTTTTAGCTAAGGATAAAAATAGGAGCTGAATGAACTTCAGTAGCTCTTGATTTTGTGAATCCAGGATTATCCAAGCTGATTCTTGTCTGCTGCTTATGGCATTATTATCTTGCTGTAGGCTGTGTAATGATTATCAATGTTTCTGATGAATGCTCATCTTTCAGATCAGCAAGAATTAGGAAAAAAGAAGGAAGAATATCTTAGGTACTTTTCCACTTCTCATAAGGGAAAATGTATGTGATACAGAATACAAAATCGAGGTGATGTTTCATATTAAGCAGAGAATTGACATTCTCTGTCCCTTTGCCAGAGTGCCATAATGCTAGAAAATAAACAGAAAATGGCTTTAAAGACCCGTCTTACTAATGCATTTCCTCTAGGCCAACCATTCCTGAGGGGGTTAGTTATGTGCATTTCCAAATTATCAATAGACTTACACTCATAGCCTAACTCAAGAACAGATATGTCCTCCAAGGAGTGCAGAAATCTTTTCAGCATAATCATTTTAATTCCTTGGATATGACTTAGAAGTAGGATGTTTTTTTCTTTCCATAGTTTTGCAGTTTCGGGTCTTACGTATAAGTCTTTAATCCACTTTGAGCTGAATCGTGTTCACTGGATGAGGTAAGCTCATCTTTCATTCTCCTGTATATGGATACCCAGTTTTCCCAACACCATGTATTGAAGAAACTGCCCTTTCCCCCTTGTAGGTTCTTGGTACCTTTGTCACAAATCCAATGGTTATAAATGTATTATTTTGATTGCCAATTTCTGTAATTTCTGTCTTCTCCCATCGTCAATGTATCTGTTTTTATGTCATGCTTTGATTTTTATAACATTGTAATTGATTTTAAGACAGGTATGGTGCCTCCAGCTTTGTCCTGCTTGCTCAAGACAGTTTTGACATCTTGGGGTCTTTTGTAGTCACATACAAATTTAAGGGTATTTTTTTCTACTTGTGTGATGAGTAATATTAGAATCTTGATACTGATTTCACTGAATCTTAGATCGGTTTGGGTAGTATGGATTTGTAACAATCCTAATTTTCCTAACTCATGAACTTGGGATATCTTTCCATTTAAGTATGTTGTGAGTCCATTTGCTTTTTGTTTGGGCTTAATGCACCAAAACTCCATTTTCAAGACTTGATGGTACAGTAAGAGACAAAATATGAAATAAACTAGTTCATGTACCTGGAGCCTGGCAAAAACGTTTAGTTGATTTAAGATAATTAGGGTGGTTAGTTGCTGATCCCTCCCCTCTTCAGACATGAACCTCAATGGTTTCTAATCCTGGACTCTTAAGTCTCATGTTATAAGAAATACTGAGAACACCAAACGTTGGTGCCTCCATATTGGGAACAAAGCTGACCTTGGGAACACTTGAGCACCTTCTGCTTTGTTGGCTGGTTCCTCGAGTATATCAATTCTTGTCCATCCTTGAACCTAAATTTGAACCTTACAGTCTGTCCTAAGCTTTCATGTGTCAGTCATTTTGTTCCGTCCTTAAAGTTTGATTTCCACCCTGGCAGTGAGAGATTTAAGTGCTGTTCCTCAGAGAGGGGGGAAGAGAGTAGAGGTATTCCTTTTTCCAAGCTACTGAATGCTAATTGAAATCACTTGTGGACCATGAGGCATTAAAGCAAAGCAGCCAGTCTGCATCTGGATTTCTGGTGATATTAGTTGGGCTTAATTTGCTTTAACCACAAAGAAACAAAAATTTTAAATCATTATTCAGAATCCTTAGAAGCTAAGAGCTTGCATTTCTGAATTCTGTTGAAAATCTCTCTGAAAAGTTTATTTGTAAATCACAATTATGGAACCAAGTTAAATCCCAGGAATGTCAACTATTCAAAGAAATTGATAATAGCATAAAGAAATGAAATATGTTGCCCCCAGAGAATGGAGATCAAGACCAATTGAATTTTTGATTGAAGACTGGACAGTATCACAAGAAAAGATCAACTTCTGATTTTCCTCCATTGCTATGTTGACTTGCTAATGAAATCCCTAATAGAGAAATATAAAATTTTGAGAAAATTATCTGGAAGCTCAGTGGAGAAAGGGGAAAAAATGATAAACCAAATAATAGAAGTGAAAATCCCCCAAATAAGTGAAACACACACACACACACAGACACACACACACACACACACATCAATGACTCTGTCATTATGTGGAATACCCATACTTTCCAATATTTTTATATACTTACAACACACAATAAAATAACACATAGACAATCCTCAATTTCCATTTTTTCAGAAAATTTGTTATATATATATTTTCCCTGCCAATTTATGAGTTTTCCATTGTAGATTATTAGTTCAAGTTCTTATTAATAATTTTTCTAAGAAGCAATTTAATTATTTAGTCAAGAGTCTCAGACAAAGTTTTTTTTTTGGGGGGGGGATACTCAGGCTATCACATAAAGGGATGTATGTTTTTATAAATATTGCATGAACAAACAAACTTTTACTTTATACTTTATTTGAACTTAAAGAAATTGGTCTGCTCTATCTTATGAGTTCATTATTAATTGGTTGTACATCTAGTTGACATCCAGATTACATCCTACTCTTTATTCTTCCCAATAATTTCCTGGATTTTTGTCAAATAATATGGGCACTTGACTTTTGACAGGTGTCTTTCTTTTGACATTGCCTTTTTCTGAAAGAATTTCCTCACTTTAATTACCATCTGCACTTCTGCATTTTATTCTGTGACTCTAAATTCTCTCTCTGCAGATATTATATTTCTAGGTTGGCTATGCCATCGTGCTGCACATAAGCAATTATATTTTAAAAGATTATCTTATTAGTTTCTCAAGGGTGGAGACCAGGTCTATGATTTGAAATGAATTTCCTGAATGGTTGGTACCCAACTTCACAACTTATATAAGAACTTAATTAATGTGAGAGACCAATAAATTACTGGTTTGAAGTCACCAAATTCCATGAATACATAGTTTATGATAATTATAAAGAGTCTGTCCTCGGTTTGAGAACACATGATAGCTAATGGACTTGGATAGACAAGTTAATTGGTACGTGCAAATATTGTCACTTTTTAAACCTGAAAACTCTATCCTCCCTGAAAAATGATGCATTATAATGAAGATTTCAAGCTTCTCATTTCTGCTTTCAATAGGAGTCTTCATTCCTGCATCTTTTGTGGCTCATCTTATTTGTGCTGATTAGCAGTAAGGGAGCTGAAATCCCCACGGAAATAGAACCTAGAACTGTTGTGACCATTGTGCCAACAGTAACAACCACATTTAAAAATACCCCGTGCAAAGCGACTCAAGCAGTCTGTATTCATATAGTGGCATGAATTAGGGAAGGTGAAGGAGTAATTACATTTATTAAATGATCAGACTTTTCTAGGAATTCACCAAAACTATTTAACAATGAAAAAATAAAAAGTATAAGAAATTATGTATCCACTGTCCATGAAAATAAATAGTAATTACTAATAAAATTGAAGCCCCAGGGTACACTTCTTAGATAATAGCCCTTGTCCCTAGAAATAGCCAACACTCCAGATTATTCATTTATCATTTCCCTGGCTTTTCATTTTTTATTATAGTTAGATGCCATCCCTTGTGCCTTTGGAAACTTAAATGATAAAAGTAACAAATTGTGTGCTCAGGACTTCTTATTTTGTGTTTTGTTAAGACAGTCAATGCTGCTATGAACCTCTTGTCCCTGTTTCTGGAATTTCTCAAGGGCATATACTTAGGAATTTAGTTTCTGTGTTACAAGGTATGCAAATTTCAAATTTGCTGAAAAATTACAAAATCTTTTCCTGTTTGTACTATTCTGCATTCCTGCAAGCGGTACATAGGAATATCCATTGTTCTGGATCATTGTCAATGTTTTCATGTTTCAACATTTTAAAAAATGTTATCCAACATAGTGGGTATGTATAAACTTACTCAGTGTGAGAAATGCATTTGCCTGATAATTAGTGAGGTCAAGTGTCTTAGGACTTGTTTATCTATTTCTATTTCCCCATGACATGAGGCAGGAACCCTCTATGACCAGCAGTCCTGGGAAATGCCCCCTACCTGTGTAGTCAGATCCCTTAGAGATGCTTGGAAACACAAGTTGTTCAGTGAATTACTTCATAAGCTGGTACTTCTATCATTCACAGTAATTCACCAACCCCAGCAATTATTTCCCAGTCTGAGATTCCCTTGAGTAATGAATTGGGACAAAGACAGAAAGTTTCTCACTCCTGAAGAGTGACTATGTAAAGATTGATAAATCTGACCAAAAGAAACATCTAGAGTCCGAAGGGCACCGGACAAAGAACTGAAGCTAAGAAATAACAACAGTGTACAGTGGTCATGAGGAAACAAGGAGAAATGGTCACAGGTTAAGAAAAAAGAAGAAGAAAAAGAAGCAGGAAAGAATTATATGGTGGAAGCCCAGAAAGAAAAAATGAGTAAAACACTCAAAAAGGAGTGATGTAGGTATGCCAAAGACCTAAGAATTTAAACTATCAACAAGATTTAGGGATGAGATGAAGATAGTGTCAGGCCAAGTCATGGCTCAGGTGAAGTGAATGTGTTAGATCAAGTCCAAGCATCCATGCCTGAGGCCTGCACATGGTGACACATGACACCCAGAACTCAGTTCCCATTACTCTCTGCCTTCGTAAGTTGCCAATCCTTTCATCACCTTTTAATTAGGCTGTGAGACTTCAGACTTGGCATTTGCATTTATCTGGGCTTTAATTCTTCATCTGTTCTTTATAAATAGTGCTCTTTCCCTTCTTAGAATTTTCTGCTTTATCTATCAGTTACTCCAAACATAGTCTGGAAACAACCAATGCCAATCAAAGGAGTTGATACTTCCTTCCGAAGTGAGTTGGCTGGACCAGAGCTTCCGTCCTTGATTTTGAATCTGTGTGTTCTCTCCACCAAAGCTCTGAATGACTCAGGTTGACTCCTGATGGTTCTTCCGTGTTCTCTCGTCTTGT